>NC_133328.1:381419620-382103039 GCF_042186555.1 Aquarana catesbeiana | reverse complement strand
CTTGTGAGGCGGGGTATGCCTAGAGCAGGGATATGCAATTAGCGGACCTCCAGTTGTTACAAAACTACAAGTCCCATCATGCCTCTGTCTCTGGGTGTCATGCTTCTGGCTGTCAGAGTCTTGCTATGCCTCATGGGTAGGGATGAGCTTCGTGTTCGTGTCGAACCCATGTTCGACTCGAACATCGGCTGTTCGATCGTTCGTCGAATTGCGAACGATATGGGCCGTTCGCGCCAAATTCGTGTGGCGCGTCACGGCCCATAATTCACTGCGGCATCGCAGTGCATTGCTTGCTGATGATTGGCCAAGCATGCACTATGACCCGCATGCTTGGCCAATCACAGCGCCGCCTTAACAGAGAGCCGTAATTGGCCAAAGCCAACGAGGCTTTGGCCAATTATGGCTCAGGGGATTTAGTACACGCCCCACACTATATAAGGCCACCTGCACGGCGGCCCTGTGCAGTGTGTTCCGGTGTGCTGAGAAATAGAGAGAGAGAGAGAGACAGTGTCATTTCATTTGAGTTAGCTAGATTAGGCAGGACAGTCAGTCAGTTAGCTGCACTTAAAGTGTATTGTCTATATATATATGCATCCCAGGTGTTGCATATATATATATATATATACACTGTATTCAGTTTAGCTAGATCCGTTCCTGTTATCGTCTAGACTATTTACATTTAGTGCAGTGCGTCCTGCTCACAGTGTTCAGCTAGATCCGTTCCTGTTATCTTCTTACTGACAGGCAGGCTTGTCTTGTTACAGTATTTTGAAGAAAATTACTGGTGTTCTTTTGATCCTATTAGTACCACAGTCAGGCAGCTAGACTATTTACATTTAGTGCAGTGCGTCCTGCTCACAGTGTTCAGCTAGATCCGTTCCTGTTATCTTCTTACTGACAGGCAGGCTTGTCTTGTTACAGTATTTTGAAGAAAATTACTGGTGTTCTTTTGATCCTATTCGTACCACAGTCAGGCAGCTAGACTATTTACATTTAGTGCAGTGCGTCCTGCTCACAGTGTTCAGCTAGATCCGTTCCTGTTCTCTTCTTACTGACAGGCAGGCTTGTCTTGTTACAGTATATAAAGCTACCTGAAGAAAATTACTGGTGTTCTTTTGATCCTTTTAGTACCACAGTCAGGCAGCTAGACTATTTACATTTAGTGCAGAGCGTCCTGCTCACAGTGTTCTGCTAAACCTACAAGTTAGTGGGGTGCGTCCTGCTCACAGTGTTCAGCTAGATCCGTTTCTGTTATCTTCTTACTGACAGGCAGGCTTGTCTTGTTACAGTAAATACAGCTACCTGAAGAAAATTGCTTGTGTTCTTTTGATCCTATTAGTACCACAGTCAGGCAGCTAGACTATTTACAGTTAGTGCAGTGCGTCCTGCTCACAGTGTTCTGCTAAACCTACAAGTTAGTGGGGTGCATCCTGCTCACAGTGTTCAGCTAAACCTACAAGTTAGTGGGGTGCGTCCACCTCACAGTGTTCAGCTAAACCTACAAGCTAGTGGGGTGCGTCCTGCTCACAGTGTTCAGCTAGATCCGTTTCTGTTATCTTCTTACTGACAGGCAGGCTTGTCTTGTTACAGTAAATACAGCTACCTGAAGAAAATTGCTTGTGTTCTTTTGATCCTATTAGTACCACAGTCAGGCAGCTAGACTATTTACAGTTAGTGCAGTGCATCCTGCTCACAGTGTTCTGCTAAACCTACAAGTTAGTGGGGTGCGTCCTGCTCACAGTGTTCAGCTAAACCTACAAGTTAGTGGGGTGCGTCCACCTCACAGTGTTCAGCTAAACCTACAAGCTAGTGGGGTGCGTCCTGCTCACAGTGTTCAGCTAGATCCGTTTCTGTTATCTTCTTACTGACAGGCAGGCTTGTCTTGTTACAGTAAATACAGCTACCTGAAGAAAATTGCTGGTGTTCTTTTGATCCTATTAGTACCACAGTCAGGCAGCTAGACTATTTACAGTTAGTGCAGTGCGTCCTGCTCACAGTGTTCTGCTAAACCTACAAGTTAGTGGGGTGCGTCCTGCTCACAGTGTTCAGCTAAACCTACAAGTTAGTGGGGTGCGTCCACCTCACAGTGTTCAGTTAAACCTACAAGCTAGTGGGGTGCGTCCTGCTCACAGTGTTCAGCTAGATCCGTTTCTGTTATCTTCTTACTGACAGGCAGGCTTGTCTTGTTACAGTAAATACAGCTACCTGAAGAAAATTGCTGGTGTTCTTTTGATCCTATTAGTACCACAGTCAGGCAGCTAGACTATTTACAGTTAGTGCAGTGCGTCCTGCTCACAGTGTTCAGCTAAACCTACAAGTTAGTGGGGTGCGTCCACCTCACAGTGTTCAGCTGAACCTACAAGCTAGTGGGGTGCGTCCTGCTCACAGTGTTCAGCTAGATCCGTTTCTGTTATCTTCTTACTGACAGGCAGGCTTGTCTTGTTACAGTAAATACAGCTACCTGAAGAAAATTGCTGGTGTTCTTTTGATCCTATTAGTACCACAGTCAGGCAGCTAGACTATTTACAGTTAGTGCAGTGCGTCCTGCTCACAGTGTTCTGCTAAACCTACAAGTTAGTGGGGTGCGTCCTGCTCACAGTGTTCAGCTAAACCTACAAGTTAGTGGGGTGCGTCCACCTCACAGTGTTCAGCTAAACCTACAAGCTAGTGGGGTGCGTCCTGCTCACAGTGTTCAGCTAGATTTGTTTCTGTTATCTTCTTACTGACAGGCAGGCTTGTCTTGTTACAGTAAATACAGCTACCTGAAGAAAATTGCTGGTGTTCTTTTGATCCTATTAGTACCACAGTCAGGCAGCTAGACTATTTACAGTTAGTGCAGTGCGTCCTGCTCACAGTGTTCTGCTAAACCTACAAGTTAGTGGGGTGCGTCCTGCTCACAGTGTTCAGCTAAACCTACAAGTTAGTGGGGTGCGTCCACCTCACAGTGTTCAGCTAAACCTACAAGCTAGTGGGGTGCGTCCTGCTCACAGTGTTCAGCTAGATCCGTTTCTGTTATCTTCTTACTGACAGGCAGGCTTGTCTTGTTACAGTAAATACAGCTACCTGAAGAAAATTGCTGGTGTTCTTTTGATCCTATTAGTACCACAGTCAGGCAGCTAGACTATTTACAGTTAGTGCAGTGCGTCCTGCTCACAGTGTTCAGCTAAACCTACAAGTTAGTGGGGTGCGTCCACCTCACAGTGTTCAGCTAAAGCTACCTGTAGAAGGTTGGTGGTATTCTCATACTACAGGCAGGCAGTTGATTTTGCTAGCTGCAGTATCAGTACATATATATATATATATATATATATATATCCCAGCTTAGTGCAGCTACAGGCCATTAGTATGTCTGGAAGGCCAAGAAGGAGAGGCAGACAGTCACAAGCCAATAAGAGAGGGCAAGCAGGCTCTGTGTCTAGTGATGGTCGTGGAGACGGTGCATCCTCATCAGCACGTGGCCATGGGACACGCTTGGCCTTTTTTTCGACAGCTGGCCATGTTGAGCCGCAACATGCGGAAGACTTGGTCGAGTGGATGACCAAGCCGTCCTCATCCTCCTCATCCTCTCTCACCCATGCCCAGGGTACTCTGTCTGGCAAAGCAGCGGCCTCTTCCCTTGGCTCAATGTTATCAGTGACTCCTTCCCTAGCCCCACCATGTCCTCCTGAGGAGTCCCTCGAACTGTTTGACCACAGTGTTGGGTACATGCTCCAGGAGGATGCCCAGCGTTTGGAAGGCTCTGATGATGATACTGAGCTCGATGCAGTAACATGAGCACGGACAGAGGGGGTGCCCAAGAAGGACAGCAATCTGGCAGTCATGCTCCCCCTGCTGCAGCATACTGCCAGGTTTGCTCCAGTGATGAGGAGGGAGGGGATGATGAGGTCACTGACTCAACGTGGGTGCCTGATAGGAGAGAGGAGGAGGAGGAGGAGGAGGAGGCGGCACATCACCAACGAGGCAGGATGCCCTCCAGGGGCCAGCCTAAGGGCAGCACATTGACTGCATCACACCCCAAAGCTCCACATGTGCAGGGCGCTGCAGTCTCTGCGCGTTATTCAAAAAGTTCTTTGGTGTGGGCCTTTTTTGAGACGAGTGCATCAGATCGCACCGCTGCTATTTGCAACATATGTCTCAAGCGTATCTCGCGTGGCCAAAACATCTCCCGCTTTGGTACCACATGCTTGACCAGACATATGTTGACCTGCCATGCAGTTCGTTGGCAAGCGTATCTAAAAGACCCACACCAAAGAACAAAGAGGACCTCTCCTTGCTCCTCATCAGCTGAGATTTCCAACCCCACTAGACCTTCAGTCCTCTCTGAGATCTGCACTGAGAGGAATGAAGGTGTAGAATTAGGTGTGTCACAGCCAAGTACTTGTGGGCAATCTGATTTTGGTACACCGACGTCAGATTGTACCAGGCAAATTTCCCTGCCCCAGCTGCTGCACCGCCGAAAGAAGTTTGCTCCCAGCCATCCACATGCCCAGCGGTTGAATGCTAGCTTGGCAAAATTGCTAGCACTTCAACTGCTGCCTTTTCAGTTGGTAGACTCTGCCCCCTTCCGTGAGTTTGTGGAATGTGCGGTTCCTCAGTGGCAGGTACCCAAACACCACTTTTTCTCACGGAAGGCGATTCCGGCTCTCTACCAGCATGTGGAAGGCTGGACAGGGCGGTCAGCGGTAAGGTGCATATTACCGCTGACTCATGGTCCAGCAGGCATGGACAGGGACGTTACCTAAGTTTCAGGGCGCATTGGGTGACTCTGCTGGCAGCTGGGAAGGATGCAGGACAAGGTGCAGTAGTGTTGGAGGTTGTTCCGCCACTACGCCTCCAAAATGCTAATGATTGTGACACACCTCTCTCCTCCACCCCCTCCTCTTCTTCTTCCTCCATGGCCTCTTCCTCGGAACCAGCGGTGCTCCGTAGTCGTTCAAGGGGCTACGCAAGTACGCAGGCCAAAAGATGCCATGTGGTGCTTGAGCTGGTGTGCTTGGGGGACAGGAGCCACACTGGGGCAGAGGTTCTGTCAGCTCTGCAGGGGCAGGTTCAGAGGTGGTTGACGCCACGCCAACTTAAGGCAGGAATGGTGGTTTGCGACAATGGCACCAACCTCCTCTCTGCCCTCCGACAGGGACAAATGACCCATGTGCCCTGTTTGGCTCACGTCCTTAACTTGGTGGTGCAGCGGTTCTTGGGCAGGTACCCGGGCTTACAGGATGTCCTGAGGCAGGCCAGGAAAGTCTGTGTGCATTTCCGCCGGTCATATAATGCCAGTGCTCGGCTGACGGACCTCCAAAAGGAGTTTAACCTGCCCAAGAACCGCCTAATCTGTGACATGCCCACCAGGTGGAACTCAACGTTGGCCATGCTGCAGCGGCTGCACACGCAGCAGAGGGCCATCAATGAGTACCTGTGCGACTATGGCACCAGGACAGGGTCAGGGGAGCTTGTTTTTTTTTCCCCACGCCAGTGGGCCATGATCAGGGATGCATGCACTGTCCTGTCACCATTTGAGGAGGCCACGAGGATGGTGAGCAGTGACAGTGCATGCATCAGTGACACTGTCCCCCTTGTCCACCTGTTGGAGCACACGCTGCGTGGAATAATGGACAGGGCACTTGAGGCAGAACAGAGGCAGGAAGAGGAGGACTTCCTTAGCTCTCAAGGCCCCCTTTATCCAGACAGTGTTCCTGCGTGCCCGCTGATCACACAGGAAGAGGACGAGGAGGAGGAGGAGGAGGAGGAAGATTGTGTCAGTATGGAGGTGGAGCCTGGCACTCAGCATCAGCAACAGTCTTTAAGGGATCAGTCCCAAGAAACACATGGACTTGTACGTGGCTGGGAGGAGGTGGCTGCGGACCATGTCGTCCTTAGTGACCCAGAGGACTCCGGACCGAATGCCTCAGCAAACCTACGCTGCATGGCCTCCCTGATCCTGCAAAGCCTGCGTAAGGATCCTCGTATTCGTGGTATCAAGGAGAAGGACCAATACTGGCTGGCAACCCTCCTTGATCCACGTTACAAGGGTAAGGTTGCGGACCTTATCTTGCCATCGCAGAGGGAGCAGAGGATGAAACATCTTCGGGAGGCCTTGCAGAAAGGTCTGTGCAACGCGTTCCCAGAGACTGGGAGGTTACAAACTCCTGTTTCTGGACAACGTGTTGCTGAGGCTTCGGTCAGTCAAAGAAGGAGCGGTGGAGAAGGTGGCCGTCTGACCGATGCGTTCAGACAATTTTTTGGTCCGCAGCCCCAAGGTATGATCGGTTCCAGCAACCATCGCCAGCGTCTGTTTTACATGGTGCAGGAATACCTAGGGGCAAGATCAGACTTGGACACCTTTCCCACCGAAAATCCTCTGGGTTACTGGGTCTTGAGGATGGATCACTGGCCAGAGCTTGCACAGTATGCAATTGAGCTACTGGCCTGTCCTGCATCCAGCGTTCTTTCGGAACGCACATTCAGTGCTGCTGGAGGCGTGGTAACCGATCACAGGGTGCACTGACTCGGTCGATCGACTGACCTTCATAAAAATGAATCAGTCTTGGATCACCACCAGCTACCAAGCACCTGATGCTGATGTAACCGAATAATTTTTTTTGAAATCTCAGATCCCTTCAAAGACTGCCTATGCTGATGCTGAGTGACTATCCCTGAGTAATTATCCTCTTCCTCCTCAATCATCACGCTGATAGCTTGTAAGAACATTTTTGGTTCTGGGCGCCACCACCAGTGCCTAAGGCACAATTTTTCAGCCCCTGTTTAACAGGGGCGTGTAATTACAATTTTTGATGTAATACTTTGCAGCAGGGCTCATTCCTGCATTCCAACTAGAGTGTCTGTGAGGGGTTGCAGTGTTGTGGCACCAGCACCAGTGCCTAGGGCCCATTTTTTCTGCCCCTGTTTAACAGGGGCGTGTAATTACAATTTTTTATGCAATACTTTGCAGCAGGGCTCGTTCCTGCGTTCCAACTAGAGTGTCTGTGAGGGGTTGCAGTGTTGTGGCACCAGCACCAGTGCCTAAGGCCCATTTTTTCTGCCCCTGTTTAACAGGGGCGTGTAATTACAATTTTTGATGCAATACTTTGCAGCAGGGCTCGTTCCTGTGTTCCAACTAGAGTGTCTGTGAGGGGTTGCAGTGTTGTGGCACCAGCACCAGTGCCTAAGGCCCAATTTTTCAGGGGCGTGTAATTACAATTTTTGATGCAATACTTTGCAGCAGGGCTCGTTCCTGCATTCCAACTAGAGTGTCTGTGAGGGGTTGCAGTGTTGTGGCACCAGTACCAGTGCCTAAGGCCTAATTTTTCAGCTCCTGTTCAACAGGGGCATGTAATTACAATTCTTGATCTAATATTTCACAGCAGGGCCCTGTGAGGGCTTACAGTGTTGTGGCCACAGCAACACCTAAGGCCCAAATTTCTGCTGAGTATATAGGGCAGGACCCTACTTTCAAACAACTAACTTACAAACGACTCCTACTTGCAAACGGAAGGAGACAACAGGAAGTGAGATGAAATCTACCCCTAGGAAGGGAAATTCTCTCCTGTAAGAGTTAATATGGGAAAAACATTTCTCCTTTCCACTGATGCTTTCCAATCCATTGGGACAAAAAGTGAGGTGAAATCTTCTGAAGAGGAGGAAAGACAGCAAAACAAATGTCACAGGGGTGATAACCCTTCCCTATGTTTTCCAAAAAGCTTAAAAAAGATTTTTTGGCTGGAGCTAAACACGTTAAAAATGTACCCGTTCAAAATTACAAAGAGATTCTACTTAACAACAAACCTACAGTCCCTGTCTTGTTTGCACCGCCTGTATACTGCTGTTCAGAGTATATAGGGCCTGGTGGCCCCACACCTTTCCTTATTTTAATTTGGGTGTGGGGTTCCCCTTAATATCCATACAAGACCCAAAGGGCCTGGTAATGGACTGGGGGGTACCCATGCCGTTTGTCTCACTGATTTTCATCCATATTGCCAGGACCCGACATTACATTAAACCCGCAAGCAGTTTTAAAGATTTTTTCCTTTAAAAATGACATTTGGTGCAGGGACTGTTCTAAACACGGGAAACACACGTCACTTTACAGGCATACTATAGACACCCCTCAGGTACGATATTTAAAGGAATATTTCACTTTTTTTTTTTTTACTTTAAGCATCATTAAAATCACTGCTCCCGAAAAAACGGCCGTTTTTAAAAGTTTTTTTTGCATTGATACATGTCCCCTGGGGTAGGACCCGGGTCCCCAAACCCTTTTTAGGACAATACCATGCAAATTAGTTTTTAAAATGAGCACTTTTGATTTCGAACGTTCGAGTCCCATAGACGTCAATGGGGTTCTAACGTTCGTGCGAACTTTCGGTCCGTTCGCAGGTTCTGGTGCGAACCGAACCGGGGGGGTGTTCGGCTCATCCCTACTCATGGGACTTCTGCAACAGCTGGAGGTCCACTAATTGTATATCTCTGGCCTAGAGGCTCTGTTTTGTACCTATTTAACTAAAATAATAAAAAAAATTTGCAAAAAAAAAAGAAGGCAATGTTGATTGAGAGACTGAAATTACACATTAATGCAGAGAATGCATTAAAGGGGTTGTAAAGTTTTGTGTTTTTTCACCTTAATGCATCCTATGCATTAAGGTGAAAAAACACCTGTCAGTCACCGGCCCCCTAACCCCCCCGTTTTACATACCTGAACCCCTTCATTCAGTCGGCGGGGACACGCTGTCTCTCTCTCCACAGGCTCCCGGCTCTTGATTGGATAGATTGATAGCAGCGCAGCCATTGGCTCCCGCTGCTGTCAATCAAATCCAATGACGCGGATGCCGAATGCTGGACTCGGGTGTGCACCCGCAAGGTAATCCTCTGGGAGAGCGCTTCTCCCAGGGGTTTGTCTGATGTGGAGAGGAGCCGCGAGAGCTGCTGGGGGACCCCAGAAGAACAGGTTCGGGGCCACTCTGTGCAAAACGAGCTGCACAGTGGAGGTAAGTATGATATGTTTGTTATTTAAAAAAAAATAAAATTAACCTTACAACCTTACAATCACTTTAAGGTAAAACACAATTTGGCTTTAGAACCACTTCAAGTATCCTGCCTATGGTATGGCAATGCAAGATGCTTGATTTTCCCTTTATAAGTCAAATAACCCTCCTCTGTTTGTCTCCTTATAATTAGCTTTACTGCCAATGTTGATACTGCCATGTCCAATATAGGTGTTCTCACTGGCCACTGAGGAAACCTCAGTAGACATGGGAAAGCCAGCTGGCAGAACTTAGCCCTAGAGTTTCCAAATGTACTAAAGGGAAGATAATTTAGCTAAAAAGGGTATATTTAGATCCCTTGTTGTTTCTGCAGAACGTTTACTTTTTTTATTTCACTCTGAGATCTAGCTGTTAACGTAGGTCTAAACCATATATTAATGGAGATTTAATTTGCTAAATTATAAACATAAGCCATTTTTAATTTAAATGCTTTTTTCACCTTTAAGGTATAATTTTGCATTCCCCTGCTGCTGATCTCTGCACTCTCTTTTCAGCCACTTCTTGCATGCACTCCAGCAATGTCTGCAAGGCATTTTTCAGTGTGGGTTGCTTGATAGTGATAACAGTGGTGCATCCAAGCATTAAAGTGATTGTAATGGCAGAAGGCTTTTTATCCTAATGCATTCTAAGCATTAAGATAAAAAGTCTTCTGTGTGCAGCAGCCCCCCTCAGCCCCCTAATACTTACTTGAACCTGCTCTAGATCCAGCAAAGTTGTAAGAATGTCTCGGCTGCCCAGGACTCCCCTCCTTATGGCTGAGACAGCAGCGCTGCGCCTCTGGCTCCCGCTGCTGTGAATCAAAGTCAGTCAGCCAATGAGGAGAGAAGGGGGCGGGCTGCGGCTCTGCATCTGAATGGACACAGGGAGCTGTGACTCGGCTTGTGTGCCCCCATAGCAAGATGCTTGCTGTGGGGGCACGCAACAGGAAGGAGGGGCCAGGAGCACCGAAGAGGGACCCAAGAAGAGGAGGCTCTGGGCTGCTCTGTGTAATAACACTTACACAGAGCAGGTACGTATGACATGTTTGTTATTTTTACCTACAAAAAAACAAGACTTTACAATCACTTTAACATGTTGAAACAACTACTTTGGAAACTTATGTGTGTAGAGAGAGTCTACACATGCAGTCCTTGATGTTGTAATTTACATTGTAAATTGTATATAGTATAGCAGTAGTGAATAAAGACAGTTTCTATAGTCGCTGGTATAAGACAATATAGCAGTTGATATTTATACAATGACACCAGGCTTAACCCTGTAGTACCGGAGGATGGCTTCCCCTGGAGATGTGTTAATTTGCTGTGTACTGGGAAGGAACACTGATGCTGCTGAGAAGAGAACCACTTCATTGGTCCAGATTCCAAAATGTTTCATCTGCACAGGCATTGTCTCTGAGCTGACACTACTCATCAAGAACCATCTGAGGTCTTTGTCCCTGACATACTACTCGCTCCAGGTGCACCCAAATGAGTCGGGTACTCTGATTTATAAGGTCCCACCCTAAGATGGCTGCCAATGCTCACCAGAACTTGCAGTGTCCAATCAGAAAGCTGGTTTCTCTGATACACTGACAGAGTCCATGATGGGACATTTTCCCTAACAGGCTCCACTCCCTTTGTATAATGGTACAGTGCCACCTAATTGACAGAGGAAAAACCTGCCTACATGTGCCTACAGGAGGACATTTGAGAAATAGGCACACAGAGTTGTCACCCTATAACAGGGAGTGCCTGAATAACAACCTTCAAGCAGGGGCACACGATTTTGTTTTAATAAAAGCCGTAGATTAAAAAATACTAAACATGCTTTTTGAAATTACATGAGCGTGGTATTTTAATGATTACGTGTACATACATTTTAACATACAGTGAGGATGGAAAGTATTCAGACCCCCTTACATTTTTCACTGTTTTTTATATTGCAGCCATTTGCTAAAATCATTTAAGTTCATTTATTTTCCTCATTAATGTACACACAGCACCCCATATTGACAGAAAAACACAGAATTGTTGACATTTTTGCAGATTTATTAAAAAAGAAAAACTGAAATATCACATGGTCCTAAGTATTCAGACCCTTTGCTGTGACACTCATATATTTAACTCAGGTGCTGTCCATTTCTTCTGATCATCCTTGAGATGGTTCTACACCTTCATTTGAGTCCAGCTGTGTTTGATTATACTGATTGGACTTGATTAGGAAAGCCACACACCTGTCTATATAAGACCTTACAGCTCACTGTGCATATCAGAGCAAATGAGAATCATGAGGTCAAAGGAACTGCCTGAAGAGCTCAGAGACAGAATTGTGGCAAGGCACAGATCTGGCCAAGGTTACAAAAAAATTTTGCTGCACTTAAGGTTCCTAAGAGCACAGTGGTTTCCATAATCCTTGGAAGACGTTTGGAACGACCAGAACCCTTCCTAGAGCTGGCCGTCTGGCCAAACTGAGCTATCGGGGGAGAAGAGCCTTGGTGAGAGAGGTAAAGAAGAACCCAAAGATCACTGTGGCTGAGCTCCAGAGATGCAGTGGGGAGATGGGAGAAAGTTGTAGAAAGTCAACCATCACTGCAGACCTCCACCAGTCGGGGCTTTATGGCAGAGTGGCCCGACGGAAGCCTCTCCTCAGTGCAAGACACATGAAAGCCCGCATGGAGTTTGCTAAAAAAACACCTGAAGGACTCCAAGATGGTGAGAAATAAGATTCTCTGGTTTGATGAGACCATGATAGAACTTTTTGGCCTTGATTCTAAGCGGTATGTGTGGAGAAAACCAGGCACTGCTCATCACCTGTCCAATACAGTCCCAACAGTGAAGCATGGTGGTGGCAGCATCATGCTGTGGGGGTGTTTTTTAGCTGTAGGGACAGGACGACTGGTTGCAATCGAGGGAAAGATGAATGCGGCCAAGTACAGGTTTACCTTCGAACAAGACAATGACCCTAAGCACACAGCTAAAATAACGAACTTCACAACCACTTCGTGACTGTTCTTGAATGGCCCAGCCAGAGCCCTGACTTAAACCCAATTGAGCATCTCTGGAGAGACCAAAAAATGGCTGTCCACCAACGTTTACCATCCAACCTGACAGAACTGGAGAGGATCTGCAAGGTGGAATGGCAGAGGATCCCCAAATCCAGGTGTGAAAAACTTGTTGAATCTTTCCCAAAAAGACTCATGGCTGTATTAGATCGAAAGGGTGCTTCTACTAAATACTGAGCAAAGGGTCTGAATACTTAGGACCATGTGATATTTCAGTTTTTCTTTTTTAATAAATCTGCAAAAATGTCAACAATTCTGTGTTTTTCTGTCAATATGGGGTGCTGTGTGTACATTAATGAGGAAAAAAATGAACTTAAATGATTTTAGCAAATGGCTGCAATATAACAAAGAGTGAAAAATGTAAGGGGGTCTGAATACTTTCCAACCCCACTGTATTTATTTATGTGTTATTTAGGGATAAATGCAATTTTGTAATAAAACATTCAATGGTAATATTGTCCAAGCAACCAAACCGATTCCTGTTGTCATCTGATTTGTTGTGTTGGTAACTCTTCTTGCTGTCTTTCTAATCCAACCGTGCATGTGTGTGTGTTGATTGATGATGATGAGATAATGATGATAATGTTTATCACTATTATTATTAGAGTGCATTGCTAACTCCATAAGAAAAGTTAATCATACACATTTTGCAACTCACCTTCACTGGTCCTTTAGAGAAATGGCACGTGGATGAGAGATAAATCCTCAAATTTCCTGCACACATGTTCAGGACATGAATAGGTTTTCAGGTCTGATTATTATCTGCCTAAGAACCATACAATATTTGCATTGGTTTGAATGCTTAGAGCATGTTTCACATACCACAGTGCTAGGAAGCTGTGGGTTGTAGCTACACTGTGGCAAATCTCACTTTAACTTTTTATTGAATGAGATTTGCCCTCACATGAAAACTCAGAACAGTAAGCTATGCTCACACACCAAAGACAAAACACTTGTTGGATGCAAAGACACTAAAACAAGTATGCACAAACTACCATTTGAAATAACTGAGGCATAGTAAAACACAGTGTTTAATGTGCTTTTTGCAAGGGATCCGGAAAAAAAAGATGTTTATTTTTACTGTTTGAATAAGTACAGGGTTTAAAACAAGCCCTTACAGATATTCTGCTGTTGTATATTGTGAAATAACTTTTCAGAAACTGGTCTTTACACTATAAATAGTAAGCCTTTAAAGAGTGTCTCTAGCCAAAACTTCTATGTTTTGGGTTCAGTCAGGATGGGATTTCTTGTCACCTCCTGGTGACTGCCATCACTAGGCTAGGAAGTGGTGGGGAATCTCCTCAACAGGCATGTGGACATCAATAAAAACCAGACCAAGGTTTCAAATGTTTTCTATTCTTTTTAAGAAAGTTTGTTATATGTGTGTGTCACATTGGAGAGATCTCCTGTCTCTGTAACAGGAAGTGAGGAGCTATAAAAACTTGTCATAGCTTCTAACCATTCCCAACACTCTCCAAAATTGTAGTTTTACATAATGCATAATAGTATGAAGTACAATGTAACTTTCTCTTATCTAACTCTAATGTCAACATCACAAGACAAATGATGGCAAATGAAATGCCAAAGGGTAAATCTTCCGGAGGGCAAGTGTTTAATAAAAATAATATATTGTTAATATATGACTATATTGTAATATGTATACAGTATCTCACAAAAGTGAGTATACCCCTCACATTTTTGTAAATAATTTATTATATCTTTTGTTGTGACAACACTGAAGAAATGACACTTTGCTACATTGTAAAGTAGTGAGTGTACAGCTTGTATAACAGTGTAAATTTACTGTCCCCTCAAAATAACTCAACACACAGCCATTGATGTCTAAACTGCTGGCAACAAAAGTGAGTACACCCCTAAGTGAAAATGTCCAAATTGGGCCCAAAGTGTCAAAATTTTGTGTGGCCACCATTATTTTCCAGCACTGCCTTAACCTTATTAAACATGAAGTTCAACAGACCTTCACAGATTGCCACTGGAGTCCTCTTCCACTCCTCCATGAGCATGATCCCCTCCCCTCTGGGCCACAGGGCAGTATTCCAACATGATAAAAACCCCACACACACCTCCAAGACAACCACTGCCTTGCTAAAGAAGCTGAGTGTAAAGGTGATGCACTTGCATAAAAATTATTGCGGCGCTGAAAAGTTCAAAATGAAATTAAAGAGTGGGAGGAATCCAATCACCAAATATATTGTGCAGATGTAGAAAGAGTCACTCGTCACCACCTGGTAATGTAGTCTGCTTACCAGAAGGATTAGGCATAGATGATAAATTCTCAATAGCATCCAGCAAATCCAGCCCAATGGAACCCCTCATCAGACCATAACATCTGTGGGATTTCCTTCACATATAAACATCTCCCAATGGTCACTTCAGAATTAGGCATTCAGGCATGTAGTCATCATATATCCCAGAAAAGAAAATGAAGGACCCATAGAGATAAAAAAAAACTTTTATTGTAGTAACTTACAGTTGAAGCTTAAAACAGCATGCATCAATGATAGGAACAAATGGCTGCAGCAATCAACGTACGGATGTCAGCCTGCCTGACATGTTTCATCATTTTTTTTATCTATCATTACGGGCTTCACTATGGGTCCTTCATTTTCTTTTCTCGGATATATGATGACTACATGCCTGAATGCCTAATTCTGAAGTGACCATTGGGAGATGTTTATATGTGAAGGAAATCCCACGGATGTTGTGGTCTGATGAGGGGTTCCAGTGGGCTGGATTTGCTGGATGCTATTGAGAATTTATCATCTATGCCTAATCCTTAACAACTTCTGGTAAGCAGACTACATTACCACGTGGTGACGAGTGACTCTTTCTACATCTGCACAATATATTTGGTGATTGGATTCCTCCCACTCTTCATTTCATTTTGAACTTTTTAGCGCCGCAATAATTTTTATGCATGTGACTTTTTGTTTGTTATCTACGAACTTTGCTGGCCGCTTGCTTTTTACAGTTCAGCGCAAATTTTTACTTGTTTTTTGCCAAAGGTGATGCACTGGCCAAGCATGTCTCCAGACCTAAACCCTATTGAGCATCTGTGGGGCATCCTTCAAACGGAAGGTTGAGGAGCGCAAGGTCTCTAACATCCACCAGCTCCATGATGTCATCATGGAGGAGTAGAAGAGGACTCCATTGGCAACCTGTGAAGCTCTGGTGAACTCCATGCCCAAGAGGGTTTCAAAATCAATGGTGGCACCATCGGATCACAAAACGCACAAAATTTCAGATTTTCAAAAGAATATTCTTTCGAAATTCGACCATGTATGGCCAGCCTTAATGTCAGATCATGGCCAGTAATTCTAGCATCAGACCTCTGTAAATCTAAAGTGGTAATATGGAAAGGCTTTTAACGCATCCTTGTGGATAGAAAAATGTATGTCATTTGTAGCCGTTGCATGGCCGTGCGCAATTTTAGAGTGTAACATGTTTGGTATCTATTTATTTGGCAAAACATCATCTTTTATATCTTACAAAAAATTAGGTTATATATTGTGTTTTTTTGCAATAAAATTTTAAAAAAGTGTATTTATTCCCAAAACATTGTGTTTCAAAAACTGCTGCGCAAATATTGTCTGACATAAAAAATTGCAAAACCCATCAACTTATTCTTTAGGACCTCTGCTTTAAAAAATATATATATATCATGTTCTAAGTAATTTTCTAGCAAAAAATACTGATTGTTAAATGTAAACAAAAAGTGCCAGAGAAGGCCTGGTCTGGAAGTGGATATGCTAATCTGAATCCTATGCATTCCTGTGGCGAGCGGCAGGCAATAGTCAACATCCAAAGACTGGAAACATACCAAGTATTAGTCCAGATAGCAGTGCAATCCAAGCTTCAGGCAGTACCTTTCACTTCTACTTATATGTCCTAGGGGCAGAACATGTTTCATGAAATTCCTCCCCTTCATCAACCTGTTCAAGGCTGGTGTTTTTCCAGATTTTATCATTTGCTGTTTGTAGGCAGGGTCAGTCTGCTGTCTCCACTGCAGGTGGTGCTCAACCGCAGCGGCAATGCAGAGGGAGAAGAAGTCATGGGGAACAGGGTTCCTCTATGGTTTCCTGAGCCATTGGGATCCGATTGGATAATGGCCACCCACGTGACCCTGGTGGCCATCTTAGGTGTGGTAGAGTCTATTTAAGGCCCTGGCCCCTAGGCTTGTCATCCTTTATGCAAGTGGGTAGTCTAGGGAAAGGTGCCCTGTCTGTTAGGGACAATACAAGCAATAGGGAAAGGTTCCCGACGAGGAGGAAAAACTTAGGGTTCCTCATTGAGCACGAGACATCAGGCCACATTCTGTCCCCTCTCAACAGATGCTGTTGGTTCAGCTGGAACCTGCTTCTTCACGTTATTGGAAACTATGAGTGTTCCCAGCTAGGTAGCTGTCCCATTGGGTCTATTATGAACTGCTGCTGCATTACTTCAGTACAAGTATTATATTGCACCTATATGAATTATTGCTGCTGCACCCCACTTACACATTGGTTACCTGAGCGTACAGAGAAATTCGGATAGGTATATAACCCGTAAGCTTTGCAAACTACTATGTGAGTAAAATACATTCATTTTATTTAAAATGTTTAAAATTACTGCACTAGGCCATGTTCTTCTTCTCTTCCTTTTTATGACAAAGGGGCTTAGTGCATTTTGAATACAGCACTGTTTGAGGCAAGGCTGGCCAAGCACAGGCCAAAGCTGGCTCTGGCGAATACATACAGTAGGTTCCAATCATTCTTCATTTTGGACTGTCCCTTATTTGGAACCAAAACCTTCTGTCTATCTATCCTGCTCAGGTTTATCTCTTTTTAGTCTGTTGTATAGATCTCTAAAAAATGCACAAGTTAACCCCCTGTGTGATACTGTATTAAACCAATCCTACAATATTCAACCGCATTATTATTTCGTTTTTAAAAATCCGGTATAAAAGAAGAGTTAAAAGAAACTGGGTATTTAATCGTAACTCCAGCAATTATCTTTAGTGACAACTTACACTGGTTAAGCTTGGCACAATGTAATTATCCATATCTTATATCTGGAGGGCTGCTGGGGAGGCTGAAAACCACAGTAGTATCCCACACTACATACAGCAATAGCTGAGATCCCTTGGTTCTTGCTCAAGCGGCTTTCCCCTCTGAACACAACTCAGCATTGCCACCATTCAGAGAACACTTAGCATCTTTTTCTATGAATACAAGGTATTCTCTGATTGGATGGGATGGAGAGGAGGGGCAGATGATGTCACCCATTTACCCTTGTCTAATCAGGGAATGCCTTTAATTAAAGGGTTTGTAAAGTCAATATGTGACTTTACATGTACCCCCTCCAGTTTAGGCTGCCAGTAACAAGAGTGTAAGTGCTTTTTTTAAAAGAAAAGGCTAAATACCTTTTCTAAAACCACAGCCAGGGCCATCTTTAAGGCAGGGCAAATGGGGCAGCTGCCCTGGCCCCCCATCATTGTTGTGGGGCCCAAAGCAGCTGCCTCATACTTGTCAACTATCCTAGTTTAAATTCCCTTGTTCCATAAAGTTTTAGTTCTGTGCTGTGTCCCAATATCTCAGTGTGAAGTTCTGTTACTAATGCTGCCCAGCTCTGCCCTATTTCCATATACACCATATACCTGCAGACCCTGTGTTTACATGTAAAAAAATGGCATTAATATGTAAATAGCCACAGACCGCTGCTTTGATATGTAAATAGAGGCAGCATTAATATGTATATCATACCCCCTGAGGTCATATCCACCATCACTTCTGCTGAATGCTGCCCACTGGGGAGGTAAAGGGGTAAGCTTGAAAGTCCTGCCTACATCTGTGCTCATTAAACCTACCATCAGCCTGTTCTGCAAAGGTAAGCACATTGGAGGTGGAACCCTTTATCAAAATAACATGGTACCACAGCACTGTGAATTTTGTTGCATATGAATATGCACATCTCACCCAATGCGTGAGGGTGTTTTTATCAATGAATGGCACTGCTGTGTATTTGCTAAAGGGCAGCACGTTTCTGTGATGTCAGGAAAGCGATTTTGCATGCATTCCCAACACACACAAATGTGAACGCAGGCTAAATGTCTCAGTTACTTTGGTGGTCAGAGTAAATCTTCTCATTACATTGGGGCTTGGTGTACAATCCATTTATTCACACTAGTGACCAGTGTTAAGGTCCCCCTCACATTAGTGGTCAGTGTAAATCCTCATTACATTATTGGTAAGTGTAAATCCTCATTACATTAATGGTCAGTGTAAATCCTCATTACATTAGTGGTCAGTGTAAATCCTCATTACATTAGTGGTCAGTGTAAATCCTCATTACATTAGTGGTCAGTGTAAATCCTCATTACATTAGTGGTCAGTGTAAATCCTCATTACATAAGTGGTCAGTGTAAATCCTCATTACATAAGTGGTCAGTGTAAATCCTCAATACATAAGTGGTCAGTGTAAATCCCCATTACACTGGTGGCCAGTGTGGAAACTCCTCTTTATATTGGTAAAAAAATCTAAACTTGCATTTATGGTCAGTTTCAAATGCTCCCTTACATTGGTGGTCCACGAAGAAGCACCCTTTAAATGGGTGGTGAGTGTAAATACCCCCTTACATTTGTGGCTAGTGTAGAAATCCCCCTTTATTGGTTGTTGATGTAAACCCCCCCAATTTCATTGGCTGTCAGTGTAAATTCTTCATTATATTGGTGATCATTGTACATTTCTCTTTAAATTGGTGGTAAGTGCAGAATTGGCCTAACACTGGTGGTCAGCTTAAATCCCCCTTTACACTGGTGGTCAGTGTGAGTCACCCCTAACATTGGTGGTCAGTGTAGAAGTGTCACCTTACATTGGTGGTCAGTACAAATCTCCTCGACAATGGTTGTCAGTGTAAATTCCCCCTTACATGGAGGTCATTGTATATTCCCCCTTACGCTGGTGGTTGGTGTAAATGCTCCTATTACATTGGTGTTAGTGTATAAATCCCTCTTTATATTGGTGGATGGTGTAAAATCCCCCTTTACATGGTGGTCAGTGCAAATCCCCCCTCACATTGGTGGTCAGTGTAGAATCCCCCAGTATATACTTGCCAAAGATTTCCAGCTTTGCTCTACATGATTCAGAATTTGCCACAGTGTACTGCCTCCTAATTTACTCCCATCTCCCCACCACTGCCACTGATCCCATCCACCCCAGCATTGCCATTGATCACCCCCCACCCCAGCATTGCCACTGATCCCAGGAGTCCTAGGAGTTTTGATTCTATTGATGTGTCCCCTCACCTCCCCAGCCCATGGTGTGCAGGCAGTGAGGTGATTATATGCTGTAACCTTTAGCAACCAATCTGTGAACAGTAATGGTGTGCAATAAACCTCTTGCAACAAATCAGTGAGTGGTAAGGATGTCCAGTAACCTCTAGCAATCAATCGGTGAGCAATATTGATGTACATTAATCTCTAGCAACCAATTAACAAGCAGAAAGCATGTGCTGTAACCTATCGCAAATAATTTGTATTCCATAATGTGTGCTGTAGCCTCTAGCAGCCAGTCAGTGAGTGGTAATGATACACTGTAACCTCTGGCAACCAATTGCAATCACTGTCTGATCTGATTCATTAAACTGATTTTGAGTCGAGCTGCCATTTATTGTATGTCTCAGAGAAGGTGGAGAGCAAAATTTCATGGGGGGGGCAAGAAAATGTTTGCCCAGGGTCCAGTCACTATTAAAGATGGCCCTGACCGCAGTACTGTGGTCACGTGATCCCCCTGTGCTGGTCTTCCCTGATCAATGAAGAGATACAGGAGGGGCCGAGATTCCCCTGTGACATCAGCCGGCCAGCACACGAGGATCACGTGATCATACAGTGGCGGTGTGGGAAAAGGTATTTAGCCTTTTCATTTTATATAATCACATACACTATGGTAGATTGCAGCCTAAACCGGAGGGGGTACATGTATTTATGCTGCATATTGCAGCTGAATAGTGGCAAGCAGGAAGCCGCTCTCACGCTGACAAGGAGGTAGCGGGAGAGGGGAGAGACTGTCAGAGCCTGTCAGAGGAAAGCAGCGGAATGACAGATTCACGTAAACTGACCACGATAATCATGGATCAGCAGCCATGATTACCGTGGTCCGCACAGACAGGGGGACACAGGAAACGGCAGGATCAAACAGGTTTTTATAAGATAGGAAGGGAAAAATTACATAGCATAGATCCCTAAAAGAACAGGATTTAATTTTTTTTTTTTTTTTTTAGGGTTACAACCACTTTAATTATAAAAAAAATACAAGGTGTTCACTGAATGGTGAAGGTACTGAGCAAACATTCCTCTGTAGCCAGTGTGCAGAGAAGAAGCCACCTGAGCAGGACCCAAAAGATCACAGTTCTCATTTTATGTAGTGTGGGCTACTACAAAGGTTTTTGGCATCCCCAGCAGCTGACCAGATATCAGATATTGTGTCAAGCTGGACCAATGTGCATTTTTAATAAAGATAATTCCTGGAGTTCTGCTTTAAGCCAAATTTTTTTTTGCTTATTAAATCTTAATGGTCTACATAGCTAGGAGTTTGGCAGGGGTGTGTGCTTTGCCTACATACTTTATACTAAATGTTGTTCCTGTATCACATGTCAGAAAGGAGGTATGGGAATAAAAAAAAAGTATTTTCACACGATAATATGCTATATTTTATTGTATATATGTGTGTTCTAGCTGTCTTGTAGCCAGTAAATTGTAGCATATCACAGTGAGCATATTCCCTAGGGGAATACAGTGGTTGTACTGGATAACTAAAACAAATACAAATACCTTACCTGCCAAGATGTAGATTATTACCTTATGCTAAGTTTACAGACTGGACGGGACACAATTCGTTTATTTTCCAGATTCATATTTCTGACGTCTTTTATAATGAAGTGCCTTATTTCTATCAAACACAAAGTCAGATCTATGACTTATTTCTAGAGAGCCGAAGGATGGTTAAAAATGAACTATGCATCTTAAATCTTACTCCCACACCTGGAAGAATGTTTAAGAACCAATGAGAGGGTCTATGATATAAATATTATTACTACTCTATTAAACTGGTTTGATGAATGTATTACTTACATAAAATGCCTCAAGGTAAACGTCGTACTTGCCAAGTTTTCTTCCTCTTTTGGCATGGCTTTCAATACACCTTTCTTTATAAAAGCAAACCTTCCTTACATACAAGCACACTGCAAATGTTGCCTGGAGAAGAGCAGCGCCAACTTTGAAAAGCTGCAAACAAATTACATTAAACTTGGATTCCATGTGATACTCTTGACTTCATGTATGTGCTAGCCACTGGAAAAATAACTACTAGAACAGTTAAAGCCCAGGTCCAGCCGAGACTGTTGTTCTACTTTGGATAAATAATTGAATAGATTAGAACCTGCCAGTTTGCTGTCCATGCCACCACTGGGAATATTAGACCTAACTTCCTGTCCCCATGGACTTCAGCAAGAAATAAGGGAATGTTTCTCTCCAACAGAGAAGGAAATAATAATTTAAAGAAAACATTTTTTACTATTGTCTCAAGAATAAAAGGGCTGCACACCGATGACATCACCAACGTTTAAAAACAATTTATTCCAGTGATACAAAGCATAACATCCTGCCTGTCTTCCACCCTAATGCGTTTCGCCTACAGAAAGTCTATAATTATGGGGATCATTTTTTTTACTATAGTGCCTTAGGGTTAGACCCTCCACATGGATTTTGGGAGTTATTCTCTCGCTTCCTGTCCTTGGGACACCCTTTATAAGAGTTCATAAATACAAAAAATCCAGTGTACTCCATACAGCAATGGGACCCAATTATAAAAGGGTGCTGTGGTGAAATAACACTAAAATAGTGATGACTAGCACACCACTTTCAAACAACAGCAAAAAAAGGACACTTTATTTGTCACTAAAAAAGCTACATTTCAAGGCCACTAAGAACCTCTGAGAGACTGATGCCCCGTACACACGGTCGGATTTTCCAACGGAAAATGTTCGATGGGAGCTTGTTGTTGGAAATTCCGACCATGTGTAGGCTCCATTGGACATTTTCCATCGGAATTGCCATCACACAAAATTTGAGAGCTGGTTCTCAAATTTTCTGACAACAAAATCCGTTGTCGTAAATTCCGATCGTGTGTAGTGTACACAATTCCGACGCACAAAGTTCCACGCATGCTCGGAATCAAGCAGAAGAGCCACACTGGCTATTGAACTTCATTTCTATTGGCTAGTTGTACGTGTTGTACGTCACCGCGTTCTTGACGTTTGGAATTTCCGACAAGATTTGTGTGACCGTGTGTA
This sequence comes from Aquarana catesbeiana, assembly GCF_042186555.1. Taxonomy (NCBI): domain Eukaryota; kingdom Metazoa; phylum Chordata; class Amphibia; order Anura; family Ranidae; genus Aquarana; species Aquarana catesbeiana. Next base: position 382,080,613 of record NC_133328.1, on the reverse strand, counting down.
TGCAAGACAAGTTTGAGCCAACATCCGTCGGAAAAAATCTATGGATTTTGTTGTCGGAAAGTCTGATCGTGTGTACGCGGCATAACAGGAATAAAATTAAACAGAGGTTCTAATCCTTCCTCACGCCAAAAAATAAATTGGTACTGCTATTTTTTTATGTACTTTTTTATTCTAGTTGCATGAAATTATAGTGGTACCTTAATAATCTGCTCCATCAGCCATTTTAAATGCAATCTTTCAGCCCTACAACCCTGTTGCTGGTATGCAAAATTTTACTTTTTTTAAAAAAGTCATCAGCTAAGCCCTCCTATCTATTGCTAACCACATCCCCTGGCTGCTGATGTATGCAAAAACATGCAGCCTGTATATGAAAATAAACCCAAAGCTTGAACCCGAACCATAACATAATGGTTAACACAATAAGCCATTAAAATGGCCACGTACCTTATCCGGATCCAGAACTAATTAGGGCTAAATGGTAATCCTGCAAGGGCAAAGCAGAGGATCGCTTTAAAGTGGACCTGGACTTAAAAAGTAAAGATTTGTTTTGCTATAGGGAACATCTAAAAATGTTAATTGTGCCCAGGGGTGGGCTGGGCTGGGGGGCAGAGTGGCGATTTCCCCCCGGGGCCACTCTGATTCCCTGTAAAAGGGCCTCTGTGCTGCCAGCTCAGAACCGCGCATGTGCAGTTTCCGGACCTGGCCGAGTGATACTGCTTGGGCACCTCCGTCGGGGGCAGGGTTAGCAGAGCTGGATTAGCGGCCGAATTGCAGTGAGAGATTCCTCCATCCCTTGCTGCAGCTGCGAGCCGGTGATGTGTCCTGTCACAGGACTGAGAGTGTGTGTTCTGTCTTACAGAGCACAGCCCTCCCCCATCCTCTAAACTAATGCGAGAACGTATCTGCTCTACCTACTCCTTGTGCCCGCCCCCACTCGATGCAGCCCGTGTCCGTGTTCTGTGAAGGGGATTTGCGGGCGGGAAACTTTAAAGTCAGCAGTCACAAATCACAATGTCACAACATGAAGACACTGACTGAGCCAGTGAACCTCTTACTGGGACTGTGCAAGTAAGTGAGCGGTGACCAGACTCACCTCTCCTCCCTCTTCCTTTATACTCTGTCTCTCCCAAATTCTTCTCCCTCATCCTTATCATTTAACCACTTGCCTGCCAGGCATTTTCACCCCCTTCCTGCCCAGGAAATTTTCAGCTTTCAGTGCTCTCACACTTCGCCCTGGTTCACATTGGAGTGATTTGGCATACAATTTGACATGTCAAATCGCATGCCAAATTGGCGGCAATGGCACCATCCAAATTGGTGTGATGCCAATTTCTGTACTACTTTTGGCGACTTTGGGGTGCGATTTCCCTAGACATCTGTGGAGGAACCCGCAAAGTTTCATTTGTAAATAAGTAATTTTTCTTCTTCACTGAAGGGCACTGATGAGGAGGCACTGATAGGCGGCATTGATGGGCACTAATAGGCGGCACTGATCAGTGGCACTGATGGGCACTAATAAGCAGCACTAATAGGTGGCACTGATAGGCGGCACTGATGGGCACTGATAGGTGGCACTGGGCAGCACTGATAGGTGGCACTGTTAGGTGGCATTGATAGGCAGCACTGATAGGTGACACTGATGGGCCCTGATAGATGACACTTATGGGTGGCACTGATAGGTGGCATTGATGGGTGGCACTGATAGATGGTGGCATTGATGGGAAGCACTGATAGGTGGCACTGATAGGGGCACTGATGGGCACTGATAGGTGGCACTGATGGGCACTGATAGTCAGTGATAGGTGGGCAGCACTGATAGGGGGTGGCACTGATAGGGGGTGGCACTGATGGGCGGTACTGTTAGCCACTAATGATGGGCATTAATGGGTGGCACTGATAGGGGGAAATGATGGGCAGCACTGATGGGCACTGAAAGACAGCACTGATTGGTGTCACTGATGGGCACAGACTGGCGTCACTTGCTGGGCACTGCTAGGGCTGCACTGTAATCAGTGCCCTGATTATCTGTACAGTCTCCACTGCGAGGAGATGCCGCTGCTCGGCTCTCCTCTCCTCACCTCACACGCTGTCATTTACATGTGATTGGCTGTTATTGGACACAGCTGATCACATGGGTAAAGAGCCACGTCATCGACTCTTTACCAAGATCGGGGTCATGCTGTGTCATATTTGTCTTGCTTCATAACACCAATAGCCGTTATAAAACCAGGTGGCCATGGATGGTGAGCTGAGTCGGTGGTACAATGGGCCACTCAACTGGACTTGCCCCACAGGCTTAAGGCTGCCAGCCCTCCCTTGTGCCTTAGAAAAATCAAGCTACTTACAGGAATTCCTCCTGAAAAATGTCAGTGCACTTCCCAGCATGTAAAACAAACATTGACAAACACTGATATTTACCTTACCTGATGTTATCACAGCTAAAGAAAAACTAAAGGTCCCTTTTGAGATAACAGCAAAACAAATGATGCAATAATTTATTAGGCCAAGGCTTAATAAATTGAACTGCACGATTAATGTAGCCAAATTGTTCATACAGTATATCCTTCATTGTGTAAAATCATGTAAGTACTATCCAAATATTTAGGAGGAAAATGGAAATGAAGACACATCTGGGTGTAATTTCTTGTACTAGTTTCTGCTTGTTCAGATAAACACTGACAAAAGCTAAACTGAAAGTCCAAACGTCACCTTCTTCACTGCTGCGTATTCCAGCACCTGCAATTCTATACGCAGTTCTATAAGATTCAATGAATTCATAAAGACTTTAATATATCGGGCAGGCAGTAAGCAGATGTCAGTCTCTTTTTTGCATATCCAAGCTATATATCATTTCTATAAATATACAAAATGACACAAAAGCTAATGGAAACATTAAAAAAAAATGCATGACTTTTATATTATAGGTTACAAACCCAACTGTATTTAGATATTTTGATGTATCCCCTATTTGCAGATAATGTTGTCCTTCTAGCCTCATCCAGCTGTTATCTCCAGCTAACCTTAAATTTTGCTTCTGTTGAGTATGCAGTGCGAGAATGTAGACAAGGACCTTTAAAACTATGGTAATGGTAGTCCTGTAAAATTGTGGAATGTTCCTTTAGTTGCAGTTGGAAATATTGTCTTCCATGAAGGAATTTGAATATTTTGAGATCCAGTTGATGGTAATGAAAAGAACATGAGACTGCTAAACGGAGATGAGTGATTTTATTTTATTTATTTATTTATTTCAGGTACTTATATAGCGCCGTCAATTTACGCAGCGCTTTACATATACATTGTACATTCACATCAGTCCCTACCCTCAATTACAATCTTACAATCTAAGGTCCCTAACTTACATTCATACATACTAGGGACAATTTAGACAGGATCCAATTAACCTACCAGCATGCCTTTGGAGTGTGGGAGGAAACCGGAGTACCCGGAAGAAACCCACGCAGGCACAGGGAGAACATGCAGACTCCAGGCAGGTAGTGTCATGGTTGGGATTCGCACCAGCGACCCTTCTTACTGCTAGGCGAGAGTGCTACCCACTACACCACTGTGCCGCCCATAATAAGCTGGCTATGCACTAGTGGAATTTCGACACAATGTTTGTACGAAAATTCATTAAAAAATTTGCACAAAAATTCTCAGTACATTTAAAGACTTGAAAAATGTCCTTTGAAAGTGCTTCAAAATGTTGTTTACTTTTAACATTTAATTTTGGAATGGGCTTTCCTGAATGAAAATCACATACACCGCTAGAAACTTGTTCGTTCAAGAAAATATTTCCATCTTGCTCCTTCCAATTTTCATGTCACTGTGGTTGAAAATGAATGTCGTTTTGACCCCACTAAAGATTAGAAAATTGACTGAAACTTCTGAAAACAAAAAAATTCTACTAGTGTATGGCCAGTTATATCGTATCTCCTCTGAGTGAGACATTATGTGAAATTTCCCATGCTCCTTTTACAACTTTTGGTCATTTTTTTTTATAACTGATCTATAGAAAACATTAATCTCTCTGAGATTTGTTTATTTTGTAGCTAAAATCAGTGAATGTTGGAGGACAGCTTTGCTCTTTAGATGAATTTTTTAAAGAAGAAACCCATTATGGGATCAGACCCTTTTGGTTTACATGTTTGACTTTTTTAAAATAAATTAGAGAACAAAGAGGAAGCTATTTAGAATGATTTCAAAATGTGTAACCTATTTACTTTTTTAATACTACGTATAGGCTGGCCATTTGGTAAGAGGGCCAATGGAGTGTTTAATAGTTCACAGAGGCTTTTGGGTCAATGAGATGTAAAAGAACCCAATCATCAGGTACTGATGTTTTGAGAGAGTGGCATTATTTAATTGAGCAATGCTCTGCTCCAAGAACCAACTCTACTGAATGGCATACAGCTAGTATTAGCAATGCAGTGAGCCTGTACAAGCCATTTTTCTATGTAGATAATAGCCCATGGGTCTGGAATGCTAGGCATGCATATATATGAGGATGCGGGAGTGATCATAAATTTTAAAGTATTAAAAATAATAGCAGATCAGATCCTGCATATTGTATAGCAGAATGGTTGATACAGTAAATGCAGATATTTGCTATCTGTGAATCACTATGAATTTGATCAAATATTTGCTTCTATGGGTCTGTCCAGTCATCTCTACAGAGACTTTAGAAGCCAGTGACAGGGCAGTGTTTTATAATCAAGTTTGGATCTTTGCTATCAACATATGCCCCTATTCTCATCCATGATGGTGAGCGATAATAAATATGAGGTGTTGCAGTTTAGAAGGAGTAGATCTTTTTCCACTTTGAATAGTAGTGTTGAGTATCTCTTACAGATACTTTCTGGAATGCGCTTCATTAGGACTGAATCTGATACATACATCTGAGAGGAGACACAAAATATGCTGATAGGGTGATAAATCCTATCTGGCTGGGGTATGTGCTTCAGTTGCTAAAGATGTCCATGCTGAAAAAATTAATTCTACATTGCCTTGCGTTCCCTCTGACCCCTACTGGATTACACCACTGGAAAATGTTGATCATTGCAGCTAAGAAAGAACTTTCTTCATAAAAGATCCTTGATACAGAGTCCAAAGTTGTCATCATCGCCATGCATTTTGCAGGGAGCAGACCTTGAACGTCCAGGTTCTGGACATCAGGAAAATACAGGGGGCTTCACAGTGGACTTCATAGTAGTGAGAGGCTGTACAATCTCATTACACTCTTAATGGAACAGTACCACCCTAATTTCAGATTAAGTTTGTCGATTTTCACCCCTCTACTTTTGCAATACAAATGTTTTCGAGCTCTCCAATGCACGGCTCTGGGTCCCACTGCGAGCCAACGTCTAGTACCACACTGGCCAGTGGGAAGGGTTGTAGAGAGAGACTCTGAAACTTTTAGTCTCTGGAGAAGTATAACCTATATTTAGGGGCCCCTAGAGTCAGGATTTAGGTATCATTTTCCTTCTTCAGCCTTGGTGTGTCAGAGAGTGGGCCATTTCCAGAAGGGGTAGTTGCCATCCAGAATCAGGGAACCCATACACCAGTGACTCCTTCAGGGGTATGAGCTGCAAAGATCTGGCTTCTGCTGCTGTCTTTGTGAGCAGGGAGAGAGGAGAGAGCCTCTGTAGATGGACACATCGCTGGATCAAGATCAGGCACAGGTGGGTATAAAGGAGGGTGAGGGGACGATACACATACTCTGGACATTTTTTACCTTTATGCATGTAAAATGTACAGGCTTTAGAACCACTATAAGTATACACACAAGCACCACAAATGATCACAGTATTGTTTGTAACATGATTATCTTTCATGATCATCAGCTCTATCTAGTGGCTATAATGTGTCTTTTTTCTTATTTCAGGAAAATACCACATTATAACCACTAGGTAGAGCTGACACTAATAGGAGATAATGATATAACAAACAATACGTCAATCATTTGTGGTGCTTGCACAAATGCTTAAGACATCTGCACTTTTTGTTATTTTTTTTAACCATAGACCCCAAACTGACAAGGGAGCATTGATATACTTTGGTTGTGTGTTTTCTTAGCAATATCTCAATCTGCAGGGGAGATCATGAAAAATCAGGGGCAAAGAGCATGAATTAGAGGTAAAATCTAGGTCATCTGGTCAGTGAGTAATGTCTATCACCTTTACCTGGTTCTCCAGGAAAAATCCAAGATGGTGTTGATTCTGGCATTGTAACAACCCCACACAGAGTCCCAAAAGGAAGATATTCTGAGCAGCACACTGCTATCTTCAGGATATGTGAATTTTCTATGGTCTTTGCACAGAGTTTCTTTAGGGGAAAACATGGCCTGCTGCAATTGGATTAGTTATACATCTACACCGAATGAAATATATTCAACATGCTGATAATACAAAGTTCATCCTTATCCTGACTATCACAGACTGTTTATTTTACTTTATAATCGCTAAGGGGAGGCATTTATTATTTTATCTTTCTTCTTTTTAAATGCACCTTACTATAATAAAAACCCACAAGAGCGAAAAATGAAAGTATTGTTTAACTATACTTCATTGCTTGTAAAAACAGATTATTATAAAATAGAATGCTTTGGTATTTCTAAACAAAATTACAAAGTTTGTTTTTGGTATAAAACAAATAAAATGTTAAAGGTAGACAGTACGGCTTAGCAACTTAGATAACAGTTTTTCTACGTATCACTAACAACAAATCAGCACTTCAAGGATAATTCTAATCTTCCCAGTAACCATGAAAGCTAAAGCTGTTATTTAAATGTATTACAGTGTCCATTTAGCTTTTGTCATAAAAGTCAGCACATGACTGCATTAAAGTAAAGATATTGTCACGCACATTCTGAAGAAAGTCTGTATTCATATATACTAATCACCTTGATTTCGAACATAGGATGTTAATCCCTGAAGCAGACTCCTTACCCTTATGACTTAGACACAGGTTATATCTTAAGTAATGATAAGACCCCCCCAAAAGAGACAACATCTTTCTCCACTGGAAATTCGCAGTAATGCTACTCACTCATCTCATGAGCAACTTTAGAAGAAATTTGTTGCAGAATTTCTTCTTCATTGGTCATCTTTCTGCCTTCAGCCTGCCAATTGGACAGTTAAAGTGATTGTAAAGTCTAGTTTTTTTCCTATAAAAATAACAAACATATTATACTTACCTCTGTTGCAGTGGATTTGCACAGAGCAACCCAGATCCTTGTCTTCTCGGGTCCCTCTTCTGTGATCCTGGCCCCTCCCTCCTGTTCAGTGCCCCCACAGCAAGCAGCTTGCTATGGGGACACCCGAGCCGAGTCACAGCTCCCTGTGTCCATTCAGACACCGAGCCCCAACCTGGCCCCGCCCCTCTCTCCTCTTATTGGCTAGCTGACTTTGATTGACAGCAGCAGCAGCCAATGGCATCTCTGTTGTTTCTCAGCCAATCAGGAGGGAGAATCTCCAACATTTGAGACACTTGTGGACATCGCTGGACAGAGAGGGACCTCAGGTAAGTGTTAGGTGGGCTGAGGAGGGCTGCTGCACAAAGAAGGCTTTTTATCTTAATGCGTAGAATGCATTAAGATAAAAAACCTTCTGCCTTTACAATTACTTTAACTGGTTGCCGCCCGCCCACCGTTAAATGACGGCGGGGCGGGGCGGGGCGGTGCGGCTCTTTTTTTGGGACGATGTCATATAATGGCGTCCCAGAACACCCGCGGGGGCAGGCAGTGCGGCCGCACCGTGTTGCTAGGACACGGCGCGACCCCGATCTGTGTAAAGAACCGCGTCCGCAGCTCTTTAACCATGTGATCGGCTGTGTCCAATCACAGCCGGTCACATGTAAACATGGAGTTGCCGGTAATCGTCTCTCCTCGCCTCACACTGACAGAGTGTATAGCGAGGAGAGGCGATCAGCGGCATCTCCTCACAGGGGGACAGCTAGGAATGTAATCAGGGCACTGATCGTCAGTGCCCTGATTACAATAAAGAAATACAGTGTCACAATACAGTGCCCACCATTGCCCACCAATGTCAGCATACAACGCCCACCAGTGGCAGCAATCAGTGCCCACCACTGCCCACAAGTGCCACCACTCAGTGCCCATTAGCCATGCCAGTCAGTGCTGGCAATCAGTGCCGCCTATCAGTGCTGCCCATCAATACCCATCACTGCTGTCCATCAATGCCCATCAGTGTCACCCATCAATGCCCATCAGTGCCCATCTGTACTGTCTATCCGCGCCGCCTATCCGTGCCCACCAGTGCCGCCTATCATTGCCCGCCACTGCCGCCTATCAGTGCCCACCAGTGCCGCCTATTAGTGCCCATCAGTGCCGCCTATCAGTGCTACATATCAGTGCACATAAGTGCAGCATATTAGTGCCTCCTCATCAGTGCCCATAAGTGCCACCTCATCAGTGCCACCTCATCAATGCCCATCGGTGCCACCTCATCAGAGCACATCAGCGCAGGCAAAAAATTACTTAGTTACAAAATTTACTGACAGAAAACAAGTAAAAAACATTTTTTTTTCAAAAGTTTTGGTCTTTTTTTTTTTTTTTGGAAAAAATAAAAAACCCAACAGTGATTAAAAACCACCAAAAGAAAGCTCTATTTGTGTGAAGAAAATGTTAAACAATTTGTTTGGGTACAGTGTAGCACTGCCGCGCAATTGTCATTCAAAGTGCAACAGCGCTGGAAGATGAAAAATGGCTTGGGCAGGAAAGGGGTGTTAGTGCCTGGTAAGAGGTTAAACTGAACATTGAGTTGCATCAAAGCAAAGGCTTGGTTCATACCTCTGCATGTGGCTGCGGGTGTGAGAATCGCATCTGTTCTTGCACCCGCAAGCACCCACAGCCAAATTGCACTGCTCTTAGGAGACGCATGGGGCTGCTATTCATTTTGAAGGGTACCCCCATGCATCTCAGCATGCAGTGCATTTGCGGAACTGCAGGGAAATTGCATGGTCAAAAAGACCATTTGATTTCCCTGCACCCACGTTTTTGAAAAGGTGCATACATTCATTTAAATAGGGTGCCGTGCCCGTGCAAATTCAGTCTGTACAAAACGTGGAACTGTGAACCTAGGGTTACAGTTTGCTTCACTTAAAAAACAGTCACAGCCTGAGTAGAAAAGCCTGTACCCTGCCAGCATCCTGCAAAGAAGGACCCCTGCTGTCTATGTGAAAGCAGTAGTCTCTCTGTAGAGGTTTGACGTGTCCCTGCTGAGTCAGAGCTAGAGGTCATGTTGATCCTCTGCAGATAGACCTCTGCTTCCGCACAGATTGTAAGAGCGCTGCAGCATGCTGGCAGGAAACAGGCTTTTCTACTCAAGCTTTGGAAGTGAGCTTTACAGTAAAATATCACCCACAATTTCAAAGAGGTATTCAGCCCCCAAACAAATGTATTATATTGCTGTTTACAATTTATTAAATGAGATGGCTGCATTTTTTTCCAGGCTTTTTTCCCCCTTTATTTTCACCTAGTGACCCGGCCAAGAAGTCTGTTATTTTTTCAATTTCCTTAACCGTCCCAAGCTGTCCAGAAAAAAAGTGTCAATTAGAGGATTGAAACAAAACATTTAGGACTGACAGGTGGCTTACAATGATCAGCTTTTATTCATTCAAGTAAAACCTTTATCCCAAAAGAGAAAAAAAACTGTTCTGTAAAAGCTTAAAAAGTGTAAGATAGAGATCAACTTTAATTTGTTAGTCAAGTCCCTCTATGTCTGCTAGTGCATCAAACACTACCCTCTCCACAGATTAAGAAAGCGGCTGCCCATAGGTATCTTCGATGCTACTCCATTCAGTGTGGAGACATGGTTTATCTGGCGGAAAAAAAGGGGAAAAAAAAGGAATGCAGCCACTGCATATATGGATTGATGAGTGATATAATAATGATTATTTGTTTTGGGGTTGATTACCACTTTCCAGCAGTAGGATGCTGGCAGTGGAAGCCTGGTAATGAGTAATAAGGGTAAATTGTTTTTTTAATATGCTGGACAAAAGGGACTACATCATGATTTTTTGACAGTAGGGGCGTTGTATGCTCAGCAGTTTAATGCCCTGTACACACGATCGGATTGTCCGAAATTCCGACTGTGTGTGGGCTCCATCACACATATTCCGTTGGAATTTCCAACACACAAAGTTTGAGAGTTTGCTATAAAATTTTCCGACAACAAAATCAGTTGTCAGAAATTCCGATCGTGTGTACACAAATCTGAAGCACAAATTGCCACGCATGCTCAGAATAAATTAAGAGAAGAAAGCTATTGGCTACTGCCCTGTTTATAGTTCCGACGTATGTGTTTTACGTCACCGTGTTCAGAACGCGTTCAGAACGATCGGATTTTCCGACAACTTTGTTCGGCCGTGTGTATGCAAGACAAGTTTTAGCCAACATCCGTCGGAAAAAATCCATGGATTTTGTTGTCGGAATGTGCGATCAATGTCCGACCGTGTGTACAGGGCATAAGAGTTACATTAAAAACACACAATTGAATCACATAATTGCTGTGTGAATTGCACTGGGGGCTTACACCACTTGTCATTTAAAGATGGCCACTGGGTAAAGTAAGGGATGTTTTACACTTTAAACAAAATGACTACATTGTTCTTTGGACAGTCATTTTTATTGTTTTGCTGTTATGTAAAGCAACAGTATAATATCATATACCTGATCTACAATAAGATCACCTTAAAGAAAAACCTGACGTAGGAAAATTGTGTGGGCTGCCATTGTCGACTTCATACTTAAAATGTTCCGTGGCTATCAAGTTGATCCACAGCTTAAATATTTTCTGGATCGCTGGACTGGAATCAAGCAGGTAAAAAGATCTGACTTTACTTACGGCATACTGTATTTCTCCTGGGTCAGTTATGATGCCAGCCAGGCAACTAATATTTGCAGCAATGGCAATAACAGGCTACATACTTCTATTATAACACAGGACATTTTAAAAGGATACTATATATATTGTACATATGTATATAAAAACAGCACATATTGTTATAAGGTTAAGTACCCTTACTTAGTGGGGGACAATTAATTTAATAAATGTTTTAATACAATAAAAATAATATTTTCTTGACATACAGAGCAGAGTAGTACCACTAAACTCCAGCTGCAATATGAAATAGTTCATTAAACTCTTTTTATTGGAGAACTTTGTACAACATGCCAATCCAAACAAAATAATTTGACATGGAATTTGCAATTTGAACTGCTGCGCTTTGCTTTCTCTTTCTGTTACTAAATATATCCACTAGAAAGAAATACCCTACTATTCCCCTTTTTCCCCCCAACATGTCAAAAATGGTGGAAGTATCATACAAGGCCAATTTATGTAATGAGCAAATTAACAAAATGTTCAGGTACTGTTAATGTGGCAGGATCATCAAGTTTTATCTGCATGTCCGTGAACTTCACACATAATTTATCTTCAGATCCTTTGGTGACTCCAAAAAGAGAGAACAAACTGATGCAGTTATCTTGTCCCCTTCCGAGTCTTTCTGTATTTCATTCAAAACACTTTTCTAAGCCCCTGTTCTCCCAGCATTGATGGAGCACTGATACCACAGTCCCTGGCTTCACAGAATCCTGGAACGCCTGCTTGGCCTGGAAGACCCTGCTGTCCTTGAGGACCAGTGTAACCAGGAGGACCTTGGAGTCCAGGTATGCCATCCTTGGCAACTCCTGGGTATCCCGGATAGCCTATGGAAAAGGCAAAACAAATGGTTAAAAATACATGGATATTGCAGCTTAGCAAAGAAATAGGTGAAGAAACACACCCCAGAATCACTGTTTAAAGAGTGTGTGTACTATATTACAGGATATGTCAAAATGACAGAACTCATTGCTGAGGTACAAATGATGAAATTTCCATAGTCACATTTTCCATACCATGTGCTGACTAGCCTACAATCTGTAGAAAAATAAATATATTCCCAAAGGTAAATGTTTCTAAATTTCTGGGAACACATTGCTGAACCCCCTTTAACATACCACACTTTAACTATTACACACATATACCAGAGTTCAAATTAACTTACTTTAAAAAGTTCTGATTTAACTAAAGTAATATTAGCTGAAGTATATTTTTATGTTTGCCTTAAAAGTATATTTTTCAGCAGGCAATAATAAAGTATGAAACATATAGTCTATGATATATGTTTTATAAGGACTAAGAGTAATGCACAAAAGAACAAGAATCCATAGCCAATTTTCATCTTTGATAAAATTACAGTAAATGCAAGCATAATTGGCTGTAAAAAGCTACTTCTTTTTACACATCATAATAGACAAATGCACTGTATTATAGTCAAAATATACTGCTCACTTTATTATATATATAATTATATGAAGAAACCTGTCTTTAACAACTCAATTAGGGTAACAAAGTATTGTAAATAAATCCCATAGCTGTTGATTGTGAAGGTAGATAATGGGACCCAAGATGCCCAAGCATCTCAATACTGGACCTCTTGATCTGACACATATGGCCAAATCTGATGGATCCAGAACTCGAGCACTCAAGTCAATCTTCCAGATCATACAGAGAATATAACATTAGGCCAAGCAATAACAATATGCAAGGAAAATTTTGTTTATCAGACTAGATAGTCCAATCCAGCCTTTCTCAACAAGAGTTCCATGGAACCTGGAGGTTTCTTCTGAGGTTGCTAGGGGTTCCTAGAGCAGTAGGCAATGAGGAATTGATCTCCCACCTACACTAGCCACCAATGTAAGGAGGCCCTTTTACATTGACCACTAATGTTGCTGGATAGTGCAGGAGGGTGTTATACACTACCTGGCCAGGGATTAAGATATGTTATGTATGGCATATTATTTATTCGTGTATAGAAACTGTTCTACAATTTAGCTTAAAGGAAAAGTATGGCCAAAGTGAAAAGTATGGCTAAGGCCTGCTGTTGGTCACCACGATGCTGCATCCACCTAGGTGAGTATAAATGTTTATTTTTTTGAAATCTAAAATTTAAAAAGATTGAGAAAGGCTGGTCTAGTCTATCAACTAGACTTTCTACCTCATCCATTTAACATCTTTTAAATTCAAACAGTAAATTTAAAAGATTCACATTTGTTTTTAGCTTTCCTTTAAATTTAGAAAACCAACAGACTCTTCTTGGTTGCTATGTATAGTGTTACACTGTCTATATAGAATTTGTATGTTCTCCTCGTGTATGTATAGATTCCCCTCACAATCCAAAGACCTACTGGCACAATTATTATTTACATAAATACCTAAGAGAGTGATTAGCTCCTAGACTTTATTTACCTCTTGGTCCTTGAACACCATCTGGGCCTGGCAGCCCAGTGCCTGGGTCTCCTCTTGCACCCTTTCCACCCTTTTCACCTGCATAGTGTGACACCATTAACACATAATATTAAATACAAACATTCTATACTGAATATCTCACACTTGTATATCTATTTACATCACAACTGTCTCATCACAAATTATATAGATATAAATTAAAGTGTTACTAAACCCAGAACTTGCATTCACTATATCTGGTCTCCCACAGTACACAGAACATGGAAATGCAATTATTTTAGTAAATAAAAACTGATAAATACCTTTTCTCATCAGCAATATATAGCAGCCTTGATACTTCTATCAGTTCCTAGTATAGCTTGTAGGAGGAGTTTTCATTCTCCCCTAATCCTCTGTCTGGACAGTGCTGATTGGCCCTGTGCTGATCACATGCACCCTCCCAAAAAAAAAAAAAAAAAAACTCTCTAGCAATACACACCAAACTGAGCATGTGCAGCCTTACCACTAGCTCTGTAAATCTCAGGTTATTTTTTTTGAGACAGTGGAAGAAGAGAAGGATCAGAGAGACTGGATCAAATAGCCTTTATATACAATGCAAAGGATTAACCCCTTAGGTTCCACAGTGAGTAGAACAAGCATGCTTTACTGCATATACAGACTGATTTTATTGTTGTGGCTTTAGTAACACTTTAAGTACAGTGATTTAGACTTAAAATATATGTTTAATTCCAATTCAATTAATGATCTGTTTTGTCAGTAGACAAAATGGAAAATTTTAATAGGAACAATACTTCTTACAAACCTCCCTTTTCTCAGTAACAGACTGATAAATAACATTTTCAGAAAACAATATTAGTAAACAGCACAAAATACAGCAGATACATTGTGAGATTATTCTCTAATAGTTTTCTAATATCCTAATATATTGCTAATTTTGGAATATTTTTATATGCTCTCACTGCAGTTCAGTCATACACATTTTTAAAATCATTATTCATAGCACAGCAGTTTTTTATTACCGTTTAGAGTTTATTTACATGTTCAGCTATCCATTTTCTCAAATTTCATTTAGTACAGCCCACATACTGCAATCCAGATGGGCATTGCAGACGCCATAACGAGTCAAAGCATTTTGTCAAGTTTCATAACAAAGATACGATTGGGTTACAATTTTCAAAGATAGCCAGATCACATGAACATTGAAGGGGGATTCTAATTTAGTGAGGGGATGACCTAAAAAGGAGATCATTTTTTTTTAGATAGCTCCCAAAAGGACTTATTATAGAATTAGATTACATTGTTACATTAGTAACTTCTAAATTAAAGTATTGCTTTATTTTGTATTTAACATTATGTTAATGCTATGATATATTTGTACAAGTACTGACTGTGTTACAAAAGTAACAACGTCTAATATTATTGTGTACTTATCACTTTGGTAACACCATGGTGATGGCGTATTTAGAGCAGCTTCCTTTGTCATCTGATGAAGTTATTCTAAAGAAATGTAGGACAGAGACATTGATGTTACTGTCAACATGAACATATTTAATATTCCACTTGATTAATTACCTTGGTCTCCCTCAGCTCCTTTTTGGCCTGGAACACCAATTGGTCCACGGGGGCCACGTTTTCCATTAATTCCTGCAGCCCCTGATTTCCCCTAGAAATAATAAAACAAGTCAAGATTGAGGTTCAAATTAGGATAGTGGGACTTATAAATAAATAAATGTATACAGTATATATATTTATATATATATTATCTCACAAAAGTAAGTAAGAAATGACACTTTGCTACAATGTAAAGTAGTGAATAACAGTATAAATTTGCTGTCCCCTCAAAATAACTCAACACACAGCCATTCATTTCTAAACTGCTGGCAACAAAAGTGAGTACACTCCAAAGTAAAAACGTCCAAATTGGACCCAAAATGTCAATATTTTGTGTGGCCACCATTATTTTCCAGCTCTGCCTTAACCCTCTTGGGCATGGAGTTCACCAGAGCTTCACAGGTTGCCACTGGAGTCCTCTTCCACTCCTCCATGACGACATCACAGAGTTGGTGGACGTTAGAGACCTTGCACTCCTCCACCTTCTGTTTGAGGATGCCCCACAGATGCTCAATAGGGTTTAGGTCTGGAGACATGCTTGGCCAGTCCATCATCTTTACCCTAAGCTTTTTTAGCAAGGCAGTGGTTTTCTTGGAGGTGTGTTTGGGGTCATTATCATGTTGGAATACTGCCCTGTGGGCCAGTCTCTGAAGAGAGGGGATCATGCTCTGCTTCATTATGTCACAGTACATGTTGGCATTCATGGTTCCCTCAATGAACTGTAGCTCCCCAGTGCCGGCAGCACTCATTAAGCCCCAGACCATGACACTTCCACCACCATGCTTGACTGTAGGCAAGACACACTTGTCTTTGTACTTCTCACCTGGTTGCCGCCACACACGCTTGACACCATCTAAACCAAATAAGTTTATCTTGGTCTCATCAGACCCCAGGACATGATTCCATTAATCCATGTCCTTAGTCTGCTTGTCTTCAGCAAACTGTTTGCGGGTTTTCTTGTGCATCATCTTTAGAAGAGGCTTCCTTCTGGGACGACAGCCATGCAGATTTGATGCAGCGTATGGTCTAAGCACTGACAGGCTGACCTCCCACCCCTTCAACCTCTGCAGCAATGCTAGCAGCACTCAAACATCTATTTCCCAAAGACAACCTCTGGATATGACACTGAGCATGTGCATTCAGCTTCTTTGGTCGACCATGGTGAGGCCTGTTCTGAGTGGAACCTGTCCTGTTAAACTTCTGTATGGTGTTGGCCACTGTGCTGCAGCACAGTTTCAGGGTCTTGGCAATCTTCTTATAGCCTAGGCCATCTTTATGTAGAGCAACAATTCTTTTTTGCAGATCCTCAGAGAGTTCTTTGCCAAGAGGTGCCATGTTGAACTTCCAGTGACCAGTATGAGATAGTGAGAGCGATAACACCAAATTTAACACACCTGCTCCATTTATACACCTGAGACCTTGTAACACTAACGAGTCACAAGACACTGGGGAGGGAAAATGGCTAAATGGGCCCAATTTGGACATTTTGACTTAGGGGTGTACTCACTTTTGTTGCCAGAGGTTTAGACATTAATGGCCTTGTGTTGAGTTATTTTGAGGGGACAGCAAATGTACATTGTTATACAAGCTGTATACTCACTACTTTACATTGTAGCAAAGTGTAATTTCTTCAGTGTTGTCACATGAAAAGATATAATAAAATATTTACAAAACTGTGAGGGGTGTACTCACTTTTGTGAGAAACTGTATACATAGCATTATTTTCGAATTATGGGTAAAGTATACTAAAGCCATCATTTTTGGGCTAAGAACCTCGGTCAGGTTTTCATTGATGTTTGTGTCCATGGTGAGGATATTGCAAAAATAGTACCGGGCATCCAGGGTGCCTTTTATGTGGAGTGCCCCAGGTCTTTAATATCGAGATTGCAGACACTGCACAGCAAGCATCTCTCACTGTTGGCTTCCTGTCACAAACAGTAAACATCAGAGCTGAGGGAAGCTTCTCTTAGGCTTCTCTTTAGCTTTGACATGTCCCATGACAAAACATGAGGGGAATAGAAGGAAAGACATCCCAAGACCATCTGCTGCACTGTATCTGACATATGTAAAGCCGCGTACACACGGGTGGATTTTTTGACCGGACTGGTCCGACGGACTTTCCGACGGACTTTCAACAGACTTTTAACGTGCTTTTGACGAACCTCCGACGGACTTTTTAACGAACGGACTTGCCTACATACGATCACACAAAAGTCCGACGGATTAGTACGTGATGATGTACACCGGACTAAAATAAGGAAGTTGATAGCCAGTAGCCAATAGCTGCCCTAGCGTCGGTTTTTGTCCGTCGGACTAGCATACAGACGAGCGGATTTCTGGGTCCGGCGGAGTTACGACGTAAAGATTTGAAGCATGTTCCAAATCTAAAGTCCGCCAGATTTTCAACTGGAAAAGTCAGCTGCAGGTCCGATGAAGCCCACACAGTCGGATTGTCCACCGGACTCGGTCCGTCGGACCAGTCCGGTCGAAAAGTCCGACCGTGTGTACGCTGCATAAGTTTCGGGGAGGAAGGGGGGATTGTATTGAGGATACAAAGGAGGAGGAGGCAAACACTTAGAAACCATTCACACATTCACACAGGGGCCCTTGGTCGCCCCAAGTCGCGCAACATGTCAAATTCCATGTTAGTCAATGGGACCCATCTTAATATACACTACTGAAGCCGCTCCGACTTCAGAAAAGGTTCCTGTACTACTTCAATCTGACTTCTAGGCGACTTGTACCCATTGATTTCAATGACAGCGGCTGGAGCCCACACTGTTCCTGCTGTACTGTGCCTATTAAGAGCACAGGGATTGCAGTTCACCACCTGGAAGTTTGTGGAAAGCTGCACTGAGGACTTGATGCTGGCATGGATGAGCAGGGGTAGGGTGGTGTGAGTAAACCATTGGGCACAAATATTAGGAGAAATGTACTGGGTAATGTTGCACTTCATGACATTACTATTCTCTTTAGGCTGCCCAAAAGTGCCTCAGACCTTTTACTATCCTACCAATTTGACGTAACCACACTGTGCAGACGCCGACTCTGCTACCTCCCCTTCAGTATGGGAGATGAGGGACGCTGCCGACAGGAGAAATCATATCTCTCCTAAAGGAACTGCCAATATTCGCTATCAGCAGCAGCTGCAGCCTGAGTTTACAAAAGGAACGGATTGCCATCCATCACGTCCTCATAGGACAAAGCAAGACGGAGCAAATCACAGTAAATTATCCAACTAACAAGCGGGTTAACCACGGTGAACATCGGCTACCAGGGATACTTAGGAGAATGCTGTCCGGCCCCCCTACAAACGAGAGGTGGTAACGTAACTCTATCAGTTTTAGTTTTAGCTCTCCTTCCCGCATGACTAACTGTGTGACTGTGCTTTGTTATAAGCGGACTTTGGGACATTATGATGTGATGGAATATTATCCACTGATCTAATGATTGACTTTGATATATCAACCAAGTTATCCCCAGCTAGTCAGCTGTATTTTGCGATTAGCACTTGGCGGCGACCACAGCATACATTTAAGTGGTTTCATCACTCTATATACCCTACAGAGTTTCTTCGCTGGTTAGGTTTCACTATACTGCAGAAATGGATTCCTTTGAATTTTTTTGATATACTTGGAGCATGCGCATGCAATGATCTCAGGTTTATTAATTGTCATTTTTTTTACTTGGATCCTATTTAGCAGATGTTGATACAGTCAGTGGGGCCCTCTTAGATGAGTTTAATTAGTGATTCTTGACTATCCACATCCCCATAACCCTCCCCCCCGGGGGACCACACATGCACAATGCCTCCCCATTATTAGTATACAATTTTTTGTTATTTTGATGTGGCGATTAGCCATAGGGACATTGTGCATCTGTGGGAATCTAGGCGCCTGCACCCTGTCTGTTATATGTGTGCACGTGTTTGTTATTGTCTGTTAATTTCGTGTATCTGACTTATGTGCATATCGTGTGCATCCGCCACCCGGTGAGCACATCTTTTAGTGTATGGTGGATCATATCTATTCGTACAACCGTTGGTATATTTATTGCCAATTTTAATACATGTTATTTCAATAAACTTTATTTTATTTAACATTACTCTCCCATCAACGTCCATTATATCCATAGTAACTGTCTTTGGGTCTAAGGGAGTCACTTCCTTGTGCCTTTCTTTGACCCTTCTCTTCTTTTTGAAAATGTTTGTTGTAGTTACAGATATGACCTCCTAATTAGAGGAGTGACGCTGGGTAAGAGTCACATTTTGCAGACCAGGCATTTATTTTCCAGGTGGTCCCTCTCCTTCCCCTTTTTTTCCTATCCTACCAATGCCCCTTTTCATATTCTCTCTGACAACTGTTTAAGAGGGGATGTTTGCTCACTTTTGAAAGATTTTCACTTTTTGTTGTGTCTCCAAGATAGGCAATGAAGAGAAATCCCCCAGTTGGAACACAAACAGCAAAGAAAAAAACTGACAGAGACTTGAACCATTCTTAACTCTATTCAACACTAAAAAAAAATGGTTTTGGATACACTTCAGATACATGGGCTATACAGCTATACAGCAATGCCAAGGCACTGATAAGATAAGACATAAGCACCTTGTACATTCAGAAAATACTTTGTATACGAAGAAGGCTTTTCACAGGTTGCAAAACAGTAGATTTCTGCTGAACAAAAAGCCTTACAGAACTAAAGCAAAATCTCTGGATGATATAGGAATTTAAATGATTATTAGCACAGAAATGGCATGCATAGGAACATGTTGTCATGATATTGTTGTACAGCAGTAACTATCATCAACCTGGTTGTACTTGATGCTAGATCAGAGTGCTGCAAGGACACAGACAGGAGATTGTTGTTTTTTTTAATATAACATTCATTTTCTTAAAGCTGAACGGGCAGTGTAGGCTCCTCTCAAGTGCTAAAATTGTTTAGTCTGATTTCCCTGTACACTGTGAGCTTAGAAGCTGCAGCAATTTAGATATTGCCTGCCCTATTTCTTGTTTGGAGGATGTGCAGCATCATCTAGCTCTTTCCTCCACAGCCTAACTGTTCCGGGCCCACCCCTTTTATTCACTGGATATCAGTTCATTCAATCAGGAAGGCTCAGCATCAAATGTGGGTGTCACTTAGGGTGACATGAATCCAAATGCAACCTGGTAATGTCTACACCTCCAGACATCCACCCATTAGGATTAGGGCATCTTAAAAGCAGAATTAAACTCCCACTGTCAAAAACTGCAAGCAGGCAAGCTGTTTATTGCTGAAGAGACATGCTATATCTTTTCTGCAATAAAAGAAACCTACCTGCCTGCTCACAGTCACAGTTTGAGATTATACTAAAATAACATCATTTACTGGCATTTTTAGGCTGAGCATTTTATGGGTCTGGGGTAGCTTTAGGGAAGGACAAGGGAAAGCTCTTCAAATAACACAGGTAAAAACTGTCCTGACTAACTAGTCAATGATTTCTTACAGCAGTTATAAAGAAAGTTATTTGCTGGACAAAAGCACACACTTTTTTTTTCTTCTCAATGTTAGATATAATTCTTAGTATCATGAGCAGTTTTGCCCATATAAATAGTACCAAGAAGAACTAGCATACAGATCACAAACATATGCAGCTGCTTCTGCAAACCAAAGTTGCTTCCCCAAATTGAATTCAAACACAATGAAAGAGATACAACATAAACAGCTAGAAATGCTGAATCCTTGGATGTAGTACCCTTACTAGAACAATTGGCTGGAATAGCAGTGGACAATTAAGCTGGTCATACACTGAGCGAAATTTGGCTGGTTCAGCAGAGAAATGCTGAAATTTTGGGCATAATCAGCAGCAGCAACCACTGACGGGCTGAAAAAAAAGACGAACAGTGTATGGCCATCTTTACTGCGTATACACTGGAAACCACAGTGGTTTTGCAAGGGGAAGCTGCCTGATCCCATATATTGCCTTTGAACACAAAGCTTCATTTAAAGAGACAATGCTATCTTGCTCAATCAGTGGAAAGTAATGTTAGGGTTGCTTTACTAAAGGTAAATAGGTGCAAAACCACTAAACAATGCAATTATGTATTTGTTTAAAAATTATGGAATTTATTTTAAGGGCATCAAGTTTATATGCCTACATTAAAATTGAGTTCAGCCTCTGGTATTCCCCATGTACAGCAGCACTGGGAGAGGAGGGGTAACACTAGGAGCCAATTAGATGCCCTGCATTCAGATATGCTGCCAAGGAACATGCTGACAGGAGGAAATAGTAGAGAGATGGCATCATAAGTCTGTTTCTGCTCCTTCTCTGTCCATTCACAAGCTTGGGGCAGTGCTCCCTAATTACTAGTCCCTTCCTCTAGTAATTGGTGGGCACTGCAGTGTTTTTTTAACTTCCTCCTGAATTGGTGGTCAGTGCCAGTGTTTTCTAACCATCCCAATCCAATTAGTGATCAGTGCCTCTGTTTTTGAACCCCCTGCACTGGTCATTAGTGCCTGTGTTTTTTAATCCCCCGCCAGTGTTTTTCTAACCTCCACAATGGTGATCAGTGCCAATGTTTTTAGCCACATCTCTTCAACAAGAATGATTTTATGGCCATCAGAAATGTTATACCAAGGGGTAACACTAAGCGGTTTTGGACATTTTGAAATGCTCTTTGATGCTTTTTTGTCATCACTAGTTTAATGTAAGCAACAAATAACTGTCACCTGAAAAGATATCACACATTTTTAGGACATCTCTTCTCTGGCAAAAATATAGTATTTATTTGATCAGTGTGCCATTTCATGGGGCATGCCAGGTGTCCAGGTACTACTGCACCCAGCGTGCCATTTCATGGGACATTCCAAATATCTAGGTACTACTACACCCAGTGTGCCATGCCATGGGCATTCCAGGAGTCTAGGCACTACTACACCCAGCATGCCACACCATGGGGCATTCCAGATGTCCAGGTACTACTACATCTAGTGTGCCATGCCATGGGGCATGCCAGGAATGCAGGTAATACTGCACCCAGCAAGCCAAGCTACAAGGCATTCCAGATGCCCATGTACTACATCCAGCATGCCACACCATGAGGCATTCCATGTGTCCAGGTACAGGACACAAAGGAGAGCAGCGCCAATCTAAGTGCAGCAATGTAGAAACATTTATTTCAAAGTAGACAATTGGTAACTCACAAGATCACACCTTTGTCAGTGCATTGGAATATAAAGGAGGTGCATCCACTCATTATGGGAAGGTGGTCGGCTCACAGGTGGAGAGGCAGCTGGTAGTCTGGCTGACGCTGGTGGCTCCCAGTGCTTCCAGACTCTCAGAACGGCACTGGGGCGGCAATACATGTCACTTCCGGTTAAAGGAGGAGTGGAGAGGAGCGTGCGTTCCGAGCATGCGTGTTCCTTCGTCAGGCAATCATGGGTCCAGGTACTACTGCACCCAGCAAGCCATGGTGTGGAGCATTCTGGGACTTCTGGTCCCTCTGCAGTTGATAGATTTGGCAAGTGTTACACCCAAGTAAGAATTAGGGGTGTGAGCCAAAATCTGTGCCAGCTTGCAGACTAAGAGCTGACACAACAAGAAAGAAGTGATTCAGCTGTAATACCCCTATATTGCCCATCACATACCCCAGTACCCACAGGGCAGGGCAGAGTAGTACAGTGCTATAAAATAGATCTCCAATTCATCCTCCAGACTCCATAGATCCCAATGCACACAGTGTTCTGCTCCTCACCTGCACACAGACCGGCAGCAGCCCCAATCTCCTCCTCCCGATGCTCGCACCTTGGCTCTCTCCGCACGGTGTTGACAGTTCGGGCCGGCAGGATCAGCGTTGCTGCGGAGAGGACATCAGACAATGCACAGCACTAACTTTGTCTGACTTGACAGAGTGAGCACACAGCACACTCAAGAGTCGAGACGGCGGGCACTGGACTAGTTCTGCGTCCCTCTAGATGTGGCGACCTCCCCAGCGCCCCCCACCCCACGCTAAGCCACTGACACAGTGGTTTACATATTGAACAATCACTTAAGTCCCTAACCTCAAGGAGCTTACAATCTATCTAGCTACTTCTGTCTACAACACTTCACTTCTAGCCTCACTGGACACACTGGCCCCCCTCACTAAACACAGAATCAGGCCCTGTCCAATTCAACCCTGGCAAACAGATGATAGTAGTCTGAAAAAACACAGCTGTGCTCCCGAGCGCCTGTGGCATAAGATGAAGTCCCAGAAAGACTTCAGCCAGTATAAATCTGCCCTCCAAAAATACAATTCCAGCCTCCTCACTGCCAAGCAGACCTATGTCATCACTCTCATTAAAAACTTATCATCCCGTCCCCGTCAACTCTTTTCTACCTTCAACTCTCTACTTCGCCCTCCACTGCCTCCACCCGCCAACTCACTAACTGCCCAGAAGATCGCCAATCACTTCAAACAGAAGATTGATACAATTCGCGAGGAGATCTCTGTTCGGATACCCTCCATGCTTTACACCCCATGTCCACAGATACAATCATTACTTCCCTCTTTCAACCCCACCACTATAGACGAGGTTGAGGTTGCTAAATTACTTGCCAAGGTCCATCTTACCACCTGCCCTCTGGATCCTTTTCCCTCGCAAATGCTACATTCACCCTCTAGCTCTGTTCTACACTCTCTAACCCACATATTCAATCTCTCCCTCTCTTCTGGCATCTTCCCCAACTCTTTAAAACATGCACTTGTCAGCCCCATACTTAAAAAGCCCTCACTGGGCCCATCCAATCTTAACAACCTATGCCCCATCTCCTTGCTCACCTTTTTATCCAAACTCTAGTCTACAACCGACTGAGCGTCCACCTTGCTCATAATAGCCTTCTTAATCTCCTTCAGTCTGGATTTAGTCCTCAACATTCCACAGAAACTGCTCTCCTAAAACTAACAAATGATCCACTAATGGCCAAATCTAAAGGACACTATTCTGTACTACTGCTCCTGGACCTCTCTGCTGCCTTTGACATGGTTGACCACCCCCTCCTCCTAAAAAAACTCCATGCCTTTGGTCCTCGTGACTGTACTCTTCACTGGTTCTCTACCTACTTATTTAACCGCACCTTTAGCGTTACCTACAATTCTACTTCATCCTCTCCTCTTCCTTTCTCTGTTGGAGTCCCCCAAGGTTCTGTTCTTGGACCTCTTCTATTTTCAATCTACACCTCCTCCCTAGGTCAGCCTCCCACAGCTTCCAATACCATCTCTACACTGACGACACTCAAATCTATTTCTCTACCCCTCAACTGACTCCTTCAGTCTCCTCATGTATCACCATTTTAATATCAGATATATCAGTCTGGATGTCACACCACTTCCTCAAAACAATCTATCCAAAACCAAACTTATCATTTTTCCTTCCCACGTGCCACTTCCCCTGATCTCTCTGTCAAAATTGATGGCACAACTATCAGCCCATCCCCACATGCCAAGGTCCTAGGAGTAGTCCTGGACTCTGAACTCTCCTTTAAGACCCACGTCCTATCACTGTCCAAATCTTGCCGCCTCAACCTCCGAAACATCTAACCAATGACACAACAAAGCTCTTAATTCACTCCCTGGTTATCTCTCGCCTTGATTACTCCCTCCTCATTGGCCTACCTCTGCATACTCTATCCCCTCTTCAGTCCATCATGAATGCTGCTGCCAGACTCATCCACCTTACCAACCGTTCTGTCTCCGCTACTCCTTTCTGTCAATCTCTCCACTGGTTTACACTCATACGACAAATTCAATTCAAAATACTAACAACTACCTACAAAGCAATCCACAACTCTGCCCCCAGCTACATCACTGACCTAGTTTCAAAATACCAACCTAATTGTTCTCTTCGTTCTTCTCAAGACCTCCTGCTCTCTAGCTCACTCATCACCTCCTCTCATGCTCGTCTCCAGGACTTTTCCAGAGCCTCTCCAAGCCTATGGAACTCCTTACCCCAATCTGTCCATCTATCTCCTACTCTATTAGCTTTTAGACGATCCCTGAAAACCCTCCTCTTCAGAGAAGCCTATTCTACCCACACCTAACACCTGTATTTTCATTTTGTCCATCTGATCATCCCCTACAGCTACTACCCTTTGTTCCACTTGACCCTCCGTTCTAGATTTTAAGCTCTAACGAGCAGGGCCCTCTGATCCCTCCTGTATTGAATTGTATTGCAACTGTACTGTCTTCCCCGATTTTGTAAATCGCTGTGCAAACTGTTGGTGCTCAATAAATTCTGTATAATAATAATAATCTAAGGTTCACAAGCTTACATGAACAAGGCAGGGTCAATTTAGAGAGCATCAAATTACCTTATTAGAAGGTCTTTGGTTGGGGTGGGAAACTGAAATACCCAAGGGAACCCACACAAGCAACATTTTTCAACAAAATCTTTTTGTTTTCATTGCATACCTAATTTTAGACCCAGTGATGCAATTGCCTCTGAAATGCAGGCAGATCATGGCTAGTTGGAGGGGCCAGCATGGTGCTATACACAATACTTCTCTTCTCTAACCACAAGCACTGAGCTGGCTCTGATGAGGATTTATGCAAATATCAAAAAGCTTTAATAAGTGGGTTTCAGTCTTGAGGAGTAGGCATTCCTAGGCATACTGCATTTGCATCCAGACCACCAGAGGCAACACACATCTGTGATTCTGAGCATATGTGATTGAAAGGACTAAAATATAACAAAAGGAAGGTGCATGCCAGGGACAGTCAGTCTGGGGTGAAAAGTTCTAGATGATGCATGGTGTCTTCCAGCTAGGAAATTAAGTGGGTTGTATTTAGCATGCTTTGGCTTCTAATGTACACTGTGAGAAGCTTATAGTGTGCAGTGAAATCAGAGAAAGCTATTTATTAACAGGACAAGAGCCTGTACAGCTGTGCAAGACTAGAGTAAGGTAAGCCTGGAGTTCAATTTTAAACCTGATTAGAGGAAAACTTTTAACATGTCATTTTCACAAGGAGAAAAAAGGGGGAAAAAACTGCGCTCTGGTGAAAAAAATATAGACATAAATATCAAAACCCTAAAAGTGATGATAAATGATTTAAAAGAACTGTGAAGCAGCAATTCTCCTGCGCAACATAAACACAGTAAAATTCAAATGGTAAAAATGTAGAATTGCGCTAAATAAACAATATGTATGGTACATACAATATATATGGTATTGTGTCCATATACCCTGTTTCCCCGAAAATAAGACCTAGCGTGATTGTCAGTGATGGCTGCAATATAAGCCCTACCCCCCAAATAAGCCTTACCCTGTTTCCCCGAAAATAAAACCTACCCTGAAAATAAGACCTACAAGGACTTTAACTAGGGCTTATTTGGGGGGGGAGGGCTTATATTGCAGCCATCACCGTCAATCACACTAGGTCTTATTTTCAGGGAAACAGGGTATAAAAATCACATCTGATGTGAGCAAATTGTGAAAAGTGTCATAACACCAAAATAGATAAACAATGATTGATATAATAAACAATTATAAATATGTGGAATTGAGTCCAAAAACATATATTGACTATAAGGCCTCATTCACACGAGGCGGACTCCGCTTTCACGGAGTCCGCCTCGGTCCGCCGGCTCAGCGGGAGATCTCTCCGTTGATCTCCGCTGAGCCGGCAGATGACAGGTCCCTCTCTGCTCACTGAGCGGGGAGGGGCTTGTCAAGCGCCACTACTGCCTATGGAGGGATCGGATGAAAACGGACAGCATGTCCATTTTCATCACATCTCACCCGATCCGCCAGCGACTGATCCGGACGTAGGACCATCTGTCTGCTTTCAGCGGATCGGACTGGGTCGGATGTCAGCGGACATGTCTCCGCTGACATCCGTCGCTCCATAGGCTAACATGGAGCACCCGTTCAGGTCCGCCGTCAAAACTGACAGGCAAACCTGAACGGTCCGATCGTGTGAAAGGGGCCTATCACCTGTGAAATGAGATGATAAATTATTATAAGAAGTCCATCCAATATTGTGGAATCCTTGATAATGTGGAGAAAAATAGTGCTAGATCCACCACCAAAGAATGTAGGTTTGGTGCTTACCAGAGACCCATGATCCCCCACTACAGAGGATTAGGAAAAGCCTGAATTGGAAGCTATCCTCCAGACCATATCCAATACAGCAAAAACCTGAATTCGTTAATGGTGTAGTATGGTGTCCAAAACACAGCCAACGAGACATAAATGCTTCAGATTTCAACGTGACATCCCCAGCTCGCAGATGGGTAAATACACCAGGAAAGATAAAAGGCTCCAATAGTATAAAACCTTTAAAACTTCGTTCAAGTAGAAAAAGCACCTGTACGTCTTTTCACAATTTTCTCACATCAGATGTGATTTTTATATATGGACACAATACCATATTATTAAGTATATGTATGTATATTATTGTTTATTTAGCGCGATTCTACATTTTTACCATATCATTTTCACACACTATTAAACTTTAAAATAGTAAAATCACATATATTTCTATTGGTTTTGTTGGCATGTTGCATATTTTTATACTGTTTTTAAATTTGCTGTTCTTAATGTTTACTTTTATACTGTATGTTGAATGAAGCTTTCCTATGTACATTCTGCAACAAATGGACTACCACAAATAGAAATAATTATTTTTTTGTTTTTTTGTGCTAAATAAAGTGGAAATTATAAGCAAAATCATTTTAGAAAAATACTCTTACAATGTATACCATGTGTTCTTACCTTTTTTCCAACTTTACCAGATACCCCTGGTGGTCCAGGAGGTCCAATTAATGATGCATTGGCTGTTGGACATGCACTTGTACATTTTCTTCTGATACTGGCTGCATAATTTGATGTTGCCTCTATAACTACTTTGCGGCACAATTCATATACCAAATTATCTGGCATGTCAGGTCCCTAAAATAATAACAAAAAATTCAATACTTTTTCTTTTATGATAAAGTTAGTCAACCTGTATACAACAAGTTCCAAAGGATATTAAAACCCAAGAACAAAAACTGAATATGTTGCAATTTATCAGCACTTAGATTTGGTGGTTTTGATTTTTAAATGTTAGGCTTTGTTTTCCCTTTATTTTCGCTTGGTTATCCTGTCGATAACACACGCCCTGTTCTAGAGTGACAACATCACTTAACTGTATCTATGAAGGGAGTCATCCCAGGCTTCTCTTCTAATTCAGAGTACAGAATACCTTACCCTCTCCTCATCTCATCTTTCTCCTTACATGTTGTTGAATATGTACAGTCAGGTCCATAAATATTGGGACATCGACACAATTCTAATCTTTTTGGCTCTATACACCACCACAATGGATTTGAAATGAAATGAACAAGATATGCTTTAACTGCAGACTTTCGGCTTTAATTTGAGGGTATTTACATCCAAATCAGGTGAACGGTGTAGGAATTACAACAATTTGTATATGTGCCTCCCACTTTTTAAGGGACCAAAAGTAATGGGACAATTGGCTGCTCAGCTGTTCCATGGCCAGGTGTGTGTTATTCCCTCATTATCCCATTTACAGGGAGCAGATAAAAGGTCCAGAGTTCATTTCAAGTGTGCTATTTGCATTTGGAATCTGTTGCTGTCAACTCTCAATATGAGATCCAAAGAGCTGTCACTATCAGTGAAGCAAGCCATCATTAGGCTGAAAAAACAAAACAAACCCATCAGAGAGATAGCAAAAACATTAGGTGTGGCCAAATCAACTGTTTGGAACATCCTTAAAAAGAAAGAATGCACCGGTGAGCTCAACAACACCAAAAGACCCGGAAGACCATGGAAAACAACTGTGGTGGATGACCGAAGATTTCTTTCCCTGGTGAAGAAAACACCCTTCACAACAGTTGGCCAGATCAAGAACACTCTCCAGGAGGTAGGTGTATGTGTGTCAAAGTCAACAATCAAGAGAAGACTTCACCAGAGTGAATACAGAGGATTCACCACAAGATGTAAACCATTGGTGAGCCTCAAAAACAGGAAGGCCAAATTAGAGTTTGCCAAACAACATCTAAAAAAGCCTTCAAAGTTCTGGAACAACATCCTATAGACAGATGAGACCAAGATTAACCTGTACCAGAGTGATGTGAAGAGAAGAGTATGGAGAAGGAAAGGAACTGCTCATGATCCAAAGCATACCACCTCATCAGTGAAGTATGGTGGTGGTAGTGTCATGGCGTGGGCATGTATAGCTGCCAATGGAACTGTTTCTCTTGTATTTATTGATGATGTGACTGCTTGACAAAAGCAGCAGGATGAATTTTTAAGTGTTTCGGGCAATATTATCTGCTCATATTCAGCAAAATGCTTCAGAACTCATTGGACGGTGCTTCACAGTGCAGATGGACAATGACCCGAAGCATACTGCAAAAGCAACCAAAGAGTTTTTTAAGGGAAAGAAGTGGAATGACATGCAATGGCCAAGTCAATCACCTGACCTGAATCTGATTGAGCATGTATTTCACTTGCTGAAGAAAAAACTGAAGGGAAAATGCCCCAAGAACAAGCAGGAACTGAAGACAGTTGCAGTAGAGGCCTGGCAGAGCATCACCAGTGACTGGTGATGTCTATGCGTTCCAGACTTCAGGCTGTAATTGACTGCAAAGGATTTGCAACCGAGTATTAAAAAGTGAACTGGAGCCGACATCATCTCCTGCAATCAGGAGTCACCTGAGACTGATTGCAGGATGTGTGTATATATACCCGGCAGATGGTCACACATTTTCCTTGGTATTTTCCTTGAGCCCTGACCTGTATTCCTGAATACTGTACCTTGTGACCTGTATTCCTGAATCCTGTACCTTGTGTCCTGTGTTCCTGAGCCCTGCATCCATCCCTGGACCCCCTGTCTTGCAGACTTATCCTTTCCTCCTGTTGTCCTCTCCCTGTCCCATCCTGCTCCCTGTTCTATCTGATTGATCTCTCATCTATGGCCTCGACCCTGGCTTGATGACGTTTATGATTATATCTTACTCCTGTATTCACGTTTGGTTTAGAGAGTTATTATTGTGTGTCACCATGGTTGTTTGTTGGTTTGCATTATTGTTACTTTTCCTTTTAATAAATCTTACTATTATCACTTTACATACGTTTTGGTCTTCCCTACTGCAGTCCACACATTTCTGGTTGCACTGGTTTATGACACTTATCTGGCTGTTTTTTCTCCCTGCTTTGCAGGGAGAAGAAACAGCCAGATCGCTGTTCACAGAGCTCTGTGTATGATTGGCCACAGCCGATCAGCTGACTTCAGCCAAAATCATTGCCTTAAATCAGCTGCTAAAATTGTGCTGTGTCCAATTATAGCATGGGTCAGCAGGGGGTGTGGTCTTGCGCGCCATGAACCCGAAAGAAGGGCCGCAATGTACAGGTACATCAACCAGTCTGCAGCTACTGTTGGTGGGCAGAAAGTAGTTAAAAGTAACACAGCATACTGCCATAAGCACACCACATTTATAATAATGGGCATATAAAGGCTGCTCCAATCAAATCTATTTTATTTTATTTTAAAGCAAATGCTATAGTTTAGTTGCCTATATATTGTTATATATAATCAATATAAGCTGAAAAAGTAACACAGAGAACTAGATACACAATCTACACAAAACAATTAACAAACTCTGACTTGCACTGAGCATGTAGGATGTGCTGATTTCATGTGATTAGTTACTGAGGCTTCAAACTTAGTGTAAGGTAACAGATCAATCTGATTTATACTTGAAAATCCAGTTGACATGGACATGTGCATGTAAGTTGGCCAGATTGACTAGTGTTCTTGTAATGCCATTTCATGGACTGATCAGCACAATCTGGACCACCATGTGGGGAATTTTGCCAGGTCTGAATTTGGCACACTAAGGAATTATAAATATTCTAACCATCTTTCTAAAGACACATAGTGTTTCAGCTGAAAAAAAAAAAAAATTCTTCTTGACGTATACATTTCTCTTTTGTTTCCCTTTTGTTTTGTGCTAGAAAATATTCAGCAAACAAGTAATGCCTGACACAAAATAACTACCAAGAGTACATCATATAATCTTTTAAGCAAGTTCAACACTTGCAAAAACCTGTCTACCATTTTGACAAAACTGAAAAATTTGGTTCATTTTCAAAAAATATGTCCCTTTGCTTTTGCTGACTCTTTACAGCTAGCAACCAATTTAAAGGGTATGGTATAATTATTGTCGTTAATTTGAAAAAAAAATGTATTGCTAAAATAGGAAAATGTAACAGGAAAAGGGATTTTCTTGATAGGAACGGTGGTCATCAATTAAAATTCAATTAATATTTGAAAATCAAGATACTGTATATAAAAAATGTCTACAGATTATGGAATTTGCTAAATACACATGATATTGGGTTCAAAAGCATCAATTAAAGATATTATTAGCAATGTTCTATCAAGAAGATGCAGGGGACAACATCTCAAAACATCAAGTCTCTAATTATTTAGCATTTAAACTTTTAGTAGTTATATGATTACATATTTTTTTTAATATACATGTGTTACAAGGCAACAGAGCCAATTGTTTTCCATGTTCTAGCAAGATAGATTTTCTGTATAGATTCTTCTTTTCTCATATTATTCTGTGTATAGTATTTTTGTTTTTTTCATCAAAGTTTGTCTTGTATGTAAAATAAGTTTAAGTACACATAGTGCAAGTATGCAAATTTCTGCTAATATTCATGCTATATTTTCAGCACTAAAAGTAATATGTGAACTATGAAATAACTATACTGTATCTGAATACTATTAGCGATGTTTTGCATATTTTAGTTTTTGATATTTGAGTTTTATTAGGGCAAATTTTCTGAGAGAGAGTTTATTGCTTCCTTTAGGTGTAGCAAATGTACAATGAATTTTAATATACTGTATACTATAATGTTAATAATGTTAGATAGATAGATAGATAGATAGATAGATAGATAGATAGATAGATAGATAGATAGATAGATAGATAGATAGATAGATAGATAGATAGATAGATAGATAGATACTAGTGAGAATACTATGCATTGTTTGTAACTTTTTATTTATAGCCTGTGGGAATGTTGATTGCTTTGAACTGTGAACAATTACCAGAGCACTCTTTGCCCCACTCACTGGACTGTATATATGTATAATCCAGTGGCTGCCACTGCACACATATCAGAGATCTTATCTTGTTATATATATCCTATTATCAGAAGTGAGGGACTGTAAAGTTTTTAGTTGATGTCTGCATTTTGTATTATCTATGTATCAACAAGCCTACATCATATTTTGCATTTTGTCTAAAAGTAAAGCTGTCAATATTATGTAAGGATAGTGATCAGTTTTTACAGCTTCATTCATATCAATGAAGTACATTTATCAACTATACATTTATACAAAAATGGGTAAAAACCTTGCCAATATTTACTAGTGAAACTACTTGGTAATTGTAATGAAAAGAAAAATAAATATTTCCTTACCACGAGTCCCGGTAGTCCAGGAGGTCCAAGAGGACCTTTTTCTCCGCGATCTCCGACTGGGCCTACAATACCTCTAGGGCCTGGTGAACCAGGAGCACCTGGTCTTCCCAAAGGGCCTGGTGGTCCAGGTCGTCCGCGTTTTCCTTGCTTTGGTAAAGAAACATGTAATAGCTATAAAATCAGTTATCGGTAGTTTTTTTTCTACATAAGAACTTTTCTGTATGGAAACACAAAATACACTATATCACAAGAAAAATCTAAATACCTACATATTTTATTCAAAATGAAGACTATAGAGGAAGTGAGTGGAAGGCCTGTTACCAGTATAATTTTGCCTATTATAGCCTAGTGTCTATGTTCAGTATGGTAAAGAGCAACATACACAGTACATTAACCCACACGTCCTTTAAAGTACATTAAACCAGTTTGAAAATATCTGGGATGCCTGGCTAGAGGTTCCTGGTTTAGCTCCTTTAGGCTTGGTTCAAAATAAAATTCTCGGTGGCAGGACATCATCATCCGCTAAACCATAGATATTGTTAGACAGGCGGATGGTGTGTGTGGCCGGAGGAAATGGTACGGTGGTGCCCCATATATATTTTAACTGCTTCAGCCCTGGACCATTTGGCTGGCCAAAGACCAGAGCACTTTTTGCGATTCGCCACTGCGTCACTTTAACTGACAATTGCGCGGTCATGTGACGTGGCTCCCAAACAAAATCAACGTCCTTTTTTCCCCACAAATAGAGCTTTCTTTTGGTGGTATTTGATCACCTCTGCGGTTTTAATTTTCTGCACTATACACAAAGAAAGAGCGACAATTTTGAAAAAAACGCATTATTTTTTACTTTTTGCTATAATAAATATCCCCAAAAAATATATATATATATAAAAAAAATTTTTCCCACAGTTTAGGTCAATACGTATCCTACATATTTTTGGTAAAAAAAATCGCAATAAGCGTTTATTGATTGGTTTGCGCAAAAGTTATAGCGTCTACAAAATTTTTTTTTACTGGAAATGGCGGCGATCAGCGATTTTTATCATGACTGCGACATTATGGTGGACACGTCGGACAATTTTGACACATTTTTGGGACCATTGGCATTAATACAACTATCAGTGCGATTAAAAATGCATTGATTACTGTAAAAATGTCACTGGCAGTGAAGGGGTTAACACTAGGGGGCAGTGAACGGGTCAATGTGTGTCCTAGTTTGTGTTCTAACTGAAGGGGGATGGGGACTCTGTTCATACTATGTATGAACAGACGATCTGTCAGTTCTCCCCTCAGAGAACCAAAAACTGTGTGTTTACACACACACAGTTCCGGGTTCTCCGTGTGATCCGGGTGATCGCATCGGCTGCCGGGCACTCACATCGGCTCAGGGGGCAAGCGGGGGGGGGGGGGGGTGCCCCCTAGTGGCCACAGGGCGAAGCGACGTAACATAATGTCGTTTTGACCAGCCGTGCCATTCTGCCACAGTGCAACTGCGGCGGCATGTGATTAAACTGAAGGGATATTCTTACAGAGATGGTATCTAGATCTGCAGTGCTTGAATGTATTGTTTTGTTTTACCCAAGGGTTAATATATATAAATAATGTGAACCACTCCCCACTGTGTTACCCCTGCTCTGCTTGATAGCCCAACTAAGGACTGGGAGCGGAGTTGGGGGATAGGTTACAATGAGGGGCACACAAAATATAAAGTAACTCAAGGACTACAGACTCAGATATACTTTTTCTAGACACTGCTTCTTTAATTTACATAAATTGTTGGCTTTTATACAATGTGAACGCATACATAAAGTAGCCGGTTGGCCACAAGAATAGATGGATCTGTTATGTGATACGTTTTTGTACAATGAAAATGTTACCTTTGTTTTCAATAAAAATTATCTGATTCAAAAGAAAAAAAAAAGCACATTAAACCAATCACCTATTATGAATATTCTTCTACAATATGGTCTATAGACATTTGCAGATCTGAAAAATTTGTTTTGTTTAGTTTTCGGATACATTAGTTATGTTACTAATTTTGTTTTACTGATTTGCTTCGGAATTTGTTTAGTTTAGTTTATTCGTTTTCTAACGGATTCCAAATTTTCGGAACGGTTTAGATTTGGATCAGATGTCAAAAAATTATCGACCGATCTGAATACTGTGTGAAGAATAGCTGTTTTTTTAACGCCGCCTACCACGTCCTTACCAACCATTGACTCATCAGCTGTCAGTGGGCTTCCCCGCTGCCAGATGAAATGTAAACGAAATGTAAAGGAAAAAGTGTCAGCAATGAAAAATGCAGAAAAAAACAGCGTGGGGCCCCCCCTCCCAATCCATATCAGGCCCTTCGAATCCCCACGGTTGAGCATTGGATAGGGACAAGGGCCTCTTCCTCACAACCCTGGCCCGGTGGTTGTGGTGGTGCAAGGGGGTGCAGGGGGGTGACTTATCAGGATCTGGAAGCCCCCTTTAACAAGGGAGCCCCCAGATCCCGGCCCTCCCTATGTGAATGAATATTGGGTACATAGTACCCCTACCCATTCACCAAAAGTGTAAAAAGTAAATAAAAACCACAACAAATATATCCAAATCTCCAAATTTATATTCAGACAGAAACAAATTGCACATGTCTAATGGTCTATTCAATATCATAAAAAATAAATGACTGAAGGCTTCACAATGTGCAGAACTCTAAGCTGATCATATACAAAGGAGGAATTAAACTTTTCACATAACTGAGTAACGTAACTGTTGTATGATTATATACTACTGTCACAGTCTGGGGTCAGACTCAGAGGCCAGTAGCTATAGCAGTACAGAGGCTCCCACTGACCAGCTGCATAAGTACAGAAGCAGATGGCACGGGCATCACTCGAGGCGCAAAGTCTAACTCGCACTAACCGGTGTTTGCCATAGCTCCTGATGGTGGATATGGGTTTTGCTGTGTGTTAGTACTATATGGCAGTCCTCAGGATTGTCCCACCAGGAGGTGAGCAAGCCGGGGTCCAGTAGCAGATATGGCAGGTAGGGATCAAGCAAAAGCATAAGCGGTAACAAGCCACAGGAAGGTACCAAGTGGTTGCAGGTGGAGATCAAACAGAAGCATAGTTGAGGAACAAGCCAAAGGTAAATAACTAGTGGTAGTGAAGAAACTAACAGCAACAGGAGTTATAAGAGCAAGATATTAGTTGGAGAAAGCACAATAATCTGGCAAACAGGAAGTGCAAAGGCATGACTAAAATAGGAAATTCATGTGAGGAGCAAATGGTTCAAGAATCAAGAGAAACAAGGTTCAAACCAAGATTGTTCAAGGAATTGTCCAGACTGCTGTCCAGCACCACATGGCTCAGCAAAAAGAGACACAGCAGAGGTTGCAGGTCCAGATCGGGGTCCTGACAACTACTCTAGTACCTGGAAAAGTTTTTTCCAACCTCATTCCTCAAGTACCCCCAACAGGCCATGTTTTGGGAATTTCCCTTAGAAAAAATAGGTGTCTGTACCAGGCCATTGACATTCATTTAATGCATATGTGCAAGGTGAAGGAAATTCTAAAAATATGACCTGTGGAAGTACTTGAGGACTGAGGTTGGGGGCTACTGCTATAGATTATTAGAGTTTGTAGGATTGTTCCAAATCTTTACAAATACTGATGCTAGAAACAGCCAGAGTACTAGGATTTTCAGAGGAAGGTCAGCAGTATTTCTTTTACCCAGATTTTGTTTATTTATTTATTTATTTTTAAACTGTGTCATACTTACTTGACCTTTGTCTCCAGTGTCGCCTACATCCCCCTATAGTAATTAAAGGAAGACAGGAAATCAAGTTAACTGAAAATACAGGCTAATTTTTTTTTTTTTTAATCTAGGCGTTCTTTCCAATTGTGAATTCCCTGTTATTTCAACGGAAAGCAACATGTACAACTTACTACTTCGCAAATAAGAATAATGTGCAAAGACATTTTTCAATTTCACCACCGGGGCCTAAAATTTGTATGGATCGAAGAACACAATTTAGGGTCAGGGAACTGCTCATGGATATTGCTGGGTTGTTGTAGCTTTAGAACTTCTGCTAAATAAATCTCATGTTTGTATATTTTTATTATAATTTTAAATATTGCACTCAACTGGAATTAAAATGTATGACTATTTGTTTTTTCATTAAACAAGTATATTTTATAACTACATATGTTTACAGTTCTGTCAAAGGCTTTAATTAGGCATGCAAATCTATTGCAACTTAAATAACAAAAATATAATTTGCTTGACATTTTAAGAGACAATGCATTTTAAAGTTATTGTGTTTTCACATCAGGTCTGTTAAAACATGTAGCAGTTGCAGTATATACTGTATTACAAACATTAGGATTGTAACTCATAATAAAAATACCTTGGCTCCTGTTTTTCCCTTTGTACCTTGTTTGCCTTTATCTCCCTGAAATATAAGTAGTTCATTAGAAAAGCATAAGCCATTGGCATAATATATCTTTATATCAAATTATTGGGGCTTCTGCTATCTGTCTGACTCACTTCCGACAGTCTAATTCAACACCACAGAATCCCATACGACGGCCCGCTCCCCCACCTTCAGCCCACAGCCAATAATTCACAGTCTCTGATGTGTATGATTCCCTATTATTCTGTGTAGAGGGGGATGTGTCCTTTCCCTTAACTCAGGTCTCAAGTTACACTGATTTCACTTCTCTAGTCGGTGCAAGGTGTGACATCAGATCGCGTTCCTTGCCTGCTGGAGCTGAGAAAAATCCTTTAATCTGTGTGTTTTAGAAGGATGTGCAGGAGAGACGGCTACAGATAAATAGGTACATCTTACGTAGGAGTATTTGTTTCATCTCTGTGTATCACCTTAGGCCAGTCACTTCACTGGGTAGATCTAAGGGTTTACAACTACTTTAAGCTAAATAAAAATTCTCTTGCAAAGTGCACATGCTCTTTACCTTTAGTAAATCAACCCCTGCCTATGTGAAATTCCGAGTTGTGGCCTAATATGATAACGTAAACTTAAAGTATTTCTAAACCCAATCACTATAATCTTATATTTGATGGGGGTAAAAAGGATAAGTTCACCTTTGAAACATGTTACGCGTTCCACCCATTTTTAGGGTGGAACATGTAACATGTTCAGTGTCTGCATCCTTTCCCCTCAATCCCCACTTCCTGTGACAGCGGGTGGGGGATCCTTTCCCCGCACCCGCTGTCACAATTTGAAAACAGGGAGTTTTCACAGTTTTTCTGTGAATGAATGCCTACAAGTACTGTGAGCCATTGTCGCTTACGATTTGTAGATCTCAATGGGATGCGTGGGCGCTGATGAGCACTCTCGTAGTACACTTATCTTCCTGCTGTCAGGTAACTGCCTGCCCGTACGAGGTACGAGCAGACAGCTATGCTAAGAGTCTGCAGGAGCCTATGCTAAGAATCTGTGGATGCAATGCTCTGCAGGCTCCTAAAAAAAATTTATAAATGCACATTTTTTACTTGCAAAAAATGTGCATTTATTATTTTTTTTAAAGATGAACTTATCCTTTAACATGTAGATGTTACTTTTAAAATTTCTTTTCAAGCTTTTTAAATCTACAGCCTTTATTAAAAGAATAGCTGGTGATCCTGTCTTAACAATCCTCATTCAGACACTTATTGTTATGGAGTGACAAACATGTCCCATTTGTACTCCTGTATTGTCACCCTGTCTTGTGCACCATTGGCGGAGACTACAACCACATTGAGCAGACATGGTCCATCCTTTTCACTATCAGGAAGCAAGTCCAAAGCAATGATGTGCAGCCAACCCTAGGGCAAGTTTATGTAGACAGGGAGTGTCTGAAAAAAGCTAAAGGAGATCAGTAGCACTGAGAGATATGAATGGATGGAGTAAATAAGATGAAAACAAAAAAAAAAACACATATCAACTGTTTATATTATGCAGTTCATAAATGCCATCTAATTAGGGTTCAGATCCAATTTAAGTCTGTAATCTATATAAAGAAGTAGCATACGTACACCTTGCTTGGGCTAAAAACAATCCATCTAGAAATGTATTAAACACATGCTAAATGGATTACACTACTAATCTTTTCTAAAGTAAGCAGAGGGACTAGCAGTGTTTTAGCTAGAAAAGCGCAATGCCATATGGGCTACCAGCAATCCTCTATTGCACTTGGAAACCTTTTAAACTTTCCAAAAGATCTGTCTTCTGCAAATATTCCCAATGGTTATTGCTTTTTATTTCATGTCCTGTACGCAGCTAAAGTAAATGGAGTACAGTATATTTACATTTATTCTTGTACTTGTACAGTGAGCTCTAGAAATATTTCTTCAAGTAAGACAAATTGAATTTGCAAAGTTTTTACTTTTTTTTTACATTACATTCAGAGGCAACTAACGCCTTTTAAAAGCTGATGCTTATACTCAATACTAATCATTTAAAGCACAGTTTATTCTCCTTAGATGTGTGTTAGAAAATAATTCTGGTAAAAGGAACCCTGAGATACCTATAACATGCAGCCATAGGAGTGGCTGTATTCCTAAGAGACCTAAGAGGGTACCCCTGACACTCCCATGAAATGCTGTGGGGTACTATATCATGAGTATAAGTGAGTGGGGCTGGATCTTGTGTCTCATAGCACCCCTTCTCCCTGCCTGTTTCTGTTTTCAGTGTTCTGGCCCTTTGCTGAGAGCAGTCCTAAGCCAAAGAACTAGAGTACTTGCAATGTTACTACATCCACCACTCTTTATACAACACTTTATATAGCCATATAGATGAAAATGATAAATAGAAATGCATTTTATTTGTTTAAACAAAATCCTGTGTGGATCTGGGTCTGATTTAAATTTTTCTACTGAATTCAATTTTTTCCTAAAGGACAGGTGTACATTTAATACTAATTGTTCTTAAATCTGTCTCTACCCTCAAATGCTAATGTACACTGACCCCCCCCCCCCCCCCCCAGATCCACCGCATTTAACCCCATTCAAAATGATGGTGACCCTATTTGGAGGTGTATCCAGCACTGAAGGGGGACAGCACATTGGCTTAATGATCAGCACTGCTATCTTGCAGAACTAGGGTCCCCAGTTGGCATACTGGTCAGGACGCTATCTGCATTGAGTTTGAATATTCTCCCTGTGTTTGTGTGGGTTTCCTCCAGGTACTCCCTCACTCCAGTGGCACGCTGAGTGGTTTTTTGGATCCTATGTAAATTGGCCCTAGTATGTGTTTGTATGCATGGGAGATAGTAACTTAGATTGTAGGCTCCTTAAGGGCAGATACTGATATGAATGTACAATAATAAATAAACAGTATAACATGTGGTGAAAGTTGTAGTATTGCAAGATACCTGGGGGACATATTTAGTGCCTTGGATCTTTGGTTTGGGGCTATTCTCAGCAAAGTGCCAAAGCACTAATGCAGCTGCACAGCGGTGGGTTAGTATAGTTTAGAGGGAGAAGGGGGGGGGGGGGGAGTGATGAAGCAGTAGTGCGTATAAAGGTATCATTTTCTGTTAACTGATTTTAAAAACATAACATAAATATGTAGAAAAACATAACTATCAAATGTACCATCACAGTTCAAAGAAAAATAATAAATTAAAGGATACAAATAGTGTATTATGCATAATGGGCATTAATTAGTATAAGACCAGTAGATAGTAAATATTTGTACTGGTAAATTTGCATCACATTGAAAGAAGTTGACACCTCTGTTTAGAGCAGGGGTCTCAAACTGGCGGCCCTCCAGCTGTTGCAAAACTGCAAGTCCCATGAGGCATTGCAAGGCTGACAGTTACAAGCATGACTCCCAAAGGCAGAGGCATGATGGG
This sequence comes from Aquarana catesbeiana, assembly GCF_042186555.1. NCBI lineage: Eukaryota > Metazoa > Chordata > Amphibia > Anura > Ranidae > Aquarana > Aquarana catesbeiana. The sequence continues at coordinate 382,040,400 of NC_133328.1, read as the reverse complement.
ACTTGTAGTTCTGCAACAGCTGGAGGGCCGCCAGTTTGAGATCCCTGGTTTAGAGCAAGGAAACACAATGTTATTACAGTCAAAATTCACATAACAGAATTTAAGTGCTTCACATTTATTACCTTTACACCATCATCTCCAACGTCTCCCTTTGAGCCCTGTACACAGAGAAACAAATATATATTTATATATATTTATATTTATATTTCTAATAACCCGGTGTCAATTACCCTTAGTTTTCAATGTTTAATCAATGATGGGTTTAGCCTTACAAAAAGAAGGTACTTGCCTTTGGACCTTGAAGACCTTGTGAGCCAGGTTTGCCAGGGATTCCTGCATCACCTCTTGCACCCTTAGGACCCTATATTTATATAATGTAAATAAATAAATATGTAATTAATTCAGGCAGCATGTTACTAATTACTGTTCCTGAAGTGCACTGCTCTCATGATAATAAATGTAACTACAGTTGGGCATACATGGTTTGTTAAGCAAGTAATACAAATGATTTAAGCAACCTGTGTGGCTTGTAACTACTTCTGAGCACCAGAAAAGCCTTCTATTGTATGTAGAGATTTTCCCAAATCACTATCTATGATCTTTTCTAGACAGAGAATTGAACAAATCTTTGATACTGCATGCAATATATTCTTTCGATGATTACATTGGGTGATTTGTATCTGTTTCCAGCCATGAGGATAAGAAGACTTCCTGTCTTTCTTGATGAATTAGATAACCATCTATTGTATGGCCACCCTACAATGTTTTTCTTTTATTATCAAACAATTTTTGAGGATAGAAAATGGCTTTCAAGCACTGTAAACCAATAATAGTGGTACAACACACACCTTTTATAAAATACACATGGGTGTATTAAAAAAATCAGTTAAACAGCAAAAAAAAAAAAAGTACCCATAACAATTTGACTTCAGTCTATTAAGGTTATATAATGGTTTATGATTGATTGTTATGGGTTAGTGTACTCGGCACATTATTTTTTAATTTGGGAGATTACATGGTAGCGGTATCATGGAATATAGCTGCTATGGACAGTCAAATTATGATTTTTCATAAAAGTACCACAAAACTATTGAACGCATAATATATTTTCTAAACATATTTTTAACAATACTTAATAAAAGTATAATTCTGAATACAATATTACACACCAGTACAAGATGGATTAACTGTATGTGCCTAAGGTCTACATAAAACTGGAAATACTCCGTCCATGGCAACCCTTATGCCAACAGTTTTGACTGCCAGCATGAAAACAGTATAGCGCTTCAAAAAAAACTGGCATGTGTAAATACTGGCTAACAGAGAACAGAGCAATACTGCATATACTCAAGGGTTACCTTGGAAGCTGCTTTAATTATTTCCACATTTTTAGCTGAACACATACATGAAGCTACTTGCCTATGTAAACTTAGTACCAATTTTCCAAAGTCTTCTAAATATCACGATCATATGAGAGTAACTTATTTTCTGAAATTGCTAAGAAAATTGTATTGCTTTATAAAGGTCAATGATGTACTAAGAAAAATTGTAAAAAAATAACAACTGCTGGTAGAACAGTATCTATAGAATATAAATAACAATAAATATAAATGATTGTGATACCATTGGTCCTTCAGAGCCAGGTGGACCTGGTGGCCCTCGGTCTCCTTTGTCTCCCTGTTAGGAGAAGAACAATAGGATATAAACAATACAGTAAATTTTAGGGTGGGTTTTTTCTTGTGAGTTTGAAGTTGAAGTTAAAAATATTCTGCCCTAATCACTAACAGAAATGTTAATATTATTGTCATTTATTTTTATTGTGCCATTAAAATCTCTAACATTTTACAGTAGAGTGTACGTTAAGTTCAAATTGTTTTGATAAAGTATGTGAGTTATTAGAAATATTATGATTTTTGCATAAATGTTTCTTAAAATGTAATCTAATTTTCACATGCTATTATAGTGAATAAAGACTGCTCAAATTAACTGGGTCCTGCAGAGCCAGTATTTTAGCCATATTTTCTCAAGAGAGTTGTAGCTATGTATGTAAGTAAGTCAGCTACTGTACATAAGTAAAATAATAGTAATTAAAATAAGAGAGTCTAGTCCTCTTATATCCATATTAGCTGGAAGAAACTGCTCATTTGTATGTGGAGTGGTATCCCATCAAACACAGGGGAAGAGCTACGGAGAATTAAAAAAATGTGAAAAGATACATTTCTAAACAAACAGAAATGCTTTCAGTTTAGCCTACATAATTGGTAAAATGTGGTTTGAATTTTACTGTACTATTTTATGCATCTACAGTATATTCTGAGATATCTAAAGCACATCTACAGTAAAGGCTCCTGTATGGCAGTTTAACAAGTCCCAAATCTATTATGTATTGTGCAAACCTTACAACATAAACAAAATGCTTACTGTACCTTCCCTAAATGTGCCTAATCCTCCTTCATTTGTGTCTCACATACTCCCCCTCCCAGACACTGCAGCTTACAATAAGAGGGTTTCAGTAACTGGCAGTGCTGCCATACCAGAAAGCAGTGCTTACTCACAAACTATAAGCTTGTGAATCAGCAGTAAAATTTAAGATGAAGCTATGCCCTTGAAATATTTTCTCATCCCATTTTAGTGCAAGTAGATATGACCTACATGAGGGTGGAGACATTACTACGAATTCAGAAACAGTGCAGAATCATTGCCACCCCATCACAAGAAGCTGAAATTAGGTGGACTTTACTTAACAAGTATTTTTGACTTTGACTTAACAAGTATTTTTGACTGTTCAGTGGGACTTAGAAAAAAGTGCAAGTGTAGATGTATGATGTCATGTCCATATTTGGCCAATGATGTCAGACAGCATCTCCAGCCGGTTTGTTGACATTCAGCAACCAATTGGGGAGCTTCCATGTAGTGATGGGAGTGCAGCGGGAAAGGATCGATGTGGTGAATGTCAGCAAAAATGTTAGTTAAGGCAATAATATATTTTTAATATTGCCCTTTAAGCAACATTAAAAGACCCACTGCCCACTGAATGATATTTTTGTCAATTTCAATATGTTTATTGATTTAAACAAGTTATACATTTATACATCAAACAATCCACATCATGTGTGCAAGAGAGAAACAGTCGAAATACAGCAATTAACATTTTGTAAATGATGTGTCCAAAAAACAACGTAACAAGAAATAAAGATGTTGCATCATTTTTTTAGTGCACCCTGGGCCAGCATCACGTGTAAGGACAAGATAGACTAATGATAGTCGAATGTCTGTGCATGGAGAAAACGAAACAAGGAGTAAACTGAACAGTATTTTTTTTCATAATTTTTTGCATTGGTACATGTCTCCAATGGCAGTGCCCAGCTATCTATATCCTTTAGCTTGCAAATTGGCCATAAAAATTACAAAACTTAAATTAGATTCAAACTTTATGTTAAGGGTTTGAAGATTTTTAAGTGTTCGAACTTTGCTTGGCTTTCGCACCATTATTGTGGATGAAGACTCAGACTTCATCTTAAATCTTAAAGTATATCTATAGCCAAAACTTTTAATTAAAGTTACAGATAGAGTGGGGCATGATTAGAACTCCTGTCAGGCTTTACTGGTATATAAGGCTCCATTGCAGAGATTTTGTCTTACACTCATTAACCTTTTCACCAGACAGTAAGTGAAGGAAGCTCTCCAAAATTAAAAAAAAAAATTGGCTATAGATACATCTTAATGCAGCACTTCAGAAAAATAGTTTCCTTTAATTGTTCTCTGTGTGTCACGATTTAGCCTGCAGTTTTCCTGCCTGTCTAATTCTTACCTCCTTGCTGCAGTGTTTCTCCTAGTCTTCTGATAGCATTCACATGTGTTGTTTGGCTTCTGTGCTCACCTATTAGTGTCACCTGCTATTTTGCGGGTTTATATTTCCTTTGCCTTCCATCACTTCTGGCCATCTTCCCAGTTTACTTTCCTCTATAACACTTGCTCAGTGCATCCCGCGTTGCCTGAGCAACTTACTAGTTCTCTAAACTTCTGTTTGCCCAGTGTTTGGTTTATTAGTTGTCTGACTTTCCATGTACCCATGCCGGCTTCCTCTTCCATTTGTGCTTGACTGCTGCCTGCCCAGACCTTGACTTGTTTCTTGGATCCTCTTCTGTCTCTTGTCATCTGTACTCTCTATATTGTTAGCTGGGTGTACCTGGGGACCAAGACCTGGTTCCAGCTTGCTGCAAGTCCATCCCCACTATCAGGCGCTCCTGGTGAGGAAACAGGCTGTGGCTTAGACTCCACACCCTGGGGAACCCTGGATTGGCATTCTAGAAGAGCCCACTACCACAGAAACCTGACATTGAGCACTGGACAAGGGAGGATCCTGTTGTTTACTTGCCCCTCCTCTCCCTTGATTCATTTACAAAAGGTCTTGCATTCTGTCAAAAGAATACAAGACTTTTTGTGAATGAACAAGAGGAGGTGTCATATAAAGTGTCCCTTCACTGTACAAGAACTAGAACTCTCACAGTCACAGTGATGGAAGAAGAGAGCTGATTGTAGTATCATCTAGCATGTTGACACTACACAGCAACAAAGAATACCTAGGATTACCATCAATAGAGGTAATACATTAATACAGAGCACAATTAAAAAAATGTTTGTAATGCTTGTTTTTTCCTGTAATGCCCTGTACACACGACCGGTTTTGCCATCGGAATAAACTCTGAAGGTTTTTACGACGGAGTTCCGACAGAATTCCGCTCAAGCTGTCTTGCATACACACGGTCACACCAAATTCCGACCGTTTAGAATGCGGTGACGTACAATACGACAGAACTAGAAAACGGAAGTGCAATACGCTGCAATTCCCTGTGCAATACTCTGCAATAGCCTGCAATACTCTGCAATACCCTGTGCAATACCATGTGCAATACTCTGCAATACCCCGCAATACCCCGCAATACCCTGCAATACCCTGCAATACTCTGCAATAACCCTGCAATACCCTGCAATACCCTGCAATACCCCACAATACCCAGCAATACTCTGCCATACCCAGCAATACCCCGCAATACTCTGAAATACCCAGCAATACTCTGCAATACCCCGCAATACCCAGCAATACCCTGCAATACTCTGCAATACCCCACAATACCCAGCAATACCCTGTAATACCCTGCAATACTCCACAATACCCAGCAATACCCAGCAATACCCTGCAATACCCTGCAACACTCTGCAATACTCTGCAATACTCTGCAATACCCTGCAATAATCATAAGGGAGGGAAAGGGGAGGGGGACAAGAGCAAGTGGGTGTAGGCGATCTGATCAGTCCAATACTGATCGAATCCTGGCCATGCACCTGTAGGGTGTAATTGCTGTAACCAATTCAATAGCGTATATCGGTGGGATGGGGACGAGGGAGGAGGGAAGGGGTCTACGGTATAGAATTACCGGTGGGAAAAAGTGGTTACCTTAGCAATTAATGGTCAGTACATATGTAGGTGGTATTAAAGGTAGCAATTTATTAATTCATTATAAAAACACCTGGGTGAGGTGAACATTCAGATAAACAGTAATTGCACTATGGGATACATAACACTCCTAATCAAGGTGGCATAAAATTGGACTAACGAACACGACGAACAGAACACACACAGAACATATAACGGCATAGACACTGTCCGGACTTATTATATGCTGCTCGGTGGCCAACCGGTCAGATTCGGTTGTGGCATAAGTGGGTGTTACCCAGTGGGAGATTTAATTGGATGTGCTGCCGAGAAGCATATAAGTGGAGCGGGGAGAGGGGAGGGGACCCGGGAGATGGAGATTGGATATGAATAAAGGGGATGACTGGGCTGGACTTGGCAGTTCAAGGTACCTGTGAGGTGGTAAGCAGACTTGATGCTGAATAGCAATGAAGCTGTGAGTCTATGTACAGTGAAATTCACTCATGCAATGTGGGCAGTGGTGATAGTCCAAGTAGGTAATGGGACTGATTATACACTGGGATCAGCAGGCTTCAAGGTTATTCATAAAGTGCAGTCAGTGGCAGTATAAGATGCTCCAATAAACATTGCGAGATAAAAAGTTGCAATTACTGCCATTGTATTCTCTAGGGTCTTTGCTAAAAAAAACATATATAATCTTTTGGGGTTCTATGTAATTTTCTAGCAAATAAATGATGATTTGTGTGTGAAATAACCTGCTAATATGACAATTTTGTGAAAAAAAAAAAGAAAAAAAAAATCTTGATTTTGCAAAGAATTGTGGGAAAAAATTGCAACTTCAAAAAACTCATCATGCATCTTTCTAAATACCTTGGAATGTCTTCTTTCCAAAAAGGGGTCATTTGGGGGGTATTTGTACTTTTTTGGCATGTTAGGGTCTCAAGAAAAGAGATAGGCCTTCGGTAATTCAGGTGTGATCAATTTTTCAGACATTAGTACAACCCCTCATGCACTCCTAATTATGTTTAGGAATGGCAAAGTAATTATATAATTTGTTTCACGCATGAAGGTGGAGTGGCAGGTTCCTGATCCCTTTGCTGAAGAGCCTAAAGCAGGAGGAGAAATGTGCCTTATGGAGAAGAGTTCCTAAATCCCTTTAGGAAATATGAAATAAAACTCTATGATGATTTAAATATGTTAATGGGGACTAAGGGTAGGGTCCTTCAGCCTGCATCAGCTTAGAGGACAATTGCAAACATTTACACTGAATACAGAGCCATAATTATAGTCATACCCTTCTATAGTAACATATTGGGGATTGTTTACTAAAACTGCATGGTGGAAAATCTGGTGCAGCTCTGCATAGAAACCAATCAGCTGTCAGGTTTTATTGTCTAAGCTTAATCGAACAACCTGAAGTGTGAAGCTGATTGGCTACCATGCATACCTCCCAACAGTCCCCGATTGGTCCCGCTTTGACACCTTTGTCCCGCTATCCTGCCATACAGGTGATTTGTCCCGCATAATGCTGTTGACTTCAAGCTAATTTTTCTCTCAATAGGACCTGCAGGAGTGTGCACATCCAGTACAGCCAGGGATTGGCTAGCAAGTCAGCTGGATGTGCACTGTGCAGCCCCAATGAGAGACTTCGCCTATATATATATAGATATATATATATATCTATATATATATAGATATATATATATAGATATATATATTATACAATTGCAACATGGGTCATATTGTAATTGAATGGTATTAAAAATGACCTTTCATTTTTAATGTGCAGTGCTGTAATTTTCTGAAAAATGCAATTCAATATGACAACCTGGAGGCGTGCTGTACACAGATGGTGTACAGAACGTCACCCAGAAATGATAAAAAACACTCCCATACAGATTTACTCTGAATATGGACACAGGCAAACAAACAGTTATTCCTTCAGAGTTATAAAAAGGTAGGAATCTGCAACAAAGTTTGCAAAAATCCTTGCAATGTACATAGATCACCCAGAGGGGAATGTTTTTTTTCTCAATAAAAAGTGGAGTTACTCTTAAATCTTATCTCAGGGGCTTTACTATTCTATTAGGTATAGGTGATGGCTAAATCATTTAGGGGAAGAGCCCTATTCTCTGTGCTAAAGATTTAGGAGATATGGACATATGATAAGTGATTTTGTGCTGATATACTGTATATAATAAGGTTTTCAAATATCATACCATACAAACTGTTTGAAGTCCTATGAAGGCAGTGGTTTATTTTATCTAGTTTATCAACCAAGTAAAGAACTGTAGTAAGAACACTGAAAGTGTGTGTTTGCAGCATACCTTTGATCCAAAAAGTCCAAGGTCGCCTTCCTTGCCATGTACACCAAGAGCACCCTGGAAGTTCACATATGATAGATTTGGAGTTAGACTGTGAATGCAGAGAACAGCAAACAGAATGGAGCAAAACATTTGTTCAATTATAACTCACATCTTTTCCATGACGACCTTGTACACCGGGAATACCAGACAATCCTTTTATACCCTGTATAAAAAAAAAATATCTTTAATATTGACTCTGTTTTATTTATCTATCAAATCCAAAATAGTTATAGTCAATATATTTTTAGTACATGTGAACATGGTGTAGATAAGGGTGGTATTGGTACCAGATCTGCTATAAAACCTGCAAATGAGTGCCAAAAAAGACTTGGATGGGGTACAGTACTGTAAACTGTAGTACCAGAATTTCTTTATCGTGTTCCAGAAACTTATTATACAATAAACAATGACGGCAGTATTATTGTAAGAACCTATATGTAAATTTGCCAGATGTGGAACCAAACATCCAAACTGGTAACAAATATACAGATTTTAACAGATATTTTACTGCGTTTTATTTTGGCTAGATACTCTATCACAATAAACAGAAATTTTATTTCAGAGCCAAATAGGACAAATCAAATCTAAAAGATACAAACAGAATAATCAACTGGACTTGTACCACAAATACGAAAATGACTAAATTTTGTTTTGTAGAGAAAAGTAAATTTTCTAAGTGTTAAGAAAACAAATGATATATAGTTCAATATGTAGCTTTCAACAATACAAAAAATATTACTAAGGTGAAATGATCACACAACAATCTTCTCAAGGTAAAAAAAAATTGAGTTTAGAGTTAGAAATTGAAAAAATATTATGTATAATACAGCATATTAGATATAATACAGTGCCTATCTGGGACCAACATAGGATCAATATGGATACCATTCCAACTTTACTTTTCTATGGCAGGCCACATAGTGGATTAATCATACATTTCAGGTCATGATATCAATATACATATAGGTGTTTTAAAATAAAAAATAAAAAAAATGACTGTATGAAAAGCATTGTGTGACACTCCAGTTTTTTCCAGTAAATCATTATCGAGGGGAGAAAGGATTGGTAAAGTAATAAAGCCATCATTAAAAAGAAGAGCAAAAAGGTAAAAATAAATTGATGACATCAAATACATTATATACTGTACATATACGAACTAGAACAGGGTAAATGACTGTTATACCAATGTTTATAAAAATTGTAGCAAGGAAACAATGTATACTGAAAGTGATACAAGCTAACAGATTAGAAGGGGGTTTAAAGTGACTTTACATAGTTACATAGTAAGTGAGGTTGAAAAAAGACACAAGTCCATCAAGTCCAACCTATGTGTGTGATTATATGTCAGTATTACGTTGTATATCCCTGTATGTTGTGGTCATTCAGGTGCTTATCTAATAGTTTTTTGAAACTATCGATGCTCCCCGCTGTGGAAGGGAATTCCACATCTTTGCCGCTCTTACAGTAAAGAACCCTCTACGTAGTTTAAGGTTAAACTTCTTTTCTTTTCTTTTTATTGAGTGGCCATGTGTCTTGTTAAACTCCCTTCTGCGAAAAAGTTTTATCCCTATTGTGGGGTCACCAGTACGGTATTTATAAATTGAAATCATATCTCCTCTTAAGCATCTCTTCTCCAGAGAGAATAAGTTCACTGCTTGCAACCTTTCCTCATAACTAATATCTTTCAGACCCTTTATTAGCTTTGTTGCCCTTCTTTGTACTCGCTCCATTTCCAGTACATCCTTCCTGAGGACTGGTGCCCAGAACTGGACAGCATACTCTAGGTGTGGCCGGACCAGAGTCTTGTAGAGCGGGAGAATTATCATTTTATCTCTGGAGTTGATCCCCTTTTTAATGCATACCAATATTCTATTTGCTTTGTTAGCAGCAGCTTGGCATTGCGTGCCTTTGCTGAGCCTATCACCTACTAGGACCACCAGGTCCTTTTCCATCCTAGATTCCCCCAGAGGTTCTCCCCCCAGTGTATAGATTGCATTCATATTTTTGCCACCAAAATGCATTATTTTACATTTTTCTATATTAATCCTGATTTGCCATGTAGTTGCCCACCCCATTAATTTGTTCAGATCTCTTTGCAAGGTTTCCACATCTTGCGGAGAAGTTATTGCCCTGCTTAGCTTAGTATTGTCCACAAATACGGAGATTGAACTATTTACCCCATCCTCCAGGTCGTTTATGAACAAAATAAATAGGATTGGTCCCAGCACAGAACCCTGGGGGACCCCACTACCCACCCTGACCATTCTGAATACTCCCTATTTATCACCAACTCGCTCCTTGTAACCAGTTTTCAATCCATGTACTCACCCTATGGACCTTAATTTGTATAGTAAACGTTAATGGGGAACTGTGTCAAATGCTTTTGCAAAATCCAGATACACCACGTTTATGGGCCTTCCTTTATCTAGATGGCAACTCACCTCCTCATAGAAGGCTAATAGATTGGTTTGGCAAGAACAATTCTTCATAAATCCATGCTGATTACTGCTAATGATACTGTTCTCGTTAGTTACTAAAATCTTGTATATAGTCCCTTATCATCCCCTCCAAGAGCTTGCATACTATTGATGTTAGGCTAACTGGTCTGTAATTCCCAGGGATGTATTTTGGGCCCTTTTTAAATATTGGTGCTACATTGGCTTTTCTTCAATCACCCTTCCATTCAAGCTATGAGTAAGCACTTGGTGTAAGTGCGAAACACGTCAAATATTTTTTTGCCACCCCACAGTCGTGTTTTGTGTACCCCATGAATCTGTATTTTGAATAAAAAGACAGATTTATCCATTCCGGGGTGCGGCTGTCCAGGTCTTCTTGTTCTCTTCGACCCTACCATTCCAGTCAGTAGACTGTCAGTAAAAATTAAAATCCCCCATTATGATAACACTTCCCATCCTTGCTGCTAATCCAATTTGTGATACTCCCAGTAATATTTTCCCCTTAGCTTCATCCCTTTAGAGCTCTACCCATAAGGATTCCACCACATCCCTAGCCCCCTTAGTGATGCCATCTCTCACATTCACTTGTACATTATTCTTGATATATATAGGCATACCCCTACCCCTTTTTTACCCCTTCTATCCCTGCGATAAAGTGTATATCCTTGAATGGTTGCCAGCCAATCATGAGAGCTGTTGAACCAGGTCTCTGAAATTCCCACGAAATCCAGCTCTTCAGTCACTTGTTTACTTCCCTAATCTCCCTCTGCCTTTCTGGTGTGGCTCGATGTACCGGTAGTATTCCTGAGAATACTACCTTGGAGGTCCTTTTCCTCAATTTAGCTCTCAAGTCCCTAAAATCTTTCTTTAGGACACTCCATCTGCCTCTGACTTTGTCATTGGTGCCAACATGCACCATGACAGCCAGGTCTTCCCCATCCCCTCCCAGTAATCTGTCCACAAGATCCGTGATGTGCCGAACCTGAAATTAACAAGTGGATTTAGACACCATAAAAATGCCAGTTCTTAACTTTCCAGAGCTTCCTGCCACCTATGTAATAGCAGAAAACCCCTGAAATTCCAATGTAACTATACATAAAATGACATTTCTTTTTAACTATGCTCCCACATGAGAGCCCACTAGTCTGATGATTGACCACAGTATCATCTGTTTCCCTATACCCAGAAATGCTGAATCTTTTTAAAAAGCTCTAGTGGTGTAGTAGTAGTAGGGAAGTGGAAGAAAAGTAACAGCAAGTGGCCTTTAGTTCCATTATTTTGCCACAGAAAATGTAGTGTTGTGACATGCCATGCCAAAATGGGGGAGTTAGCCAAGCTACATCTCCCATTGCAAAATAGAGGCAATTATTGTGTCATGTTTCGTGCACTGTAGCAAACTAAAGAGTGTATTAGCAGAGCACATAGTGTACCATGCTATGGGGCTAACATGGGCTAATATCGGGCTACTACTGTTGGAGGAAAAATAAACCTCTAGGGCACTAAGTACAATGCATATATAGCTCTATTTTTCTATGGTACATGCAGCACAGCTGCAGTGGGGAAGGAATCAGAGGTGCCAGAGATGTTAGTGAGATAAAAGAAATGCCCCAGCTTCAGGAGAAAGAGGGGAGTAAAGCGAGAGTGAGGAGAGTAGAATTGTGCTGTTTTTTTCAGTGGGAAGCAATTTGTAGTTGGACGTAAACCTCCTATTTACATTTATTATGCACATTGCAGCACCCAGGGAACAATGTAAATCTGGCCTTAAAGGATGACAGAGCAAACTCCCCTTACTGGTAGGAAGTCTGTAGAGGGGGCTTAGAACTTTTTTTTTACCACGTACCCTCCCTGTAAGTGGAGAGAGACATTTTTCTTAGCATTTAAGGGATGGGTGGGACTTATTAGGGAGCAGCAGAAGAGACCTCCAAAAATGAATAGAAGACCTGTGAGGGCTTCAACCCTGGAATAGGAAAGGAAGCTGAAGAATGAGTTTTTACAATTGTGGTTACCGCAATGCCCCCTCCTTTCACCTTACTGGACAGTTTTTAGAGAAATACTCTTGCATGGGGCCAGTTGCAAAATGTATGGATTGTTATGATCTTGCTGCATACCAGGTCTGTGGGACTATATGCTATTCCCATTGCTGCAGACTGTTTACAAATATTTCAAGTAAAGATGTTGTTTGCAAAAGTTGGCCTTTGTTTAGTGTGATGTGATGAGTGAGAAGTCCTAGGCAAGTGGAGCAAAAGGTAATCAGTACAGGGCTGTAATTAGCTGGGATAAAGTGAGTATAAAGTAATGTGCAGGACTGAAGATTCAGTATACTACGCACAGCTAGTTGGACTGGGAAGAAGTCTTCCCTTCTGAAGTGAGAAGAGAACCTTTCAAACAGAACATGCATCGGGTTACCCCCTATCCCTTAAGAAATGCACTCACTGACTCCAAATGCCTACACTCGCTTGTAAGGCTAAAGCGCTTTTATAACCATAGGGAAAGGGTTGAATCGGCAAACCAAAAATCCAATAGTGTGTACAGAAATCGTTCCACATGTAAATGAAAATAGTGCTCCAATAGTGTAAAATAGTATAACCAGTTTATTGTTTATTTTAATAGTTGAAGAGCGTGAGTGTTTACAATAAACTGGTTATACTATTTTACACTATTGGAGCACTATTTTCATTTACATGTGGAACGATTTCTGTACACACTATTGGATTTTTGGTTTGCCGATTCAACCCTTTCCATATGGTTATAAAAGCGCTTTAGCCTTACACGCGAGTGTAGGCATTTGGAGTCGGCGAGTGCATTTCTTAAGGGAGTGGGATCACTCAACACTCGGTTGTGGTGGAAGTTATTAAGAAGACACAACCATTCAAAGGACTTTCTATATATATCTAGTTGTGGACTTTTTTGAATCATTCACTTTTTTAATTCACTTGCCACATGGTGTTTTAATTATTGATTTGAATATATACACAATTTTTTCAGTATTGTCTTATAAGTACAATTCTATCTTAGGATAGCGCCACTGTTTTTTTCACTGTCAGTTTTCATTAGTTTATATGTATATTATTATTTTTAGTCACTATTTAGTCACGTTACAGGAAAAAACATTATCCACATTAATGTAACAGAAACCTTATAAAAAACGTGTGTTTATTCTTAGAACTTGTCACTCGGTCATTGATGCTTTGTGATCCAGTGTACACTGCTATTGCTCAGTAAACCATATGCAGATGAGCTGATTATTCATTGATGTCTTTTATTCAAAAGCTCAACTTATCTCATGGCCCTGCAAGTGAGTGTTCTCCAGGTGTAAAGGGGTTGTCAAGAAGATGGATCAAGTGGTCGAAGGAATAGGGTTTCGAATCCACCATCCACAAAGGAATGGCTGTCAGAATGTCTGCTAGAGAGAAACCTGTGGGGTGTTGAATAATCTCTGGGGCCAGTCGCCAAAAGGTATAGAAGACTGGACATTCCCAAAATATATGCACAAAAGTCCTGATATTCATATCACATCGCCAGCAGGTCAAGGGTTGTAAGGGGAAAGAGTTTGGTGACTTTAGCTCGTGTTCTGTACCATCTGTTGATCTTATAAGAGATTGCTTGATATTTGTCACATATTGATGCCTTATGCACGAAAACTAAGATTCGCTTTTTTTGTTTCTCTGAAAATGTAAACCCTAGGTCAGTCTCCCATTTCTGGAGAAACCCTGGATCACCTTAGGAACATACATTCCCAAGGTCTTTCTGGGAAATAGATAACACCCTTCAGGTCGGACCGTCAGAAGTGCACGTCTTTTCAAAGCATGTTAAGTTTCTGAGGAACTGTTGTGGTGTGGGGAGGGGGTGTAGAAAACCCCTGCCAATTGTCCAGTGTCAGGGCCTCTTGTAACGTTGTAAGATGGGATAAATCACAGCAGTCAGTATTGGTTAAGAAGTCTCTCACTCTAGTTAGCCCATTTGCCGCGCAAGCTTGAAAAAGTTTGTCAGTTCTTCATTTCATCCAGAGGTAAACTCTGTATGACTCAGTAAGGGGGTCAGAGAAGAGGGGTAACTGCGACTACCCACTAAGCGGGTGCTTCTGGAGTAAAGAATTGGTGAGTTGACCTGACCAGGAAAGTCCTGTCAGGGGGACCGGTGAGTTGTCCTGTTCTAGGGAGACGGACAATTTAAAGGCACCATGTTTGTACCAGTCAATGACTTGTGTCATGTGGGAAGCTGCGTAGTACCCAGCCGGGACCAGTAGGCCCATTCCTTCCCGGTCACTCGACCTCGTCAACATGTCGTTACTGATGCGAGGCAAGTTGCCTTACCATACATAACGAGTAAACTCTGCCTTAAGCAATCGTAAATATGTTCAAGGAATATGTATTGGTAGAGTGGTGCAGATATAGGATTCTGGGCATTACATTAACACATTACAGCTCCCTCGTCTCCTTCCAGATGGGAATAAAACCAACTTGGTCTGGGGTGATGATTCGTTGTAGGATAGGACTGAGCCAGCTGGCCAATATTTTGGAGAATAACTTCAAGTTCAGCAGGTAATTCTGCAAATCTTAAACTGACTGTGTTGCTTTACTAAAGTTAAGTTGCTAAAATGTAATCACCCTGTAAAATAAAAAAATTATAAAATCCCTATCTGAATTGTCTTCTGAAAGTGATATGGGGATGTCAATTTGCTGTGTTGCCCACAGCACTCAATGGTTCTTCCTGCCAAACTCCCTTGTCTTGTAAAGATGAGAAGGAAACACTGAGTGCTGCAGGGCACCCTGAAAAATTTCAGAAGACACTTCAGATGAGGATTATTCAAAAATGAGTTGTGCTCAGTGGCACAGCCAGCTGGAGAAGTAAGTTTTCACTTTATTCTTTTACAGGGTAACATTTTTTCGTCAACTTTAGCAAAGTGACAAGTGTCACTTAAAAAGGTAACTTTATTTTCTTGGTCAATTTTTTTTTTTTTTTTAAGTTTAAAAGTTTGTATATTGGGTTCAATTTACAAAGCTAACACATCAAGATAAGGCTACTTATTTAACAAAAGTGATAGTAATTTGAAAATGACATGGCTAAAGTAAAGATTGTTATCCTTTTGTAAAAGCTTTGTGAATTAAACTGATCAGGCATATCTATTGTTATTTTCTTGTATAAAATCGTTATTTTTCAATGAATACAGAGTATATCAATATTACCTACTTTTTAAATCATGCTTGGCTTTCAAATACGACTAAAAAGAAATATAATATAATTTTAAATGATTTTTTTCTGTTTCAATATGTTTATTAAAGAGGTTATAAACCCTATTGAAAAAAAAACCTGTAAGACCTGCGTCGCATACTAGCTCATTATGAAATACTTACCTTAGGTCGAAGCCCCCGCAGCAGCGCCCACACACCTCTGAGATGGTTGACATCTTCCCCGGTGTCTCTTCTGGGTTTGTGGGCTTTGGTGCTGTGATTGGCTGAAGCCACGATGACGTCACTCCTGCACATGCACGCGGGAGCCGCCAGTCACGGCACAGGGCCCTGAAGAAACAGCACGGGCAGTCGTTTCTTCAGAGCGCATGCGCCAATGACATTGGCGTGTATAGTAAATATCTCCTAAAATGTGCAAGTTTAGGAGATATTTACAGTACCTACAAGTAAGCCTTATAGACATACCTGTAGGTATAATTAAAAAGGAAGACTTTACTTCCTCTTTAATAGTTTTTCCCCAAAAAATGATGATGTCAAAGAGTAAAAAAGGCCCACAATGGAGGTGGAACATATCAAAACATCAATGACAAAAACGAAGATATATGACTATTACTGCATACCACACAGTCATCTATAATGACTGAGGATCGCTATATAAAATATAAGTTCAACATTGCAACATATACTCTTGTAAAAACATACAACAATCCTATGCAGGGGCCCTCAACAAGGGGAGGAAATAGAATCTCAATATCCCCACCATTCACTGGCCAGCTGACGTGGGTTGTGAGTTTACAGAGTGCTCTACAAAAGAATGCTTTTGAAGTAGCTAGGTAGGATCAAGGAAACAAAAGAAAGGAAAAAAGAAGAGAGAGAAAAAAGGGAAGGGGGAGAAGAAGAAAAGAGAAGGAGGAGAAGAAGAAAAGGTAAAGAATAGAAGATCAAGGAAAGAAAAGGAAAAAAAAAGGTTGCCCGAAAGCCCATCTTTTCAGCCCGCACTCGTCAATCATCTGGAAGTTGAAAGTATTTAATCGAAGGATCCCAAACATGGTCAAACCTAGCAGAACTATCTTTCAATATACTGACCAGCTTTTCATTGAGCATGATACATGTCAGTTTGCGTTTCATAACAGCTAGATCTATCACTGATTTCTTCCTTGCTATGGCAATTTTTGCCACAGGAAACATAAAATAGATTAAGGTCTGAGTGTGCTTCTAGGCGACAAAGTCCACCAGTCAATCAAATCAATCTCACCACCTAAGTCCTGTTACCAAGGTAGCATAAAAGGCAATTTTGCAGTCAGATAAACAAACAATTTTTACAGCATTGAGATGCCCCTATCCCCCCTCTGAGTCTCTCCACAGAAACATCTGAATTCATAGGCTGTACATGTAAGGATATCAGCTGTAGCTGCAACGAATGCAAAAAATGCAGGATCTCTTGCAAGCGAAAATGTTCAGATGGAAGCATCTGCAACTGCTGCACAAAGTAGGAAACGGGACACATTTCCTTGTGGTTAAGAAAGGGGCCTAATCCATACAGGCCCTTATTGATCCACCACTGAAAGTTAAAATACATTTTTAAAAGTGAACATAATAAAGAAAATACATAAAGTGACTTAGAATAAGCATAATTAATCACTGATTCTAGATTTAACTTAAAAAAAATGGTATGTTATATTTAACAGTCTTTTTACATGTCATACTTATCTGCACATAATACCAACCTTTATTCCTGGCTCTCCTGGATCTCCTGGAACTCCAAGGTAACCCTGAAAAAAGTATGACAACAACTTGAGTACAAATATGTTTCATGAAATAAAAAAACTAGAACAGTGGCAGTCTTCTGTGTGCTTTTTTTACAACATACATTTTAAACCATATTGCCAAGAAGTTCACTAGTACTAGTTAGTTTTAACTGTAAGGCTGGGGAGGTCACCCTGAACTTCAATTTGGTAATAATTAAACATTCTCAGATCTGCAAACACTATACCTACATGTATCCAAATTACAGCACCCCAAAAAAATGATTTCTAAATTAATTTGCTAAAATCTCAACACTTTAAAGTGGAACTTCACCCAAAAGGGGAAGTTCCACATGTTTGCCTCCTCCCCCTGTCTCTTTAACAATTGACAGTTTTTTGGGGGGTAGCAGGCACCTGGTTTTGACAGGTATACGCTCCCACTTCCAGTTAGATCGCAGACCGCATCCTTCTGGGACACATCACAGGTTCCAGAAGACTGTGAGACCATTCACAAAGCACAGCATGGCTCGCACATGAGCAGTGAGAAGCCGTCTGCAAAGCCACAAGGCAAGATACCGGTGCCTTGATCTGAAGCCTACTGAAGAATCGGCTCGGGTGAGGACAGCTCTGGATTCCTGAACAACAGTATTTGTAGTTGCTGACTTAGTTTTTTGGGGGGGCTGGAGCTCCTCTTTAAAGACTTTGCTCATGTTGCTTGTGTTCATCCTGTCTAAATATAGGCATACCTCTTTTAAAATCAAGAACTGAAATACTTTTAAATCAATCTCAATTACCCATAACTCACTCTACCCACCAATATTTCAGGAAACCTCTGTCCTACTGCCCCCTCTCCTGAAAACTTTAGAAGTTGACATACTGGGGCAGTAGGAACTAGAAGTATAACACATGTTGAACAGACATTTTGCAAGTGTGTGCATTGTCATTAGTTTCCATGCTTTTAAATATAATATTTAGTATAAATGTAATGATTACAATTCACTTTGCACAAAAACTGAATGGTAGAGCGTGACATTGTGAGAAGTAATTTGAATAACTTATATTGTAAAAAAAATAAACAAAGAATTTGCTAGAGTATTACCAAATATCCCCTTTCTCCTTGGCTTCCTGAAAATCCTGGCACACCTTTATCCCCCTGTGAAGATAGAATATATGTGTTATTGTTATGTTCCTGTAAACAAATGTGAATATCATAGCTTGGAAAAGCCAAATGCTCAATCAAAATGTACACTATTATATCCACATGCTGTTTTCTCAGGTATTTTCTTTATTTGCAGTATGCAGTTTCAACAAAAATTTAGTTTGTCCTATTTTTCCTAAAATAAGAAGTATTGGAAAACATGCCCAACTGGTAACTTACTGTTAGCCTTGCGGTCAATGACATAACCACTTGAACTCAAAGAGAACTACATTTCCCATGATATATGATGTACTGTATTTTTCTCAAAATTTGGGGGATTTTATTTTGTAAAAAAAAAAAAAAAAAAACAATCTAAATGAAGATACATGCAGAAGTGTTTCCAAAGTTTTAAAGGGTACTGTGTTTAACATGAGACAACAAAAAGCAGAACCTATAAGCGAATTTGTCTATAGCTGATAAAAGTGCAGCCTAAAATCAAAAGGAAAAGAAAGGAAAGTTGCTATGTGTTTCAATCTCATTTTCAGATCATTGGGAGTCAGGTGTCTGTGGCTACCCCAAACCTTTGACAGGTAAAAAGGTTTTTAGTCTTCAACAATTGAGTTATAATCAGATGAACTGAAACAATATTAACAGTTTTTCTATGCAAAGGTTGGACTTCTGAATATTTTAATTTCTGTATATAAAAATGTGTTCCAGTTAAAGTATTTAAATAGTAAAACTTGACAGGAGCTCCTCTAATGCGTATGGACTTAAAGTGATTGTAAAGGCAGAAGGTTTTTTATTTTAATGCATTCTATGCATTAAGATAAAAAGCCTTCTGTGTGCAGCAGCCCCCCTCTGCCCCCCTAATACTTACCTGAGCCCCATCTAGATTTAGCGATATTGTAGGAATGTCTTGGCTGCCCGGGACTCCCTTCCTCATTGGAGTTAGCAGTGTAGCGCCATTGGCTCCCGCTGCTGTCAAAGTCAGTCAGCCAATGAGAAGAGAAAGGGTGCAGGGATGGGCCTTGGCTCTGTGTCTGAATGGACACAGGGAGCTGTGACTCAGCTTGGGTGCCCCCATGGCAAGCTGCTTGCTGTGGGGGCACTCAACAGGAGGGAGGGGCTAGGAGCACAGAAAAGGGACCCGAGAAGAGGAGGATCCAGGCTGCTCTGTGCAAATCCACTGCACAGTGCAAGTAAGTATAACATATTTGTTATTTTTTCCTAAAAAAACAAGACTTTATAATCACTTTAAAGTGTTTGTTACCCCAGCATTTCATATTCTTGATATGTGCCTGTTGTACCATGTACTTGTATGGGAAAGAATCCTGTTCTCTTTGTATTGCTTTCTTTGTATTAAATCCCTGGTGTGCCTGTTAGTCCCTCTGCTTTCCTATTAAAAACTGACCACACTAAGCAGGAGATCTCACTGTGGTCAGTTCTCTAGCTATGCTGGGAACTCAGTCTGCTCTCCTCCAATGATCAGACATGTCATGATATCCCCCACTGCACAGCCATTCGCTAAGAAACTCAGTGTGCTGTTGCTTCTCCCCCCCGCCCCAGCTCTTATGCAGCTAAGAACAGAGGGCATGTGATCACTTATAAAAAAGGGAAAAAAGGTATTTATATATATTTTTTTATCTATACATAAATGTTTTGCCTTTTGTTTCAATTTTAAACTGAATGGGCTGTTTTACAAGGTGATCATTTACAATCACTTTAATAGTGACTGGGAAAAGCAGTTGAATGTTTCACCTAGAATACAACAAAAGTAGAATACTACTTCCAAAACAATTAAATGGCAAAAAATGACAAGCCCTCTCCCATGGCCCAGCCACAGAGATAAGCCAGATCTCTTTAAGATTCATCACAAAGTCATGATACTGCACAAAATGGACCACAGTTGATGGAGACCTCTCTATACAACCTCTTGATAAATTCTAGGGGAGATACACATTTCCCTATGAATCAGAAAACATATGACTATAGAAATACCCTGTATATGGCTTGATACATTGGGTTCCTAAATGAACCACAGAAATCTTTCACAAACAAATGTAATTCAGATACAAGCAGAGACCATACTTTTTCCATGAGAAAGGTAATACAGGCATACCCTACTTTTAAGTACACAATGGGGTTTATTTACTAAAGCTGGAAAGTGCAAAATCAGGCTCACTTCTGCATAGAAACCAATGAGCTTTTAACCCCAGCTTGTTCCATTAAGCTTTGGTAATAAAACTTGGAAGCCCATTAATTTCTATGCAGAAGTGAGCCTGATTTTGCACTTTCCAGCTTTAGTAAATAAACCCCATCGTGTACTTTAAAGTGGGGTATGCCTGTATAGCACATGTAATATATATATGTATTTAGGTTTATGTTTTTTCATTTCTTAACATCTCTGTATAATGTTGTGTGACCTTTCATGTTATCCAGTATTTTGTTAGTATGGAACTTTACTACACACATACCACACTTGTGCTCAATATTAGATGATAAAAAAACTCCAATCTATTACCATAAATTCTACAATATGCTATATCCTACATTATAAATGGGTAAAATCAACTTTACATAAAATAAGCCAGCTTATGAAATATCACACCAGTGGAAAATCTTTGAATCTACTTTATGTCTTCAAGCAAAAAGTCATGAGCTTATGGTTATTGGCTAATTCAAGTTTGTTTTTCTTATTCAGTTACTTTGCTAGACCTAAAGAAAGAGCTTTTCTATTCCTGAAAGTCTCTACCTGGAAATTTTACTCAAAGATAACATATTTAAAAGCCTTCTCTATGTTGTCTTGGAAATTTGGCTTTTTCATTTGGCGACTATTTTGCTTCCATTGGTTTGCCAAAATATCATGAAAGGGAACTTCTAAAAGCTTGCACATCACCCAAAACCAACTGTTTACAATTTTTATATCTCAATGGTATCATTCATGCATTTAACCAAAATGTTTTTTATGTTAAATAAAAAAATGTACCTTTTGTCCTATTAGTCCCTCAGGTCCTTGCTTTCCTGGTTTCCCACGAGATCCCTATAAAAATAATTTTTATGGTATATTAAATATACATACTGCTTTAAATCCATACCTTTAAGATTTTTTTCAATATGCTGTATATGTGAAAAAGAAATCAGCTAAACAAACATGTTTGTGAACATTTTAAAAGCATTGTTCTATGTACACCTTTAAATAATGCTGTATATTGTACATACTGTACATTTGAACCTCCGTATTTACTTGTTACATAACCAAACTCAACTTCCTGAGGATTCTATTATTTTGCTGATAACATCTATTGGAATGAAAACAATAGACTCTTTGCACTAATTTCCAATACTAATAATGGACTTAGTAACTAGACACCATGGCATGTTTGTATAGGTGGTACAATAAAGCTCAGAGAAGCAAAAAAAAAATTCAAGGAAAGAAAGAGATACTTTTTCTTTTTTGTATTGATGATATTTTACCTATTGATTCATGTAAATTGTTACTTTTAATGACACTAGGCCCACTTTAAAGGGGTGCAGTCCAGAGGATAATGAGAATATCATATTCAAAATCAGAGCAAAGCCTAAATGTTATATGTAGTAAGAGTGTTGTTTACTGGGGTTGCCAAAATGATAAACCATCAATAAAGCGGTATGATTATTAACACATTTCTTGACTTTTTATTTTCTTTCACAATGACCCTAGCAATGTTTGCATTGTTTTAACTAAATTTACCTTTTTGATTTGATATGTAACACATTATATTTTACTATTCCTTGGCTATGTGAAAGACCTTGGCTTCCTGAGCAAGTTCAGCCCAGTCTGGTTTAAATTTCCTATATTTTTAATTATTCAGTTAGGTCTCTTTTCTGCATTTGCCAAATCCCACAACCTATGAGAAATATTGATGGTGCAAGGATGCTATAAGCATAATTTCCGTGTTAACCCAAATTTGACCGCCTATTACAAGCTGGTAGCCTTTAAGACTGGTGCTCTGTAGAAAGTAGTCATCTCCACCTCTACTATACATAACAGCTAGAAACACGGCTCTTTGGAATCAAGGCATGTGAAATCATATCATGAAGGAAGGAGTATCTGCGTGGGTGGGGGGGTTGTGGTCTGGCTCTGCAAAATATTTAAACAGAAACCTGATTTAAGTTTTGATTTTAACTGCTAGTAATATAATCTACATTTAAATCAGATTTGACCTAAAATAAAGGCCGTTATGTGTTGCTCCATTTTACTTTTATGTCCTACAAGTGAAGATGAAAGGAAATCTGTATGTAGATATGAGAATAACCTTTTCACCAGGAGCTCCAGCAATGCCATCAGCGCCAATCCTGCCAATGTTACCCTGAAAGAGGAGCACATGTAAAATAATATATAAAAAGTATATAATTATAAAAATATAAGTGTATAATATTATATTGTCCTAAAACAGAGACAAAAATAGCACATATATCCCCGATAACATCTCAAGAAATTGATGGCGTAGTAGTGGTTGATCTGCATGTTTGAAAGCACCAGAAAGCCTGTAGCCCTTCTAACCCTGTCTCTATGTTCCACGATTCACATCTATAGCTTCTAGGAACAACATTGCCCAGTACCGTTTCTGTAGTATATATCAATGAATCCCTCTGCTTTTACTTGTATTTATGAATAATAGCAGTGCTTTTTCGGGTATTGTTCAATCCACATATTTTAATGTATTTGTTTATAGCAATGTTTCTTCCCATCTCTCAGTGTTAGTTTTAAACTAGCCAATCAGCAAAAATTATAACAGTAGGTGGCTGTACCAGATCAACAAATGTTGATTACTCTGTGGACCTTTGTCCAACAATCAATCCGAGGCCAATCAGTTGCAGGCTGTCAGAATACCGCAGCCCAGCAGTGGCTGTTTGTGAGGATGGAGGAATGTGTTAGATTTCTTTCTTTCAGCATGCCAGCTGAACAAAAGAAAGCTATTACTGTATGGCTTTTTGTCACTCTAATTTGTTTGACCAATGCTTTTTTTCTGTAAATACAAAAGAAGTAGTTTTCCTGTTCTTTTAAAGAATAGTTCAAATACGATAGACCGAAGATAAAAAAATATGATACACTGAAGAAAAAAGATTTTTTTCTTTGAGGTGAAAAGGTTGCAAAACCATATCAGATGAATAAAAAAAGAGTTAACATCCTAGATTGTGGGTGTGGATAGACCCCTAGTATCAATTTTTATATGTAACCTAACCTTTATTGGTTATGCTACTTACCTGATCCCCTTTCTCCCCAGACGCTCCTTGTGGTCCTGTAAGACCAGGTCCACCCTGTAGGACAAAAACATTTAGAGAACATTAGACTTGTAAGTCTAGGTTACTAGGTGTCACTAACAGTTCATGTTGATCACACACTCCGGTCAAAGTACTGGTTTATTTGTAACATTTTGAAAGAACCAGAATTTCTGCACACACTTGGATTTCAGTTTTAATACAATAGTTTACAATAACTACTGGTCCAGCCATGCTCTCTTCATTCCTTCTGATACATGTCTTTTGTTCCTGATAGTACTATGCTGTGGTTCCCTTCCATTTATAAGATAAAGCTAAGGAAGAGAGGGAAGTATAAAGCAGAGTGAAAGCTTGCATGCCTAATGCTAATATAAAAATGATGCAAGATCCTTAACAGAGAATTTGTGAATCTCTTTGTATAATCCCCAAAGTGTTATGTAACTGAGCTAAGCATTGGTGTTTCCTAGGCTGTTCTCTGTCTCGGAAGAGTTTGGAGTACATTGTGCATTAGCTATGTTATTTAGTGTAGAGATGTGAGTATTCAAAATTATACTTTACCTAGCAGGGTTGCTGAGCTGAGTGTATATCATCTAGAATGTTTATTATTGCAAACCTGTGTTCTACATTCAACATGTCACCCTCTTTCCTACCGACGTGTGCATTTGTTGTGTGAATATACTGCACTGAATTCTTTAATAAAAATATTGAACAAGAAAAAAATTTGGATCAAATTTTTTATAACTAAATAAAATATTGCAGGTTAAAAAAAATATATACTTTACCATTAGTTTGCTCAATCATACTTTTTACATTTATTTCAATAAGGAAAGTTAATACCCTGTCTGAATTTGGAGACATTTGTAATTATTCATTTCATGTGAAAGAGAAACTCTGTGAGATTTTCTTCAAGTTTAGGCTGACAACTGCATGAATTGGGTATTTAACTGGATTTTACCAGATTCTTTTTACAGGAGAAGGGCTTGGAGCAATGGTAAAGTTGAGGGGTCCTTACACTAGCTTATTGGCATTGTGGGGTATCCAGGTATCGGTAACTTCCACCTAATAACCACACACTTTGGAACCTTCTTCTTGGGGGCTCTGGAGGTGCGCTAGAGCTCCTGACCTTCAGCATCAGGCTCATGTACTGAAAGTGGAGCACATTTTTCTTAAGCCCTTTATTTCAAAAATTTTAGCTTGGACCCTTTAAGCAGCTGGACAGAACAGCTGTTGTCTGACATTGCCTCTGCCAGTGGTTGAGACTGTTCTAAATCTGTCTGTATTGGCTCTGCTCTTCTTTGTCTAACCCAAACTTTCTTTGCAGGGCTTTTACCTTATTTAATAAAGCCCATTTCAACTTTCTGGTGTGTCGGATGTTGTACGGTCCAAGTACAGGGTGAGTTATAACTGGGAGCAGCAACTCCTCCGGGGGGTAGCACAACAGATGTGCATACAGGACTAAATTATGATAAAAAGTGCCCTGAAGGACTAGTATCAGCATACCAGTCTAACGTACCTTGCTGATCCCCCTTTTATGGAGAGGATATATATATATATATATATATATATATATATATATATATATATATATACAGTTTATATATACAATAGCTCACAAAAGAGAGTACACACCTCACATTTTTGTAAATATTTTATTATATCTTTTCATGTGACAACACTGAAGAAATTACACTTTGCTACAATGTAAAGTAGTGAGTGTACAGCTTGTATATTCGCCGATTCACCAGGACGCTGTTGTGTTGAACCTGTCTGTTGCAGGCTTATGCACCGCAGCTGGTGTGAATATTCCTCCTATTCACTCCAGCCTTTGTTCTAATTTGTAGCAGTCTCATATTGTCCTCTGCCTATTTCAAATTGATGGGCATATTCCAACTTTCCTCATGTAGGGTTGTTGGTGAATCTACCAATGTAACTGTTCCATACGGTTTGACTATATATTATTGCTCTTCCCAGCGTCCCAGTCATTTGATAGTACACCTGTGTTTTCTTTGTTTTATACCAAGTTTTTTACCAAGCCCCCTGCAGCCATACTATAGGCAGTGAAGGGCGACCACTCTCTTGACGCTGGATTGTGTCCATTCCGCCCTGTTGGGCTCCTTGGAACTACAACCACTTTCTGTCATACCCTGTCCCCTGATGAAGCCAATGCTTTGACAAAACTAGTAGGGACGCCCTAAACTACCTCCATCCATCATTGGTTGTACAGATGTTTTTATGCTCCTTCATCTTTTGTACCTTTGATGAATTGTATTTTTAATCAATTGTAATAAACCTATTGTTTTTATGACTCTCTGTTGTTATATTTTTTGGCACCACAATAATCCCTTATACTTGGCTGTTTGTTGTACTCTATTGCTGGGATGAGGTGCCTTATCTACTAGGGACACGCCTACCACCATTTTTCTGTCTATCTAATCTATCTATTTCTATCTAAATTTGCTGTCCCCTCAAAATAACTCAACACACAGCCATTCATGTCTAAACCGCTGGCAACAAAAGTGAAAAGTGAGCCATTTCCCTCCCCGGTGTCATGTGACTCTTTAGTGTTACAAGGTATCAAGTGTGAATGGGGAGCAGGTGTGTTAAATTTGGTGTTATCACTCTCACTCTCTCATACTGGTTACTGAAAGTTCAACATGGCACCTCGAGGCAAAGAACTCTCTGAGGATCTGAAAAAAATAATTGTTGCTCTATATAAAGATGACCTAGGCTATAAGAAGATTGCCAAGACCCTGAAACTGAGCTACAAACCATACAGCAGTTTAACAGGACAGGTTCCACTCAGAACAGGCCTCACCATGGTTGACCAAAGAAGTTGAGTGCATGTGCTCAGCGTCATATCCAGAGGTTGTCTTTGGTAAATAGACGTATGAGCGCTGCCAGCATTGTTACAGAGGTTGAAAGGGTGGGGGTTAGCCTGTCAGTGCTCAGATAATACGCCACACACTGCATCAAATTGGTCTGTATGGCTGTTGTCCCAGAAGGAAGCCTCTTCTAAAGATGATGCACAAAAAAGCCCACCAACAGTTTGCTGAAGACAAGCAAACTAAGGACATGGGTTACTAGAACCATGTCCTGTGTTCTGATGAGACGAAGATAAACTTATC
The DNA here is from genome assembly GCF_042186555.1 of Aquarana catesbeiana. NCBI lineage: Eukaryota > Metazoa > Chordata > Amphibia > Anura > Ranidae > Aquarana > Aquarana catesbeiana. The sequence goes on along the minus strand of NC_133328.1, from coordinate 382,013,682 downwards.
TGCTTTAGATGGTGTCAAGCGTGCGTGGTGGCAACCAGGTGAGGAGTACAAAGACAAGTGTGTCTTGCCTACTTGCCTACAGTCAAGCATGGTGGTGGAAGTGTCATGGTCTAGGGCTGCATGAATGCTGCTGGCACTGGAGAGCTACAGTTCATTGAGGGAACCACAATTGCAAACATGTACTATGACATACTGAAGCAGAGTATGATCCCCTCCCTTCGGAGACTGGGCCGCAGGGCAGTATTTCATATTTACATGATAACAACCCCAAACACACCTCCAAGAGGACCACTGCATTGCTAAAGAAGCTGAGGGTAAAGGTGATGGACTGGCCAAGCATGTCTCCAGACCTAAACCCTATTGAGCATATGTGGGGCATCCTCAAGTGGAAGGTGGAGGAGCGCAAGGTCTCTAACATCCACCAGCTCCGTGATGTCGTCATGGAGGAGTGGAAGAGGACTCATGTGGCAACCTGTGAATCTCTGGTGAACTCCATGCCCAAGAGGGTTAAGGCAGTGCTGGAAAATAATGGTGGCCACACAAACTATTGACACTTTGGGCCCAATTTGGACATTTTCACTTAGTGGTGTACTCACTTTTGTTGCCAGCGGTTTAGACATTAATGGCTGTGTTGAGGTATTTTAAGGGGACAGCAAATTTACACTGTTATACAAGCTGTACACTCACTACTTTACATTGTAGCAAAATGTAATTTCTTCAGTGTTGTCACATGAAGATATAATACAATATTTACAAAAATGTGAGGGGTGTACTCACTTTTGTGAGATACTGTATATATACAGTGCCTTACAAAAGTATTCACCCCTTGACTTTTTACCTATTTTGTTACATTACAGCCTTTAGTTCAATGTTTTTTTTTAATCTGAATTATATGTGATGAATCAGAACACAATAGTCTAAGTTGGTGAAGTAAAATTAGAAAAAATAGGATTTTTTACAGCTTACCTGTAAAATCCTTTTCTTTCAATGGACATCACGGGACACAGAGCCTCAGTAATAACTGATGGGTTATATAGGTATCACTAGGTGATTGGACACTGGCACACCCTAACCAGGAAGTTCAACCCCCTATATAATCCCTCCCCTCACAGGGATACCTCAGTTTTGTAGCAAAGCAATATAAGTGTATTAGAAGAGGGGCGGGACCTCTGTGTCCCGTGACATCCATCAAAAGAAAAGGATTTTACAGGTAAGCTGTTATAAAAAATCCTATTTTCTTTCTCGGACATCACGGGACACAGAGCCACAGTAATAACTGATGGGATGTCCCAGAGCAATGCTACCTGAGGGGGGGAACCACAACCAAGTAGGGTGCAATCAGACCTGAGGACCTTGTACCGCTGCCTGTAGCACACTACGCCCAAAGGTGATATCCTCATGCCTTCTCACATCCACCTGATAGAATCTAGTGAATGTATGGACTGAAGACCAGGTTGCGGCCTTGCAGATTTGAGCCATAGAGGCCCGGTGATGCACTGCCCAAGAAGCACCAATAGCCCTTGTGGAATGTGCCTTGATCTGAAATGGAGGAATCTTCTGTTTCAAAGCGTAAGCTTGAATAGTCAATTGTCGAATCCATTTAGAAATGGTAGCTTTTGACGCTGCCTGTCCTCTACTGGGACCCTCTGGCAGCACGAACAAAACATCCGTTTTGCGAATTTGAGCAGTTGCTTCCAGATAGGCCTTGACTGCTCTTACTACATCCAAAGAATGTAGTGATCTTTCTTCCGGAGAACAGGGATCTAGAAAAAAGGAAGACAGAACAATGTCTTGGTTTAGATGAAAATCTGAAACCACCTTCGGTAAAAAAAGTAGGATGAGGGCGCAGTACCACTCTATCCTTGTGTACAATCAAATAAGGCTCTTTACAGGAAAGAGCTGCTAATTCTGATACTCTTCTAGCAGAAGAAATTGCTACCAGAAAAATTAACTTCCTTGTCAACAAGACCAAAGGAATCTGACTTATTGGTTCAAAAGGCTGTTTCTGCAAAACAGACAGAACCAAATTCAAGTCCCAGGGGTTTAGGGGCGCCCTAACCGGAGGATTAAGACGCATCACCCCCTGCATAAAGTTTCAGACCAAAGAATGCGAAGCAAGTGGCCATTGAAACAATACTGATAAGACCGAGACCTGGCCCTTGATGGTACTCAAGTCCAGCTTCATCTCTAATCCCAATTGTAGAAAATCAAGAATTCTACCTATCACATATTTTCTGGGATGCCAACCCCTGGATTCACACCAGGATACATAAGCTTTCCAGACTCTATGATAAATCATTCTAGAAGCTGGCTTCCTTGCATTGATCAAGGTAGATATCACAGGACCTGAAAGCCCAGGACTCTTCAGAACGTGGGTTTCAATAGCCAAACCGTCAAATTTAGAGTTTGTAATGCAGGATGGAACACTGGACCTTGAGATAACAGGTCTGGGCGTACCGGTAGGGTTAACGGGGAACCCACCGTCATCCTTACTATTTCTGCATACCAAGTCCTTCTGAGCCAGGCGGGGGCCACCAGAAGTACTGACTTCCTTTCCTGCCTGATCCTGCGAAGGAGGATAGGCGGGAATGCATAAATCAGTGAGAACCGATGCCACAGAATCACCAACGCATCCGTCCCACATGCAAGAGGATCTTTCGTCCTTGCCACAAATCCGTCTATCTTTTTGTTGAATCGGGATGCAAAGAGATCTACATCTGGAACCCCCCATCTTTGGCATATGGCCCAAAAGACGTCGGGATGCAGAGACCATTCCCCTGGGAGTAACTGCTGGCGACTTAAATAGTCCACCTGCCAGTTCTCTATCCCTGGAATGAAAACTGCCGATATGCATGGCATATGCTTCTCTGCCCAGACTAAGATCTGTTTCACCTCCTTTTGAGCAGCTCAGCTCCTGGTGCCTCCCTGATGATTGACATAAGCCACTGCTGTGGCATTGTCGGACTGGATCCTGACCGGGCAACCCTGTAGCCTGATAGTCCAGGTCTTTAGAGCTAGCTATACCGCACGGATCTCCAGAATGTTGATGGGTAAGGTCCTCTCGGTTTTGGACCATACCCCTTGGACCGCAGACTGTTCCAGAACTGCTCCCCAACCCGACAGACTGGCATCTGTTGTTACCACCATCCAGGTAACCAGTAGAAAGGATTTCCCCTTCTGCAGGTTTTCGGGTATTAGCCACCAATTGAGGCTCTGATGCACCGCATGAGACAGGTGCATCGGAAAGTCTAATGCCTGAACCTTCCTGTTCCAGGCCGACAGAATACTGTGTTGCAGCAGTCCTGAATGAAACTGAGCATAGGGTACTGCTTCGAATGAAGACACCATCTTTCCTAGCAGCCTCATACAAAGGCGGACAGAAGGACCCTTTTTGGTCCTGACTGCCAGAATCAGCTCCCTTAAAGCAGTGATCTTTGCCTGAGGTAGAAATATTTTCTCCTGGCTTGTATTTATGATCAGACCCAAATACTCCAGTCTTCTTACTGGTTTTAGGAAAGATCTTTCTAGGTTGAGGATCCAACCTAGGTGTTCCAGATACTTGACTGTGGTCCTCAAGTTCCCATTCAAGGAGGCTACCGACCGGTCTATCAAGAGCAGGTCGTCTAGGTAAGCTATGAGAGCTATACCCTTAACCCCTAATCTGGCTAGAGGAGTAGCCAAGATCTTTGTGAACACTCGAGGTGCAGTGGCTATCCCAAAAGGCAGAGCCACAAACTGGAAATGGCGCCCTCCTATCTCGAAGCGCAGAAACTTCTGATGAGCAGGAAAAATGGGCACATGCAGATATGCATCTCTGATGTCTATCGATGCCAGAAATTCTCCTTCCTGCAGGGTGGAGACTACTGTCCGAATTGATTCCATGCGGAAGGACTAAATCCTTAGGAATCGGTTCCGATCCCTTAAATCCAGAATGGATCTGACATCCCCATTTGGTTTTTGGACCGTAAAAAGGTTGGAATAGAAGCCCAATCCTTGATCCTTCGCGGGAACCACCATAATGACCTCCTGCGACAAAAGTCGCTCTAACGCTAGAAGGAGCGACTGCTTTTTCTCTGGATCTCTGGGGACACTTGATTTGAGGAAACGAGGAGAGGGAAATTCTTGAAACTCCAGCTTGTACCCTAAGGTTACCGTGGAGATTACCCATCTGTCCTGGAAGTCCTCCTGCCAGAGCCTTGAGAACTGTAGCAGTCTTCCCCCCCACTCAAGCGAGCGGGGGCGCCCCTTCAAAAAGAGGTCTTAGTGTCTTGCCTACTAGGCTTCTTCCCCCAGGACTTCTTTTGTCCCTGGGGTTGACTCTTGTTTTCTTGACCCAGACGGAGGAGGCCATCGAGACTGCCTGGAGGCTGAAGCCCCTGGCGCTGGGGAAAGAGTCCGTTTATAAGAGGGACGCTTACTCTTCTTCTTAACAGGTAAGAGAGTGCTTTTCCCACAAGAGATTCTCTTGATATAGTTATCCAAGTCCTCTCCATACAACCCTGCACCACGAAATGGAAACCCAGCCAGCAGCTTCTTACATGGTGCTTCGGCTAACCAATTTTTCAACCATAGGATTCTACGTATATGCACCAACCCCAGTGAAAGACGAGAGGTTTGCATGATAGAATCTCTGATGGCGTCAACAACATAACATAAGGCCGCTGGAAGGTTAGCCAACCCCTGGGCCTGCTGTTCAGGTAAAACTTTGATGACCTGCTTAACATGGTCTCTTAAGTATTGACAGACTCCAATCGCTGCTACTGCAGGTTGAGCCACTAAACCTGCTAAGGAGAAAACATCCTTCAATAGGGATTCCAGCTTTTTATCCACAGGATCCCTGAGCATCTGAGCATTGTCTACAGGACAAGTCAGACTATTATTTATGGAGGAAATGGCCGCATCAATGGCCGGTATTCCCCACATTTTAATAAACTTTTCTTCCATAGGATAAAGTGTTGAAAACTTTTTCGGCAGAAAAAAACGTTTATCTGGGTGATCCCACTCATAATAAAGGAGCTTTTTAAGTAAATTATGAACAGGAAAAGCATGTGCTGTTTGAGGAGGTTTCAGTGACCATAAAGAAGAAGAGGGTTCTTTAACTGATTCAGATATGGGCAACCTAAATGTGGAGCGGACCAATCCAGTAAGGATCTGTACTAAGACTTTCTCCTCTTGGGAACCCGAAGAGGGTCCCTCTCCACCTGATTCCTCCAAAGAGGAATCATCCGTCCCATCCTGATCCTCTGAAAGGGATTCTTCTCCTTTATCCCAGAGCTCCTCTGCCTGAGGGTCTTGGGAAACAGAGGAAGGCCTAGTGCGTTTTCTTCCACTGAGTGAAGATGTAATCACGGCCATTAATCTTTCCTCTAAACCATTAATGGTTGAGGAAAAAACCTCCTGTGTAATGTATACAGGGGCTGAAGTGCCAAAAGCAGATGTAGCCCCTGACCCCAACGGCTCTCCCTGGCTAGCCGTCCCTGGCCCCTGCAGAAAGGGGGTCCTCAGAACCTGAATGAGATCCCCTAGAGCCTCTGGTTCTTGGGGTATTTGAACCTCTTCTACCCATAGTGCAAAGCAACAAGGTGGAGGTATCACAAAATGAATACTGACTGCTGAGCGATGTAGTCTGGCAAAAGCCTTGCTACCAAATGCCCAGTCTGGTGTTACCTTAGTAAATGCTGCCTAGGAGAATGCCTGTGTCCCACCTTACATGCGACCATCAGCTCTGTGTCCCTCCAAAGGCTTAGTGCACCTGTAAATTGTGCCTTTAATAGCCTGCAGCAGGCAAATGTGGGCATCTGAGCACGCTGGACGCTGTGCTGACGGCCCGCCCCCCCCCCTTCGTTTTTCGAAAAAACGTGCGCTTCCCGCCCGAGCCGACCCTCCGGGACAGCATGGAGGAAAGGCTGGGGGAGGGGGAGGAAGGAGAGAGGCCGGTAGTGATGGGGCCTGCACGTGGCAATGGCGGCGGCGGCGGTGATAGTGCGGTGTATAACTGCCTCATAGACCACCTGCGGCCTCCCCCTAGTCTGAGGGGGAATATCCCTGAGGAGAGCCCCCCATCCCATCCTACCTGGAGCCGGCCGGAGGAGCTTGTGCAGCGTGAGAACACTGAGACAGACATCAGCACGAGAAGGTATGTGGTCTTGGCAGCCCCCGGTGGTGACAATAGGCATAGCATGCATTTACCTTAAAGGAGAAAACCTACTAGAATTAAAAAATTCTGTGGAATCTCCCTTACCTTATCCAGTCGCAGGGTTCTGTTATACAGACCCAATCTTCACCTCTCACGGTGGGCTCAGCTTGAAAAAACCTTCAGAGACTGGGGCCCCCTACGGATAGGGGGATCCACAGTTCTGGGCCTGTAAAACACACGGCCAGAAATAAGGATAGAAAACCATTTTCTGATATGCGGGGTCCAGCTCTAAAAAGAGGAAACGTTACAGGTAAAACCTCATTTCTTCGGACACAAGGCCCGGGTACCATCCAATTCGGCCTAGAAAAGACACTTTGAAATGGATCCGGTTCGCCTGGCTTGCCCCAGTATAGGATATAGGATATTCCCTTTGGAGCTCAGCACAGGACATCTTTACATGTCCATCACCTAAGACACTGGCGTAAAAACTGAGGTATCCCTGTGAGGGGAGGGATTATATAGGGGGTTGAACTTCCTGATAGGGTGTGCCAGTGTCCAATCACCTAGTGATACCTATATCACCCATCAGTTATTACTGAGGCTCTGTGTCCTGTGATGTTTGAGAAAAATATATATATTATGTTAGAGGACTTGGATTGGCCAGCACTTGTCAATATATCATTTTACATGTTTGCATGTACAGTATGTATGCATGTGATTAATGTGAATGAATATTATGTAAAGCACTGTGTAAATTGACAGCGCTATATAAAAATGCTTATAAATGACTGTAATTTATTTATGACTTAGTCCTAGTCAGACCCCAGTCACTCTGTCAGACATGCCAACATGCCCAGGGCATTAAAATAACATACAGTGCACATAAATGTTCTAAATATGTGTCATTGTGAACATACTCTGAATGAAAATGTGCATGCAGACATTAACCATGTCCCGTCCAGTATACGTATATATATATATATATATATATATATATATATATATATATACGTCCCTTGGGGGAAATGGTTATACCGGGATCATGGCTGCAGCTTCAGTAGGGCCCACGCCACCATTTCAAGGCTCTCCAGTGTGACCAGGGAGGGTGTTGTAAAATTAAATTTTTCATCCTTTCCACAGCGTCATTATAACAAACCTTATCCCAAAAATTAATTACTTGACTAGCTGACATTTAGCAGCAGGCGAAGTGAAATATGGAATCGCAGTAAAACTGAGTGGGTTTTAGAAGTAGATAACTGTGATGATAACAAACCCCTACACTACATGATGGAAATTCCTTTTGTGACATGAACTATGTTTTGAAGTAATTTAACAAATTCATGTTTGTGTAAGTTAAGAACTGCTTTACTTGATGTTATTTGGGTTATTCCTAAAATACCTCAGTTTTTGATGGCTATTGTCAATAACAAGCTCATCTTAAAAGTAGTGTAAGTGTTATATGTGTGTGGTTAATAGCCCATATCTATATAATTGTGAGTAAGATATGACACCAAAGTCATCTGTTATGTTTCCTTCTACTGGGGTTTATTTTGCCTAAATTCTTTATGTTTTCATTTCTGGTAACGGAACTATTTTCTGTGCCCGACCAAGGGGAAGCAAAGGTGAATTTCAATTACAATAAAAACTAGCAGTAAAAGCTTTACAGTTTCAAGGTATGTACTTTTTTTAAATCTTCTTCTTATTATAAACAGCTAGTATGCACCACATTATGACAAACTTACCTTTTAAATGGAGCCATCAAGCAATGCACTGTAGCTGCTGGCGGAGCTTCCATCTTTACCTGGTCTTCCTTCTGGGTTTGCACTTTCCATCAGTTTGAACAGGCAAACCACGGTGACATCAGTGCCACGCACAGGAGTCACAATCCCAGCTTAGTGCTTTGCAGAGCTACTGTGCATGCGCTGGTGACTTCGCCAGCTGCAGCCTCTGTGAATATCTCCTAAATGGCACAACTTTAGAAAACATTCACAGTACCTACAGGTAATTCTTAATATAAGCTTACCTGTAGGTGCAAGTTAATAAGACGCCTTTACTACCACTTTAAGAATGAAAGAGGGAGTTCCATTTGAAGGTCAGATTCATGCCTTTTGTGAAGAGTTTTTGCAAGACCATTTGATACTCTTCAAATGCTTTGTTAATGTTGCTGAACGTAATGCTTGTTACTTACAATTTCTGCTTCGATTGATTTATCAGTATTCTCTCCTAATAATTTATACAAACATTGTGCACACATTTTTTTTTACCTTTGCTCCTAGTATGCCTTGTACACCTTTTTCTCCAGGAATACCAATGAAACCCTTCAAAAAGAAGTAAAGAGAGAACATAAGCAAAACTGACATTTTGTTAAGGAACAATTTTCTGCCAATTTGGTGTATGGAACCCAATATGTTAGATACTGATGTTTTATGATATTTAATTACTTTTTGCTTTTAAACACTGTGCTTCCATGTCAATCATCAACTTGGTTAGAATGTAATCAGACCTGCAGAAGTGAAGGATGGCATTATAAAAATGATAATTTAGAAGTATAAACGCTTCAGGGTGCAAATCTAAGTTTGCCTGGCATTTTAGGATAGTTCAGTTCGGTTTAGTTAACGTGGCTCTAGCGTTATGCCCCGTACACACGGTCGGACTTTCCGACAACAAAACCATGGATTTTTGTTCGAAGGATGTTGGCTCCAACTTGTCTTGCATACACACGGTCACACAAATGTTGGCCAACAATTACGAACGTAGTGACGTACAAGATGTATGTGATGTCTCCATTACGAACGCTAGTTATATTTCCAGCTTGTACTTGATTCCGAGCATGCGTGGACTTTTGTCCGACGGACTTTTGTACACACGATCGGAAAGTCTGACAACAAACATTTGTTGGCAGAAAATTTGAGAACCTGCTAGCCAACATTTGTTGGCGGCAACAAATGTTTGATGGAGCATACACACGGTCGGACTTTCCGGCAACAAGCTCACATCCAACATTTGTTGTCGGAAAATCTGATCGTGTGTACGGGGCATTACAGTACGGTCTTAAAAAAATAAAGAAATAATAAGGTATTTAATGTCAGAGCAATGTCTTTTAATGACAGAAGGTGTTTTAATGCCACTGCTTTTGCCACAAATATAAACAGAAGGTTTTAATCCAAATTCAAAGACAATGTGTAGCACCATGCAGATCAGTTCTTTATGCCCCAGTAGCCAGCGTCTTCATAGCCCAGGTACAAACATCTTCAGTGCAATGTTTGAAAGCTACAGTTTCTTCAGAATAGGGGAGTAATTGACAGGATGACCATCCAGCTTGTCACAGCTATACTATATACCAGTGGTTGTAGATGTGCAACTAGCTATAGGGACATAAATTAATTATTTACAAAGCACCAATTACTGTCCTTAAATTGTATGTTAGGGCAAAATAAATTAAAAAAAAAAAAAAACATATTTAGTACATGCACATTTCCCAATGTTTTGTCTTTTACAGATGTTGTTAGTACAGAAAATATACCAAACCAGTAAGTGCCTAACTTTCTGTGCACTCTGCCTGTGCTGTACAGAAATCCCAAGCAGAGTTATCTGTGCTGACTAGTTCACTGCTGCTGATTACAGAACACCTCCCCCTGCAATATGGAGAGGAAATTGAGATGTGTTCTGTAGTTTGGATCAGAAGAAAGCAGTCTAGGTCCACAACACTATTTCTATATGGGCACAGTACAGTGAGTGAATCATCTAAGGACAGGAAATGTTTTACTAGAAGGATCACCAGGTGAAGAAAAGTAGTAAAAGCCTATAAAAATGTAGGCACCACATCGAAGGATGCAATGTACAATATATATTTTTTTTTGGGGGGGGGGGGTGTTAGATACGATTTATATGAAGAATAATTCATTGTTTGTTTTATTGCAGATGAAAGCATGTATGACCCTTACCATATCCAAACCCAATAACCCAATATGCATTTGACACTGCTTCCAGTGTCATACTTTATAGAAGTCATGATTTTCATAACTTGCACTGATGACATGCAGAAAGCCTAAGGCTGCATTCACACTTTGGCAATCTGATGTGGTGCAATAACATGCATCACAACATGCGTTGACTTAAAGCAGCTCCTTTTAATGGGAATGTGCTACCAATGCACTACAATGGACAAAAAAGTGCATATGTCCCTTATTTTTTCAACGCAGAGCACCACAGTAGACAGTTTTTGCATTGTGGTACTGTGCCTAGCGTTGTGTAGCAGTGTCATTCACAACACTGCGCACATAAAACAGGCACACCACTATGCATTGCAATAATGTGTGTTTTACCACGTTGCTTCAACTCCAAGTGTGGATGTGCCCTGAAATGTTTTTATTAAAGTTAACATGAATGTTAGGCTGCATCTGTGCTATAAACCAGTGGTTCTGGATGTACAGTTGGACACTGGAGCATTAAAGTGTATGTATAGCTAAAGTGTATGTACATGAAAAACTTTTTTACATTTTTAGATATAGCTGGGAGGGGTTAAACCCCTGTCAGATTTTTATTGCTAAATACCAGAATGAACATGAGGCACTGGATTCAGATAATTTTCATGTCAAGTAAAAGATGGTAGTAGAACCTAATGACTTTACTTCGGTTCTTCAAACTTTCAAACACAGGAAGAAAAAAAAGTAGCCATTAAGACACATTGGATACAGTTTTTCTTCCTGTTGTCACATTGCTACCGACAATAAAGGATTTGGCACTCTTTATTTGTCCAGATGACCACTGTCAAAAAGTGATGGGAAATCCAATTTTTTTTAAGCTGCACTACAGCAGGAATAGAAAAAAATCTTGAAATGGGGATGCTTGTTTCAGTGACAACTAAAGAGGGGAATTTCCCTCATCTTATGGTGATTTCTTATTTCTTGTTGTGCCTTCAGAATAGGATTTTAAGGGCAATATCCCAAACAGGACAGTAAATAACATTGGTTTTAAAATAATAAAATTGAAATGGAAAAACAATTAGAGAACAGCAACGTTTGACTAGGAATGTGAAAAAAGTTTGACCCAAAATAGCAAGCCCTGTCACTGCAAATTTACTATGACAAATGACAACTGACCACATACGGTATATGCCTTGTACCGAAGCAGCAAATAGAAAACCAAGCATTTTTTTAAGAGATAACCTAAAAGTTACAAAATCTGCACTAGCCCCAAATGTGAACCAGTGGGGATTTTAACGCATTAAAATCAGTCTGTATATGCAGTAAAGCATGCTTGTTATACTCACTGTGAAACCTAAGGGGTTAATCCTCCGCATAGTGTAAAAAGGCTGTTTGGTGGGATTTGGATGACTGGCATCTCTGTTTCATGTGCATACCGAGGATTAAACACCTCCCTAATGGAGGTGGACCTAAAAGTCCTAACACGATGGTACCTAGTTCCTACTAGATTAGCGTAATTATACCCTTCAGCCTCCCCCTCTGCTTCAGAGGGTGCTCACACATGAGCTTGATGTTACATATATGGTGGGACTGCCCCAAAATAAGAGGGTTCTGGAACAGGATTTTCAAAATAGTTAGAAAGGTTACCGGACTCTCAGTCCCTAAACTGCCCAGTAGAAAAGGCCTCTAAAAATAGGAAACGTCTGCTTCATTTTATTCTTCTAGGAGCTAAACTGACTATAGCAAGAGCCTGGAAACAGCCTCTGTCTCCTGTACCATGGCAAAACAGAAAATTTCATGGATCTATGTTATCTGAGGCGTTCTACACTTCTCTTCCTCTGCTCTTTTCATCTGCTATCCTTGTCCAATTGCGTCTACTTTTCCAATGTCTCTTTTCCTCTTTTTCTGCTCGCAGTCTGTTTTCGGTTAAGACATGAGAAGTCCCCCTTCGTGTAGGTGAGAGACACACATTAGAATACTCCTAATTTAGGGACAAATCAGTTTTCCTAAACACACAGAGGGAGGCTCCACCTGGGAGGGGCTTGACAATTCCGTCAGGTTTATTCTCCCTTATTGAAGTCTATCCTGAGTTTTTGTACCCAGTTGAGTGAAATTTGTTGTTCCTATGTTACAATGTATGGATATAGGTAGGTCTTGATGGGTCATAGACCTCGCTACCTCTCATAATGAAACGTAAGGTCAAGGGGATCCATACCTTACGATAAAAGCCACCTCTCGGGCCAGTTCCAAATATCCTACTGTTAAAAGTCGGGATTGATGTAGCCCCACCCTTCTCTACCTCTCTATACCATCTGGGGCTCCTCTCGATCAACCAATAAGGTATCGGACTCCCCCTGTTTTACAATTCTAAACATTATAAACATTATCCATTGCTGTGATGTGAATTTGCTCCCTACTTACATATATTGTTAAGCTATAAAACCTTACACCGTAAACCCTTACTTTGTATTGTATTTATCTTCCTTTTTTGAATCCTTAATAAAAATAGACTGAAAGAGAAACAGGCTGTTTGATCCTGTCTTCTCTGATCCCCCCTTCTTTCACAGTCCCCAATCCATCTCCTGATAGAACAGAGCCCTAGGGGCACTCTGCACATGCTTAGTTTAGTGTGTATTGCTAGAAAACATTTTTTTGTGAGGGTGCATGTGATTGACACAGGGCCAATCAGCACTGTCCACACAGAGGGTCAAGGGTCCTGCAGCCTCATAGAACATTCGGAGTAGAATGAAAATTCTTCCTACAAGCTTTAACCAGACACTGAAAGAAGTCACACGACTGCTATATACTGCTGATGAGAAAAAGTATTTAGCAGTTTATATTTACTAAAATAATTGCATTTCCATGTTCTATGTACTATGGGAGACCAGATATAGTGAATGCAGGGTCCTGGATTTAGTAACACTTTAATCCTTAGTAGTTTTGCTGCTATGTTGCATTACTCATAGCTGCCTAAAATTGTTCAAATTGATGCAACTGTGGCACACTGTGAGTTTTGGATAAGATGAACTATGCAGGTAAACATCAGGGAAAGGTTTACCACTTTCATGTTGACAAACATTTAATTTATCTAACTGTTATTATTCAATATTTTCTTGGTCATAAGTCATTTATTATGTAAGTTTGTATACTTCCATGGAGTATCCATGTTTTACTACTAAATCCTGCACTGATTCTATAGACGTAGTAAGTACACATTTAACTTAAAGGGAAGAAATAGTCTAGCCACAGCTAGATAAATGAAGTTATATCACAAGAAATTAATTTGCTTCAATAGTCCTGCTTAATCAGAACAAAGCACACTTGGTTTATAATATAGTACACTTGTTGGCAGATGCAGTCAACTAGCCTGTCACTAGATGGCTCTGTTGTCATTATAGTGTGGTACAGGGGAAAGTTGGGCCCAGTTAGACAGGCATGGGAGTGAGATACCCCAAAGCTACTAAGATGTAGTCTGCAGAGCTGACTAAAAGGGCCCTTTGCAGGGCTGAAGTCCCAGGCACAAAATATGGAAGGATTAGTTGTAGTCCCCTGTCTCCCATGATGTTCTTCTGCAGGTCCTGCAGCATGGTGCATAAAGTCTTGTAGGTGTGGACAGAGCCCTCTGGTGTGAGTATTGGTGAAGCCTGGGAATGAGTGTGCCATGGAAGGGACATTGGTAAGAGAATGGTATACTAAGGAAAGCACCTTGATCCCTTGATTGGACCCTCAACTGCGGGTCCAATGACTTGGTGATGAAAGCTTAATGCTACGGACTTAGTCTACACAGGAAAGTTGTCCCAACTCTGGGGTGCTCCCCAGGAGAGGAATGATGTGTACTTGTGCTCTGCGCTAAAACAACTGCTACATAATGTCTAACCTTGCCTGTGGAATTTCACGCCAAAGATTCTGCTAGTATGGCAATGTGATATGTCATGAGAAAGTTACAGTTAAGTGTGGGAAATGCATTTATTTGTGGAAATTCCTTTATTCTCAAATGTTATGGCTGAGGATGTCATGAGTGGGCCTCAGGCCAGGAGAATGACACAAGATGGAGGAGAGTTTCCCAAAAACAGGTGGATGGTTGTCCTGTCCAAAAGACTTGTACAGTTTGGTGCAAACACCTGCCCAATCAAAGTCCCCTTTACACACTTCCCTAATTCCCATATATAACAGCATGATATTATAATAAGTTAGTCATTCCAGTTGCTTGCCAAAAAAACTTAGTTTAATAAATTTAAAATTAGATAGTAAGCATTAAAATATAGTGTTATTTCCTTTTGCAGTCGTATAAAATATTCCACAACCTTGTGTAGAATTGTTTACTGTCAAGCGGCACAGTGGTGCAGTGGGTAGCACTTTCGCCTAGCAGTAAGAAGGGTCGCTGGTTCAAATCCCAACCATGACACTACCTGCCTGGAGTTTGCATGTTCTCCCTGTGCCTGCGTGGGTTTCCTCCGGGTACTCCGGTTTCCTCCCACACTCTAAAGACATGCTGGTAGGTTAATTGGATCCTGTCTAAAAAATTGTCCCTAGTATGTATGAATGGGAGTTAGGGACCTTAGATTGTAAGCTCCTTGAGGGTAGGGACTGATGTGAATGTACAATGTATATGTAAAGCGCTGCGTAAATTGATGGCGCTATATAAGTAACTGAAATAAATAATAAATAAATAAGCAGTAAAATTTGTATTGACCGTTTACATAATCCTGTACTTACGATGTCTCCTGTGTAGCCAGAAGGACCTTCATCACCATCAGGACCAGGGTCCCCCTAAGGGAGAAAGATTAAATGGAAAAGTTGTGTAATAATATGCAGTCAGATTCTACAGTTATTGAACCTTAATGCTAGGGGCATTTATAGTAGCCACTAAATCCTTTTTGCTCTACCCTCCACCCAACACTTTCAGTATAGGGCATACTTATCCACATAGTTTCAAGTGATGTATGGGTATATATTATGGCACATGAAACGAGAGGCAGCATAACTTCTGAGATCCAGATCGCATCTGAATTCCACTGACACACTAATTTCTACCTAAAACCCTTCAATGCTAGTCACTCTATTGATGGCTACCCACCTATACACAATGGAAAGGTCTGAGAGATAAGGGTGGACCTTTATCTCTTGTGTCCAGACATGCAAGCACCTAGTGAAAATCACCTCAACCCACCCAACTCTAAAGCCGGCTATACATAGATTGAAATTCGGCCAGTTCAGCAGGGACCTGCCGAGATTCAATCCATGTATGGGCAGGCTGATTGCACCCGAATCAATCCATCAATTACCTTGGTACAACCAGCCTGTCAGATCTTTCTAAATGTGATTACTACCAGCGGCTATAACCGTAGTAATCATTGTGTTCCACTGGACGGGAAGGTTCCCCACGCTCCCCCTGCCAACAAAACGAAACAGCGATGTAGGAGGAGTTCATAGTCAGTGTTGATAGGGGAATCAAGCACATTTCTTTCCTTCCACCATGGGCTGCTTAAAATATCCTCTATTTAGTTATGGGCTAATATGCTGCACAAAAGGTAGAAATTCTCAAGAACAAAGCCTAATAATATAGTAGTAGTAACCCCCCCCCCCCTATAAGTATACAGGGACAGAGTCCCAAGGAAACCTGAGGTCAACTGGCTCAAATAAAATTCATGCATTTGCAGTAGAATGTACCAGCAGGGTGCATGCAAGACCATTATGCACATTATTGATAAGAATCATTATCTCAGAAGCTTATGTTGCAGTTCTAACAGCGGCTTGCAACAAAGATGCCATAACCCTCAAATATACCACCATATCTTTTCATTCTGATTACTCAAGGCAACTGCATACATCTTGGGTTCTTTAAAGTCATTCTAAAGCCTAAATATTTTTTTACCTGTTTAGGCATTGATTTTGGCCGATCCAGCGCTGTGCACGTCTGCAGCTCTTCTCTCCCTTTACTTCTGTGTCTCATTGGCTTTGCTGGGGCACTGTGAGATATTGGCTCCCAGTGCTGTCAATCAATGCCAGTGACGAGGGAGAAGGGGGCGGGGCCAAGTCCCACTGTCTGTGTCAATGGACACAGCAGCGGAGTTCAGGGGCTAGCACGCATGGTGCCCCCATAGTTTCCCATGGAGGCACTGGACAGACAAGAGGAGCCAGCAGTGCTGGCTGGGGACCTAGGAAGAAGAGGTTTGGGGCCATTCTGTGCAATTCCATTGCAAGAGCAGGTAAGTTTAGAGATGTTTGGTTTTTATTTTTTAACAAATCCTTTACAACCACTTTAACACAAATCAAACCACATACAGTATTTTAAAATGCAACATGTCTTACAGTGTCATATCAAGCCTTCCATTTAAGCCATTCCATCATGATGAAGAGCTGTGTGCATTTTTTACATCCCTCCTAAAAAGTGTCTGATATTTCCATCAACAGCACAAGCCTTATACAAACAACCTATAAAAGTACAGCAGTTTCTTAAAATTCAAGTATATAGGTTTCAGACACAGGTGTTTTATTTTAGAATCCAAACCTTCACATATCTCAAGACAGTTAGATGTTGCTAGGGAGATATTTGAGGCTCCGTGTTAAAGTGGTTGTAAAGGCAGAAGGTTTTTTATCTTAATGCATTCTATGCATTAAAATGAAAAACCTTCTGTATGCAGCAGTCCCCCTCAGCCCCTCTAATACTTACCTGAGCCCCATCTCGATCCAGCAATATTGCATGAGAGACTCTGCTGTCTGGGACACTCCATCCTCATTGACTGAGACACACAATGGGTGCCATTGGCTCCCGCTGCTGTCAGTCAAAATCAGTGAGCCAATGAGGAGAGATAGGGGGCGGGGCCGAGCCAAGGCTTCGTGACTGAATGGACACACAGATCAGCTTGGATGTCCCCATAGCAAGCTCCTTGCTGTTGGGGCACCCGGCAGGAGGGAGGGGCCAGGAGCGCCGGCGAGGGACCAAACAAGAGGAGGATCTGGGCTGACCTGTTTAAAACCACTGCACAGAGCAGGTATGTATAACATGTTTGTTATTTTTAAACAAAAAAACAATACTTTAGTATCACTTTAAGGTTTTTTTTAACATGCCTAATTCTGTGAAATACTGGTTATCAGAGTCTGTACCATGAAGCTTTTAATTATTTATGTTTTGTATGCTGGATGCAAAGTAAAGATTTGTACACAATATAAATAATAAAATAATAATAAGAACATTTGAAACTTGCATGTATAAAGTATAATGGCTCACTTGTTGGAAACTACTTTGCTGGTTGTTAACAAATAATGAATCCAACGTTTATTATAAAAGTTTTTATAACTTTTACATGACGATAACAATTAGATGGACTTATACATACTCTAGGCCCTGTATCTCCTCTTCTTCCGGTTGCCCCTTTAGATCCTTTATCTCCCTGCAAAAAATAGAAAAGATAAAGACTGTAACATAGTTAAAGAGTAAGCAATGTAAATACACCAAAAATAATCATCTAAAGCTTATATCTATACAATACATAGTGATATTCCTTTTAAATATGGGACCATGCCAGAAATAGGTATGTGTGAAAAGAATAATAAAAGTGAAAAATAAAATAAAAAGTTCAAAAAAGTGTCCCAAATAACAATGTGTAAAATCCAAAAGAGATCCGGAGGAAGATATATTGCAGGATTCGGGAATATTCGATCCACCTCCCGTGCAGCCCACCACCAAATGGCAAAGATGAAGGCTTACCAGAAAGCCTGCGACCGCCCTTACTCAGGGGGGTCAGAACAAGCTTAGCTGTGGAAATGTCCAGGGACGATGGAGCCTCCGAGTCCTCTCCCACCACATCGGGCAGGCAGCCCACAGCTCCAGTGGAGTCCATGCAGTCAACCCATGCTGGATTCATTGATCTTCTTCTGGATTCTGGGTTGGGCTGAGACCCATGTGGTTTGCACTACTGAGCCATTACCTGTCGGTCTGGACATCCAGTCATGTTCATATCTTTGCTCATTTATATCTGACCTTTTCCGAGAAGAAACATTGAGGGAATTCTTGTGAACTTCTTCTTCGGGGTTCCCGTTGCTGTGGGCTGCCTGCCCGATGTGGTGGGAGAGGACTCGGAGGCTTCATCGTCCCTGGACATTTCCACAGCTAAGCTTGTTCTGACCCCCCTGAGTAAGGGCGGTCGCAGGCTTTCTGGTAAGCCTTCATCTTTGCCATTTGGTGGTGGGCTGCACGGGAGGTGGATCGAATATTCCCGAATCCTGCAATATATCTTCCTCCGGATCTCTTTTGGATTTTACACATTGTTATTTGGGACACTTTTTTGAACTTTTTATTTTATTTTTCACTTTTATTATTCTTTTCACACATACCTATTTCTGGCATGGTCCCATATTTAAAAGGAATATCACTATGTATTGTATAGATATAAGCTTTAGATGATTATTTTTGGTGTATTTACATTGTTTATTCGGCATTACACCCTAGCATTATCAGAGATTGTGCACCAATTTCTAATCACCAGTTACACTCTTATGTCCAGCGCTACACTGATTGCTGTATATTTGATCTTTGCCTTATATCGAGGTTATAGTGTTTAGCAGCAGGATTTTACTCAATCTTTGTCACTTACGATTCATTTATTTTTCACATCTTCACATTTATGCACGTAGCGCGGTTCCTTATTTATTTATAGTTAAAGAGTAACACCATTGCTTTTTAACAGGTTGGACTCCACCAGCTTATCTGCCTGCTCAGCAGGGGATCTGTCTGCTGAGCAGGAGGATGACAGGTCTGTGTCTGTTCCGCTTATGCCTGTTTGCTTCTATCCGACTCTTATCTGATCTGCCATCCGTCTGTTTTACGTCCGTTTACATCCTCAGCTCCATAGAGGGCAATGGAAGGTCCGATTGAGTCCTCCCAAAAAAACTGACAGGGGGACCCGATCATTCCACCCATGTGAAAGGGGCCTAAGACATTTAAGAAACTGTATAATGAGTTATCTAACCTCCTCTGTTATACAATAAACATGTTAGAATGCCATTTCTACATTTGCTTTTCTATTGCTCATAAACTAACATGAATGGAAAATCTGATCGGGAGAATGGCTATTCAGGTATATACACCTGTGATCTCAAACACTCAAGATCCTGGCACCACAGCCCTGCAGAAACATAAACGTGTTAGGTAGTTAAGTGTCATGTGCTCAGATTATGGCCATTGAAGCAATTACATATTCATAACAAGCGAAGATTTTTAACAAAAGACCTTTAAAACAAGCCTTCACTGACTTCTCTAGTAGCTTATGTACTGTGAAATAGTTTATCCTCAAAGGTCTCAACAGAGACCCTAAGAGCCCTTGCACACTGGGGCAGGGGGGCGGCGTTGGCGGTAAAACGCCGCTATTATTAGCGGCGTTTTACCGTCGGTATGCGGCCGCTAGCGGGGCGGTTTTACCCCCCGCTAGCGGCCGAGAAAGGGTTAAATACCACCGCAAAGCGCCTCTGCAGAGGCGCTTTGCCGGCGGTATAGCCGCGCGGTCCCATTGATTTCAATGGGCAGGAGCGGTAAGGGAGCGGTATACACACCGCTCCTTCACCGCTCTGAAGATGCTGCTGGCAGGACTTTTTTTACCGTCCTGCCAGCGCATCGCTCCAGTGTGCAAGCCCTCGGGGCTTGCACACTGGAATGAAAGCAGCGGCACTTTCGGGGCGGTTTGCAGGCGCTATTATTAGCGCAATAGCGCCTGCAAACCGCCCCAGTGTGCAAGGGCTCTAAGAAAGGTTTTCACTCAGTTTCTAACAGCTTAGAAACGCCTGCTGTGTTTTACATTAGAGGGCAGGCAGGATACAATTATTTTTCTGGAATAAAAAGTGGTAGAGAAACAGCTAATATTTCAGTGCCACTGGTGTGACCTTTGAGGGTGAATTTTTTTCACAATGCCTATAGTTAAAGAAGGAATTAGGGCTTGTTTTAAAAATGCTTACACTGCTTGTTGCAGGAACCACTTAGTGTCTGCACTTGATCAACCCATTTTTTTTTGGGGGGGGGGGGGGGGGGGGGTTGGTGGTGTTCTTTGCCGGGCATAAAACTTTATTGAAAGCCAGCCTAGCCTGCACTTTTCCGGTGGACCAGCATGTAAAGTGTGTGACCCTATATAGGCCTGGTAATTACGAGTATTACCAAAACCGTGCTCACACTGCCACTGGCCACTCAAAACTGAGAAACCTATTAAAAACTGTAATAGGTTAATAAATTGTCTTTTGATATTTTTAGATCAATTCATCTTTCAGACAGCACCACTTTACCACATTTACACACTATTATGCAAAATTATATGAATTAATTTTATTTGCAATGGTTGCTCACTGTTCCACTTACTTGTCGGCCAATGATTCCTGTATAGCCTGTTGGGCCTTGGTCACCCTTTTCTCCCTGTTAAGCAAAAAAAAAAAAAACTCATTGAACTGCTCTTGTTGAAGAATTAAACTTTATTTTTAAACTGTTTTATTATATCTTTGTAATAAGTGAAAAAAGTTGATATTACCAGAAATCTTGTAAGCTGACAACTTCCTGTGCTCTCTGCCTGTGCATAAGGAATAGGTAGGGGCAGTCCCGGGTTTATAAGGGGGCAAAAGGGGCAATTTCTCGGGACCCCACTGCCAGAGGGGGCCCAATACTTCCTTTATTAAAAAAAATGTATTATAAAAATGGATTTAAAATATTTTAATATAAAATTAATGTATTATTTAAAAAATTAACAAAGTGTGTGTGGGTGCCAGTATATGGAAAAAATAAGTCTGACTTCAGAGGCAAAATATTATAGTGTGATGCATAACAGTGATGTATGTTGTATTCTTACAGTCAATAAAATTTAGAAAAAGAAATCAGACAACTGTCTGCATCAGAACCTAACTTATATATTTTTTTAGAACAAATGCAGTTTATCATTCATTTCAGTTCACTTTTTTTATTTGTCATATAATTTAATTTCTATGTTGAGGGGCCGCTGAAAGTGCCCCGGGTCCCCCAAGGTTTATAACCAGCACTGGGTAGGGGATGAGGAGAGGTCTGTGTTATTAGTTATCTATCAGAAATCAAGTAGTCAGGGCGGACAACACATGCTGTGTTGTTCAAAGTTTCAATGTCATGTCAAAAAGGAAGGTAGCAGCTTACTATTATCACGAAACATCAACAGTTGTTTTTTTGCAGTTGCGGTGTGCTTAAATGGATAAATGTAGGAATATGCATGTATTCCAGAGATATACTAAATTTTTTTTTTTGTCTTGACATATAGTATGCTTTATACAATTAAACTTCAGGTAAAATTTCTAATTTCATATATGGACCTATTAAAATTGATTGTCATTAATTGTGATACTGAAGTGATATGGCTGTGTGTGTGTATGTACTGTATACAGTATGATATTATAATATACAGTATCTCACAAAAGTGAGTACACCCCTCACATTTTTGCAAATATTTTATCTTTTCATATGACAACACTGAAGAAATGACACTTTGCTACAATGTAAAGTAGTGAGTGCACGGCTTGTATAACAGTGTAAATTTGCCGTTCCCTCAAAATAACTTAACACACAGCCATTAAAAGAGAAGTATAGGTTTTTTTTGCATATTCATACTTACCTAGCTGGATGCAGAATCAGACTGATTCTGCATCTGTCCCCCGCCGTCTCTGCACTGGTGAGTGAACCGAGCCATCGCTGGTGTTTGGTGGCTCGGTTCTCTCACCTCCCTGAGCGGAGAGCTGCTGACTTTCATTTAGCAGCTCTCCTGCTCTGCTCCTCCATGCTCATTGGAGCACTGAGCTGTGGAGGGGCAGGAAGTGGCCGTCTCCAGAGCTCACTGAGAGGCTAAGACTGCAATCAATCCAGGCAGCTGGCGGATGCAGACGGGATCGCTGCCTGGACTAATCCCGGTGACGTCAGCGGAGAGCGGACTCCAGACCGCTCTCTGTTGAAAACAGGTCACAGAAGTGCAAAACTAATTGCACTCCTGTGACCCACAGGAGAAGCCCAGCCTAAAAAGCTGAGGCAGTACTTCTCCTTTAATGTCTAAACTGCTGGGAACAAAAAGTGAGTACACCCCTAAGTAAAAATGTCCAAATTGGGCCCAATTAGCCATTTTCCCTCCCCGGTGTCATGTGACTCATTAGTGTTACAAGGTCTCAGGTTTGAATTGGGAGCAGGTGTGGTAAATTTGGTGGTATCACTCTCAATCTCTCATACTGGTCACTGGAAGTTCAATATAGCACCTCATGGCAAAGAATCTGAAAAAAGAATTGTTGCTCTAAAAATGGCTCTAAAAATGGCCTAAGCTATAAGATGATTGCCAAGACCCTGAAACCGAGCTGCAGCATGGTGGCCAAGACCATACAGCGGTTTACAGGACAGGTTCCACTCAGAACAAGCCTTGCCATGGTCGACCTAAGAAGTTGAATGCACTTGCTCAGTGTCATATCCAGAGGTTGTTTTTGGTAAATAGACATATGAGTGCTGTCAGCATTGCTGCAGAGGTTGAAGAGGTGGGGAGGGTCAGCCTGTTAGTGTGCAGACCATACGCCGCACACTGCATCAAATTGATTTGCATGGCTGTCGTCCCAGAAGGAAGCCTCTTCTAAAGATGATGCACAAGAAAACCTGAAAGCAGTTTGCTGAAGACAAGCAGACTAAGGACATGGATTACTAGAACCATGTCCTGTGGTCTGATGAGACCAAGATAAACTTATTTGGTTCAGATGATGTCAAGCATGTGTGGTGGCAACCAGGTGAGGAGTACAAAGACAAGTGTGTCTTGCCTACAGTCAAGCATGTTGGTGGGAGTGTCATGGTCTGGGACTGCATGAGTGCTGCCAGCACTGGGGAGCTACAGTTCATTGAGGGAACCATGAATGTCAACATGAACTGTGACATAGTGAAGCAGAACATGATCCCTTCCCTTCGGAGACTGGGCCACAGGGCTGTAATCGAACATGATAACGACCCCAAACACACCTCCAAGACGACCACTGCCTTGCTAAAGAAGATCTAAACCCTATTAAGCATCTGTTGGGCATCCTCAAACAGTAGGTGGAGGAGCGCAAGGTCTCTAACATCCACCAGCTCCGTGATGTTGTCATGGAAGAGGACACCAGTGGCAACCTGTGATGCTCTGGTGAATTCCATGCCCAAGAGGGTTAAGGCAGTGCTAGAAAAAAATGGGGGCCACACAAAATATTGACACTTTGGGCTCAATTTGGATATTTTCACTTAGGAGTGTTTTTTTGCCAGCGGTTTGGACATTAATGGCTGTGTGTTGAGTTATTTTGAGGGGACAGCAAACTTACACTGTTATACAAGCTGTACACTCACTGCTTTACATTGTATCAAAGTGTCATTTCTTAGTGTTGTCACATGAAAAGATATAATAAAATATTTACAAAAATGTGAGGGTGTACTCACTTTTGTGTGATACTGTATATACATGTATGGCTAGCCTTAATAAGAGCTAGTTAGAAAATAACAAGGCGTTAATTAGGGATTATCTAGTCAAGATACCCCTGTGGGCATGCACCTGGTGGGGAAAGACTTTCAGAAGTAAAAGATGTGTCCCGGGTCCTTAACTGGTTAAAAAACATGCTTACATAAAGAGATCCCATCAATAAGTACAAATATCTCTGTTAAAAGCACAGATAAAATAATTCATAAGCTTGCATGCACCATTTTATATTGTCATAAAAGCTTTGGTATTGTCTTGCAATGTGCCGTGCTAGGGAATGCAACCACTCCAAATTGATTTTCCTTTAGGACACATCATAGCCCTCTTCTGCAGCTCCTGGAACAGGATCACAAAAGCCTGGTTTCCAGCCCCAAGGTACCGTGCAGGAGTGCACACAGTGAGACTGTCAAACTGATAGGTGAGGGGAAGTTGTTGCTTGAAAAGCTATTTATTATTATTTTTCCAGCATCTGCAGCAGAACTGTGCACATCGTTTCTCAAGGTAGCACCTAGTAATATTTTTATGGTGTTTTTGTCCAGATAGAGGGAGAGGTCTTTGGGGCTATTGGAAATCATAGTAATAGGGCACAAAATCAAACAAAACATGTATAATATTTTAAGTGGAAAAAGGGGGCAGGGTCTTTTTAATATAACACAAAAAAGCCAAGATATACAGTAATGTTGGAACCAATGAGAAATCAGTTTATAAACCATCTACCTAGCATTGATTGGTTGCCACTGGTTCAAATATGCTAATGCTGTCTCTGCAATATAAAAAAAGCAACATTCTAGTATGATAAACTTTGCTTACCTTGGAACCAGGAAATCCAGGAAATCCAATTTCACCTGGCAGACAGTTGCAACTGGTTGCTATGGCATTCTCACCCAAATCTGCACACTTCAATTGTAAAAAAAAAGGGAGAACAATTATGAATATATATTGCTTAAAATGATAACCAAAGTAATCAGGGTTTGTAAACTTTGAATATGCATTCATTTGAGTACTTACCCGCTCATCTTTCTGCATTAAAAAAAAAAAACAAAGAGAGATCAATAGTTAATATTTTCAACACAACTTTTCTTAAAACCATTTATCGGGTGCTTCGTGTTTTCATTATTGTATGTTGAATAAAGTAATACAATAGTAATATAGTATTATAAAGTAATATGCTAAGAAACAGAAGTATTTTCTAACTTACAAACATCATGTGTGTACAGTACTATTAATACATGATTCAATTAATATACAGTACAGTGCCTTGCAAAAGTATTTACCCCCTTGGCTTTTTACCTATTTTGTTACATTACTGCCTTTAGTTCAATGTTTTTTTTAATCTGAATTATATGTGATGGATCAGAACACAATAGTCTAAGTTGGTGAAGTAAAATTAGAAAAATATATACATAAAACTATTTTTCAGAAATAAAAAACTGATAAATGGCATGTGTGTATGTATTCACCCCCTCTGTTATGGAGCCCATAAAAAGCTCTGGTGCTACCAATTACCTTCAGAAGTTCCATAATTAGTGAAATGATGTCCACCTGTGTGCAATCTAAGTGTCACATTATCTGTCATTACATATACACACCTTTTTGAAATGCCCCAGAGGCTGCAACACCTAAGCAAGAGGCACCACTAACCAAACACTGCCATGAAGACCAAGGAACTCTCCAAACAAGTAAGGGACAATGTTTTTGAAAAGTACAAGTCAGGGTTAGGTTATAAAAAAATATCCAAATCTTTGATGATCCCTAGGAGCACCATCAAATCTATCATAACCAATTTCAGCAAAAAACAAAATGGCACATTATGAGCTTGCGAAAAGGCATGTGGGAGACTCCCAAAATGTATGGAGGAAGGTGCTCTGGTCTGATGAGACTAAAATTTAACTTTTTGGCCATCAAAGAAAACGCTATGTCTGGCGCAAACCCAACACATCACATCACCCAAAGAACACCATCCCCACAGTGAAACATGGTGGTGGCAGCATCATGCTGCGGGATGTTTTTCAGCAGTCAGAGTTAAGGGAAAGATGGATGGTGCTAAATACATGGATATTCTTGAACAAAAGCTGTACCACTGTGTGTGTGTGTGTGATTTTAGGCTGGGACGGAGGTTCACCTTCCAGCAGGACAATGACCCCAAACACACTGCTAAAGCAACACTTGAGTGGTTTAAGGGGAAACATGTAAATGTGTTGGAATGGCTTAGTCAAAGCCTAGACCTCAATCCAATAGAAAATCTGTGGTCAGATATAAAGATTGCTATTCACAAGCGCAAACCATCCAACTTGAAGGAGCTGGAGCAGTTTTGCAAGGAGGAATGGGCAAAAACCCCAGTGGTAAGATGTGGCAAGCTCATAGAGACATATCCAAAGCAACTTGGAGCTGGTATAGCCGCAAAAGGTGGCTCTACAAAGTATTGACTTTAGGGGGGGTGAATAGTTATGCACATTGACTTTTTCTGCTATTTTGTCCTATTTGTTGTTTGCGTCACAATAAAAAAAAAAAACATCTTCAAAGTTGTGGGCATGTTCTGTAAATTAAATGATGCAAATCTTCAAACAATCCATGTTAATTCCTGGTTGTGAGGCAACAAAACACGAAAAATGCCAAGGGGGTGAATACTTTTGCAAGGCACTGTATATTATAGCTTATGAAGCATCATCATTTTGAGGAGGATACATTTTCTGGTACATTTTTATGAGAAGGTATCATGGACAAGATAAAATACCATATTTTTAGTAAAACATGTTTGACGGTTAAGTATGGACAAGATAAAATACCATATTTTTAGTAAAACATGTTTGACGGTTAAGTTTGCATTTATTAGTGAATAGAGAACAATTTATTCATCCATTACAATCATGTACATCAGCCTATTCTTACAAATATGAGGTTTGATATAGAGAAAAAAAGAATCTGTATTCAGTTAAATAATCAGTCTGCTCCCATTTCCTGAAAATTGTAGGTAGAAAAAACTATCTTTGACAATAATTTATTATAAACATAATATGAAGGATTTTCTGGTCAAATTTTGGGGTCATGTCTGATCATTACCTGTACCTTACTACCTTACTTTTAGAGATAACTATGTTCATTGAGTATCCCTGATCTGAACTGTTGTGGCATCCTACTAGGTTGTACTAAGGGTAAATCCTGAAACCTCAGCTCCACGGTCAGCATTAAGAGTCCAATTTTTATTTAGCTAGATGCAGAGTTTCAATTATGAACCAAATAAATATTGTCCAGGATCTCCATAATACTTACCACATCAGCCAATTCACAACATAAGGTTTCACTGGCCCTTCCTGCATCTGCTGAAAGTTCAAGTTGCTGGATATCAACCTACACCAAAAAAACATAATTATTTGACCAGTAGAAATTTTGTGGTTTTCTTATAATTACATCTTCAAGAAGAATGTAAAATGTGATACATAAAGGGAGAATTTAATAGGACTGCAGCAGGCAGAATCTGGAACAGCTCTGCATGGCAACCAATCAGTTTCTAGCTTTTGTTTATTCAGTTAAGCTTTGAAAATTATAGTCAGGAGCTGACTGGTTGCCATGCATAGCTGCTCTAAATGATTGTGTCTGCCCCAGTGTTAGTAAATCCCATCGACCCCCCACTTATAAAATGTATTGTCTATGTATCAGTCTTATCAGAAGCACTCAATAGGTTAGGTTGGCGAGACCAGGAGTGGGAGCCTACATAGCTCAAGGACAGAGAGCTCATAAGAGTTTGTCCTCAACCCATCATTTCCTCAACTTTATTTTAGTATGCAAAATGCTGGGTAAAGGCCTGGATGTCTTATGAAATCTATGCAAAAGCCAATTAGTGTTTGGCCTGGGAAACTGCAGCATTACAGTGTGAAGAAAAGACTTTATGAAATAAAAACTTTGCATAAACAAGTATTGGGTGTATGACTGTACTTCCTTAGTCATTCAGCACTTTGTGTAACTTGATCTCACAGTGTGGCATGATTACAGTGTTAAAGAAAAGACTTTGTGAGTTTATGTCCCTGCTATTCAGGTCTGCTATTCAACAGCCACTGTTGGAGCTGTGCATGGCAGTGGCGGCCCGTCCATAGGGGGCGCACGGGCGCCGCTCCCCCAGCAATTCACAAAAAAAAAAAAAAAAAAAAGTATTCACTTTAAGAGTGACCGGGCACCACATGGGCTCACCTTATTTATTTATTTAGTCTTTGCTGGCTGTTGCTGTGACCAGAAGTCTGCCTTTCACTATGCTGATTTATTGGTGGGGGAGGGAGGATAGATAGGAGGCACTGCTTTCCGCCTGCAGTAGTGTAATGCAAACTCTTCCATGGTTGGGGGAATGTCAGGTGTTACATGGGGCAGTAATAAAAATAAAGGAATGTGGCTGTGGTGGTGCTTTGCACAGGCTGATGTGTGAGGAGAAGTGTGGCGGATTGTGAAGTGTTCAGGAATCAGGAGAACACTGAGGCATATGTTTTTATATGTATAGCCCTGACTATAGATTACCCATGACTCCTTCACTAGTGTCATTTCCTGCCTCCATATTAGATTGCAAGCTTTACAGGACAGGGAAGGCACTTATTCTACCAGCAGTCTACGCAGCTACTACATCCAGGAGAGAGCAGGGAGAGGACACTAAACATGACCAACACACACTCCTCTACTTTATAACTACTACTACATCCAGGAGGGATCAGGAATGGGACACTGAGCCTGACCAAAACACGGGGTTCCATTCACTAAAGCAGATCGCATTCAGTATTTAGGTGTACAGGCACATTCTCCCTAAATATCGCATGCAGACCTGAAATTGTCATGTCACTATGCCGTTTTGCGTTACTTAGCACAAAACGCTCAGTAAATACCAAATGAAAAGGGGTTAAAGTAAAGGAAATAAATAATTAAATGCATGTGGTAATTAAGTAGTGGTTCAGGCATGAGGTATTTTAGGAATGTAAAAATATAATATTTTTGAGTAGTCTCTGCTTTTTTGTATCAGTTCTCACAACAGTAATGCATATAAACCTAAATATGAAAATCATTGGGGTTGATTTACTTAAATATAACTAAAGGGAAAACTTTTTTTTTTGTTTTGGGTAGAGTGGAGGTAGATTAGAACATCTGATTTTTTTTTTTTGACATCTGTGTCCCATTAGGGAGATTTCCCTTCACTTTCTGTTCCATTGCCAAAATAAAAACTGAGAGGAAATCCCTACAAATTAAAAGAATCCCTTGGGGACCCCCAGGTCACCAGAGCCAGTGTCCCCATTGAAAAATGTCCCCTCTATTCAGTGGCGGTGTGTCCATAAGGGTGCACGGGCGATGCCCCCTCTCTCCAGCCACCCCTCTAGCACAAATAGATAGATTCATGCATTGCATGAATCTATCTATCTATGGCCACCGCTGCCACCTCAGGCGCCCGGCCCCTTTTTCGGGCGCCGGGCACCTGAATTACAGCGGAAGGGTTTTTTTTCTGAAGCACCTGAATAAAGCCATAGACTCTAATAGGTGTCAAAAAAGGTAAACAGCAAGCGCCATGCTGGGCGCACGCAGGTCACTCAGCTGTGTTAGAAAAGCCAATGAATATTCACTTTCCTAACACTAAACCGCCTCTCCACCAATCAGGTGCTCAGATCTGTTACCCATCACCTGATTGGCTGAAGCGACAGGTGCTGTGATTGGACGCCTATCAGGCATCCAATCATAGCAGGGGACGGGAAGAGAGGATGGGAGAAGACATCAAGGAGCTGTCCCACTGCCACCGAGACAGGGTAAGTACAGATGGCAGACGGGGGGCACACTGGCAGCATTTGATATGGCACAGTGAGGCTGCATTTGATGGGGCACAGTGAGGCTGCATTTGATGGGGCACAGTGAGGCTGCATTTGATGGGGTACAGTGAGGCTGCATTTGAGGGGCACAGTGAGGCTGCATTTGAGGGGCACTGTGGCTGCAAATGATGTCACAGTGGCTGCATATGATGGGCACAGTGGCTGCATTCGATGCTGCACAGTGGTTGCATTTGATGGGGCACAGTGGCTGCATAAGGTGGGCACAGTAGCTGTATTTGATGGGGCACAGTGGCAGCATTTGATGGCACAGTGGCTGCGTTTGATGGGCACAGTGGCTGCATTTGATGGCACAGTGGCTGTGTTTGACGGTACAGTGGCGGCAATTGATGGGCACAGTGGCTGTGTTTGATGGCACAGTGGCTGCGTTTGATGGTACAGTGGCGGAAATTGATGGACACAGTGGTCGCGCTTAATGGCACAGTGGCTGTGATTGATAGTGAAGCTGCAATTGATGGGGTTTTTTTTCAGAATGTTTCAGTTTGTTTGCGCCCCCCCAAAAATTTTGAGCACCAGCCACCACTGGTGTATGGTGCATTAGTGCCTATGATACCAATAGCACTGCAACCCCATTTCTGACTGTCTCACAGCAGCAGTTTAGAGCTAGGGGAGGTTTCTTATCAGCTCCGGCCTCATGAAACAGTCGAGAGGACTTCTCTCACTTTGAACATCTGGTAAGTAGAGAAAGCTCTGCACTGGGGGTGTCTGTACTGGGGAAATCTATACTGAAAAGGTTGGTAATGGGAGGGGTTTGTACTGAGGGGTGATCGAAGGAGGGGTGTCTGTACTAGGGGGATCTGTATTGAGTTTGGTCTGTACTGAAGGGTATCTGTACTGGGGCTGCCTGTACTGAGGGGTCTGTACTGAGGGGGTGTCTTTACTGGGGGGGTTTGTGCTGAGTGGCTAGATAGGGAAGGGGCTCTGTACTGGGTGGTGGGTTGGCAGGGGGGATTAAGGGTTGTGGGGAAAGATCTTTACTGGGGGGAGATTGGGGTGGTTGGTTGGGATCTTTACTGTGGAGGATATGGGCTTCAGGAGGAGAGATGTACTGGTAGGAGAGGGAAAGTTTTGGTTATATTCTCTGCAGTGGCCTGTGCTTTATCCACTTCTGAGCCCTGCGCTCTTCATGTTAAGCACTCCTGAAGATGTAAGTACTGCGATATACTGTATGTGTGGTGTGTATACAGTGGCTCAGGTCCTATTTAACCATGACCTTTTACCTGCTTCAGCCCCGGAAGATTTTATACCCTTGCTGACCAGAGCACTTTTTGCGATTCGGCACTGCGTCATTTTCCTTGTCAAAAGAAGTTTATTGAGTATACAATGTTATAAAGATACATAAAGTAAGTTTACAAGGATCTATAAAGTAAGCTCATTGTTTTACAGTAGGGTTTATATAGGTAAGTATCATGAAATTTCAAATATTAAACATTGGGTTCACGTAAACCTAAATTAAAGATATATATAATTTCCTTAGTTACTTTTGTAGGTATTTAACCGATTTATACCTACTATACATATTGTTTACAAGTAGAGTGTATATAGGTCAAATAAATTCTGATAATGAGCTTTAATCGTAAGGTGGAGAAAAGGAAAGAGAAAGAAGAAAAAAGGTTGAAAGGTAGAGGTATGGTCCACAAGGTTGTCCCGCTCGTCAGTTTATTATTCTTTTTAGTTCTCTTTGAAGCCTTAGAATGGGTGTCTCTGTAAGTCATTTAATCTGTTTACATGGCAACAGGACAGAGTCATTGAAGTTTGACAGGAACTGTTGTTTTATCCAAGGATGCCAAAGTTTTTCAAATTTTGGAATTTGATTTTGATCGATGGCTACCATCTTAGCATGGGACATTGTATTATTCATTCTGTGAATTGTTTCTGCTAGTACCAATGTAGGAGATTTCCATGCCTTGGCCACTGTTTGTTTTGCAGCCGTTATTAGTTGGATCATAAGTTTGAA
The DNA here is from genome assembly GCF_042186555.1 of Aquarana catesbeiana. Taxonomy (NCBI): domain Eukaryota; kingdom Metazoa; phylum Chordata; class Amphibia; order Anura; family Ranidae; genus Aquarana; species Aquarana catesbeiana. The sequence continues at coordinate 381,982,354 of NC_133328.1, read as the reverse complement.
TTGAGAGAGTGTTAACCATTCCGGTTTTAGATTAAGTAAAGTTAAATATGGATCTGGTTGTATTATTTTTTTAAATATTTTAGATGCAATCACGAAGACTTCCTTCCAGAAGGTTTGGATTACTGGGCACGTCCACCATATGTGTAAATGTGTCCCTATATCTGGGCATCCTCGAAAACAAAGAGCTGAGGTATTAGGTGAATATTTTGCCACTCTAGCGGGTACAAGGTACCAGCGAGTTAGGACTTTATAATTTGTCTCCAGTGCTAAGATGTTGGGTGAAGATGACTTAGATGTGAGCCATATGTTAGACCAGTCCGTGTCTTCTAAAGTTCGTCCCAGGTCCTCCTCCCACCTCTGAACGTAAGAGGGTCTATTAAGATTTGCTACTCCATATAATTGATTATAAAGTGATGAAATTGTACCTTTAGCAAATGGATCTTTTGTACAGATTGATTCAAAAATGGATAATTGGGATAATGGTGTATCCCCCTTTAGGAATGGTGTATAGAAATTTTTGATTTGGAGATATCTAAATATCTCAGAGTTTGGTAGATCATATTTTTCTCTAAGCGATGGGAATGAAAGGAATGATTTAGATGCTATGAAGTCATTTAGTGTCTGAATGCCTGATGTTGTCCAAGCTTTAAAAGAATTTGGGTAGATCCATGCCGGATAAAAGGCCGGATTTCTGATAAAAGAAAGAAGAGGATTGTGTGGAGATTGTAACTGATATTTGGTTTTTAGTTTATCCCAGAGAGATAAGAAGTGTTTAGTTATGGGATTATGAATTTTAAAGCGGTCTTTAGGATCAAGCCATAATAAATTTGATATTAATAGAGGGTCATTTTCTGAAGCCTCTATAAATACCCATAATGGGATTTCCTGTTTTGCATGGTATTTGGACAGACTGGCCAAATGTGCTGCTCTGTAGTAGTTAGTAAAATTAGGGTATCCCAGGCCTCCTTTATTTTTGGGAAGATGTAGTGTGTGTATAGGTATACGTGGTTTAGAAGAGCCCCATATAAACGAAGTTGCTCTTTTTTGTACTATTCTCAAAAAATAGGAAGGAATTGGAATAGGGAGGACTCTGAATAGATAAAGCAATTTGGGTAGAATAGTCATTTTGATTGCATTAATCTTCCCTATCCAGGATAAAGGAAGTTGCGACCATTGTTTTATTAGATTTGTGATCTGTCTTAATACAGGAGGATAATTGGTTGAGAATAAGTCAGAATGAGATGCTGTTAAATGAATTCCAAGATATGGGATTGATTTTTCTGCCCATGTGAATGGGAGTGCAGCCCTAGCCGGGATCAATTCCATGTTTGTGAGTGAAATATTAAGCACTAGGCATTTCTTAGGATTAATCATAAGGCCGGATAGGGCTGCAAATCCATCAAGAGCTGGTATTAAGTTAGGACCAGAGACCTGTGGTGATGATAGAAAAAGTAATATATCGTCTGCAAATATACATAATTTGTGTGTAATACCTCCTACTTCAATGCCAGTTATAGTTTGGTTTGTTCTGATGTATTGGGCCATGGGTTCGAGTATAAGGGCAAATAATAAGGGAGATAATGGGCAACCCTGTCGGGTACCTCTTTCGATATTAAAGGCTTCAGATTTGTATCCAGCATATTTTATATAGGCTTTGGGTTTATTATATAATGCTTTGATCCATGTTAAAAAGTGGGGTCCAAAACCCCATTTTTGTAATGAATATTGCATATATTGCCAGGATACTGTGTCAAATGCTCTCTTAATATCGAGAGATAGAAAACATAAAGGGATTTTCAGTTTTTTAGCAATATGTGCCAATAACACTGCCCTGCGTATATTATCGCCTGCCTGTCTATTTGGCATGAAGCCTACTTGATCTCTATGTATTAATTTTCCTATAATGCTATTGAGGCGTTTTGCTATTATTTTTGCTAATAATTTAATATCGAGGTTTAACAGAGAGATAGGCCGATAATTCACACAGGAAGTATCATCAGAAAGGGGTTTTGGGATCATACAAACAATTGCCATTAGTGTTTCTTGCCGAAAAGAATGTCCATCTAGAAGTTTGTTAAAAGTTTCAGTGAGAATGGGAGAGAGTATTTCTGAGAATGTTTTATAGTATAAAGCCGAGTAGCCGTCTGGGCCTGGTCTTTTGTTAAGTTTTAGGTCTTTTATGGTGTTAGCAACTTCATCTATAGTTATAGGCTCATCCAAACTGCTTTTTTGATTCTGAGATAACTCAGGTAAGGTTATTTTTGAGAAGAAGGATTCAGCCTCTGTAGGATTAAATTCATTGTTTGTCTTGTATAAAGTTGCGAGATGTGAGTGAAATTTATGGACTATTTTAACTGGATTACAAGTGTAAACATTTTTTGATAATTTCAAACGTATTGGTTTGAAAGATTTGTTAGTTGAATTTAATGCCCGAGCCAAATATGTACCTGGTTTGTTTGTATTCATGTAGAAATTGTGTTTGGAGCGTTTGAGGCGGCACTGCGTCATTTTAACTGACAATTGCACGGTTGTGCAACATTGCACCCAAACAAAATTGATGTCCTTTTTTTCCCCACAAATAGAGCTTTCTTTTGGTGGTATTTGATCACCTCTGTGTTTTTTATTTTATTATTAAACAAAAAAAAAGACAATTTTGAAAAAAACGCAATATTTTTTACTTTTTGCTATGATAAATATCCCCCAAAAATATATAAAAGAAAAATTTTTTCCTCAGTTTTGGCCGATATGTATTCTTCTACATATTTTTGGTAAAAAAAAATCACAATAAGCGTATATTGATTGGTTTGTGCAAAAGTTATAGCGTCTACAAAATAGTGGATAGTTTTATGGCGTTATTATTATTATTATTTTTTTTAATAGTAATGGCGGCGATCTGCGATTTTTATCGGGACAACGACATTATGGCGGACACGTCGGACAATTTTGACATATTTTTAGGATCTTTGGCATTTTTACAGCGGTCAGTGCTATAAAAATGCATTGATTACTGTAAAAATGTCACTGGCAGGGAAGGGGTTAACACTAGGGGACGATCAAGGGGTTAATGTGTTCCCTAGAGTGTGTTCTAACTGAAGGTGGGAGTGGACTGTGTAGGGGAAGAGGTAGATCGCTGTTCATACCCTGTATGAACAGACGATCTGTCACTTCTCCCCTCAGAGAACCGGAAACTGTGCATTCACACACACAGATGCCGGTTCTCTGTGGGCCCCGAGTGATCGCGGGAGACCAGCGGTGATCGCGACCGCCAGGCACTCGCATCGGCTCCATGGGCGAGCAGGGGGGGCGCGCGCCCCTAGTGGCCAAAAGGCAAAGTAACATTATATATTGTTGTTTTGTCCAGCTGAGCCATTCTGCCGCAGTACAACTGCGGCGGCTGGTCGGCAAATGGTTAAACCACTCCCATCACTGTTAGTAGGCCACACCCACACAATGGTGTGGCATGCTGCATGCTCTACTTTCTTTCTTTCATATTTTTTAATTTGTGCCTGCGGGGAAGAGGAGTGTTGAAAAATGATTGGCCCTGGATGCCAAATACACTAGGTACACCACTACCTAATCCTCATCTTCTTCTGGATGTAAGTGGAAAATGTAATTTTTTTTCTTTTAGCCCTGAACATAACATATAAATACCTATATATTCATAAATTATAGTCCCATTAATAAGTAGTCCACATTTCTTGAGAGAAAACAGACAATACCCTCTGGGTGATTAATGTATGTTGCATGGATTTTAACAATTTTGTTGCAAATTTCTATCTGTTTCTGTTCTGAAGAAATAACTGTTTGTTGTGTGCAGAGTGAATCTGAATAGGAGTGACTTTCTCATTATTAGTCACTTGCAATGTTCTAAGTTGTAGGGTCTGCACCCCTTTAGAGGTAATTAACCCATTGGGAGTATCTCACCAAATTTACATTTCTTTTGCAGACGATGTCTAAAATCGGACTTGTATCTTAGTGCAGACTTCTGGTAAAATCGGTGAGCCAATCAAACAAACAACAAATTACATTTCTGGGGAAGTACATTGAGGTTTACAGAATATTACAGCAGCTAAAGATGGGAAAGGAAAGGTAATTTTTCATAACATTAAATTACAATATGGCTTGTTTAGCTATATTTTCTCTGTGAAAGTAGAGTTGCCTATTAGAGTACAGAATTATAATGTACAGAAAATTGACAAACAAATGACAATATAAAGTTCAAGTAGAAATTCAGCTAATTTCAGGTGTCTTTTATCCCACGTCAGGAATATTTTACACATTATTTAACTGTAAAAAAAACAATACACAAAAGTACACAAAGTACACAGCAAGTGTCTCCTGTAGGTTGATTTACTAATCCCTAGGTGCTGAAGTATGCAAATATGCAAATTTTCCCCAGAGCCTAGCGAATGAGGTGAAGCTCTGCTGATTTTGATCATCCAGTTATATCCAAGCAAAAATTCAGTTTTTTATTTTACGTACACGAGATTCACATTCACTAGCACTTTGTAAAATTTCCCTTGCTAGGTGAACAGCCTATTTGCCTACAGTAAATCAATCCCAGTGCACACAATGTTCAAACTTTAGTTAAAATTTATATACTGTATAATATTGGATGCCCTAACAATGATTAGTCTCATGCTAATTTGTACAATTTCAGACATGAAATGATATATATTTCTATATTTCTTTATGTTGTTGCAGCCTACTTAGCAGAGATATATTAAAAAATGTACAGTATATTGTCTAAGTACAGGTGTGAGGGGGGTTAGATCTTGATAATCATTTCTCCTTAGCTTATCTTCAACTGACTAAAAACTGTTAGAGATTTTTAATATATTATAACTTACATTAGCTGTGGTATCATCCTTTATCCTGCGAGCCAGGGTACTGATTCCATCTGTCTTTAGGGAACCTTGCAGGTTCACGGGAGAAGATCCAACTTGCTGACAGTCCACATACAAAGTGACCTGATCTCTTCGAACACTCAAAGACAGCTTGTGCCATTTGCCATCAAACAGCTTCTCCACATTCTCAAATGTTGTTACCTTATCCCGTCCAGCTGCAGCTGCATTGTACACATCTACTGCATTCATTTCCCCATACAGCCGAAGCCTAAACTGCTCAAGTCCATTCCTAGACTCCAGGTCCAACAGGTTCCACACATCTTCAGATGTCCTATCCTTCATTCTAACGGTGGAGGTCAGGGTGAACTCTTGGGGCACACCATATGGGAATAACAACCTGTATTGAAATCACACATGCATAATCTTAAAGGTACTTACAAGCTAGAAAGCTTAGGATAGCTAGTTATTTAAACTGTTATAACTTTGCAAGTTTGCTAATTAAGGATGTAAAATAAATTTTTCCCACTGTCTAAATCTAACACTTTGAACTAAGAAGTCAGAGTTTACATGAAGACCATCATTTGCTACTTTTGACATGGGTTCTCCCAACACCTGCATGACAATGCACAACAATATACCTGAGTTGTATAGTTAATAGGAACGTAGGAAACACTATAGGGCTCTGTTATTTGCAAAAAATTGCAAGCAATACAGTTCCAAGCCCTTTCTTTTAATCGACCACCATAGGTACTGGTACAGCCCCCAAGCTCATCGCCACTCACAATCCAGAATCCGCAAGCATGCCAAATCCAGCTTAAACTTTAGTTTTATTGCCATGAATAGCATGAAAGGCCTATACTAATTCCCACCAGGGATCCTCTCTCTTTCTGATGTGTTTTGCCCAAAACTTGGGCTTAATTATAGAGATAGAGAAAATAGGAAGAGGCAGGAACATTTATCCACTGATCCTTAAAAATGTGCTAAGCAGATCTTGAAGCTACAGTTCCACCTTAAAATACCTCAAATCCAAATGAATGCAATGAACAACTGCTTAGCACATTATTAGGATCAATATATAAGGGTTCCTGCCTTATCCTGTTTCCTCTATGATTAAGCCCCAATTGTGGGCAAAACATGTCACAGGGAGAATTTTAGGTGGTCATTAGTATTGACTTTTCATATCACTCGGGAGAAAAAAAAATAGACTTTTAATTTAAATTTGCCCTGCAGTATTTGCTCCTTTTGATTTTTGCTCTTGTATTTGAAAGTTATGCATTCTTAGTAGGTGGGTGACAGGGCAGATTTTTGCATAATTCCAGTCATAAATGTTTTTCTTTAAAACATAATAAGTGACTGTGCACTGATGAATAAAGTAATTATGCTATAAACTCTTATGCACAATTCTACAGTAACCTTCTGGTGTTAACTGACTGTGCTGTGAATTACATTTGCAATAATTATGAAAAATTAAGCAGTATAAAATCAAGTCCATGAACCTACTGGGGAAATTAACTCTATAATAAAAACTACTTGTATTCCAAAGAACCAAGAGTTTATAAGATGCCTTGGCCTCAGTAAAAAGCAACGGGAGGTTTGTGTAAGCAAAAACAAAAAAAGGTTTCTTCATGACAATGAAAACAAATAACTGAAACTTTCATCTTAGTAAAATACCTTGACTGCCTCGTTACATGAGCTCTTGTCCCAAACTGATATGCCTTCAGATTGTTTAGTGTTCCTGTTATCATCCGAACTCCAGATATGCTGCCCACTCTAAATTCTTCTATCAAATTTGTAGCTACAAAAAATGCAGAAAATATGAATATGTAAGGGTATTGCATAATGGAGGCCATACATCAGGATTGGGTATCTGCCTGTCCTTGAACATGCACCAACACAAAATAGTGGGCAACATGAAGTTAACCCATCCTTTCTTTTCGAAATGTGGAGAACCACCACATACAATATTGAGAACTGTTGGTGCTTATCTGTATGAACATCTCATCTTGGAGCATAGCCTGTGAAGATTGAGTGAGAACTGCACTTCACAGTATAACTTGTAAGTATAACTTGGGCAGTAATGCGCATTTGTAATAGCCAAAAGTGCTAGGGCACTTAATAATGTTTCTAGGGCACACAGTGCAATGCAGTCCTTGCTCAATCATCACAAGCTATATTCTAGTTACATACTATAAAACGGGTTTGTTTATCAGGCACATGAATTATTTCTGCAATAAAATTACCTCTACAACATAATACAATAACAGTATCTTAATTACTGTATATTTCTTTATACAGTTAATAAAATCACAAATTGTACGTTGATGTGTCATGTGGTAATGGTCATTCCAAACACAATTGGGGTTATTTACTAAAGGCAAATCCACTCTGCACTGCAAGTACACTTGAAAGTGCACTTGGACGTGCAGTCACTCTAAATCTAATGCCGCGTACACACGAGCGGACTTCTCGTCCGCCTGAACTCCGCAGGACTTTTCGACGGAGTTCCAACGAAACGGACTTGCCTACACACGATCACACCAAAGTCCGATTGTTTCGAACGTGATGACGTACGACCGGACTAGAATAAGGAAGTTCATAGCCAGTAGCCAATAGCTGCCCTTGTGTCCTTTTTTGTCCGTCGGACTAGCATACAGACGAACGGATTTTTCGATCGGACTCAAGTCCGTCGGAAAGATTTGAAACATGTACTATTTCTAGGTCTGTCGGAATTTTCAACAGAAAAGGTCCGATGAAGGTCCAATGAAGTCCCCACACGATCGGAATGTCCAGGGAATCATTCCGTCTGACCTTTTCTGCCGGACAGTCCGCTCGTGTGTACGCGGCATAAGGGGTAAATCTGAAATGAATGGAAGCTCTGCTGATTTTATCATCCAATCATGTGCAAGCTAAAATGCTGTTTTTTATTTTCCTTGTCCCCACCTCGGATCTACAGCGCCTTTACTTCCAAGTGCACTTGCAGTGCAAAGTGGATTTTCCTTTAGTAAATAACCCCCAATGCCTGTTCTTGACTTGTCATATGCTAAAGCAATCCTGGTTTTCTTTAATAAAACCAAGTTTGTCTTTGTTCAACTCAGCTTAAATTAAATTCCCAGAAAAAAAGTGTTTCTTAAAATAAATAACATTTTGCCAACTGAAAAATAAAATCAGAAATGTATATAGATACCTTCATCCTGGTAGGAAACATCAGGTGCTGAGATAATATTTTCATTTGCCCTTGGTGTAGTCTGGCGGTGGTATGGAAACCTTGTTGTAATTGTAGTAACATCTCTTGCTGCAAAATATGACTCTGTAGGAGAAGGATAAGGATCTGATTCTTCTGTTACAAGCTGAGTATCCGGATAGTAGCCAGAAAATGTAACTTCATTAGATGGAACATCTGTTGCAGTAATTAAATAATCATCTACCGAAGGGTATCTACTGTGAGGACCTCTTTCATATTCTGAATATATCTCTTCCTGGAAGTCATTGTCACCTAGTGGTAGAGAACAGAAAACATCATATAAAGGTTTGGTCAGATGTCTGCTAACTTTTAAATCTCTAAGGTGTGGAAGGAAAGAAGCATTTTATATGTTACTTATCATGGATACATTTTATCATGTTTTGTTTTTCATTAATACATTTTCACATATTTCCTAGGTATAGAAAGATAGATTTCATCCACAGGTTGGTAAAATTGTGACATTTACAGTGACATGAACAGTAAATCGTACATATTAAAGGTTCACTAAAGATATATATATATATTTTTTTTAAATAACAAACATATTATACTTACCTCCACTGTGCAGCTCGTTTTGCACAGAGTGGTCCTGAACCTGGTCTTCTGGGGTCCCTCAGTGGCTGTCTCGGTTCCCCCCCCGCAAGGACTCAACATCTTCATGCGAGCTCCCTCGCATGGTGTTGAGTGCTTGCGGGCGCTCTCCCGTGATACAGCCGGCGGCCATAGCCACTCACTGTATCACTCGGCCCCGCCGATTGACATCAGCGCGAGCCAGTGGCTGCGCTGCTTTCAGTCCATCCACTGTAACCAATCAATGGCCAGGCTGAGCGGCGAAGAGGATGTTGGGGGCAAGTGCTGGACTTTCGGCGGGTCAGGTAAGTAAAGCAGGGGGGCTGGGGGGGCCGGTATTGTCAGATGTTTTTTCACCTTAATGCATAAAATGCATTAAGGTGAAAAAACTTTTACCTTTACAACCCCTTTAAAGTCAACATCAAGCCACTGAACATGAAGACCACCATGGCAAATTATACTAGTGTGAAAAGTTCTCTCATATCCAAAGGTTAAATGATTTGAATGTAAAGAATATAAAGAAAAGGAAAATTAACAAATTAGATTAAAAATAGTTCTGGCAAAGTATTTATTTATTTATTTTTGGTATGTGTCTCTTTGTTAAATTCTGCATCCAGAAAAGTAATATACAGGCTTCATCTTGGTAGAGATTAGGGATGAACTTCGTGTTCGAGTCGAACCCATGTTCGACTCGAACATCGCATGTTCGTCCGTTCGCCGAATTGTGAACGATATGGGCCGTTCGTGCCAAATTCGTGTGGCGTGTCACGGCCCAAAATTCACTGTGGCATCGCAGTGCATTGCTGGCTGATGATTGGCCAAGCATGCACTATGACCCGCATGCTTGGCCAATCACAGCGCTGTCTGAACAGAGAGCCGTAATTGGCCAAAGCCAAAGAGGTTTTGGCCAATTATGGCTCAGGGGATTTAGTACACGCCCCCACACTATATAAGGCCACCTGCACGGCGGCCCTGTGTAGTGTGTGTTCTGGCGTTCAAAGAGATAGACAGAGAGATAGTGTCATTTGATTTAAGTTAGATAGATTAGGCAGGACAGTCAGTGAGTTAGCTGCACCTACAGTGTATTGTGTATATATATATGCATCCCAGGTGTTGTATATATATATATATATATATATATATATATATATATATATATATACACACTGTATTCAGTTTAGCTAGATCTGTTCCTGTTATCTTGCTACTGACAGGCAGGCTTGTCTTGTTACAGTATTTACAGCTACGTGAAGAAAATTGCTGGTATTCTTTTGATCCTATTAGTACCACAATCAGGCAGCTAGACTATTTACAGTTAGTGTAGTGCGTCCTCCTCACAGTGTTCAGTTAAAGCTACAAGTTAGTTTAGTGTGACCTCTGCACAGTGTTCAGCTAAAACTACAAGTTAGTGTAGTGCGACCTCTGCACAGTGTATAGCTAAAGCTACAAGTTAGTGTAGTGCGTCCTCCTCACAGTGTTCAGCTAAAACTACAAGTTAGTGTAGTGCGACCTCTGTACAGTGTTCAGCTAAAGCTACCTGTGGAAGGTTGGTGGTGTTTTCTTGATCCTATCACTACCGCAGGCAGATAAATAAGCTACAAGTTATTTTTTTACGAGCTCTGCACAGTATTCACCTAAAGCTACCTGTAGAAGGTTGGTGGTGTTTTCCTGATCCTATCACTACCGCAGGCAGCTAAATAAGGTACAAGTTATTTTTTTGCGAGCTCTGCACAGTGTTCACCTAAAGCTACCTGTAGAAGGTTGGTGGTGTTTTCCTGATCCTATCACTACCGCAGGCAGCTAAATAAGCTACAAGTTAGTGTAGTGCGTCCTCCTCACAGTGTTCAGCTAAACCTACAAGTTAGTGTAGTGCAAGCTCTGCACAGTGTTCAGCTAAAGCTACCTGTAGAAGGTTGGTGGTGTTTTCCTGATCCTATCACTACCGCAGGCAGCTAAATAAGCTACAAGTTAGTGTAGTGCGTCCTCCTCACAGTGTTCAGCTAAAACTACAAGTTAGTGTAGTGCGACCTCTGCACAGTGTTCAGCTAAAGCTACCTGTAGAAGGTTGGTGGTGTTTTCTTGATCCTATCACTACCGCAGGCAGCTAAATAAGCTACAAGTTAGTGTAGTGCGTCCTCCTCACAGTGTTCAGCTAAACCTACAAGTTAGTGTAGTGCGAGCTCTGCACAGTGCTACCTGTAGAAGGTTGGTGATGTTTTCCTGATCCTATCACTACCGCAGGCAGCTAAATAAGGTACAAGTTATTTTTTTGCGAGCTCTGCACAGTGTTCACCTAAAGCTACCTGTAGAAGGTTGGTGGTGTTTTCCTGATCCTATCACTACCGCAGGCAGCTAAATAAGCTACAAGTCAGTGTAGTGCGTCCTCCTCACAGTGTTCAGCTAAAACTACAAGTTAGTGTAGTGCGACCTCTGCACAGTGTTCAGCTAAAGCTACCTGTAGAAGGTTGGTGGTGTTTTCCTGATCCTATCACTACCGCAGGCAGCTAAATAAGCTACAAGTTAGTGTAGTGCGTCCTCCTCACAGTGTTCAGCTAAACCTACAAGTTAGTGTAGTGCGAGCTCTGCACAGTGTTCAGCTAAAGCTACCTGTAGAAGGTTGGTGGTGTTTTCCTGATCCTATCACTACCGCAGGCAGCTAAATAAGCTACAAGTTAGTGTAGTGCGTCCTCCTCACAGTGTTCAGCTAAAACTACAAGTTAGTGTAGTGCGACCTCTGCACAGTGTTCAGCTAAAGCTACCTGTAGAAGGTTGGTGGTGTTTTCTTGATCCTATCACTACCGCAGGCAGCTAAATAAGCTACAAGTTAGTGTAGTGCGTCCTCCTCACAGTGTTCAGCTAAACCTACAAGTTAGTGTAGTGCGAGCTCTGCACAGTGTTCAGCTAAAGCTACCTGTAGAAGGTTGGTGGTGTTTTCCTGATCCTATCGCTACCGCAGGAAGCTAAATAAGCTACAAGTTATTTTTTTGCGAGCTCTGCACAGTGTTCACCTAAAGCTACCTGTAGAAGGTTGGTGGTGTTTTCCTGATCCTATCACTACCGCAGGCAGCTAAATAAGCTACAAGTTAGTGTAGTGCGTCCTCCTCACAGTGTTCAGCTAAAACTACAAGTTAGTGTAGTGCGACCTCTGCACAGTGTTCAGCTAAAGCTACCTGTAGAAGGTTGGTGGTGTTTTCTTGATCCTATCACTACCGCAGGCAGCTAAATAAGCTACAAGTTAGTGTAGTGCGTCCTCCTCACAGTGTTCAGCTAAACCTACAAGTTAGTGTAGTGCGAGCTCTGCACAGTGTTCAGCTAAAGCTACCTGTAGAAGGTTGGTGGTGTTTTCCTGATCCTATCGCTACCGCAGGAAGCTAAATAAGCTACAAGTTATTTTTTTGCGAGCTCTGCACAGTGTTCACCTAAAGCTACCTGTAGAAGGTTGGTGGTGTTTTCCTGATCCTATCACTACCGCAGGCAGCTAAATAAGCTACAAGTTAGTTTTTTGCGAGCTCTGCACAGTGTTCACCTAAAGCTACCTGTAGAAGGTTGGTGGTGTTTTCCTGATCCTATCACTACCGCAGGCAGCTAAACAAGCTACAAGTTAGTGTAGTGCGTCCTCCTGACAGTGTTCAGCTAAAACTACAAGTTAGTGTAGTGCGACCTCTGCACAGTGTTCAGCTAAAGCTACCTGTAGAAGGTTGGTGGTGTTTTCTTGATCCTATCACTACCGCAGGCAGCTAAATAAGCTACAAGTTAGTGTAGTGCGTCCTCCACACAGTGTTCAGCTAAACCTACAAGTTAGTGTAGTGCGAGCTCTGCACAGTGTTCATCTAAAGCTACCTGTAGAAGGTTGGTGGTGTTTTCTTGATCCTATCACTACCGCAGGCAGCTAAATAAGCTACAAGTTAGTGTAGTGCGTCCTCCTCACAGTGTTCAGCTAAACCTACAAGTTAGTGTAGTGCAAGCTCTACACAGTGTTCAGCTAAAGCTACCTGTAGAAGGTTGGTGGTGTTTTCCTGATCCTATTACTACCGCAGGCAGCTAAATAAGCTACAAGTTAGTTTTTTGCAAGCTCTGCACAGTGTTCATCTAAAGCTACCTGTAGGAGGTTGGTGGTGTTTTCTTGATCCTATCACTACCGCAGGCAGCTAAATAAGCTACAAGTTATTTTTTTACGAGCTCTGCACAGTGTTCACCTAAAGCTACCTGTAGAAGGTTGGTGGTGTTTTCCTGATCCTATCACTACTGCAGGCAGCTAAATAAGCTACAAGTTAGTTTTTTGCAAGCTCTGCACAGTGTTCACCTAAAGCTACCTGTAGAAGGTTGGTGGTGTTTTCCTGATCCTATCACTACCGCAGGCAGCTAAATAAGCTACAAGTTAGTTTTTTGCGAGCTCTGCACAGTGTTCACCTAAAGCTACCTGTAGAAGGTTGGTGGTGTTTTCCTGATCCTATCACTACCACAGGCAGCTAAATAAGCTACAAGTTAGTTTTTTGCGAGCTCTGCACAGTGTTCACCTAAAGCTACCTGTAGAAGGTTGGTGGTGTTTTCCTGATCCTATCACTACCGCAGGCAGCTAATCAAGCTACAAGTTAGTGTAGTGCGTCCTCCTCACAGTGTTCAGCTAAAACTACAAGTTAGTGTAGTGCGACCTCTGCACAGTGTTCAGCTAAAGCTACCTGTAGAAGGTTGGTGGTGTTTTCTTGATCCTATCACTACAGCAGGCAGCTAAATAAGCTACAAGTTAATGTAGTGCGTCCTCCACACAGTGTTCAGCTAAACCTACAAGTTAGTGTAGTGCGAGCTCTGCACAGTGTTCAGCTAAAGCTACCTGTAGAAGGTTGGTGGTGTTTTCTTGATCCTATCACTACCGCAGGCAGCTAAATAAGCTACAAGTTAGTGTAGTGCGTCCTCCTCACAGTGTTCAGCTAAACCTACAAGTTAGTGTAGTGCGAGCTCTGCACAGTGTTCAGCTAAAGCTACCTGTAGAAGGTTGGTGGTGTTTTCCTGATCCTATCGCTACCGCAGGAAGCTAAATAAGCTACAAGTTATTTTTTTGCGAGCTCTGCACAGTGTTCACCTAAAGCTACCTGTAGAAGGTTGGTGGTGTTTTCCTGATCCTATCACTACCGCAGGCAGCTAAATAAGCTACAAGTTAGTGTAGTGCGTCCTCCTCACAGTGTTCAGCTAAAACTACAAGTTAGTGTAGTGCGACCTCTGCACAGTGTTCAGCTAAAGCTACCTGTAGAAGGTTGGTGGTGTTTTCTTGATCCTATCACTACCGCAGGCAGCTAAATAAGCTACAAGTTAGTGTAGTGCGTCCTCCTCACAGTGTTCAGCTAAACCTACAAGTTAGTGTAGTGCGAGCTCTGCACAGTGTTCAGCTAAAGCTACCTGTAGAAGGTTGGTGGTGTTTTCCTGATCCTATCGCTACCGCAGGAAGCTAAATAAGCTACAAGTTATTTTTTTGCGAGCTCTGCACAGTGTTCACCTAAAGCTACCTGTAGAAGGTTGGTGGTGTTTTCCTGATCCTATCACTACCGCAGGCAGCTAAATAAGCTACAAGTTAGTTTTTTGCGAGCTCTGCACAGTGTTCACCTAAAGCTACCTGTAGAAGGTTGGTGGTGTTTTCCTGATCCTATCACTACCGCAGGCAGCTAAACAAGCTACAAGTTAGTGTAGTGCGTCCTCCTGACAGTGTTCAGCTAAAACTACAAGTTAGTGTAGTGCGACCTCTGCACAGTGTTCAGCTAAAGCTACCTGTAGAAGGTTGGTGGTGTTTTCTTGATCCTATCACTACAGCAGGCAGCTAAATAAGCTACAAGTTAATGTAGTGCGTCCTCCACACAGTGTTCAGCTAAACCTACAAGTTAGTGTAGTGCGAGCTCTGCACAGTGTTCAGCTAAAGCTACCTGTAGAAGGTTGGTGGTGTTTTCTTGATCCTATCACTACCGCAGGCAGCTAAATAAGCTACAAGTTAGTGTAGTGCGTCCTCCTCACAGTGTTCAGCTAAACCTACAAGTTAGTGTAGTGCAAGCTCTGCACAGTGTTCAGCTAAAGCTACCTGTAGAAGGTTGGTGGTGTTTTCCTGATCCTATCACTACCGCAGGCAGCTAAATAAGCTACAAGTTAGTTTTTTGCGAGCTCTGCACAGTGTTCACCTAAAGCTACCTGTAGAAGGTTGGTGGTGTTTTCCTGATCCTATCACTACCACAGGCAGCTAAATAAGCTACAAGTTAGTTTTTTGCGAGCTCTGCACAGTGTTCAGCTAAAGCTACCTGTAGAAGATTGGTGGTGTTTTCCTGATCCTATCACTACCGCAGGCAGCTAAATAAGCTACAAGTTAGTTTTTTGCAAGCTCTGCACAGTGTTCAGCTAAAGCTACCTGTAGAAGGTTGGTGGTGTTCTCATACTACAGGCAGGCAGTTGATTTTGCTAGCTGCAGTATCAGTATATATATATATATATATATATATATATATATATATATATATATATATATATCCCAGATTAGTGCAGCTACAGGCCATTAGTATGTCTGGAAGGCCAACAAGGAGAGGCAGACAGTCACAAGCCAATAAAAGAGGGCAAGCAGGCTTTGTGTCTAGAGGCAACAGTGCTGGTCGTGGAGATGGTGCATCCTCATCAGCAGGTGGCCGTGGGGCACGCTTGGCCTTTTTTTCGGCAGCTGGCCGCGTTGAGCCGCAACATGCGGAAGACTTGGTCGAGTGGATGACCAAGCCGTCCTCATCCTCCTCATCCTCTCTCACCCATGCTCAGGGTACTTTGTCTGGAAAAGCAGCTGCCAACGCGGCCTCTTCCCTCGGCTCAATAGCATCAGTGATTCCTTCCCTAGCCCCACCATGTCCTCCTGAGGAGTCCCTCGAACTGTTTGACCACAGTGTTGGGTACATGTTAGTGTAAGAGGATGCCCAGCGTTTAGAAGGCTCTGATGATGATACTGAGCTAGATGAAGGCAGTAAGGTGAGCACGGACAGAGGGGGTGCCCAAGAAGGACAGCAACCTGGCAGTCATGCTCCCCCTGCTGCAGCATACTGCCAGGTTTGCTCCAGTGATGAGGAGGGGGGGATGATGAGGTCACTGACTCAATGTGGGTGCCTGATAGGGATAGGAGAGGGGAGGAGGAGGCACATCACCAACGAGGCAGGGTGCCCTCCAGGGGCCAGCCTAAGGGCAGCACACTGACTGCATCACACCCCAAAGCTCTGCATGTGCAGGGCGCTGCTGTCTCTGCGCGTTATTCCAAAAGTTCTTTGGTGTGGGCCTTTTTTGAGACGAGTGCATCAGATCGCACTGCTGCTATTTGCAACATATGTCTCAAGCGTATCTCGCGTGGCCAAAACATCTCCCGCTTGGGCACCACATGCTTGACCAGACATATGTTGGCCTGCCATGCAGTTCATTGGCAAGCGTATCTAAAAGACCCACACCAAAGAACAAAGAGGACCTCTCCTTGCTCCTCATCAGCTGAGATCTCCAACCCCACTATACCTTCAGTCCTCTCTGAGACCTGCACTGAGAGGAATGAAGGTGTAGAATTAGGTGTGTCACAGCCAAGTACTTGTGGGCAATCTGCTATCGGTACACCGACGTCAGATTGTACCAGGCAAATTTCCCTGCCCCAGCTGCTGCACCGCCGAAAGAAGTTCGCTCCCAGCCATCCACATGCCCAGCGGTTGAATGCTAGCTTGGCAAAATTGCTAGCACTTCAACTGCTGCCTTTTCAGTTGGTAGACTCTGCCCCCTTCCATGAGTTTGTGGAATGTGCGGTTCTTCAGTGGCAGGTACCCAAATGCCACTTTTTCTCACGGAAGGCGATTCCGGCTCTCTACCGGCATATGGAAGGCAATGTCCATGCCTCGCTGGACAGGGCGGTCAGCGGTAAGGTGCATATTACCGCTGACTCATGGTCCAGCAGGCATGGACAGGGATGTTACCTAAGTTTCACCGCGCATTAAGTGACTCTGCTGGCAGCTGGGAAGGATGCAGGACAAGGTGCAGTAGTGTTGGAGGTTGTTCCGCCACCACGCCTCCAAAATGCCACTACTAATGATTGTGACACACCTCTCTCCACCACCCCCTCCTCTTCTTCTTCCTCCATGGCCTCTTCCTGTGCTTTGTCCTCGGAGCCAGCAGTGCTCCGTAGGCGTTCAAGGGGCTAGGCAAGTATGCAGGCCAAAAGATGCCATGCGGTGCTTGAGCTGGTGTGCTTGGGGGACAGGAGCCACACTGGGGCAGAGGTTCTGTCAGCTCTGCAGGGGCAGGTTCAGAGGTGGTTGACGCCACGCCAACTTAAGGCAGGAATAGTGGTTTGCGACAATGGCACCAACCTCCTCTCTGCCCTCCGCAAGGGACAAATGACCCATGTGCCCTGTTTGGCTCACGTCCTTAACTTGGTGGTGCAGCGGTTCTTGGGCAGGTACCCGGGCTTACAGGATGTCCTGAGGCAGGCCAGGAAAGTCTGTGTGCATTTCCGCCGGTCATATAATGCTAGTGCTCAGCTGGCAGACCTCCAAAAGGAGTTTAACCTGCCCAAGAACCGCCTAATCTGTGACATGCCCACCAGGTGGAACTCAACGTTGGCCATGCTACAGCGGCTGCACATGCAGCAGAGGGCCATCAATGAGTACCTGTGCGACTATGGCACCAGGACAGGGTCAGGGGAGCTTGTTTTTTTTTCCTACGCCAGTGGGCCATGATCAGGGATGCATGCACTGTCCTGTCACCATTTGAGGAGGCCACGAGGATGGCGAGCAGTGACAGTACATGCATCAGTGACACTGTCCCCCTTGTCCACCTGTTGGAGCACACTCTGCGTGGAATAATGGAGAGGGCACTTGAGGCAGAACAGAGGCAGGAAGAGGAGGACTTCCTTAGCTCTAAAGGCCCCCTTTATCCAGACAGTGTTCCTGCGTGCCCGCCGATCACACAGGAAGAGAATGAGGAGGAGGAGGAGGATTGTGTATGGAGGTGGAGCCTAGCACTCAGCATCAGCAGCAGTCTTTAAGGGATCAGTCCCAAGAAACACATGGACTTGTACGTGGCTGGGAGCAGGTGGCTGGGGACCATGTCATCCTTAGTGACCCAGAGGACTCGGGACCGAATGCCTCAGCAAACCTACGCTGCATGGCCTCCCTGATCCTGCAAAGCCTGCGTAAGGATCCTCGTATTCGTGGTATCTAGGAGAAGGACCAATACTGGCTGGCAACCCTCCTTGATCCATGTTACAAGGGTAAGGTTGCGGACCTTATCTTGCCGTCGCAGAGGGAGCAGAGGATGAAACATCTTCGGGAGGCCTTGCAGAAAGGTCTGTGCAACGCGTTCCCAGAGACTGGGAGGTTACAAACTCCTGTTTCTGGACAACATGTTGCTGAGGCTTTGGTCAGTCAAAGAAGGAGCGGTGGAGAAGGTGGCCGTCTGACCGATGCGTTCAGACAATTTTTTAGTCCGCAACTCCAAGGTATGATCGGTTCCAGCAACCATCGCCAGCGTCTGTTTTACATGGTGCAGGAATACCTAGGGGCAAGATCTGACTTGGACACCTTTCCCACCGAAAATCCTCTGGGTTACTGGGTCTTGAGGATGGATCACTGGCCAGAGCTTGCACAGTATGCAATTGAGCTACTGGTCTGTCCTGCATCCAGCATTCTTTCGGAACGCACATTCAGTGCTGCTGGAAGCTTTGTAACCGATCAGAGGGTGTGTCTGTCCACCGACTCGGTCGATCGACTGACCTTCATAAAAATAAATCAGTCTTGGATCACCACCAGCTACCAAGCACCTGATGCTGATGTAACCGAATAATTTTTTTTTAAATCTCAGATCCCTTCAAAGACTGCCTATGCTGATGCTGAGTGACTATCCTGAGTAATTATCCTCTTCCTCCTCAATGATCACGCTGATAGCTTGTAAGAACATTTTTGGTTCTGGGCGCCGCCATCAGTGCCTAAGGCCCAATTTTTCAGCCCCTGTTTAACAGGGGCGTGTAATTACAATTTTTGATGCAATACTTTGCAGCAGGGCTCGTTTCTGCGTTCCAACTAGAGTATCTGGTGAGGGGTTGCAGTGTTGTGGCAACAGCACCAGTGCCTAAGGCCCAATTTTTCAGCCCCCATTTAACAGGGGCGTGTAATTACAATTTTTGATGCAATACTTTGCAGCAGGGCTCGTTCCTGCATTCCAGCTAGAGTATCTGTGAGGGGTTGCAGTGTTGTGGCACCAGCACCAGTGCCTAAGGCCCAATTTTTCAGCCCCTGTTTAACAGGGGCGTGTAATTACAATTTTTGATGCAATACTTTGCAGCAGGGCTCGTTTCTGCGTTCCAACTAGAGTATCTGTGAGGGGTTGCAGTGTTGTGGCACCAGCACCAGTGCCTAAGGCCCAATTTTTCAGCCACTGTTTAACAGGGGCGTGTAATTACAATTTTTGATGCAATACTTTGCAGCAGGGCTCGTTCCTGTGTTCCAACTAGAGTATCTGTGAGAGCTTGCAGTGTTGTGGCACCAGCACCAGTGCCTAAGGCCTAATTTTTCAGCCCCTGTTCAACAGGGGCATGTAATTACAATTCTTGATCCAATATTTCACAGCAGGGCCCGTTTCTGCACCCACCAAGAGCGAGTGAGGACTTACAGTGTTGTGGCACCAGCACCACCACCACCACCAAAGGCCCAATTTTTCTGCCCCTGTTCAACAGGGGCATGTAATTACAATTCTTGATCTAATATTTCTCAGCAGGGCCCTGTGAGGGCTTACAGTGTTGTGGCCACAACAACACCTAAGGCCCAAATTTCTGCTGAGTATATAGGGCAGGCCCCTACTTTCAAACATCCTACTTGCAAACGGAAGGAGACAACAGGAAGTGAGATGAAATCTACCCCTAGGAAGGGAAATTCTCTCCTGTAAGAGTTAATATGGGAAAAACATTTCTCCTTTCCACTGATGCTTTATCACCAATCCTTGTTTCACAAAAAAACCCAAATTTTCAAAAAACATTTGTCATTGGGACAAAAAGTGAGGTGAAATCTTCTGAAAAGCAGCACAGACAGCAAAACAAATGTCACAGGGGTGATAATCCTTTCCTATGTTCTCCAAAAAGCTTAAAATAGATTTTTTGGCTTGAGCTAAACACGTTAAATATGTACCAGTTCAAAATTACAAACAGATTCTACTTAACAACAAACTTACAGTCCCTGTCTTGTTTGCACCACCTGTATACTGCTGTTCAGAGTACAGAGCCTGTATACTGCTGTTTCCTTTTTTAATTTGGGTGCGGGGTTTCCCTTAATATCCATACAAGACCCAAAGGGCCTGGTAATGGACTGGGGGGTACCCATGCCATTTGTCTCACTGATTTTCATCCATATTGCCAGGACCTGACATTACATTAAAGCCGCAAGCAGTTTTAAATGACTTTTAAATGACTTTTTTTCCTTTAAAAATGACATTTTGTGCAGGGACTGTTCTAAGCACGGGAAACACGTGCCACTTTACAGGCATACTATAGACACCCACCGGGTACGATATTTAAAGGAATATTTCACTTTTTTTTTTTTACTTTAAGCATCATTAAAATCATTGCTCCCGAAAAAACGGCCGTTTTTAAAACTTTTTTTTGCATTGATACATGTCCCCTGGGGCAGGACCCGGGTCCCCAAAGCCTTTTTAGGACAATACCATGCAAATTAGCCTTTAAAATGAGCACTTTTGATTTTGAACGTTCGAGTCCCATAGGCCTCAATGGGGTTCTAACGTTCGTGCGAATTTTCGGTCTGTTCGCAGGTTCTGGTGCGAACCGAACCGGGGGGTGTTCGGTTCATCCCTAGTAGAGATCTTTTCAGAGGGAAGGTGGACAGCCATGCTTTCGTAATGTAATGTCTCTTGCTGCCAAGGCTGAAGGTCACAGCTGTTGTAAGAGGTAGTCTTTTTCCAAGTATCCAAACAGTAGTAATGGTCTAGGGTCAAAACAGAACCTGTAATTCTGGATCCTTGCTCCATTCAGCAGTCACTTTCTGAAGTCATTACAAACAATGCAGAGCCAGCAGTCATGCATTAAAAATGGGGTTGCTGAGAGTCCACACACAACCTGGAGTACCAGAGGGAAGAAGAGAGCGCTGGCTGCCAGGAGAGTGAGGGATAAGGTATGCACACATTGTTTTATTATCACTGCTGGACATTGTGCCATAGAGAACTTTTTTTTTTTTTTTTTTCTAATTTAAGAAAAGTAGGTTACTGTGTATTGAGCACGAAGCACACTTTTTATGTTGATTAAGACACTATGTATGGTGTAAAAAGCACTAATAAGCACTAATTTATGGTGTAACAAGCACTTGTTTTTTCACACCTTGTTTATTTATTCTACATTCATATTATTTGTATTTAATATTATCGCACTAGTAAGCACAAAGTTGGTTACTATTAATTTTGTTTTTGGGGTCACCCAAGCGCAGCGCATAACTTGTAAATTTAAGGTATGTAAAACTGTTTTCTTAATGTTTCCATGGGCAAAAACAAGCATTTATCCCTTGCAGTGTGGGGTGTTCACCTCCCTCCTTCCCATAAATGGTTGTACAGGGTCATCAGGGAATCCAGAATATCTGCAGGAGTGTTTATACAATTCAAACGTGTAGGTATGTGGGGCTGGGGATTTGTTACATGCTAGATGAATAATGGTCTCTGTGATTTCTTCAGGTTTAATTTTAGTAATAAGTTTATCTAGGTGTTCTACCTGTAGTGCGGGTAGAGGAACTTTAGAGAGAAATTCTTTCCCACCTAAAAGGTTAACATAACTGTCTCTACAAACTGTTTCATAAAACGTCTTAAAGCTGAATTAAGGCTGGGGTATTATCTGTTGTGCTTGTTGTCATTATATTGAGGTGTGTGTGCTGGCTTAAAGTGTCCTATGTAATGTGTCCTGCCTTGCTGCCAAATCAATGGAATCTAAGTATAGTATGGGCATCTCTAAATAGTTGCATTCTGTCTTTACACATATGGAAATAGGGATGTAGTCAGATATCGCTATATCATGAATTTCAGGGTTTTCTACAAAATCTAAAAACAAATAAGTGACTAGAAGGTAGACTAGACTTGCAAGGAAGGGCTATAGAAAGGAAATACATTCTCTCTCTATATAGGGAGTTGTAGATAAAGTTGTGGAGGGTTCAGATCCAAGTTGGTTTCTGGTCTCTCTTCCACTTGTCCTTATCAACACACAACATTGTACACAAGGTCATGGTATATAACACTAAATAATACTACTATAAACAAATTGCCATATTAAAGGCTCACTGTCAATGGTAAGTGGTTTTTCTCATCCCTGTAACTTTATACATCTGCAAGAGAGCATTCTTTTGAAAAATAACAAATTTATTAGCCAAATCAGCAGATGAAAATAGAAGAAAGAAAGCTTAAAAAAGAAAACAGACGCAGCCATCACATTTAAGAATTGGTAAGCTGCAATAAAATAAATGTTTGCTTTTGGGATTAATACCACTTTAAACTTCTGTTTATTATTTATTTGCATATTAAAAGATATATTTAATAGTCTGACGGAACTAAGTAAATAAAAAACAAAATTTGAAATGCCACTGTGAATTACTGCACTTATACTGAAATATGCTATTAAGAGTGAACCTGAGGGTTACACTACGGTTTCTGCACATCAGCATAAAGTTCCTGTTAGGCGTCCAAGGAACCATGAATAATGAAGCACTTTGCTATGCAAATTTCAACAACAACAAGAACGCTCAAAATATAGCCCCACACCCTCCAGTCCACTGCAGCACACTATTGGACATTGAGGAAAACGCTTTACGGTGATGGGTATATAGTGTGGTACAGATCAGACTCTTCAACATAGTAGCTGGATGAAATGTTGTAGTTCAGGGCTCCAGATGAGTTGACATGTAGGCACCTAGTATATGATACCAGTGATGCTTTAAAAACAGAAACCTATGTAATCTAAAGAGAGATACCCAGTTGTGTATGGATCCTCAATGGGACAGCCAAAAGCCAATAGTTCAGTTTTCAGTCAAGATATTTGTTGTCACTGCCATCTGCAACCTTTATATATTTCTATGGAGATTCCATTAGATGGTTGGGGAAGGCACTTATAGAGAACACACAGAATGTAGTGACTGCCCTTTAATAGTTTTATATCAAGGATAACATTTTCAGTTGCAGAGCTGTCAGGCCAGAAATCTCCGGGCCCCGATGGGTTGCCATTGGAGATCTATAGGAAGTATGGGGAGGTCTTGCTCCCGGAGCTTCTAAAAGTGCTGGAACAGACGACAAAGGATGGAAGGCTGCCTCTATCAATGTCGGAGGCCGACATAGTAGTGATACCAAAGGAGGGGAAAGATCAATTGGAAGTCTCTTCGTATAGACCGATATCACTGCTGTGCTCAGATGCCAAGATTGTAGCAAGGGTGCTGGCATCCAGACTGAATAAGTGTATCGCAAAACTTGTGCATTCGGACCAATCGGGGTTTATCCCCGGCCGGTCTACCAGCGCCAATATCAGAAGGGCATATCTGAACATCCAGGTACCAATAATAAATGCAGGATCCAGAGCCATACTGTCCTTGGACACTGCTAAGGCCTTCGACACCCTGGAGTGGGATTATTTATGGAGGGTGCTAGAGAAGTTTGGATTTGGGCCCGTATTTATTAGCTGGATTAAAATTTTATATAACCACCCAAGGGCAAGGCTCAGGATAAACAACGAATACTCGGAAAGTTTCCCCCTCGAAAGAGGGACAAGACAAGGCTGTCCCTTGTCCCCCCTGCTGTTTGTTCTGGCCATGGAACCATTGGCAGGAGCAGTGAGATCATCACCTGAATTGCAGGGATTTCATAGAGAGGGGGTGGAAGAGAAAATAGCGCTCTTTGCGGACGATGTCCTATTTTTCTTGGGGGACACAACCTCCTCATTGAAGAAAGTTATGCAACTGGTAGAGAACTTCGGTAAGTTCTCGGGACTCGTTATCAATTGGGAGAAATCGTCGCTTATGCCGATTGATCCACTGGTCAACCCTGTCTCGACGTGCTTGCCCCAGCTGAAGGTAATGGGGAAAATTAAGTATCTCGGCGTCGTGATGTCCAAGGACCCTAGTGCGTTTATTGAGGACAACTTGATCCCTCTTTTATTAAAATTTTTTTAAAAATGCGATATTTGGAGCAGACTCCCTCTGTCTGTAGCGGGTCGAGTCAACCTCATCAAAATGGTATGGATGCCGCAGTTGTTATATTTGCTCCACAACTCCCCAGTATGGATCGGGGAGAAGTGGTTTCAAAAAATTCAATCCCTCTTTAGGGAGCTAATATGGAAAAAAGGGCAGGCCAGGATCGGACTACAAAAACTGCAGCGCTCTGCCACGGAGGGGGGACTGGGGGTTCCACATCCGTTTAGTTATTTCCTGGCAGCCCAGCTACAACAACTGGGAGGATGCGCTACTGAGGGAGGGGGAAGTAAGTGTGCCAAGATTATCCTTCAGGGGAGCCTACACAGTTCACTAGTGGAAGCGCTGGAGGCAGACTCACTGCAAGGAGAGATCCTGACGTTTAAATTGGTCACTAGGGTTTGGCAAACAGTTAAGAGGATAATGGGGTACAAAGGAATTTCAGAATATTCGCCAATTTGGAATAATAAGCACTTGCATGAATTGCTAACTGTCGAAAGAAATAGGATGTGGGAAAACTGTGGGATAAACCGGCTGGCACAATTATATGAGGGGACTATCCTGAAATCGTTTGAGGACCTGAGGCAGGAGTACGGGTTACCAAGTCAAGTTTTTTATAGTTATCTACAGATTAGGCATGCCCTTAACAAGCAGCTTAATAGACAACCCCCTAATTGGTGTAGGATGCCACTACTACAAACAATAATTAAATCAGAGTCCACCAAGGGCTTAATCACGGAGGCATATAACCAACTAATAAAGAGAAGAAACGCACAGGTAGGTCTCCTTGGGGGTAGGGACAGATGGGCGGCTGATGTGGGGGAGATAACGGATGAGCAGTGGAAAAGGATTTTGGAGTTAGGATCAGAAGTGTCGGTCTCCCCAGCACAAAAAGCTTCCCACCTGATGTTGCTGCACAGAACTTACTATACACCAAAAAAGCTGTTTATGTTTGGTCGTAGAACCAACGACGAGTGCCCTAGATGCAGAGGATCTGGCGACTTAATCCACATGGTCTGGAGGTGTCCAAAACTAGTTAGGTACTGGTCTGAGATTATAAAGAAAATAAATACCATATTCAGTACCAACCTAGAGTTCGACCCCAAGACTTGCGTGTTGGGACATGTTAACACCGGGCCGAGCGATTGGAGCACAGCTATAGCGGTAGTAAGATGTCTGTTTCAAGCTAGAAAACTAATAGCACAATCCTGGCAATCAAGAACACCTCCGACCCCGGAAGCTTGGATCGGAGCTGTCAACTCAACAGTGTGGAATGAAAGGACATTCTATACTAGATTAGGTAACTATAACAGGTTTGAGAGACTATGGAACCGGTGGGTACAAGCAATGCCGTGTCTTCTAACAGTGCTATCTTAGAGTCGAGAGCACTCATCTTTCTAATAAGGGAGAGATGTTGAATCGGGTATAGCTTAAAGTTTCAAAGCCAAGAGGGAACAATGTATAGAACTGTAGCTAGATCTTGGGTGTGCCCTGAAAACTAGGTGAGCTTAATAATGTCGGGTTATTGGGGGGTGGGGGGGAAAGGGTATACTAGATAGAAAAGCAATATCTTATAGTCACGTATAATAGCAACAAGAAGATTGTGGCCAGATGGGCTAGATGTATTTGATATGTATTTTATGTGTTAAAACTTGGTAATAATAGGATAACTTAAACTTGGATTATTGAAAAGCCACAATGATGTAACTAAGTTAGAGACAAATATGAGTACAAAGCTGAAAGCTGTCTCTGGATTAAGTTTGCTGAGGTGGCAAAAAAAAAAAAAAAAAAAAAAAAGGATAACATTTTCTCTTTGCTGGCATTATAAAATAGGTATAAAAACACATCAGGCGTGGAAATATCACCTATGTACCTACAAGATCTTATCTGTTTTAGAGGTTAAATGTAAACTCAGTCAAAAATGTTGCATGATGTCAATCAAACATGATTTTCCTGAGTGGTCTTGTCATTACTTATACTCTAAACAACCTATGATTGCAGCAATTACTTTAATTGACTTTTAGCATCAGTTAATTTCTCTTATGTCATGTTACAGATTTCCTGTTGAGCGAAAAACAGAGAGAGAATTCTATTTCAGGTCTTCAAAATCCAGACACGTGTCACTCTGCAGGACAGGTCAGAAGGTTTCTCATACCATGAATAAGTAACCAAAATACATGTAATATGCAGGTGTATATTATTATTTTTTCAATGTAGTGTGTAATATGAAAATATAAAGATTTGTGTTGATATAAGTCATTCTTTCAACCATGACATTGAACATTTCTACCTTAAGATAGCTGTAAATTCTAACATAATGTCTTTTCCCATTTTTCTCTTATATGTTGTATGAGTGCTGCTTATCTTCCACAACCTGCCTTTCCTATCTATATGCATACGCTCCAGTAATGGCTGCATGGCATTTCAAAGAGGAGGGTTCCTTACAGTGACAACAATGGATCAAGCCTGCATATTGTGTATTGAAATGGCCACTTCTTCATTGGAAGCATGTGTGACTGACAGATGACAACGCAGAAGACTAACTGGGATAAGGAGAAAGATCACTATCACTTTCCAACAAGAAGTGCCAGAACAAAAACCTTCATGGTTGGATCACCGGATATTATTTCAATTAAAGCTGCAGTTTGACAATATTTAAAATTACTTAATAAATTACATTATTAATTACTATTTTAGAACTTATATTAATTTTTAGTGAATAGGTTTACATTCTGTATTCTTTAATGCAAGCCTGTCTTTGTAGTAAACCCCCAAGATGACTCAGACATTTCATGACATTTGAAATCTCATGACTTTTTATTTCTTTATTCTTGCACTACTGTATGTTCTTATTCTTTATTAGTTTTATCTGGTCTTAAAATACCCTTTTCTCCTAAAGGAAATATGCTTCCAGAGCTCCTACATAGATAAGTTATGTTGACCATATATTAAAGGAGAATTATAGGGGGGCGTGACCGGATGGGCGGGTGTTTGATGAGCGGCCGCATGGAGCGAGTGTGAGCAGGGACGCTGTGTGCACCGTTCCACCCCCGTCCTCAACTCTCCCCCCCGGCCACATGAACGGCATATCAGACGGCTTTGGCTTCTTAACGGATGCCTATATCTGCGAGCCCGGCGTCATGCTATCCCCCCTGTTTCTTTGCTAAGGGTCCTTTGACCTCTTAATGAGCGGCGAGCGCTGAGGAATCCTATGGGAGAGACGCCATCCCCTGCACGCTGCTGCAGCTTTCACTTTCACTTCCATGTCCTCATGCTAGACACGGAAGTCGGCTGGAGCTGGTACAGTATGGTGTCACTAATACGGTAACCTGATGCTGTTGTAAAAATGTTTGACAACTCTTGGATTGGAAGTAACTCCTGGTAATTATTGGCAAGGTGGTATCTGTGCAGTAACACAATTATCTATGTAATTATCTAGGTGTGTCAGCGTTTCGCTTTACTCGCTGCTTGGGTAGTATTAAGTGTGGGAACAGAGTGAGCTAATATAGGAAGCAAAATATACTCTTTTTTTTTTTTTTGTTTTTTTTTGTGTTGCTGATACGGGCGTGGGAATAGGGGAAGTGGGGGCTCCCCCTGGGGTGTTATTAAGAATACACCAACCCCCCCATTTCTAGGCGGGGCCATTATAAACTAGCTAAAGCCCTGGGCTCCTCAGTGGCTGCATACATACCTTACTAACCGTAGACTGCTGGCGACTGCCTTAGCGGCATTTAAACAACTGTGCAAAACTACGGTGAAGGAGGGAGGCTGCACTAAGTATTGTTGCAACTGAGGTGCTTATGGGTGTAGGGAGCTACCCCACCCCGGCCACTTAAGGTACTGTGGTCTCCCTTTGTTTGAAACTCTCCTTCTCCGTATCAGGGTGTATAGGAGTGGAGAGAGCTGCCCCACTTCATACACTCTTCAAGCACTCCATTTTTTAAAGTAATATGGTAGATATCCTATCCAGCGGGTAGATGAGTGTAGAGAGGTGCTGCTAATCTCTTGCTGTTAAAGTATACGTATACCTATAGGAGTGAATGATGCAGAATCTATGCTCCTCTAAAGAGGAAAACTCGCAGCATGCTGCAGCAGCAGCAGCAGCAGCAGCAAAACTGGAGCAATATGCTCATGCCTCTGCTCTGACCCCTCCAAAAAAAGGGACGCAGCAGAAGGGTCAACAGGGGGGACATCGGATAGGAAAAGCCAGGGCCAGCCACATTCACAGCCCTCAGGGGGTGCGTTAGCTACCCAGTCTTCCAAATCAACATGTAATAAAGGTCCAGAGTTAAATGATCAAAACACAAACGTGAATTTGGAGCTAATAAACGACCCGAATCTACCCTTGAATAGAGAACCAACCTTAACGGATGTATTCATGGCTGTAGGGGTGTGTAACGGCTCGCTTAAAGATCTCTGTGAACAGATGAAAGGTGTTAAAGCAGATCTCTTACTGGTTAGACAAGATCTACAGAAGACGGCAGAGAGAACAACGGCCCTGGAAGAAAGAGTCAGTGGGCTAGAAGACAATGTGCTCCCAATAATCAAAGAAATAAAATGGCTGAAGGAACAGGTATCTAAACAGGCTTCTAAAATGGATGAGATGGAGAACAGGAGTAGAAGAGATAATGTGAGACTGATAGGTCTACCTGAAAGGAGTGAGGGCGCCAATCCAATTGCATTCCTAGAAAAATGGTTGGGGGAGCTAATCGGGAAAGAATCATTCTCGGCTTCGTTCTCCATCATAAGAGCTCACAGGATCCCTTTCAGGGCACCATCGGAGGGGGGCCACCCGAGACCCCTCCTCCTGAAATTTCTTAACTACCAGGATAAAGTGACTCTACTGCGGAAGATCAGGGAAGCAGGGGAGGTTTTTTTTAAAGGTGCAAAAATATCGTTTTATTCTGACTTCTCTCCGGACTTGCAGAGGCGTAGAGCAGAGTTTACCCAGGCAAAACGCAATCTACAAAAATTTAAGTTGCCCTATGCTCTTTTATACCCGGCAAGGTTGCGGGTTGCGGCCCTGGGGGAGACTCTGTTTTTTAACTCCCCTGCTGAAGTTGAGAAATGGCTGGAAGATAAGAGGGAAAAAATTACGAACTCCATGTAGAGATTGGAGGAAGATATAATAGGCCGGTGTACTATTAGGATGACATGATAGGGCACTGGGAGGTATAGGGGCTGTATTTTTGTCTTTGCTCCTTCGTTTTGCTTCTTTTCCTTTTTTGCTCCGGTGGGGGGAGTCTCTTAAGTTTCTACCCCTTCCTGCCATCTGTTAATGGTATTTGTTATAAAGGACGGGAGGTGATGGGTGCACATAGCTCTTTGTGTGTAGGTTGGTGTGGGGTTGTGAGTGGAAGATTTGGTGTAAAAGGGCGGTGTTAGAGTAAGAGGTAACGGTCATGGTAAATCCCCAGGGGGTACACCTAGATAGGTGGGTACGGGTGGGGGGGGGGGGAGGGGATGGGGTGGGAGGGTAGGGGAGGTTAGGTGGGGAGGGAAGGGAAGGGGTGGGAAGCTGGGAGGGAGGGGAAATAGGGTGGGTAAATCATTTTTTACGAACACCTACATCACTAGAAATTACATTGGAGGTATCCAGGACTTCACTTACAGATTATTTTTGCACATGCAGGCACTTTTTGTAGTAAATTTTAATAAAGCAGAGTAGACGTGGCTAAATTAAGCGTGTATTTTAGAATCCACAATATGCACACATTTAGAATTAATACAGATCTTGCTGGAGGGAGAGGAGGGGGAAGAGGGGGGGGGAAGAGAAATCTTCCTTTTTCTTTCTTTTTTCTTCCTTTTTCTTTTTTTCCTTTTTCTTTCTTTTTTCCTCTTTTTTTTTTTTTTCTTTTCTGAGTAAAGAGGCGCATAAATTTCACTTTATAAAAGTAACTGGACATATACGGTAATACTCGTTGCGACAAGACAGGCTCTTCAGAATCCAGATGTTAGCTAAACCCTTGAAAATAGGATCCTGGAATGTTAGGGGCCTGGGTTCTCCTCTTAAAAGGCTGGCAGTGTTTTCTATGCTGGAGAGATGTAGAGTAGATCTGATCTGTCTGCAGGAAACCCACCTAACCAAGGATACCAGCCAGCAGCTACAGATGAAAAAATTTCAATACCAATTCCATGCATTCCACTCCTCTTTTAGCAGGGGGGTGAGCATCTTTGTGAAAGCTGGGGTAAAATTTTCTTGCAGACAGGCCAGTATAGACGAGCTGGGCAGATATATTTTTCTATTCTGCTCTATTGATGGTGTCATGTATGTGGTGGCAAATATATACATCCCTCCCCCATTTAATTTGGATATACTGCTTAAATTGCATACATTTTTGCTGGATAAAAAAGAGTGCCCAACTGTAGTCGTCGGGGACTTTAATGAGGTCCTAGATAGAAAGTTGGATAGATTCCCGATATGACAACTCCCAAAGGAATCAGGGAGGAGCCGTTTAAGTCTATTCCTAGAGGAAGTGGGACTAGTAGATTTATGGAGGGTGCGAAATCCAGGCGCGCTGCAATACACCTGCTGCTCTGCGTCACACTCCACGCTCTCAAGGATAGACCTAGTCCTGGGAAATGCCAGGGCACTCCAGATGCTAGAAAAAATAACATACTGGCCAAGAGGTATTTCAGATCACTCCCCTATGGTGGCTACATTAAATGTAGGAGAGTCTAAGCCTAGGAAGAGTTGGATCGTGAGCCCACACTGGTTCGAAGTAATTAAAAAATTGGATGGGATTCTCCCCACCTTAAGGGAGTTTGTGGAGTTCAATCAGGGATCGGTGGCTCCCCCTGTGCTATGGGACACCCTCAAGGCATTTCTTAGAGGGGTTCTAATACAGCAGATGGCTAAATTTAATAAAGAGGCTAGGAGTGAGGAAGAGGGTACTCTGAGGGACGCTCTCGAGGCCGAAAATAACTTTATTAGAAATCCAACCCCGGAGCTGGAAAGTACTTGGCAAGAGAAACAACAAAAGTATAAATTAGTGGTCATGCAGAAAGCAGAGACTAGGCGCCTTCTTCAGAGACAGGAATTTATGGTGGAGGGCAAAAGAGTGGGAAGAACATTGGCTATGCTAGTAAAATCAAATGCAGCTCCATCCACGGTCCTCGCTATTAGATCACAGAGTGGTGATATAACATCAAGCACCCCAGAAATTGTACAAGCCTTCAGGGTTTATTATAAAAAACTCTACTCCTTGCAGAAAAAGGGTAAGGAGGCTATGATGGAGGAATTTTTGGAGGGGTTGCCGACGCCTACTATATCACAGGAAGAAAGTGCCATATTAGATTCCCCAATAACGGTAGCAGAACTGCATCAAGCAGTAGCAGGCATGGCAAGTCTTAAGTCACCCGGGCCCGATGGCCTTCCAAGCGAGACATACAAGCAGTATGGTGAAGTGTTGATTCCTGAATTACTAAAAGCTTTGGAGGGGTCACTTGAGGGGGGCCAGCTGCCTGCTTCAATGCTAGAAGCAACAATCACTGTATTACAGAAGGAAGGGAAAGACCCACTGGATGTGGCCGCCTATAGACCAATCTCTCTTCTTTGTACTGACGTAAAAATTCTCGCCAAGGTACTAGCAGTAAGATTGAACGGAGTTATTCATAAATTGATCCACGAGGACCAGGCGGGCTTTATAGCCAACAGATCTACGAGCCTGAACATTAGAAGAGCGTTTTTGAATTTACAGTCACCTTCGGAGAATGTAGGCTCGAGAGCGTTAATGACCCTCGATGTATCTAAGGCTTTTGACAGCGTGGAGTGGGGCTATATATGGCGCGTGTTGGAGAAATTCGGATTTGGCCCGTCCTTTATAGGGTGGATCAGAATGTTATATACCCGCCCTAAGGCAAGACTAAAAATCAACAACGAATTTTCAGATTGGTTTGAGTTAGAAAGGGGGGCTAGGCAGGGGTGTCCTCTTTCTCCTTTGCTGTTCGCATTGGCGATGGAACCCCTGGCCATTTCCATAAGGGAAAGCAGTGCGATAACTGGATTTCTGAGAAAATCGGGCGAAGAAAAAATCGCGCTATATGCGGATGACATTTTGTTATTCCTGGGAGACTCGAGAAATTCACTACTGGGTGCGATGAGGATAGTGAAGGATTTCGGCAGCTTCTCTGGTTTAGAGATAAACTGGGAGAAGTCCGAGTTCATGCCGATAGATCCCATTAGCGGGCTAATAGCATGCAATATACCCCAGATGGTAATGGTGGATGCCCTGAAATACCTGGGAATAGTTCTGACGAAGGATCCCACCCTATATATCAGCACAAACCTCGTCCCTCTTCTAACAAAACTGAAACAAAAAATAGGAATCTGGAGGCGTCTGCCCCTGTCCGCCGCAGGAAGATGTAGCTTAATAAAAATGGTTTGGATGCCACAGTTGCTATACATTCTGCACAACTCACCAGTCTGGATAGGCAAGAAGTGGTTTAAAAGAATTGATAGCCTCTTTAGGGAGTTGATATGGAAGGGGAAGCAAGCCAGGATTCGACTTCGAGTGCTTCAGCTTCCCACTCGGGAGGGGGGCTTTGCCCTCCCACACCCCGAGCGCTACTTCTTAGCAACTCAGCTACAGCAGCTGCTGGGATGTGCGATACCGAAAGGTGGCACCCCCAATGGCAAATTGCTACTGCTAAGTACTCCACATAACACTATAGTTGAAACTCTAGAGGCGGATATGTTCCATGACGATTATCCAACTATCAAGCTGCTAATTAAACTCTGGAAAACTGTCAAGAAAATGATGAGATATGAAGATCCAACAGTCTACTCTCCTATCTGGAATAACCGCAATTTACAGGAAGTTCTTAAAATAGGCACTTTTAGGGAATGGGTGAATCTTGGCATCAGAAGGCTAAGCCAGCTTTATAATGACACCAAGCTAAAGAGTTTCCCTGAATTAGCAGGGGAATTCAAGCTACCGCGGAGTTCTCTCTTCTTATATCTCCAGCTAGAACATGCCCTTAAAGCACAATTTAAAGCTCAGACTCTGTGCTGGGAAGAAATGCCTCTATTTCAGAGCATAATGCAGGTAAACCCTACTAGAGGGCTAATCTCAAGAATTTATGATCAATTAAGTAAATCAGACAACAGCGGGGGGATACTCTACGGACTAAAAGCCAAATGGGAAGAGGATATAGGGGGAATGACCCAGGAACAATGGGCGAAAACCTTGGAATTGAGTGTCCAGGTCTCTGTGTCCCCTTCACAACGGCTCTCTCATCTACTCTTGTTGAATAGAGCCTACTATACACCTAAAAGACTTTTTAAATTTGGGAGAAGGCCTAATGACAACTGTCCCAGATGTCAGAGGTCGGGAGACCTCATCCACATGCTGTGGAGGTGTCCCAAATTATTTAGATACTGGGAAGAGGTAACCGGAAACTTGGGAAGTATCTTTGGCACTATAGTAGTAAAGGAGGCCATAACCTGTATCCTGGGGTATAGAAGAGTTCTGGGTGAGAGACTGAGTACCACGCTGGCCATTACGCGGGCCTTGTTTCAGGCCAGGAAGATGATAACACTAAGATGGCAATCAAAAGACCCCCCCTCGGTGAAAGACTGGATCTCTACTATTAATGAAACCCTGAGTAGGGAAAGAGTGGAGTACATAAAGAGAGGCAACCTTCAGGAATTTGAAAATATATGGAAGCCATGGCTAGAGAAAGTAGGAGGTCCCTAGTAGGCAAGGCGTAGGATTAGACCAAGAGAGGGGCTTAACACAGTTATATAGGTAACTGAGATCTTTGAGGACAAGGAGCGCTATAGTGTAGTGATTTTGGTGTGCATATTTTCTTTTTTTTTTTTTTGTGTCTTATTTCTTTTTTTTTCGTTTTTTCTTTCTTTGATTAAATAAATAATCTAGTTGGATGCAGGTTAAATATTGAGGGGGGGCGGGGGTTGATTTGGGAATAGGTAAATCTCTCGTGAAATACCAGGCAGCTCAGCAAATGATGGGCATGGGGAGCCCATAAGCCTTCTATTATATATCCTTCTCCTGTCTTTCCTTTACCTTTCCTATATTTGTACTTCCTTTTACGAGTTCCTCTTCCCTCCAACCTGGCCCAGAAAATGATAAAGTCCCACTTGTCACTGGGCTTTAGGGTAGCTACAGATTGAGCCTAGGTGTTTGGAGTAAGGGAGGACTTGATGCTAAAGTGATACATTAAAGTATTCAGAGGGATGGCATAAAAGGAATTGAGGTAATGCATAATCCACTATGATGTAAACCGGAGAAGGCGACAGTCAATGAACATCGAGCCCTCTGCTTATTGGTTTCTGAAGTGGAAAAAAAAAAAAAAGAAAAAAGAAAAAAAAAAAAAAGGAGAATTATAGCCAAAGCTATTTTGGCTATACTTCTCCTGGGAATCACAGGAGTGTAGCTTGTTCTGCACTCCTGTGACCTGTTTTTTGAAGCTGACGTCACTCAACCGGTCTATGCTCGGGAAAGATCCTGGCTTTAAAGTCGGGATCCACCCAGAAGCCTGGATCAGCACTTGGCTCAGCCTCTCAGCATGGTGCTGGGAGACTGAGCCACCCAGTCCCAGCCTCTCCACAGTCCAGCGCACCAGTGAGCCCTGGGGAGGCAGAGCAGAAAAAATATGTGAGAGAAAGTGGCTTGATACCGACATACTGAAGGTCCTTTTTATTGCATAATCCCAATAAAATGTATGACACACATCACAGGAGCAATAGCTGGTACAGAGGTTGAAAGGGTGATGCGTTTCACACAGTTACATTGTGCTTACTCATAATAGTAACTGATCATAGTTATGAGTAAGCACAATGTAACTGTGTGAAACGCGTCAACCTCTGTACTGGCTATTGCTCCTGTGATGTGTGTCATACATTTTATTGGGATTATGCAATAAAAAGGACTTTCGGTATGTCGGTGTGCAGCCACTTTCTTTCACACTGATATCGCACGGCTGGCGAGCCGAAGCATGCATCCGTGAGAAGAGTCCCACCCATTCAACAGTGTTTGACCACTCAGTTCTCAGTGCAGAGCCAGCAGGGGACAGATGCAGCATCGGACCGATGCTGCATCCACCTAGGTGATTGTAACTCTATTTTTCAAAAGCCATACTTCTCTTTTAATATTCTTTTTAAATGATCAGATCTCCGCTGTTGCCATTGTGTTCTGACAGTAGGAAGCCTTCCCTGCCATCAGAACACACTGATCAGTGTTGCCAACTGCAGCCGGCGGCACTGATCGTTCAAGAAAAACCTAAAAGACTTGTTGTACATAAGCCGATCGGTCTTTTCCTTCGCAAGATCTCCAAACAACAGGGTATTGCCCACTCCTTGACAGAATTTGAATGCATTTGCCATTAACAGGAACCGAAACACCACTGTCCTTCCATCATATACACTTCTTTAACCAAATCTGACCCTGTCTATACTTCCTCCTTCCTATCGAAATGGGAAACTGACCTGGGAATCTGATTGACAGCCCAGCAACGAGAGAAAAATCTCCATTTTGCCCACAAATCTTTCATTGCCACCAGACTCCAGGACATGGGTTATAAGATACTCACAGCATGGTACAGAGTCCTTGCCACCCTCCATCACATCTCTCCACAGGTCCCTAGTGACGGTTGGAGGAGTGGAAGACACCAGGGCACATATTCTGGCAGTGTCCAAAAGTACAGCCTTTTTGGCATAAAGTTGTAATAACCTGGTGGCCTGCTTACTTCACCTTTCAAACAGACCCATCTAGGAGTATAAAGCCTCTTTGACCACACATCTTTTAAATGCGGTGAAGAAGTGTATTCCACTCTGGTGGAAAAAAATAAGCCTACCCACAAAATCTCTTTGGCTTACGGAGGTCAATGAGATTATGGACATGGAAGATCTTACAGCCACCTTTTCATAACCGAAGAGACCTTCAGGCCTACGTTGATGCCTTGGCAGTACTTTATCTATACACCTACTTAAATACACTTACACAATCAGAGTGACCAATACCGCTGTCCTCCTATCCCAGCCCAGGAAGAATCTCCTGTTTCTTTTCCCTGCTTTGCCTGTTTTCTGCTACCCTCCCTCCCCCTCCGCCTTTCTCCCCTGCTGATGTTAGATCACTCAGCCTATAATAATGTGTATATACACAACAGGCCATGATCCCTGTCAATAGCGCTAAACAAGTTGGTACTGATGTTAGTCCCCGGGAATTAACATAACCTTGGAGCTGTCTTGGACATGTGGTTTTCTATAAAGATATTTTCCTCTCCACTTATATTTCCATTATGTTGTGTCCTCAGATGCAATTGCAACCTTCCCATCTTTAATCTTCTTACCATTAAACTGTTAAGATGTTGATCTTTTATGATTGTATTGTTGGCTATATTGGAATACTGACATACTCCTTTATACAAATAATAGTTGCATTTTTTTTATTTCTTTTGTATTCAGTGACTTATTTTTATAAATAAAGTGAATTACAAAAAAATATATATTCCTCAATAGCCACAAAGGATATAAATTCACTGTGTGTTTGTACTAAATGCCTTTGCAAACCTAGTGATTACCTACTACAAGTGTCAGTGACATCACCACTGGGCTGCTCATAGCCCGTGCAGAGAACAGAGCTGTGTGAGGGGCCCATCAGGCCTACCCACTACAGGCTTCTTGCAGAAAACTACAGGAGGGGGTGGAGACAAGACCAGTCACCCTGCACAAGGAGAGAGAGAAATGGTGACTAGTCTTTATTACAGGAAGCTCCTGCACAGAGGCAAGGTTTCATGCTGGATTACTGCACAGATCTGGAGGAAATACACAAAGCACACCAAGATTAAAGTAAGAATATCCATATTTACACAATATTTGCTTATCCCAGAGCTCAGCTTTAAAGATTGGCTTTATATTATATGGTTGCCTATACACATCACCTCAACTATGACATGATGAGTGATAGTATTACAGAAACAATACAAAAATGTAATTCATACATATTTACAAAGCATTAACATTCAATGTAAATATTACAATACTGTTTATAATAGTTCATTTAGATGTATTAGCTCTTATTTAAATGTAGTTTATGGCTAAATCGATTCTTGGCTCAATTAATCCCTTCTTAGTTTTCAATGAGAAAATTAAAATGAATTACCTGAATGGTCTCCTGAACCCTCCTGTCCATGAATCTGAATGAATTGTACACTGAGCAATGAACCCACAAGCAGCCATGTTACACTATACTTCAATTTTTCATATGTATCCTAGAATTAAAAAAATAAACACATATTAGAAAGTAAGAACAACTTCATATTTTATATATACATTGCCAATACCCAGACTCAATAGATGAATGAGTGGTAGCCAGGAAGTCAATGATCACATATCTAGAAGAATGATTCACTCAAGCAGACCTGATTTTCTGCTGATCAGACTAGAGCTTTCAGCTATAGGAGAGCGGCTGGAGCCGGCTCATATTTGATATCCCAATGCAGTTTTTACTAGTGTTGGTGAAGACACTTTTTAATGTACTGTAAATGTGCGGTGAATATTTGAATTGTTAGTAATAAATAGACAATTTTACGCTATGAAAGTTTCCTTTTTCTTCCTCCTTCTTTGATGTTTAGAGAAGTTGGGTTTGATTTGACAGATTGTGGAGGTGCTGTACGGAGAAGGTATCCTGAAGATCCTGATGAAATCTTTAGATTTGATTGTGTATGCTGTTTTTTTTATATATACAAGCAACTCCATCTGGTGAGTGTTTTTGAGCAGGGAGAACCGCCGATCAGCTCTCCCTGTCAGCGCGAACTGAGGAATGCCGTTTACCGGCACTTCCTGGTTCACGCGATCAGCTGTGATTGGTCACAGCTGATCATGTGGTAAGAAGCCTCTGACAGAGGCTCCTTATCATGAATGGAGATGCAGCGTGTCAGATTGACAGACGCCCAGTCAGGATAACAGAACCACTTCCCGGCCGTCATTCTGCTATAGGTCGGGCGGGAAGTGGTTAAACTCTTTTTAAGAAACACAAACAAATGGGCATTGTTAAGGACCGTAGGCACAGTGGTCAGCCAAGAAAACTTAATGCAGCAGATGAAAGACACATCAAGCTTATTTCACTTTGACACTGAGAGATGTCCCGCAGTGCCATCAGCACAGAACTGGGGGAAACCAGTGGGGCACAGATACACCCATCTAATGTCCAGAGAAGTCTGGCCAGAAGTGGTTTTGGTGGGGACAAGGCTAACCGACTCAACTATGCACAAAAACATTGGAACTGGAGTGCAGAGAAATGGTAGCAAGTGTTCTGAAATTATAAGTCAAAATTTGAAGCATTGGATGTAGCAGGAGGCAGTTTGTTTGCGAAGGTCTGGCGAGTGATACAAGAATAAGTGTCTGCAGGCAACAGTGAAGCATGGTGGAAGTTACCTGCAAGTTTGAGGCAGCATTTTTGCAAATGAAGTTGGAGTTTTAGTCAGGATTAATGGTGTCCTCAATGCTGAGAAATTCTGGCAGATACTTATTCATCATGCCATACTGTCAGGGAGGCGTGTGTTTGGCCCCAGATTTACTCTACAGCAAGACAAGAACCCCAAACATGCAGCCAATGTCATTAAGAACTATCTTCAGTGTAAAGAAGAACAAGAGGTCCTGGAAGTGATGATTTGGCCCCCACAGACCCCCGATCTTAACATCATTGAATCTGTCTTGGATTACATGAAGAGACAGAAGGATTTGAGGCAGCCCACATCCACGGAGGTCTGTGGTTAGTTTCTCAAGCTGTTTGGAACAGCCGAGTTACTTCAAAAACTGTGTGCAAGTGTACCTAGAAGAAATTATGTTTTTTGAAGGCAAAGGGTGGTCACACCAAATATTGATTTGAATTGGATTTCTCTTCTGTTCATTTACTTTGCATTTTGTTAATTGATAAAAATAAATTATTAACACTTCTATTTCTGAAAATATTCTGAATATTCACAACATTTTTTCACACCTGCCTAAAACTTTTGCACATTACTGGAAATAGATGCCCAACAATGTCAAACCTTGTGCGTTACCTTGAAATGGCAACAAACTTTACCCTATATTTTTCACAGGGACACTTTAAAAGCCCCCAAAGGTAATTTGTTTAGAGTTAACCATAAATAATGAGCCTTGAATTATTGCTGTTAATCTGGCATGCATGGCTATATGTAACGTGTAAGGCATTCGTTTTTGAAGTTTCACTCTCTATACCTTGTCCAATCAGAGAACACTTTTCATTTATTTAGAAAGTGCAAAGCATTCCCTTGCCTAGTGGCCAACCTCCGGTGTTCAGAATGCATTAGGCTGGCCAATGAGCATGGGACCTAGAAGCTAGTGCAGATCATTTAAGTAGACACTGCTGCATTTCCAGCTTCCAGTGAAATCGCCCAGATATCGTTTATACATAGATACATATGCCCAAGCTGAATCAATGTAACTGTTTCCATCTGCTGTATATACATACAAGTCAATGGGTATTTTGAGATTTAACCAGCAATGTTTACTTTAATGTTAACCCTTTGCTGACAAAGCCGTTTTCCACACATTTAAAAAAACATTTTAAGGCTTAATATTACATGAAGTCTCCAAAACGTTATGTAGCGTGACCCTGAAGGAGCCGCTGATTGATTTGAATCCTCTGCTCTTTCCTTGGCCCAGGTTGGAGCCCGACTCCTACTGACACCACACAAATACCTTAGCTGGAAGGTCTCACACAAGAAAAATTCACACCAGCTGTGGTAAAAATGACCTGGTTATAATGATAAGAACAAAATAATACAGCAATGTAACAGTTTAAAGGTTAATGAATAAGTACAATGAGTCAACACAAGAATGATACAGTATGGTAAAAGACACTTTGAAGTGTGACCATCTATGTCCTGCAGGACTGAGGGTATAAACAGTAGCTCTCTGACTGGGAGATCACTCCCCAAGTGAGTCGTGTAAGGATTTCAAGAAACTTAAACAGGTTAGCTCATTTGTAGGTCCTCAGTCAGGAGAGTCTAGGTTTAATACTCAAGGAAAATCTGTTATACCTCGTGCACACCAGTACTTCTACAAAGATAGTCCCTAAGCATGAACAATTTGAAAAACTGATTCTTCTGCTGGCTTAGTTGGGGCCTTTAGGTTGGTGTGCAGTCTCTCTAGGATGTGGAAGAACAGGATCAATTTTTTAGTAAAGTAGAAAAGATGAGGTTATGCTGAGTAAATAGATACACAGAAAGTCAAACTTTAACCACTTGCCTACTGGGCACTTTTACCCTCTTCCTGCCAGGCCAGCTTTCAGTGCTGTCACATTTTAAATGACAATTGCGCGGTCATGCAACACTGTACCCAAATGAAATTTTTAGCATTTTAAACAGATAGAGCTTTCTTTTGGTGGTATTTAATCACCACTGGGTTTCTTATTTTTTGCTGAACAAACAAAAAAACTGACATTTTGAAAAAACACAACCTTTTTCTTTGTTTCTGTTATAAAATTTGCAAAAATAAATTTTTCTCCTTCACTAATGGTCACTGATAGGCTGGATGGATTGATGGGAACCAATGAGGCTTCACTGATGGGCACTGATGAGGCTGCAACTGATGGGCAGTGATAAGGGCTACACTGATGAGGCTGAACTGATTAGGCGGCACTGATGGCCACTGATAAGCTGCATTGATAGGCACTGATGAGCACTGATGCAGAGGCACTGATATGCTGCACTGATGGACATTGATATGCTACACTGATGGACACTGACTGGCACTGATGGGGCTGCACTGATACTTAGGGCACTGATGATCAGTGCCCTGTTTATCAGTTTAAATGTCTGTTGTCACAGGAAACCGGTTATCGGCTTTCCTTTCCTTACGTAGTGACAGCACTGAGGAAATGTCGATTACATTTGTTTGACATTTGTTACATGGGATCAGCTGTGATTGGACACAGCTGATCACATGGTAAAGAGCCAATATCATTTATATTTACCCTGACTGGTGAGGCTCCGAGGGACACGGCTCACCACCAATTGTTACGCTGCGCGCCGTGGCCAGGAGGATGTCATGTGACGTCCACCCGGAATGAGGAGCATCCAGCCCGGCCGTCAATCTGCTATAGGCTGGAGGGAACTGGTTAAAATTGCTTACATCCGTGACACAGCATCAAACTTTAGCAACACAGCTGGGGTGCACAGGGGGATAGGGGGAACTGGCAGTAATGGCAGTGTGTGGAAGTGATCTAATGTATACATAGCTGTCGGGTTGCTTCCATCTAACAGCCGATAGTCAGCTTGTCAGATTTACACATGCTCGGCAGCGTGTAAAACCACCCATAGTTTTTATGGCGGTATTAGTAAAAGGGTTCGTTATCTTTATGTTTGCTGACATTGCCTGCTATAATCGATAAATAAAAAGAGCTATGTTGCTTGTTAGAGACATGTTTGGCATATGATCAGTTTAGTTTATGGTTTAAAGCTGTCCAACACTACAAGATTGGTTCGATAAAACAAATGAAATCCAAAATCTCGAATACCTGATATATACTGAGGGAGTGGAAATGGAGGAGTTCGAGGAAAAATGGAGGGACTGGCTAGATTTTAAAAGTTCAATAAGATCTGCAGAGTGGTTAGGAATCTAAAAGGCCAACATGGTTTGGCCCTCACTTAGCTAGAGACCGGCAAAAAACAACATGAGCGGAGTTTATGAGTGGAGCTGACCCGGTAGGCCTTGAGGCTCATGGTGGAATGATATATAGGACTTCGGGGGGTATTCGGGGATTTGGGGTAGAACTGGGGGGGGGGGGTTTAGACAAGTGTGGTATTGGACTAGCCACTAATGAAGAGGGGTCTTAAGATGGTTCAGATCGTAAACATTGTAGATTTCTTTTAGTGATATATGTAATTATGGTAAAAGACTAGATTATAAACTAGTTTACATAGGGGAAAAAAAAAACAAAAAACACATTTAATATATGCCATTATGATGTGAATAATGAGTCGGGCTAATATTGAACTGCAAAGTTGAAATCTACCTTCCCGAAAACGGT
The DNA here is from genome assembly GCF_042186555.1 of Aquarana catesbeiana. Lineage (NCBI taxonomy): Eukaryota > Metazoa > Chordata > Amphibia > Anura > Ranidae > Aquarana > Aquarana catesbeiana. Next base: position 381,940,479 of record NC_133328.1, on the reverse strand, counting down.
CACTGATGTGGAAAAAAAAAAAAAAATAGTTATGGTTTAATAAACAATAAACATTGGTAAACTATTAGGGAGACAAGCTAAACTTTAGAGAAGTAGATGGGCCTAGGGTGGGTGAGGACAACCATTGGGACCATATCTTGTGAAATTTTTTCGGACAACCTCGATGCCGATGAGTCAGTTTTTCCCTTTCTAGGATGTGTTTTCTCCATTGCATGAATGACAGAGGAGTAGGAAAGAGCCAGTTCTGTGCAATCAATTTGCGAGCAAGAAAAAGTAAACGTAAAAAACTGCCATTTAGACGTTGGGGGTACCAAAAAATTCTGGATATTACTTTGAAGTGCTATTTCGGGATCAAAAGGTAGTTGGAAGGAGCTTAAATAATTTATTGTCTAAAAGATTGATGACCAACAACAAAATAGTTTAAGGCACCTCCTATAACATGTGTATTAAAGTGCCAGTATCTCTGGAGCACCTGGGACAGCAGGGAAATGTTGCTCAACCCCATGGATAAAGTTTTTGAGGAGTATGATATATTCTATGTATTATAAACAATTGTGTACATGTTTGAGAGGGAAATAAAGAAACCTTAGCAATAATTTCTAGGGCCTCCGTCCACTGTTCCCCATCAATTATCCCAATGTCTTATCACATCTGCATTGGATCTTTGAACTAGTTGCCACCAGTAGCGTGAAATATAGGTCACCAATCAGGCTTTTTTCACTCAAATTTGCAGCCGCCACCATTTTAAGAAACAAAGGGATTATATACTAGATGGGTGGCACAGGATTAGGTGTGTAAGGCATGCCCAGGTTGTAGATACTGGAAGAATGAACAATTGCATTCCATTACCTTATCACCCTATAAACTGTTCTCCCAAGTTGACATCTTTGTACGCAACTCAGAATTCTCAATACAGGTGGCTGCAAATGCATAGAGGATCCAGATTACTGCAGGATGGCTGGGAACAGAGGTCAGGAAACTACAGTAATAAAGAAGGAGCACACAAAGTTGTATACTCTCAGGTTTGAGTAAATCTAGGCTTATAGGGAACACCCCTATTTTTAAAAATAAATATAATTCTATACTACTCTCAATTTTTTCATTAATTTATAAGTATCACAAATGTATTTCATGAGAAGAATATCACTACTCTTCCTGTGATCCTCCACTGATTTTAAAGGAAAGTGCTAGAAACATTATTTTATTTGCAAAACAAATACAAAAATGTATTCAGATTTTTTTTTTTTTTTTTTTTTTTTTTTTTAGGAACAACATGCCACAACTATTTGAAGTGACAGAAATGGAAAAATAGTATTACTTCATGTAATTTTACCATGTGCAATATAGACAGCTAAGTGCTTGAAACTATTATTACCAATTCCCATAAAGAGTTTTGTTCAGTGAGGATAAATATAAGATTGTATGTTTGCACCATACATACAGTTGTGCTCATAAGTTTACATACCCTGGCAGAATTTATGATTTCTTGGCCATTTTTCAGAGAATATGAATGATAACACAAAAACTTCTTTCACTCAAGGTTAGTGTTTGGCTAAAGCCATTTATTATCAATAAATTGTGTTTACTCTTTCTAAATCATAATGAAAACAGAAACTACCCAAATGACTGATCAAAAGTTTACATACCCTGGTGATTTTGGCCTGATAACATGCACACAAGTTGACACAAAGGGGTTTGAACGTCTTTTAAAGGTAACCATCCTCACCTATGATCTGTTTGCTTGTAATTAGTGTGTGTGTGTATAAAAGGTCAATGAGTTTCTGGACTCCTGACAGACCCTTGCATCTTTAATCCAGCGCTGCACTGACGGTTTCTGGATTCTGGGTCATGGGGAAAGCAAAAGAATTGCCAAAGGATCTGCGGGAAAAGGTAGTTGAACTGTATAAAACAGGAAAGGGATATAAAAATATATCCAAGAAATTGAGAATGCCAATCAGCAGTGTTCAAACCAAGAAATGGAAAATGAGGGGTTCTGTTGAAACCAAACCATGGTCAGGTAGACCAACTACAATTTCAGCCACAACTGCCATTAAAATTGTTCGGGATGCAAAGAAAAACCCACAAATAACTTCATGTGAATTACAGGACTCTCTGAAAACATGTGGTGTGGCTGTTTCAAGATGCACAATAAGGAGACACTTGAAGAAAGATGGGCTGCATGGTCAAGTCGCCAGAAGAAAGCCATTACTACGCAAATGCCACAAAGCATCCCGCTTACAATATGCCAAACAGCACAGAGACAAGCCTCAAACCTTCTGGCACAGTCATTTGGAGTGATGAGACCAAAATTTAGCTTTTTGGTCATAACCATAAATGCTTAATTTGGAGAGGGGTCAACAAGGCCTATGACGAAAGGTATACCATTCCTACTGTGAAACACGGGGTAGATCTCTGATGTTTTGGGGATGTGTGAGCTACAAAGGCACAGGAAATTTGGACAGAATTGATGGCAAGATGAATGCAGTAAGTTATCAAAAAATACTGGAGGAACAAAAAAATTATCCAAAACACAAGTCGACCTGTCATTGGCTACAGCAGAATAAAGTGAAGGTTCTGGAGTGGCCATCTCAGTCTCCTGACCTCAATATCATTGAGCCACTCTGGGGAGATCTCAAACGTGCAGTTCATTCAAGACAGCCCAAGAATTTCCAGGAACTGGAGGCTTTTTGCCAAGATTTACCATCTGAGAAGATAAAGAGCATCATCCACAAATACCACAAAAGGCTTCAAGCTGTCATTGATGTTAAAGGGGGCGATACACGGTATTAAGAACTGGGGTATGTAAACTTTTGATCAGGGTCATTTGGGAAGTTTCTGTTTTGATTTAAAAAGAGTAAACACAGTTGATTGATAATAAATAACTTCAGCCAAACACTAACCATGAGTGAAAGAAAAGGTTTTGTGTTATCATTCATGATCTCTGAAAAATGGCCAAGAAATCATACATTCTGCCAGGGTATGTAAACTTATGAGCACAACTGTACAGTTGTGTCCTCCAAGGGAATATATAAGCACTTGTGAATCTAAATATATGTATAGCTCAGAACTCAACAACTTTCAATATTTCTGTGGAGAAGAAGAACCTGTGTATTTAATGACCACTTGTTATTATCTCCAAAGAAGGGTGGATTATTCAGTATAAGCACTGTCCACTGTCCACATAACCTACTATAGAAGTCGAACGGCACAATCATATGCTTTCTGTCCACCTTATAACGAGCCCAGACTGAATTGCAAGTAATGTCTCTCATTTCAATTTCCCAGATTGCATATGAAACAAAAGCAATAATCAGTCTCAAAAATATCTAGAAAATATTAAGTCCACACATGGAATTTCACAATGCACTGCCCTCACCTATAACTGTCCCTTGCAGCAAGGATGGAAGGGCAATGCATGCAAAACAAAACCAAAGAAATTCCCAGCTCAACTTACCGACCAGTCTGCAACCAACCGAATTGTCCTGTCTAACACTATGCGTTAAAAACAGGGGTTTAGTCTGCACACATTCGCAAATACATGAGTAAGCTACAGAGCTTTGCCAAGGCACCCCAGTGTTTTGTAGTCCTAACTCTACATTTTTAAAGCCTCCACAGTAGAAGCACATGCATTATAATGGCTTGGCAGAGGGCAGGTGAGCCTGGAGGTAGCCCACCCCTCCTTAAAGGCAGCTGGTTTTGCTTTGCCCTTCCATGCGCTCCTTGCTGCAAAGGCCAGTTATAGGCGAGGGCAGTGGCCATTTGTTTGTACTGTTGATATATTGGGTATAAGTTGAGCTGGCAATTTTGGTGGTTTTGTTTTGCAATTTCTGTGTCCAAATATCAGGGGGCAGTACCCCCTGATATTATAATGGCTAACTCTTAACACCAAGGCACTCTACTCGCATAACATTTTCTTAATGAAAGAGATGAGAAAGAGACCACACAATATATTTATATTGAATCTCTTTCAGTTTCTTTTAAGGCATAATAATTTGTATTTAATCGCTCCAACTCCATCCAGAAACGGAATTCTGCTTAGCACTAGAGCTGCACAATTTTGGCTAAAATGAGAATCACGATTTTTTTTTCTCAGAATAAAGATCACGATTCTCTCACTATTCTCGCGGCGTAACATCATCGTTCACATTATACAAAAAAATTGTGCTAACTTTACTGTTTCGGTTTTTTTTTATTCATTAAAGTGTATTTTTTTTTTAAATTGCGTTTGAAAGACACAAATACAATGTGACATAAAATATTGCAACAACCACCATTTTATTCTCTAGGGTCTCTGCTAAACAAATATATTATATATATATTTATCAAAACCCCCAAACGTTTTATATATATATATATATATATATATATATATATATATATATATATATATATATATATATATATATATAAAACGTTTGGGGGTTTTGAGTAATTTTCTAGCAATAAATATTGATTTTAACTTGTAAGCAACAAGTGTCAGAAAAAGGTTTAGTCTTTAAGTGGTTAAACTTCCCTCATCTCCAGGCAGAAGTTCATTCCTTTGATCTAAGAAGAAATGTTACTTTGTTTATACTTATCCGCTATGTTGTGATAGAACTTGGCAGGCTGCCCGGTTAGTTTTTATTTATTTTTTTGTCAGCTATGAGAACTCTCTGCACTCTGCATAATCGTGAAATGCTGTTTTGAAGATCGAGAAGAGAAAAGAGTCACGATTTTGATTCTTAACGATTAATCGTGCAGCTCTACTTGGCACCAAATGTGCTCTGGCCTATGCAAACCTGTATCCGTGGGAATGGGAGCAGACAATCTGTGCTGATGATAAGCTTGCAGTATATCCAAATGTATATGTTCCAAATTTTACCCTGGCATCAATATATTTATGCTTTGCTTGTCTCTTGGAATAATACAGAGAATTTGAATGTGCTTATTCAGATTTTAAATGACTTATACTATCAACAAAGCACTTATATATACACATTATAGGAGTGATCGCCGGTCGCTATTTGCTTGCAGCTTTACTTTTTTTGTCAAATTTGTTTATTGAAATTTTATAAGTCACGAGACAAGTTCAAAAGCGATACAGGAGTATACAATATTAAGGTACAGTATAATTATATTATATGACTAAGGATAAATTAATCTTGCTCTTTAGTCAAAAGGTTAATAACTTAGAGAGACTATTTCCTATAATGTTAAGAGAACATAAATTACTAAACATAAATTATGATATGAAAATGGAGTCTCCAAATAATTATAGCTGAAATTATCTAAAGATTCTTAATACAGGAAGCATTAAGGGAACATTGCAGTAATTTTTCAAGCAGGAGGCAATTTCTATGTTTCATAACGTTATATGAACAGGAAATACGATTCAAAGGAACAATATAAGAACCTGATGAAGAGAAAGAGGTATAAGAGAAGAAAAGAAAAGTAAAGTAACAGAGGGGTTAGAAAAGAGAGAAAGGAGGAGAGAGGAAGAGAAGTGAAAGGAAAGGGATCTCCGAGGTAATGTGTGTTTCCAATCAAATTTTAAATATGGTGAAGAAAATAAAAAATAAAAATACTGAAAGCATATGGGAAGTTTACCCAGGCATCAATAATGGTACATCGAAATTAGAGGGCAGATAGTGTGTCGTCCAGTGGAGCCATATCTTCTTAAATTTAGGAATTTTGTCATGGGTTATAGCCTCTATTTTGTCATGTACCATGGCTTGATTAATCCTATGTTTTGTTTCAGTTAATATCAGGGTAGGAGTTTTCCAGGCTTTAGCGATTGTTTGTTTCGAGGCCCTAGTTATCTGTAATAATAGTTTAAATTAATTATTAGAGAGAGTTGTTGGTTTTAAGTTTAAAAGTGCAATCAAAGGATCTGGGAGGGTGGACACTGCGAATAATGTCGAAATCATGTGAAATATGTCTTCCCAAAATCTTTTGACAATGGGGCAGGTCCACCATATATGGAAATGTGACCCAGGTTCAGTACAGCCTCGAAAACAAGAGGAGGAATAATTGGGAGCAAATTTTGCAATTCTGGTAGGACCTAAGTGCCAACGTGTAAGTACTTTATAGTTAGTTTCTAAAGCAGCTATGTTTTGAGAGGAAGATTTTGTATTTGTCCAAATCTTGTCCCATTTTGTAGTAACTAATGTAAATCTAAGATCAGATTCCCATTTAGCTACATACGTGGGCGGACTAGAATCCTTTAGAAATGGGTTGGGCGTAAGTCTTTTCACATGGGGACCATGTTTACATACGCTTTCAAAGTATGATAATTTATCAAGTAGAGGCCTTCCATGAATATTAGGCATAAAAAAATTTTTAATCTGAAGATATCTGAAAATTTCTGAGTTTGATCCATGCTTTAAAAGTTTTAGGAAATTTCCAGGCAGGATAAAAAAGAGAATTTTTAAGAAACGATAAGAGTGGATTATGTGAGGATTGTAGGCCACATAACGATTTAGTTTTTTCCCATATTACGAGGGATTGTTTAGTAATCGGATTTGTTAGGTTTTTCCGGTTAGAGGGTTGTAACCATAAAAGATTAGATATTGATAATGGGTCACAATCTATAGATTCCAAAGCTACCCAGAGTGGTACTTCATTGATTGCATGGTATTTAGGCATTTGTGCCAAATGAGCTGCATGGTAGTATGTAGATATATTAAGAAATCCAAGACCACCTTGAAGCTTTGGAAGATATAGCGTGTGTTTAGGCAAGCGAGGTTTTGAAGAGCCCCAAACAAAGGTTGTTAATTTACGCTGTATTATTCTTAAGAAATATGCTGGGACCGAGATGGGTAAAACCCGAAAAAGATACAAGATTTTAGGTAGTATAGTCATCTTAATAACAATTATTTTACCTATACAAGATATGGGGAGAGAAGACCACTGAGTCAATAAGTTGGTAATTTCACGTAAGATAGGTGGAAAATTAGCCCTAAATAGTTTAGAGAGATTAGGTGTAAGATTAGGATGGAAGACAGGTAGCAGGCCATGTGAAAGGGAGAGATGCTTGCGTTTGTTGTACAGCTGAAGGGGATAGAGAGATATTTAGTGCCATAGATTTTTGAGGATTAATGACTAAACCAGAAATATGAGCAAAACGATTAAGTTTTTGGATAAGATTGAAATATGTGGAGAGGACATAAAACGTAAGATGTCATCTGCAAAGAAACAGGTTTTGTGATGGTGTCCAGCTAGCTCAATACCTCTAATTGAGGGATCAGAACAAATAGATTAGACAAGGGGTTCAATCAGTAAGACAAATATAAGTGGGGATAATGGGCAACCTTGTCTTGTACCTCTGCAGATATTAAATGTGTTCAATTTGTACCCTGCATATTTTACATATGCTTTAGGTTTATCATATAAAGAGGAGATCCAACTAAGGAAATGGGGGCCAAATCCCCAGGGTTGTAGGACATAGCGTAAGTAGGGCCACGAAACTGTATCAAATGCTTTTTTGATATCTAGAGACAGAAAACAAAGTGGGACTTTCCTTGTTTTGGCAATATGCATCAATAGTGACGTCCTACGTATATTATCTCCCGCTTGACGCTTTGGAATGAAGATTAACAATGTGCCCATTTTATGTGCATCAATCACCTGTAGCAAGTGTGAAAGAAATGATGTTGGAGTTTTGTTCGGGGCATAATAAGATACCACTGTAACTGGGGAATCGGATAGAAACCTTGTTAGTATTAGATATCTCCCTTCAGGGTCCTTGATCTCTGTTTGGAGGGAGAAAGGCATTGTGCAATGGAATGCCACCAATACTCCTCTTTGTTTGGTTTCAGCTGAAGCCGTAAAAACTTGTGGGTATAAAGGGCTAAAATACTTAGGAGTTGCAGTAACAGAGAAATGAGTCTCCTGGAGACACACAACATGCGCCTTAGTTGATGCCAATGAACGAAAGACTTTAGTCCACTTCTGTGGTATATTTAAACCCTGTACATTTAAAGTAAGTATATTTAAGGGGGCCATAGGAAGGGTATAAGAAGTATATATTCAAAATTAGTCTGTACAAATTGAGTTGCCACACTTACCTCAGAAAAGAGTAAGAACCAGTAGAAAAGTAGGAAAAAGTTTGTAAGATAAAGAAAAGGGATAGGGTTAATGTAAACAATCATTAAGCTTAATTATGCAAGTAAATAAGAAAGTGGCGTACTGGGTACACGAGAATCACAAACCCAGGGGCCTAATAGCTATCCAGGGAATTCCCACAAAACAACAGGAGGGAGGAATACCCAAAGATAGAAAGATGGGGAGAGCAGTGACAGTCTCCCAAGACCACGACAGCCAAAACATATAGGCAAAAAGTAGATTATATTAACACCCGCAATCGGCTATAATAGGTATTAAGTAAGGGGATAGGGTAAATGGGAAGGGGAAAAAAAAAGGGAGGGGGGGATGAGTAAGAAAGGATAGGTAAGCGGGGATGGAAAGGAGCGGAAAAACCCTGAGTCAAAATATATTACGTGACTATATAAGGTATGAACTTATGTATTAAGTCAGTTGACCAGTTGGTTAACAAGGGTAGGAGAGAAGGGGGGAAAGGAGGGGGGGGGGGTTATAAATTTGATACACAAAGAGTATAATTCTAGGATAGATGAGGTTAGGGATAAGAGTAAGCACTATTCACTCATGTTGTGTATCAAGTAAGAATGAACTAAGGGTAATGGTGTCAACCTTTACCAACATATCAAATGAAATAAAAAGAAAAAGCAGAACATGTTTGAAAATCTGAATCCAAAAAATATATGGATCAATTAGTCCATAGTATCCGTAGGTTCTTCAGGAGATGTGAAACAGTTGCGTTTAGATGAATTTTGGCAGCTTCTGTCGTCATTAGTACAAGAGGAATCTCGTGGAGAGTCAGGTGTAGTACGATGGCGAGGACCACTAGAAGTAGAAGATCTATCTATGAGATGTAAATTGTGTAGGGTATTTTGCAGCTCATCATAGGATCTACAGGTGTATTTGGTACCTTGACAGGTAAAGCATACCAAGAGCGGAAATTCCCATTGATATGCTATTTGATTTTGTTGAAGGATTTGAAGAAGAGGGTTTAAAGCTCTCCGTTTAGCAACCGTAATTGGGGAAAGATCAGCAAACAGCTAGTAAGGGTGAACCCGAAAAGTGAGGGAGTTTTTTCCTCGTGCTGCAGCCAAAAGTTGCTCTTTGGTGCGAAAAAAATGAAGTTTTGCAATTATATTGTGAGGTGGACCTTCAGCTTTGTGTGGCATTAAAGCCCTATGAATCCTGTCAAGCTCTAATCGATCAATTGGGATTGAAGGCAGTAATTCTTGGAATAGAGAAGTTATAGTCAATTGGAAATCAACAACTACCTCAGGAATTCCACGAATGCGTAAGTTAGAGTGACGCGCTCTATTCTCGAAATCTTCCAGATGCATTTGTAAAGTGAGGTTTTCCTCTTTAAGATTTTCCAGTTCACAGGTATTGGACTGTACATGTGTTTCAACATCTTATACTCTATTCTCTAGGTCAGATGTACGTTGGCCTAATTCACGGATTTCCTTAGTCAGGCTTTCTGTGATATGTTTTGATGTCTGCTTTAGTGCTTTTTGTAGCATCTTTTCAAACTGTTTTATTACATTAGGATGTAAAGAGTCTGGTTGTGCAGTTTGTGAAAAAGCAGTGCATTCATCATCAAATTCAGCAGTCAGCTGTATCATCCCGTGGCTGCTGTTTCTGCCTCTGTTTAGTAACATGAGAGGAGCTGGTGTGAGGTAAAGGGGGCGGCACCATTTTAGACATGGCTCTAGGCCAGTGGTTGTCAACCTGGGGGTCGAATGATAATTTGCCAGGGGTCACCGAATCCTGGGCTGTTTCTGAAGCCCGCACCGCTCTCCCAGTCTTTTGCCGCCCGCCCAGCAGAACTTTCCCTGGAGCCCGCGGCCGCCCACTCAGTTCACGGCATGGTTGGGGGCACAAAGAGTAGAGGTCAGCTGACTGGCGAGGAATGTGAAGTGGGAGGGGCTGGAGGAGACACAGTGAAGCCTGAGACATAGTGAGTAACACTACCTGTGATTAGAGTTGCCATTAAAAGTCCCCACTACAGTTCTCAGATCAGCAGATGACCTGATGATGATCCAGAGCACCTAAATTGGCTGATCAGAACTCCCCCCAGCACTGCCACTCATCCCATTCCCCCACCAGTACTGCCACTCATCCCATTCCCCGCATCCCCCACCAAGGAGTAAGAGAAAGAATAAAAATAGAGAATACATGGAAGGGAGAGGAGAAGAGGGGGAGGAACAAAGAAAAAGGGAGAGACATAATAAGAGAAAGAACAAAAAAGACGGCTAGATAGAGGGATTGGGGGAAAACAAGAAAGTAGGACAGAGAGAGAAAAAAGGGAAGGAAAGGAGAACAAAGAGAAAGAGTGGTACATCCTCAAATGTACCATAAGGGGTTTTAATACTGTACGAGTGGAAGGAGTCCTAAATGTCCATGGATTAGGGGCACAAATTACTTGTCTTGCCTTGGGTGATGACAACCCATGCTATGAAAATAAATTTACTGTTAGGGGTCCCCACAACTTGGGAAATTTTATCAAGGGGTCACGGCACTAGGAAGGTTGAGAACCACTGCTTTAGGCAGTGTCTCTGGTATTCTTTTTACCAGAGTCTTTGGGCGGCCCCCGCCGAACACCATTTTGTGTCCCCAATACCTCAGTGAAGGTTGACAGCTCTCTGTGTGCTTTATTCGGAGCTGTGCGGGTGTGCTATCTGGCTGCGGGGTCCCGGGAGATATACGGAGCTTTAGCGGGACATGTCTGCCTTAGCCGGCTACGCGCATGCGCCCCCCTTGCAGCTTTACTTTTAACTGGTGCACAAAATTATTTTGAAATCAATAAAAGCATGTTGTCTTTTTGGACTTGGCAATTGAGAGTGTGGAACATGGTTGTGGTAAAACAATTTATAGGAAACTCACAGCATCTAATAGTCTATTATGTGTGAATAGTTTTCACCCTAAGCCCCCTAATCTGTGGAATACCTACAAGAAAATACATGTGTGTTTTCAGAAACTGTTCAGATTATGAAGATTACTTACTTCAGCACAATTTCAAAGCTGCAGATCAGTGCTATTTGTACCTCTTATTTCACTGATTTTGATTAAAAGCTAATATACTTTAGAAGAGAGAGTGGTAGGGTGAGAGAGAACCAGAGAGAAATATGGCAGCTGTAAATACTATCCTTTCATTCAGGAAGGTGCAAGCATCATCTTGACAACAGAAACATTGTTAAAATGTTGAATATAAGCTACATTCAGTACTCAGAGTCATCTTCATCCTTCTCTGTGATTGTGGATCATAACATGTGGGTAAGATCCAGAAAATGGGGAAGCAGAGATTATATCAACATTTATATGGTTTCGGAATGTATAATTTAAAGTGGTTGTAAACCTTCGGTAAGAAAAAGGAGGTGTCTGGGGGGAGCTGCAGCATGGAAGGTTTTTCACTTTAATGCATAGAATGCATTAAGGTGAAATACCTCAAGGCTTTAGAACCACTTTAATGTCTCTTGAAGCTCATCATTTGGGAAAACTGCAAGCCTATTGTCAGGTTGTGAGACTATTCAGTTCCAGAAAGAAAGTGGATGGATATGGCAATTAAATCCATCCAGGCTTTTAGTCTCAATGGCAAGTTCAGTTTGGGACCATTTTTATAAAATGTTACTTTTTTTCAGATTTTTCTGCGGATATAGCAAGGGTTGCTCTTTCTTTGAGCCATGCTTTTGTTTAAGGGTAATTGGACCATACATATGCAATTGATGTGCATATAACATATGTAAGGGATATTGGAGTCAGTGTATGAAGATATTGATGTATATAAGATGAACATGTGATTTAACTTTTCCACATTTATACTTTATGTGGATGTTTCTTCAGAAGCAAACCTGATTCTGAGAAACATATAACATAATTGTTGCCACCTCAGTTTTAATTCAATGATGCATTCTTCAAGAAAAAGCTTGTTTACTTATGAAACATAGGGGTTTATTTTACTAAAGCTAGAGAATTCAGGCTCACTTCTGCATAGAAACCAATCAGCTTCCAGGTTTTATTGCCAAAGCTTATTTAACAAGCAGAGGTTAGAAGTTGATTGGTTACTATGCACAGCTGCACCAGATTCTGATTGCACCAGCCTTAGAAAATCCCCCACAATGTACTGTATATATATGCCAATAAGTAGATGGTAAATGTCATATGTATGGGATTTCTGATCTGGGGGATGTTAGCTCTTATGGTAGATGTGTTTCTGCAGTGAGTCCACGACAGACAGGAATTATAGTTAAGGGCCTAATAGTCCACTTTTGTTAAAAAGAAAACAAAGTCTCTTTAACATGGGGTTTCCCACGCAGGGGCTTCAGCTTCACAAAGCAACAATGGGTAACGAAACAAAACTTGCTCACCTGGCAATGTTTAGCATCTCTGCCACTGTTGGTAATGGTCTCCCTGACCACAGGTTCCTTAGGCTCTGTTAGCCTTAATTGCAGTATCTCGCTGCACAAGCCCACTCTTAGCCCCTAGATAGAAGGTCTCCTGATATCCCAGATGCTCTTACTCCTCCCGGACTCACAGATTCCTCTGGCTCCCCTGGAATCTATCCCAGTTGCCTCAGCTCAAGTTTCCCAGACTCTCGCAATCTCCCATAATCTCTTGGCTGGCCCAACTCTCTCTGTCCAATGGCCTGGAACCTCTCTCACATGGTGTTCTGGCTTGAGGATCTTGCCTTAGTCTTCAAAAAGGAGAAAGGAGCACACCTCCCTCCTGGCTGTAGCAACTGCTACAATTCCAACTCCACTTGCCACTGCACTAACTCTTATTAAGCTTAGATTACCCCTGCACACCTGTGCACTCACACAGGCTGCCATCAATTAGCAAAGCCTGGGCACCGGATTGAAGGTTCCGTCCTGGCCAATACTCTTTGGAACCTTCAAGCTCCAGGCCCCGAACCAGAATTATCAAATCCAGAGAAAACTGTGTTTTCTCCGGATTTGATGGTACTACCTGGCAGAGCTTCTTAACCACAGGGCACTTTTGCCCCCTTCCTGCCCAGGGCAATTTTCATCTTTCAGCGCTGTTGCACTTTGATAGACAATTGCGTGGTCATGTAACACTGTACCCAAACTAAATTTTTATAATTTTGTTTACACAACTAGAGTTTTCTTTTGGTGGTATTTAATCACCACTGGGTTTATTTTTTGCTAAATAAATAAAAAAAAGACTGAAAATTAAAAAAAAAAAAACAAAAAAACGCATTTTCTCGTTCTGGTGTAAAATTTTGCAAATAATTGTTCTTCATGAATTTTGCCCAAAAATGTATTCTGCTACATTTCTTTGGTGAAAATAACCCAAATCAGTGTATATTATTTAGCCTGTAGGAAAGTTGTAGCATCCACAAACTATGGTATATATCCGAAAATAGATCAATCCTGATATACTGCCGGTCTATCTCATTTCTTGAGGCCCTAAAATGCCAGTACAGTACAAATACCCCTCAAATAACCACTTTTTGTAAAGTAGATAGTCCAAAGTAAAAGGCATGGCAGGTTTTTTGAAGTTGTAATTTTTTGTCATAATGTTGGGAAAAATAAAGAAATTGGAAATTTTTTTTTTTTTTTTTTTTTTAATACTGTCACCAGTGCAGTACAGCATCATGATATAAGCGGTGTGGTGGTGATCAAGGTCACTGACTGGTTACTTTTTTTTTATTTTTTATTACATTTTTCTTTTTCTTACGATTTTTTTTAACACACTGTGACCAGAGCAATATAATGTTACCATAGTAACATTGTATGTACTACTCTGGGAAAGTGATCAGGATTTTTTTTTTTTTTTACACCTTATGTTTGCTTATAGTGGTGTATTACATTGCTATAAGCAAGCATTTTACTGAATGAAACTAACTCATTCAGTTAGTTTTGTTGCGATTAGCTGTCATTGGTCAAAGCTAATCACAGTGTACAGATGGGCTGTGGTTGGCCCTGTCTGTACCATGTGATCAAATTGACCAATTACAGCTAGTAACACAATTGTACACAAGTGATGGCATGAAAGGAGGCCATCCATTGTTTACAACTGTCATACGACCTGCTGTGATTGGTCACGGTGGTCACATGGCACTGGCAGTGAGCTGGTACACTGATCAGTCATCAGCTGTGTCCCGTGGACACAGCCGGTAACAGATCGCGCCGCTGAGCGGCCACGCTGACAGGACATCATATGATGTCCAGTCAGGATGGGAAAGCCACCGCCCGGCCATCATTCTGCTATAGGTTGGGCGGGAAGGTGTTGAAATTCGGTGTAATTTTTACACAAATTTACTAAATTCACACCATTGAAGGGCTTCACACTATCATAGCATAGTGTAGAAGTATGTCTAATATTTTTACCCTTATGTGATCCCTTAAAGTTACTTGTATATATTTTTTTTGCTAACAATGATATTTATTAATTTTCAAGTAAAGATACAGAGGAAAACAAACATCTGTTTAGAGATGAATTGCTGATGTCTACATAGATAAAGATAGTTTAAAGTTCCCCAGGTTATTAGTTGTGTGAGCTGTCAGGATAATATGGGATGTGGTGTCCTTACTCAATGATCCTGGGACAAAACAAAATGGCTCTTATCGTAATGTTCAGAAAAGTAGAACTTTTGAACAAAATAATCAACATTGTTTTGTTTTTGTTAGTTTGACTTTTTCGGTGATAAGCTACTGTACCTGTAAATACGTCAGTCAAATACATTCCAAGTAACGCGCCTATGTATTAGACTTTGTTCAATGTAAAAGCAGTGTGCTTAACTAAAACAAAGATTGTTTTCAATATTGACCTAGCCAAGCAAACCTATCAGTAAACTCAACCTAGTAAAAATACAGCTTGCACTTTGTTCTTTGTTATGAATTAAATGAAAACACTGAAATGTTTATTTGGCGCCAGGAATTTTTTTTTTGTACACATGCTGGCATCCCAGCCTTTCACAACATAGGGAAACACTGATAAGTGTATTAGGATACTAATACTGTATATAACACTCATCGGAGATTTTTACCTAATGCTAACCAGTAGAAAATCGGGTGGATTCAAACATGAAAAAAATTATCTCCTGATCCAGTAACAACCCATGTAAAAATCTTTTTAGAGGCAGAAAATACAATCCTCTGCCAGTGCATCCAGGAGCAGCAGAGTGTTGCCAGAAAAAATGTCCAAGCACTTGACACCTGTAAACGTGCTTAAATGCACATAAACCTGTTGCACACTTTTGCAAGTATCAGATGTTTTTTCGGTCAAAATGCCACTACCAGGAGGAAAGGCTTCTAGGAGAGTCTGTAAAATGTCCTATGTGCATGAGGCCTTATTATCAATAATTGATATTACCACTTTCCATAGTATACAGGAAAGGTATACACTGCAAAAACAGGTTCAAGAAGTAAATTATTATGCATTTATATCATTTACCACCTGGACAAGTGGCAAATGACAAACACATAATGCTGTATTATAATTTAGACAGCAATTCAGTCTGTTGAGTGTGCACTTTTTCTATTGGTGGAGGCACATCAGATATTACACGGTGAAGGACTTTATATGTGCACGTCGAGCACTTGATAAACTTTTATACACACTTATTTAGACTTTTGTTCTATTATATGAAATAAAGAAAATGGGGAGGAACCAGTGTTTGAGTTTTTCCGGGGGTCTCTGCCACATCCCATATATAAGGAAGAAAGCCAAAAGAGGGTATGTGCCCCAAGGGGGATATTATGGGCAGTACCACACCAGGAAATAATTATATGGTGCAAGAATAGAATACAGTAGTATTGTTTAAAAAGATTATCACAAAGTTTTTATTGTTTACAAAATATGCAAAATATCTACAAACATAGAATCAATAAAAGATCAAAGAGATGGAGGAGACAACAATCAATTGTGATCTAACTGCTATAGTGTTGTAATAGATCATCCCAGTAGACCCAAGGGTCAGCTCACTGGAGTGAAAATAAAACAGCACAGGACACTCTACATGTTTCGGAATAACATAGAACCGGCCGGATGTTCGCAGAAAGCCCGTCCAGCTGGAGTAGCAACGACAGAGGGAGGTGACGCGATGACACCGCTCAGCCCTACGCTGCGTTTCGCAAGAGAATTGCGTCTTTCAGGGGCCCCTGGAAGACGCAATTCTCTTGCGAAACGCAGCGTAGGGCTGAGCGGTGTCATCGCGTCACCTCCCTCTGTCGTTGCTACTCCAGCTGGACGGGCTATCTGCGAACATCCGGCCGGTGCCGCAGACTGTCTTTCTTCAGAGGTTTTTTCTTAACCACATGTGAGTTTTTACTATATTTTAATAAATATCATTTGGTTTTACACTATCGGAGCCCTTTGTTTTTCCCTTTATGATGATAATACTTCGCTGAGAGATGAGCCTCCTTTCCTTGTGGATCCATCTATCTGCATTTAAGTTCTTGATGTCCTAGCACAGCTCCCACCTGATTCCTTGGCGGTTTTAACAGCAGGATTTCAAAGCCCATTTAGACCCTCTGTAACGGGGGGTCATGGGGTTCTGGTAAGCGGCCAGGCTCTCTATTCATAGTGGCGGACCCATATACCTAGGATTTCACATATTATTGGATAAACTTTGGATTGTAACATCACCCTTTGGTGTTTATGTGTGTGGACTTTCATTATACTTCTTATTTAATATACATTGCAGTTTTTTCACGTTTACTTTCTGCACCAATGTTTCATATTTATATGGTCTATCATACCTGCCTAGGGGGAGGTTGGACCATTTAAACCTCGTACCTATTTTTGAGTTTATTGTATGCACATATGGTTTCTTGCACTTTTTGCTTTTAAAATATTCAGTCACATATATTGTAATTTGTTTAGATGCGCGAGTCAATATTTTTCCTATTTACGTTTGTGTGTTTGTGTCACATATAGGACTTTGCAGCACATATTATTGTTATTATTCTTATTGATGCGCAGTTTTTTTCCCAATTTTTCTCACTGATAGAAGTCACAAGACTGCTATATACTGATGATGAGAAAAGGTATTTAGCAGTTTATATTTACTAAATTTATTGCATTTCCATGTTCTGTGTACTGTGGGAGACCAGATATAGTGAATGCAGGGTCCTGGGTTTAGTAACACTTTAAAGATGATTTCCACTCTCTAAGTTGCATATTTACAGCCATCTGTGTTAGTTGCTTGTAGGTTGTCTTGGCTTTTGTGGCCATACTTCTCTTGTGGGTCACAGGAGTGCACTTACTTTTGCACTCCTGTGACCCAGAATCAGCTAATAGCAATCTAACTCCTGCTAGCAGCTGATGTGGCAGAGTTGCTCTAGGGTCTGGAAGAATCCTGCCAATATTGTCCGGATCCACCAGGATGCCTGTTTGGCAGCTGGCTCAGCCTCTCAGCATGCTGCTGAGAGCCAGAGCCAGCTGTTTCTGCTCTCTCTCCAGCCCAGCACTCCAGTGAGCACTGGAGGACCAGAGTGGAGAGCAGTGACAGATGGGCAGACCAAAAACTGAGCAATCGGCAGTCATGTGTTTGCTCAGTTCTTGGTGTTAGAGCCAACATGGCACTGTATATGTGTTTATTTTTTCAAATCCCACACTTCTGCTTTAATGCCTGGCCAACCTCCACGAGACCAATGTTCTAAGAATGAATAGACAAAATTAAAGTTATGGAAGGTCCTCTAGGTGAAAACTGCTTGGGACTCCATGCCCAGGGAAAATGCAGGATTGTTAAGTAAGGGTAGTTGTGGTAGGTGTGGGAATATCAATTTGATAGACTTAAGATTTGTGCAAATAAGTGCAATATAGCAAACAAATCTGGCAACAATATATGCAGTTGCGTATGAGTAAAGATCAAATCATCAACAAATAATCTATGTCTATGATCTTCACTTCCAAATTTAGGGCCATGTAAATTTGGATTTGATTGCATAAGGTGTTCTAGCTGGTCAATGGTCAGAAAGAGCAGGAAGGGAGAAAGAGAGCATCACTCCTGGGTACCTCTTTTTGTTGCGAATGTCTGAGAGAAGCTGTTGAGATAGCAGACACACGCTAAGGCATTGCGGTAGAGGGCCGCTAACTATGACATCAATTTCCTGAAACCCCCATTTAGTCAAAATGTAGCATAGGTAGTCCCAGGAGACAGTGTCAAATGCCTTATGTAGATCTCATTAGTGTTTCTGTGTGTGAAGTGGGTTAGATGAAAGATTTTGAAGGTATTTTGAAGGTATTATCTGATAATTTTGAAGGTATTATCTAAAGCCCGGATTAGCGTCTCTAGAAACATGTTCTAGTGGCAAACATTTTGGAAAAGATTTTCATATCTACAATCAATAGATAGTAGGGTCTGCAGTTATGTGGGTCTAATTGGTCTCAGACTTTGGGATCATAGCAATGTGAGCCAATAGACAAAAAGAGTGAAGGTCTGAATGGGCATTTAAATGGTTGTATAAATTTGCTAGCTCTGGGGCCAGGGTTTCTGAATTTTTTTTTTTATAATATAAAGCTGAAAAGCCATCGGGCCCTGCGTTTTGTTAGAGTGTGCAGATTTTTAACCTGAGGTAACCAGGGCTGGACTGGGACAAAAATTTGGCCCTGGACTTCATCCAGACCGGCCCACTTTAATTTTGCAAACACACACAAAAACAGTATACGCCCTGGCTCCCCCTCCTCCTACGTCCCCGGGCCGCCTCCGCCCTCCGGCCGTGAGAATGACGTCACGGCGCCGGGACAAAGAGGTCGCCAGGGGAGGGCTGGCAGCCTTAGGCCTGGGGGGCAAGTCCAGTCAAGTGGCCCATTAAACCACTGAATCAGCCCCGCTGGCAGGGGGGGTGACAGATGAGTCTGCTGGCGGGGGGAGGGGAGGGTGATAGATGAGTCCACTGTCGGGGGGGAGGGTGATAAGTCCGCTGGCAGGGGGGGTGATAGATGAGTCTGCTGGCAGGGGGGGTGATAGAAGAGTCTGTTGGCAGGGGGGAGGGTGATAGATGAGTCCGCTGTCGGGGGGAGGGTGATAGATGAGTCCGCTGGCAGGGGGGGAGGGTGATAGATGAGTCCGCTGGCGGGGGGGTGATAAGTCCGCTGGCAGGGGGGGTGATAGATGAGTCTGCTGGCGGGGGGGTGATAGAAGAGTCCGTTGGCGGGGGGGAGGGTGATAGATGAGTCCGCTGGCGGGGGGGAGGGTGATAGATGAGACCGCTGTCGGGGGGAGGGTGATAGATGAGTCCGCTGGCGGGGGGTGATAAGTCCGCTGGCAGGGGGGGGTGATAGATGAGTCTGCTGGCAGGGGGGGTGATAGATGAGTCCGCTGTCGGGGGGGAGGGTGATAGATGAGTCCGCTGTCGGGGGGGAGGGTGATAGATGAGTCCGCTGTCGGGGGGGAGGGTGATAGATGAGTCCGCTGGCAGGGGGGGAGGGTGATAGATGAGTCCGCTGGCGGGGGGGAGGGTGATAGATGAGTCCGCTGGCGGGGGGTTGGTTGATTGCCGCCCCCCCCAAAAAAAAACACGAGCCGTCACTGCCAAAATGTCAAATTGTAATGATGATGACTATGCTATGCATCATTTCTACAATTTACTGGTGAATGGGGATTTTCTACAATAAGTCATTTTGTAAAGGCTATATCGCATGGGTCATCACAACTTACTTCAGGCTGGGGAGCGTTGTGATTCAGTGAGGAGACAGTGACACTGAGCCAGGTCCTTGCTAGCGCCAGTAGACTAGCCCAGCAGGTCACGTGCGACGTGACGTTCTTGACGCTGGGCGTCCCCTCCCCTGACGTGCCACACGACCTGGCCTGCCTCTGAGACTCCTGGGAGGTGGGAGTTGTAGTTTGCTGCGCTCACACCACCAGGAACTTTAGCGCTGCCAGACTACAACTCCCACAATGCAGTACAGGCTGGCCAGCAGCATCGAGCTAACCAATCGGCGGCCGCCGCGGCCGACATCTATTAGCACTGCCGCCCACTGTGTAACCCAGGCCGCTGTGGCGCTGCCTGTCACAGGCTGGAAAAAAAAAATTAACAGACAGCCAGCGGCCGTTTTAAAGATAATGTAGGCGCCACCCTGCCCCCCGGCCCAGCCCGCCCCTGGAGGCCGCCCAAGGCTATAATGTTAGGGGGAGTGCCTGGGGGAGTGAATAGCGTGATGATGCCTGTGTTTGTGTGACGCCGGCGCCGCCCGCCGAGTGCAGGAGCGGAGCCGCCCAGCGTTAATGACAATGGAGACTCGGAGAGAGACACTGACAGTCAAAGAAGTGTAGTGGCCCGCTGCCAATCGGCCCACCGGGAAACTCCCGGTAGTCCCGATGGCCAGCACAGGCCTGGAGGTAACCTTTAGTAAAAATCTTTAAACAGTCATTAGATGTAGGAATGGAGCCTATTCGTGTTCTTTTACTACTGTAAAGTCAGTCCATGAGGTCACCATTCACTTAAAAACTGAACTCCGGGCAAACTGCTTAAGGTTCACACTAGGGCACCTGCAGTGGAATGCTTTTCAGAGAGTGACTAAGCAGCAGTTTCAAGGCATTTAGGAGGCAATCCTGCCTCATCTTTTTTTTTCTTTGCTGAATTTTGAATGGAACACACTGCAACCATGAGCCAAGCATTTGGCTTGCAATTGGTCCCAATGACTTAAATAGGTGAGTTTGACAGATAGTGCTGACTGGCAACTTTAAAAGCTACATTAAAATTGCCCCCTAGCTGTATGCTATGTTTTAGGTGGACAGTCAGAGAAGTCAAGGAACTGTTCACCTGTCAATGGATTTGTATTTCTGTCCATCCAATTCTAAGATTTATGGAGCTCAGCCACACTACAGATTCCTTGTCTGGCAGAGCAGGACACCTGCTTTTTTTTGTCTGCAGTAATTCACTTAAAAGGGCTCCTCTCCACCCCAGCCTGTGACTATATAGTGAATGGAGAAGCAGCAAACTGATAAACAGTATCTCCTAGTAGCAAGCTTCTTGCCTTGTACTGTAAATTTCCCAACTCCCTCTTTGAATAGGCTAGTTGCTTTGTTGTTCAAAAGCTTCTGTACTTTGTAATGGGAACACGTATACAGATCAAGGATCCTGACTTTTCTCTGACTTTCCTAGCGGTATGCTTATTCTGGGTCAATGAATCAAAGTACTAAAAAGCCAAAGACAACCAGCATTTTCAAAACAGCAATGGCAGCCACTATATTTCTCTCAATTCAAGTTTGTTTTAGGGATCAATGTAGAAGCTCAAGAGACCGGAAGGAGCTTATGTATTTGTAATTATTTATGACAGCACAATCAAATGCACTGGCAGGGCAGGTAGACCTCAACACTCAGCCACCGCATACTGTATATGTTGTACTGTCTTGTTTTAGGACATGCTCCATTGGCACCCCCAGAACTGTGACTGAGCTGTAAGCGACAGCTCACAGTCAACTACCAATGATTGGGAGCTGGTAGGATGGGCTCCTAATGACATCAGCACTGTGCAGCCTATAACAATGGTTGGGAGCCCCTCCTTCTGACCTCATGTGTCAAAGCCAGTTTAAAGTAAAGTACTGTTGGCATCCAGGGTAAGTGGGTTAATCATATGCTCAGTTTTAAATGCTCAGGTGTGCAGAAAAAAAAGCCTGTTCTGGGAGAAATATGGAGGCCATCTTTGCTGACTGTCTTCTGAAAATGTTAGATACCTGGAAGTCTGTGGCTTCAGTATGTTGAAACACTGACCTAGAACCAGGTCGAATCAGGCAAGTTAGAACTCCTGATCTGCATATTTGTTTTAACACTGTAATTTAGAAAGTAATGAAACCATCAAATCCCTATGACAGCCATGGATGCAGCAGCACACATTAAAGCAGGAAAAAACACACATGCAGCATTATGTTAATGTACCATAAAACAACACACATTTTGTGAATTGTGGTGGTCTTTGACAACTACTGTGTCACTGCATTGGAATGCCACTCTAAATTAATGACACTGCAACACATCATATTGTGCTTTAATGTGCATTGCAGTAACATGTGTTTTAGCCACAACCCATCAGTGTGAATGAGCCTTTTTAAGGTGTTGGTCTAACAAACTGAGTGCCATTTTGAGTTGCTGCAATGAAATTTCAGCAAAATGAAGTGGCCTGCTGCATCATTTTTTCACTTTGATTTTCGGGTTGTCTTTGAATTCAGCCCTCTGTAGGTTGATCATTTTCAGGCTGGTCAAAATGTTTTATATCAAGTGTACCTTCAATCTTGTTATCTAGCAAAAAAAAAAAAATCTTAGTGGCAAGAACAAAAGGCTGGCTATTGGATAGGCGATATCAGTTAATGCAGACTGCGCAGATGAAGCTAGAAGGATCATATAAAAGAGTTATCCACTAGGGTCCTTCTCTTGATTAGGCACATACACTGCTCATAAAAAAATAAAGGAACACTTTGAAAACACATCAGATCTCAATAAGGAAAAATATCTTGCTGGATATCTATACTTATATGGACTGGGTAATGTGTTAGGAACAAAAGGATGCCACATCGTTTGATGGAAATGAAAATAATCAACCTACAGAGGGCTGAATTCAAAGACAACCGAAAATCAAAGTGAAAAAATGATGCAGCAGGCTACTTCATTTTGCTGAAATTTCATTAAAGCAACTCAAAATGGCACTCAGTAGTTTGTTTGGTCCCCACATGCTTGTATGCATACCTGACAATGTCGGGGCATGCTCCTAATGAGATGACGGATGGTGTCCTGGGGTATTTCCTCCCAGATCTGGACCAGGGCATCACTGAGCCCCTGAACAGACTGAGGTGCAACCTGACAGAGTTGGATGGACTGACACATAATGCCCCAGTGGTGTTCTATTGGATTTAGGTCAGGCGAGCGTGGGGGCCATTCAATGGTATCAATTCCTTCATCCTCCAGGAACTGGCTGCATACTCTCGCCACATGAGGCTGGGCTGACATTCACACCAGTGGCCTGCTGGAGGTCATTTTGTAGGGCTCTTGCAGTGCTCATCCTGTTCCTCCTTGCACAAAAAAGCATATATCGGTCCTGCTGTTGGGTTAAGAACCTTCTACAGATCTCCTAGAGTAACTGCCTGTCTCCTGGAATCTCCTTCATGCACTTGAGACTGTGCTGGGAGACACAGCAAACCTTCTGGCAATGGCACGTATTAATGCACCATCCTGGAGGAGTTGGGCTGCCTGTGCAACCTCTATAGGGTCCGGGTATCGCCTCATGCTACCAGTAGTGACACTAACCCTAGCCAAATGCAAAACTAGTGAAAAACGGTCAGAAAAGATGAGTAGGGAAAAAAAATGTCAATAACCTCCACCTGTAAAACCATTCCTGTTTTGGAGGTCGTCTCCAGCTGGACTGGAGGTGATCCCACCTAAAGCTCGAAGTCACCAAAGGATCCTTTCTAGCCTAAAGCTCTGATCTTGGCAAACTTCCTGACTGATGAGATAACCCTTAGAATGGATGTCTTCATAGCTCAGTCTTTACCCATGCTGGACTGAAAAGAGATCTCATCTGGAGTTGGCAAGGAAGTAGTAAATCCCACCTAGAGGATCTTGGCTCTCGCTCAAGTCTCAGCTGCAGCCCCCATCAAAGTATTGGATGAGTAAGGGATAGTCTGCCCATGAGATATTGGACATGACAGGGACTGCAGAGATCTGCTCTCTAAGAGAGCTTAAGTTCAGTTGAAGTCCATAATGTACCTGACCTGAGGACTAAAGCAAAAGAAAACAAAGCAGACCAAACTGAACAAACTTTATTCAAATCCTGTTGTAGGATTTATAGATATCAGCTTAGAGAAAAACAGCCAGGCTTGATCAGTCCCAGGACGAGTGTCAGCTCTGTATCCTGTGTTTCTTGCTTGATTACCTGTTACCGACCCGGCTTACCCTGACCTGCTCTGGCTTCTCTCCTGGCTCTGAACCCAGCTTGTTTCACGGACCTGCTCTTGTCTGTTCCAGATTGACTTCCTGTGTTTGACCCTGGCTTGATCACAACTACACCTCCTGCCTATGCTTCTGACTGACTTCCTGTGTTTGACCCCCGGCCTGGCTTCTGACGACGTCTCTGCTTTTCCACCTGTTAAGATCCGCCAGTACCTCCAGGGACTCATTGGCTGTGACCACCATCTCTGCTCTTGGGTGTCTGCTCCTGGAACCATCAGACAGCTTCACCGGCAAGAAACCCGTACATCTCTGGGCATAGCACCCTCTGTCTCCAACTCCAGGGATACTCTGCACTCAGGGAGCCTTCTCGTCAACGCAGCCTCGAGCCTGGTACGTGACAGTGCCAAAGGTTCTCCAAAGTATTGAGCAAAGGCTGTGAATACTTATGAACATGTGATTTTTTTTTCATTTAAAATCTTGACAAATTTATTCAAAATAAAAAAACGAAAAAATAAATCACATGTTCATAAGTATTTACAGCCTTTGCTCAATACTTTGAAGAACCTTTTGCACCAATTACATCCTCCAGTCTTTTTGAGCATGATGCTACAACCTTGGCAAACCTATTTTTGGGCAGTTTTTCCCATTCTTTACAGGACTTCTCAAGCTCAATTAAGGTTGGATGGGGAGCTTTGGTGCACCGCCATTTTCAGATCTCTCCAGAGATGTTCAATCGGGTTCAAGTCTGGGCCACTCAAGGACATTCACAGAGTTGTTCCATAGCCACTCCCTTGTTATCTTGGCTGTGTGCTTAGGGTCATTGACCTGTTGGAAGATGAACCTTCGCCCCAGTCTGAGGTCCAGATTTTCATCAAGGATGTCTCTGTACATTGCTGCATTCATCTTTCCCTCGATCCTGACTAGTCTCCCAGTTCCTGCAGCTGAAAAACATCCCCACAGCACGATGCTGCCACAACCAAGCTTCACTGTAGGAATGGTATCGGCCAGGTGATGAGCGGTGCATGGTTTCCTCCAGACATGACGCTTGCCATTCAGGCCAGAGTTCAATCTTTGTTTCATCACACCAGAGAATTTTGTTTTTCATGGAGTCCATCAGGTGCCTTTTGGCAAACTCCAGGCAGGCTGTCATGTGCCTTTTACTGAGGAGTGGCTTCCGTCTGGCCACTCTACCATACGGGCCTGATTGGTGGAGTGCTGCAGAGATGGTTGTTCTTCTAGAAGGTTCTCCTCTCTTCACAGAGAAATGCTGGAGCTCTGTCAGAGTGACCATCTGGTTTTTGGTCACCTCCCTAAGGACTAAGGCCCTTCTTCCCCGATTGCTCAGTTTGGCCAGCCGGCCCACTCTAGGAAGAGCCCCGGTGGTTCCAAGCTTATTCCATCTATGGATGGCCACTGTGCTCATTGGGACCTTCAATGCTGCAGACATTTTTCTGTACCCTTCCTCGGATCTGTGCCTTGATACATTCCTGTCTTGGAGGTCAACAGGTTCCTTGGACTTCATGGCTTGGTTTGTGCTCTGACATGCACTGTTAACTGTGGGACCTTATATAGACAAGTGTGTGTCTTTCCAAATCATGTCCAATCAACTGAATTTACCACAAGTGGACTCCAATCAAGTTGTAGAAACATCTCAAGGGTGATCAGTGGAAACAGAATGCACCTGAGCTTTTAATAAATTTTGAGTGTCATGGCAAAGGCTGTGAATACTTATGTACATGTGATTTTTTTTTTTTTTCGTTTTCTATTTTTAATAAATTTGCAAAGATTTCAAACACACTAGTTTCACGTTGTCATTATGGGGTATTGTTTGTAGAATTTTGAGGAAAATAATACATTTTTAATCCATTTTGGAATAAGGCTGTAACATAACAAAATGTGGAAAAGTGAAGTGCTTTGAATACTTTCCCGATGCACTGTAATGTAAGGTCATAAAAAGCATGTGTCCTCTTTAAATGGGATCCTCTGGGCACCAGCTCATATTTTTCTCCACCCCTGCTAGAGCCCTCAGGCCCCCTATAAATGTAATCCTCTGTCCAGCAGGCTGCTTATATTCTCCATTCCTACAGATCCATATTGGAGAGGTTTAGTTGTACACTGCAATTGGCAGTATTTTAAATGTTTTTTTATGTAATAAATGTTTAATAAAATTCACTTTATATTTTTCTACAATTGGTGCCTGCAAAGTCAATTTTTCCATGTTCTTTATTTAATCACTATTATGTAGGAAGTGGCATTGCGCTATCCTAGGCTCCCACAGTTCCATCCTGTGTTGGAGCTTATCCAATTTTTTTATTCATTTTCTTGAAACATGCAGAGCTATTGTTGTATGTTACAATGTAGTATAGTCATACATGTCCCATATGACATGTTCTTGATTTTCCTGATCCATATTGGAGAGGTTCAGCTGTTCACTGCAATTGACAGTATTTTAAATGTTTTTTTTTTTTATGTAATAAATGTTTAATAAAATTCATTGTATATTTTTCTACACTTGGTGCCTGCAAAGTCCATTTTCCATGTTCTTTATTTAATTTCCATTCCTACAGGGTTATAACATTGGGGCAAAGACAAAAGCTATATAGTGCTTTAACCTTTTCGCTGACAGAGCCATTTTTGCACACATAAAAAAAAATCATTTTAGGCCAGAAGATTACATAAAACCCCCAAAATATTATATATTTTCTGATTCTGATTTTAAGGGGAATTCCACACCAAAATTAAAAAAAAAAAAAAAAAAAAAAAGGGGTCCCCCCAAAATCCAAAATCCATACCAGACCCTTATCCAAGCAAGCAGCCTGGCAGGCCTGAAGGGGGGTGGGGGCAAACGAGCGCACCCCCTCCTGAACCATACCAGGCTGCTTGCCCTCAAAATGGGGAGGGTGCCCCCCAAAGGACCTTGTCGCCATGTTGATAGGAACAAGAGCCTCTTCCGGACAACCCTGGCCATTGGTTTTCAGGCTCTGTGGATGGGGGGCTTATCGAAATCTGGAAACCCCTTTTAACAAGGGGGGCCCCAGATCCGCCCCCCCTCCCATGTGAATAGGTATACCCCTACACATTCACCAAAAAAAGTAAAAACAGTTTTTGACAATTCCTTTATTAAGAATGTCAAATGTACATCCATCGTCAATCACACTGCCCAATGAACCTGAAACTCCCCCCCTGCCCAAAAAATCTCTGCCTCCTTGGGAGGCCTCCCGACAACTATCTCAGCTGTGAGAGCTGTTATATAGGCAAGGACGGGGCCACCCGGTGACATAACTGAGTGACCCCACCCCCCTGACGTCAGAAGGGGGCAGGGTCACTCGGTTACGTCTACCGGGTGGTCCAGCCCTTGCCTATATAACAGCTGTCACAGCCAAGAGACAGCAGTCCCATCGAGGTGGAGCTTTTTTATTTTTTTTTCCATTTTTCGGGTCCATTGGGCGGCGTGATTGACGATGGATGTACATTGCGGGACACAATAAATTAATTGTCAAAAACTGTCTCTGTTGTGGTTTTTACTTTTTGACACTTTTTTGGTGAATGGGTACCCATTCACATGGGTGGGCCAGGATCTTGTTAAAGGGGGCTTCTAGATTCCAAAAAGCCCCCCCCGACCGCAGACCCCGACAACCAATGGCCAGGGTTGTCGGGAAGAGGCTCTTGTCCCCATCAAAATGGGGACAAGGTGATTTGGGGGGCCCCAAAAGCACCCTCCCCATGTTGAGGGCAAGCGGCCTGGTATGGTTCAAAAGGGGGGGGCGTTCGCTCGCCCCTTTCCTGGCCTGCCAGGCTGCTTGCTCGGATAAGGGTCTGGTATGGATTTTGGGAGGGGGGGGGACCCATGCCGTTTTTTTCTTAATTCTGTCATAGGGTTCCCCTTAACCACTTCAATACTCTATTATATACAGTTGTGCTCATAAGTTTGCATACCCTGGCAGAATTTATGATTTCTTGGCCATTTTTCAGAGAATATGAATGATAAAAACTGTTTTCACTCATGGTTAGTTTTTGGCTGAAGCCATTTATTATGCATCAACACTGTTTAATCTTTTTAAATCATAAAGGCAACAGAAACTACCCAAATGACCCTGATCAAAAGTTTACATACCCCAGTTCTTAATGCCGTGTATTGCCCCCTTCTAGCATCAATGGCAGCTTGAAGTCTTTTGTGGTATTTGTGGATGAGGCTCTTTATCATCTCAGATGGTAAAGCTGCCCATTCCTCTTGGCAAAAAGCCTCCAGTTCCTGTAAATTCTTGGGCTGTCTTGCATGAACTGCACGTTTGAGATCTCCCCAGAGTGGCTCAATGATGTTGAGGTTAGGAGACTGAGATGGCCACTCCAGAACCTTCACTTTATTCTGCTATAGCCAATGACAGGTCGACTTGACCTTGTGTTTTGGATCATTGTCATGTTGGAATGTCCAAGTACGTTCCATGCACAGCTTCCGGGCTGATGAATGCAAATGTTCCTCCAGCATTTTTTGATAACATACTGCATTAATTTTGCCATCAATTTTGACTAAATTTCCTGTGCCTTTGTAGCTCACACATCCCCAAAACATCAGCGATCCACCTCCATGTTTCATCATAGGCCTGGTTGACTCCTCTCCAAATGTAGCATTTATGGTTTATGGTATGGCCAAAAATCTAAATTTTGATCTCATCACTCCAAATGACTTTGTCCCAGAAGGCTTGTCTCCATGCTGTTTGGCGTATTGTAAGCAGAATACTTTGTGGCATTTGCATAGTAATGGGTTTCTTCAGGCGACTCGACCATGCAGCCCATCTTTCTTCAAGTGCCT
Organism: Aquarana catesbeiana; assembly: GCF_042186555.1. Lineage (NCBI taxonomy): Eukaryota > Metazoa > Chordata > Amphibia > Anura > Ranidae > Aquarana > Aquarana catesbeiana. Next base: position 381,911,748 of record NC_133328.1, on the reverse strand, counting down.
CCTTATTGTGCATCTTGAAACAGCCACATCATTTTTTCAGAAAGTCCTGTATTTCACCTGAAGTTATTTGTGGGTTTTTCTTCGCATCCCCAACAATTTTCCTGGCAGTTGTGGCTGAAATTTTAGTTGGTCTACCTGACCATGGTTTGGTTTAAACAGAACCCCTCATTTTCCACTTCTTGATTAGAGTTTTAACACTGCTGATTGGCATCCTCAATTCCCAGAATATCTTTTATATCCCTTTCATGTTTTATACAGTTCAACTACCTTTTCCCGCAGATAATTTGACAATTCTTTTGCGTTCTCCATGACTCAGAATCCAGAAACGTCAGTGCAGCACTGGATGAAAGATGCAAGGGGTCTGTCAGGGCTCCAGCAACTCATTGACCTTTCATACACACACACTAAGTACAAGCAAACAGATGACAGGTGAGGATGGTTTCCTTTAATAGCCATTCAAACCCCTTTGTGTCAACTTGTGTGCATATTATCAGGCCAAAATTACCAGGGTATGTAAACTTTTGATCAGGGTCATTTGGGTAGTTTGTTGGCATTATGATTTAAAAAGAGTAAACACAGTTGACTTATAATAACTGCCTTTAGGCAAACACTAACCACGAGTAAAAGAACTGTTTGTGTTATCATTCATAGTCTCTGAAAAACAGCTAAGAAATCTTAAATTCTGCCAGGGTATGTAAACTTTTGATCACAACTGTACTGTATTATATACTGTACACTGACTGCACTTTATATATATTTATTTACACACACACTGAACTGCCTGCACACCACTAATTAACCTGCCTAATCTAGCTCAAGTTCTCAATCTCCACATTATCACACTACATACGGTGTAAGTAGCCTTATGTACTGTGGGGCGTGGACTTAGCCCCTGAGTCATGATTGGCCAAAGGCACCATGTCTTTGGCAAATCATGGCTCTCACAGCAGATCGCACTGTGACTGGCCAAAGCATGTGGGTCAGGTGCATGTTTTGGCCAATCAGCAGCCATCAATGCACTGCGATCTCACAGTTCATTATAGGGCACTCCAATTTGCCACAAACGCCCCATATGTTCGTTTGTTCTGAGAAAAAATTAACATCCAGACCATCCCTATTGCTGAAGAAGACAAGATGGCACAGGTAGGGAGACATTTATTATAGTCTCCAAGAAAATGGCATGGCCAACCAAGACTAGACTCATCTGTCATCTAATGAAATTCCCCGAGGAAATTACATGTCCTGGTGACAAAACACGTTAGGGTGGAGCTGGGGTGAGGTTAGCATGCGGAAACTCAGAAGGGCTGTATTTGTAGTAGCCAGCCACAATACCAGCAGTGTTGTTTGGATGCTGTCAAAGTGGTGCACTTGAGCACTTTTAAAATGTGAGTGTACTACAAATGTGAGTGGGTTTTAATTAAGTGTTTTAAAAGTTTAAAGCACTGTGTAGCTTTTATCTTTGCTCTAATGCTATAACACTGGAGGAGTGGAGAAAATAAGGAACCTGCTGGACCAAGGATTGCATTTAAAGGGGATCTGACGCCTCTTACAGGGGTGGAGATTAGAAGCTGGAGCCAAGAGGAACCAATTTAAAGGGGACACATGCTGAAAGACATGGCAGACTTTGGTATATGTGAACATTTTTTTCTGTGTAAAATCACTATAAAATAATAGCGCCACACCATTTTTTGTTTAGCTTTGTTTTTAAGCATACATGAGAAGCGGTGCAGGATTTAGGCAGCTGAAGTTGATTGGATCACCAGGTTTGATCGTATTGTATTCTTTGCGAAGATAGCAGCGCAAAGGGATTTTTGTTAATATATTATAGTAACTCTCTCGTGATGCAAGTTGAGCCCATGTTTAAAAAAAACTGCAACATTGGAGATCCTAGAGTACAAAAAAAATAGCACCCCCATCAATATTTCTTAACAACTAAACTCCAAGCAAATGGTCTAATGCACAGCTAAAATACATACACAACTGCTATCTTACCTGCCAAAGTATTTTTTTTTTGCACTTCAGAAAGCACAGCAAACCTGGTGACCTGGCTTTCCACCCCAGCCTTTAACCGCTTCCCGCCCACCCAACGTCATATGACATCGTCGGCTTTGTGCGGTGATATCGGAATGATGCCTGCAGTTACAGGCATCATTCAGATATCTTCTTTTAGAGCCGGCAATTCCCTGCACCATAAGAACAAGCATAGCGGCTATTCAGCCACTTGATCGTTCTTATAGGCGGTGGGAGGGGACATTCTTCTCCCGCTGCCCTCTGGTGCTTCTCCCAGCTCACCCCTGCCATCAGCGAACCAGAAAAGGAACTGACCGGTGGCAGATGTTGACCATAGAGATTTCCGGCAGGCCAGATGGTCCCTGGAGCCTCTATGATCGTACGGAGGCCGGGCACGATGTTATGATGTCACATCAAGCCTTTACCTTTTACAAAATGCCGCCGCCTTGGCTGGGAAGCCAGAATTTTTTATTTTAAATTTCAGGCTTCCCAGCCTAGAGGTGAGATCTGGGGACTTACTGAGCCCAGATCTCACTGCAAAGAGGACCTGTCACGCACTTTTCCTATTACAAAGGATGTGTACAATCCTTGTAATAAGAATAAAAGTGATAAAAAAAAGTAATAAGAAAGCCTCAAACTAGAAAAATAACATTAATAAAAAAAAAAAGAAAGAAAAAGCGAGCATACATAAGTAACGCCCACATATGTAAACAATGTTCAAACCACACGTGAGGTTATCGCTGCAAATTAGAATGAGAGCAATAACTCTAGCAAATGCTAAAGCGTCCCCTATGGGGATTTTTAAGTACCGAAGTTTGGCTCCATTGCACGAGCATGTGCAATTTTGCAGCGTGACATGTTAGGTATCCATTTACTCGGTGTAAAATCTTTCAACATTATGCAAAAAAATGTAGCCAACTTTACTGTGTGTTTTTTTTTTTTTTTTTTTTTAAATGCATGAAACTTTTTTTTCCAAAAAAAAAAAAAAAAAAAAAAAAAAAAAAATGCATTTGAAGAATTGCTGCGTAAACACCATGCAAGATAAAAAAAAAAAGTTGCAATAATGTTTGGGGGTTCTGTGTAATTTTCTAGCAAAAAAAAAAAAAATGGATTTTTACATGTAGGAGAGAAATGGCAGAATTGGTCTGGTAGGCAACTGTAGGAGGGCAAACACACGCTGTTGGTTTACATCTGTGTATTCTGGTACACTAAAATGCATAGTAAGGTGTGTAGGTACATCTACCCGCATGCACATACTGTACATGAATCTGCTCTAAGGCTCGATTCACACCTATGCATGTTGCTTTTGAGCGTTTTTGGAGGTTTTTTTTTCATGCTTGGCACGTTTTTGAGCAGCGTTTTTGTAGCGTTTTTGCGGCGTTTTTGCCGCGATTTGCGTTTTTTTTTTTTTTCATTTTTTTTGTCTTAAAAAAAAATTACAAAAAAAAAAAATAAAAAAAACGGCAAAAACGCACCAAAAACGCTGCAAAAACGGTGCACTTGCGTTTTTGATGCTTGTCCATTGAAATCCATTACATGCAAAACGCTGCTTTTTGCATGAAAAAAAGTCCCCGACCCTTTCCAAAAACGCAGAGATACAAAAAAGCATTGATGTGAACATGTTCCATAGGAACCCATGTTAAAAAATTCCCATGCATTTCTGCAAAATGCAAAATGCATCAAAAAACGCGCTAGTGTGAATGGAGCCTAAAGGATCAGTAACAGACTTGGGTAAGCTTATCTCTTTTCTCCTCCTGTTAGAAAAAGTTTCTTAAAATCCTATGTATATAATTAATCTCAGCTGACTGACTCCCATTCCTGCCCCTTCCTTTCAAAGTATGAGTGTTACTGTACAGGACATTACAGGAGGCGGATACTAAATAAAATTCAATTTACATACTAATTGCACTTAAAATGCATGTAACGATTTTTAAATCATAACTGCACTTATTGCTGTTTAAACTATCGGGCTAACATTTAACTGTAATTCTCAAACACAGGTTTTAGGAACTTTCAGTGTTCCCCTTTTTCTGGGGAAATGTACCATTGGTTGGCTCATCTGCCATCTGAATCTTTGTTTCAGGAGGTTCATTTGTTCCATCCACCACACACACACACACGGTATAAAATATACCACCCTTTTCAACTGCCACTCAGTTCAAGTAGCTTGAATGTTGGGCTAGAAACTGAGAAAGAAAAGAGCACCAAGTACTTGAACTATGGGCCATGTGAACCCTTGGAGCCCAATTGGTGCCATGACTCCTCTTGGCCAGTCACAAAAAACAACTGTGCTCTGAAATGGTATAACTGATACTATTGGATTTTTACTTTCATTTTTCAAAACATGGTACCTGGAAAATGAAAACTAATACAATCTTAGTTTTTCAAAAGGCAATAGTAAACGGATTTGTGATACTTGGTCTGGTGTTAATTTCCTACAATTTGACCATGTAGTAAGGGATACTAAATGTAGGGGTGGGAGCAGATTAAAAAAAAGTTATAGCTAAAACATTTTTTACAATATATACAAGTATGCTTTTCACAGGCACATGATAGATCTCCTAATGACAGAAATTTACATCTTAGCTGTGAGACATCTATACATTTCTGTTCACAGGTCATTGACACTCCTAAGAGTTGTCTAAATACAACTAGGATAATGAAGCGGTTTAGGTTTGCAGAGGACTAGGTATATAGCTGTTTGTTCACAACACCACGTGAAATAAGACAGATAGGTGTAAAATATATTCTATTTTTTGCTGACATTTATATTTAGCAAAATATTGCCGCTAGAACTTTATCATCTTTAACAAGTGAACAAGCTCCAAAAGAAATGTTTTATTGCTCAACCATAGATGTGTAGGTTTGCTTATTTTGCAATGTGTTCATATCTTTTTGTCTTACAATAAAATTACCCAGTATTTTGTGAGTTTGTGAAATGGTAAACGTGTCTTTTCTATTAACAGAGTTCCTCTGCAAAAGCTTGGAGGTACATTTTTCCAAGGATAGAGAAAGTAATCACAGTACAGAAGGCATCAGCTGTTCTTTGCAACCTTACATCCGGACACCTTTTTAACAATATTCTTTCAATATAAAGTCCAACTTTCCCAGAAATAGATTACTCCCTTAGAGGTCTGTTACACTTTGATATCAAAGCAAACCACTGCCTGTAACCCATATGTAGCATCTCCCTTAACCTGATTTCCCATTGTTTAATCAGAGGTAGAAAGTTTACAAGGATCTCAGATTTCAACTGCAATATAATATCTTTGAATGTTATTAAATGTGAACTAAAGAAGTTCACCGAGACAAAAAGGAACAAAAACACCTATGTGTTCTACAAAAATCTGATTAGTCTAATATGGGTTATCCGATGCAGGGATCCACTTTTACAGTAAGGGCTCATCTACATCTTTGTAATCTAAATTATGTCATACTTTAACGTGCACTGCGTTAAAACAGTCTATTAAAATTGATGGACTGGCAACACACCCCAACTTCCTTAAAATCCCAACTGCTTTTTTTTTTTTTTTTTCAAATTGCAACATTGCCATGTGCTGCCTATAGTGCGCTGGAAGGCAATTAACAATGAAATGTCCCAAACACGTTATATGCATTGTCTAAACAGGAAAAAAAACAAAACAAAAAAAACAAAAAAAAAAAACAAACGTATATAGGTCCTACAAACACCCCATATGCACTACCCCTTAAATGCTTTGCTTTAGCTTAGATGCATGGCAAACAATTTAGCATGTAGTGTAGTGGATACAAAGAGAAAGATTTTATGTATCAAAATGTCTAAAAATTGGGTAAAGGAAACCTGGTGTGGATTATTTTCTTTAATGTACAGCATCAGATTTACTGAAAAACGAGCTGTTGGCTCAGTGTGTCAGCAAATTTGACTGCTTCCCTTTTAACTTACAAGCCCATTGGTTACTGTGAGCAACTGCCCCATTTTCTGTAAACTGTGCTTTGAAAGCTGAAACCTGTTTAGTTGTCATATGTCATATTTTTTTGCACCAGATTTTGTAATCCAGTTCTATACCGCATATTACCCTACACTCACACAGAACTTTATTACCTTTGAAAAGTTTTTTAAAAATGGGCAACAGTTTATATAAAGAAAACCTAAAACCTAGTATATGAATAATATCAAAACACGAGTAGACACTGACATATTAAAACAAGTTAAAATATATCTAAAGCTGAACACTTGCCTATAGCAGTCAATGGTCTCCAGTTGTTTCTTTTTTAAATCTGCCCCCTGGAGTAGTTCCAAGTACAGGGCTATTAGCCCCAGCTTGCTACTTTTATCATGGCAGTTTTCTTTAAACCTATGTCATCCTAAGATTGTTTTTCTGTAAGATCTAATGTTTTCTGCACACAAAAAATTAAGTATGGACATCAAACGTAGGGGCCTCCACCCTCCCACCTGCAATGAAATGGCCTATGCAGCCAAGAATTCCATTTGTGTATTAGTTACTGTATTGACTACACTGTTCATTTTACATCAGCCTGAAGTAAGCACCTGAAATATTTCTTGCATACACAGGTGAGCTAAAACAACAAAACAAGTATTATTTTACACCCTACAGTGCTAAAAAACAAAAAAAAAAAAAAAACCCATACAGTCCTCAGATTTACCATACACTTTTGAAATATATAGCAGGCATGTCAATGCGTTGAAAGGAAAGGAAAGAACAAAATTTAGAAATCATGGTAACTAAAGAATTTAAGCAGGACTTACCTTGTCTGAAACCATGATTTTCATGAAATGATTGCCCTCTAAGTTTGAAAAAAAAAAAAATCACGTCCTTTCTAGCATATATTTATTACATTCATACTAAAGATATCCTAAGATCATCTACAGCTATAGAAAAGGCTATACGGTTTTCTTGAGTGTGGAGAGACAGGTCTTTACTGCAGCATGTCGATGGCCTTCTGCATATCAGTCAGTGTGTCTGTGAGCTGGGGGCTTCAAGGAGCACCCAAGCAAGTGAGAAATGCCTGACCCTGGAAATGCAAATATATTTCACATATACTAAACGTCCCTGGTCAGCCCTTTACCCATATCCACATAAAAGCAAGACTTATGAGATGGCTCAGCCTTGTGAAATGTCATGCTTTGCTAAAAGTGCCACATAGGTGAGAAGAGTCAAATTACAGAGGATATGGATCTTTCACTGAAAGAAAAAATCTATTAGCATAGTATTTATTTTATATATTTTCAGCAGTACAATTGGTATCCTTAACTCATCTCAACTCTACAAATGCATTACATTTTTTTACACAGTACAAGTCCACGAATGGGATTACACTGCAGATGGAGATGCAAGATTCAGTACATTATTCTGTGCCGACACATGAAAATGCATGTATATAAAATCGTAGATGAAAGTGAACCTAAACTTACCTTTCCTTCAATGGTCCCCTGTCGGTGTCGGTCTTTGGCAGTCTTCATTGGCCAGCACAGGATGACGTCACTACATAGTAACATGGTGCCAAGCAAGACGTAACATGGTCTTAAAGGTTGGCCTAGCCTTTAAAATATATAATTTTACAAAAATGCCAAGCAAGACGTAACCCCTTTAATGGCAGTTAAAGGGGTTGTTATGGCAGTGCACACAAGCACTTCCAGCCCCTCTGCTAGGATAACCTGTAGTATATACTGTATTCTATTTTGTAAAATTCTTCTTCTAAATATCTTATTTCTTCTCCCGATCAGCGGTCACATGACTGCCCGTTGCTCTCTTCCTCTGATGTATGTACTACGGAGGGAGGGGCCAAGATCTCCCTCTGACGTCTGCCGGGCGATCATGTGATCTCCCTCTGTAGTGCATACATTGAAAGGAGACAGCGACGGGCGGTCACGTGAGACCGCTGATCGGGGAGAAGAAACAAGGTAGTTAGAAGATGAATTTTACAAAACTGTATACAGTATATACTAAATGTAATCCTAGCAGAGGGGCTGGCAGTGCTTGTGTGCAGTAATGTTTGCACTGCTTGGAATGGTGCTAGAATGGGAGGGGACTGGTAGCGCACACATAGAGCTGACAGGCAGGGAGGGGAGAGCAGTACACAGGAGAGCAGAGAGGAGAGCTGCGGATGACTGAGTCATGTAAACTGACCACGGTGTCAGGGCTTAGCAGCCATGATTAACAGTGGTCAGTTTACAGGGGGAGGACAGAGCCAGGCAGGATCAGCCAGGTATTTTAGGCGATACAGGGGGCCAAATTACACAGTACAAGCACTGTGATGTTATTCATGCTTTAAAAGAACAGGATCCTTTTTTTCTTTTTTGGGTAACAAATGCTTTAAGTATATATTTGAATGTGAGCTTGAAGAAAATCAAGTGCTTTCTTACATTTAGTGGCTAAATTTAGGAAGTTAACCGTGTGAGTAATTGCATTCTGAAGTAAGTATTGGTAGGAAACATAAGCAATACCACAGAAACACAAAATTTGAACTTTTTAATGTAAAATAAAAAGATACAACATGTGCAGGTTCAATTTGAAACCAGAGGGGAGATCCCAAAAAAAAAAAAAAGCACAGAAAAAGTGCAAGAAATGGAGTCTAGTCACTATCCTTTCTTCTCTTATGGCTGTGGTATCTGTCTTCATTCCTAAAATTAAAAAGACAGCTTTAGTTTCAACATCTTGGCCTTTTTGTTTAATACATAAGACAGAAAAAAAAAAAAAAAAAAAGGATTGCGTTGTTCAACTCTAAAACCACCACAATCCTTCACAGAATTCAGCTGCATATTATAAAGCATATTTATCAAACACAGCAATATAAGAAAACATAGCACTCCACTCTAACGCCCAACAATTAATTGTGCTTGTAACTTGCCCTCTAAAATGTAAAGACCAGCTGAAGTTGGTGTATATACCAACCAGCGCATAAACGGCTTAAATTGCACTTGTAAAAATTACAAGATACTCTGCAAGGACACCTATCTAGGAAGAACCTGGGTTCTACAGTATAAATTTAACACAAATATATATAAAAAGTAATACCAAGAGTGCTCACAAGGTAAAAATTGAATACAAATAAAATACCAAATACACAACACACAAATATTGTTAAAGTGTGACCTAACAACCTATCATAAAACTATGAACATCCTAACCAATATTGTGCAATTTGGTTACCAACCTAGTTATTTCTTGGCAGAAGATTTTTTTACCTTAATGCATTCCATGTAATAAGGTAAAATAACCTTTTGGGTGCAGCACCTCCCCCTCAGACCCCTCCTTATACTTACCCGATCCCCATCTCGATCCAGCAATGTGCATGAAAGCAGCGGCTCTCCTGGGTCTCTCTTCCTTAATTAGCTCACACAGCAAAGGAAGCCATTGGCTCTTGCTGCTGTCAAAGCCAGTAAGCCAATGAGAGAGGCTGATCCACGCTGTGTGCGTGTGTGAATAGACAATGTAACGTTTGTTATTTTTTAAAGAAAAAGAAAGAAGAAAACTAACCAGGTCCCACAGAGTACATACCCATACATTGCTGCAAATTAGGTAATGAGGAGGAGATCCACAGGATATTTATTAAAATATGGCTACACATGAGCCGAGCGGCTGATTTCTTCTGTTAGGATTGTGATAGTTTCCTATTTAGTTGTTCTCTGGTCACATGGGTGATCTTGCCAGTGAGTCTGTCTTTCAACTTCTTTTAACAAACCAAGTTTTCCAGCAAAAGTGGCATTGAACAACATGGATTGAGACAAATCACTGACAAGGGGCCTTACAATGGTCAGCCCCCCTTTTAAAAAAGCGCCTTTATCCAAAAGCAGAAAAAAAAAAAAAAAAAAAAAGTTTGCTATAACTGCTTAACCACTTGCCTACTGGGCACTTTCACCCCCTTCCTGCCCAGACCTAATTTTTAGATTTCAGCGCTGTCACACTTTGAATGGCAATTGCGTGGTCATGCAACATTGTACCCATATGAAATTTTTTTCATTCTTTGAGACAGATAGAACTTTCTTTTGGTGGTATTTAAATCACCACTGTGTTTTTATTTCATGCTAAACAAAACCGAAAATGTTGAAGAAAAAAAAAAAAAAAAAAAAAAAAAAAAAAGAAAAAAAAAAAGGGTTTTGTTTGTTATAAAATATTCTAAAAGTTAATTTTCTCCCTCACTGATGTGTGCTGACAAGGCTGCACTGACATGTGGTCTACATGGGTGGCACTGACAGGCAGCACTTGTGGGCACTGTTGGGGCTGTACCGATAATTAGGACACAGATGATCAGTGCCACGATTATCAGTGTAGATGTGGATTTGCCGGTTATCGGACTGCCGATAACCAGCAAAGCCTTTTTACACTGATCAGCTGTGATTAGACACAGCTGGTCACATGGTAAAGAGCTCTGCGATTGGCTCCTTAACCAGATCTGTGATCAGCTGTGTCCAAAGGACACGGCGATCGCAGATCTGTGCCAGTGCTTGCCACAGGGGGCACATGGAGGTTGTCCATAGACGCCCTCCCGGCAATGTGAGTCCGTGCTGTAGCCGTCTTTCAGCTATAGTGCGTGTTGAAATCGGTTGAAGTGTTAGGGTTTCAAAAACAACAAACTCCATTCTTCTCTAAAAATACATGAGCAGCTAGCTTTGTTAATCTATGTAAAGTATGGGTTATCAGGGATATTTAGTGCCTTTATAAAAAGGAGTGCGTTCAAACAGGTTACGTGTCTAGTGTTTACTCTTTACTGTTTTATCAAAAATGACAGCAATCACTAGCTGGAAATCTGCTCAGCTCCCATCACCATCTTTTATGGCCCAGACTGTTAAGTAACAGCAAGTATATAGTGCACTTCAATGCTTCAATGTTCACAAAGCATGAGTACATGTATATTAAAGTATTTGAAATTATGAGCACTGTTGCAGAAGTCCATGACATGTGATTTTGCATGTCATTTAAATCATTGAGGCTAATAATTGGACTTAATTTTGCAGTTTTGTCTGTTGCACCCCAAGTTAAAGTTAAAAGCAGGAATACAATCAAACATGCAAATCAATTAGAAGGTATTACTGCTAAAACACTCATGCATTAAGCCTGAAAGAGTTGTATTGTTTTGGACCTAATGCAGATCTTGGCTAGTATGGCACACTTGGCAGTGGTGCTGTATATTAGTGAATAAAAATAAAATAAATACAGTAAAAAGTACAACCCCCCCCCCCCCCCAAAAAAAAAACAAACACTTGCCTGTCTTTTTTAGGTCTAAATCCCCTGTCTCTTTCTCTGCTTCGGCGTATGCGTGGACTTCTGCTGCGCTCTTTCCTACGACCAGATCGATACCTGTCTCTTTGACTTCCTAAAGACTGTCTGGACTCAACAGATGGAGATCTTTGCTGCTCCTTTCTGTGTATAAAATGTTAAAAGGATTATCAGGTTATTTCATTGGATTATAAGAGCATTACAACAGGAAATTTTATATAAAGGAAATCATTAAAGTGATACTACTACACACACGGTTAAATTTACATTGTCTCTCCCCTTTCTGTATGTGGATGATGGCACTAATTATATAAAAAAACAAAAACCCACCACACACGACATCCAAGAATCATTTTTTCATAATTGATACACAGCTGTCACATGACCCACCAGATCTTTCCCAGCCTGTCTGCACAGAAAAAGTGGCAGGAGGAGCCTCTAGTGCTCAGCTGATGGACACTTCAGTAAAAACAAAAAACCACCCCAAAGGATTTGGGATACAGAGTAAAAATGAATAATTGATATTGTGCTTAGCCAGTTAGTGAGCAAGGAGGGAGGGAGTGGGCTGTCTTTTACCACTGTGTATACACCCATATGTGTGAATCTATAATCACAAGGGCTGCTCAGATGTAATAGGGAGTAAATGTTTAGGGTAGAAAACACACTGAAAACTGGGCATGTGCACTAGCTGCCAACACTACTCTTTAAAATCCCCAACTGCAGTGGAGACATGGACAGGAGGGGGAAAGAGAAAAGCAGGTCTTCTGCAAAATACAGAAAACGAATCCCATAGTGACTGAGTGAGTATGAGCAGTATGTAATCCAGCATTTGATAGTTTTTAATGATGTGGGTTTAATGTAATTTTAACGATTTATAATTAGGGTGATTTTGTTATATGGGCAAATAGCCTTCAGGCTTACCTATTAATTGAGGAAGAAGAAATAGAGGAGCTAGCATCATCATGCATGTCATCACGCCAACTGCTGGTCAGCTCTTCCATATGAACATTGATGACATCTCGTATTATCTGAAGGAAAAAAATAAATAAATAAAAAAAAGTAGCTGAGCATAAAATGAAAGGCACAGGGAAGGAAGGAAGGAAGGAAGGAAGGAAGGAAGGAAGGAAGGAAGGAAGGAAGGAAGGAAGGAAGGAAGGAAGGAAGGAAGGAAGGAAGGAAGGAAGGAAGGAAGGAAGGAAGGAAGGAAGGAAGGAAGGAAGGAAGGAGATACCAATTACTGATACCTTTGCGGGTGCGATTAGAGCCCATACAAAATAAATGGGTTCAAATCGCACTGCAAACAATCGCATGTGATTTGAACAGGCGTTCCTGTCCGAATCACATGCGGTTTCTCGCACTGCTCCTGTTTTTTCTGCAAGTAAATACCTTCTACAGCTCACTTTCTGTTTGTTGTCTGTAAAAAGCCTAGGCTTATGACATCATGCACAGCGCTCTATCTAACTCTCGTGAGCGTTTGCCAGGAAAGGGGGGGGGGGAGTCATAAGAGGGCCAATGAGAGCTGCAGGGGAGTGTGTGTAAATCCAGGAAGTGAACAGGCAGCAGCTTCAGCTGCCCACAGTTAAAATGGTTGCAGCCAGACTCAGTGGAGGGAGATTTCTGCAGCAAAAATGGCAAGTACAGAATCACAGTATATATAAAATAATATGCAAAGTGGTTGGAGGGAAGCTTCAGAATGACAAAGATGTTTTTATTACAAATTATGTAAGCAGACGGCAGTTCCTCTAAGTCAGATAAACCAGAGCGCTCTGGGAATCCCTTAATATGCATTACGTGTTTTTTTGTAAAACATTTGCCCCAAAATCATCATGATTTTCAGTAAACTGACAAAGTATTACCTCAGTGTAGGATTTCTTTGTTATGTGAACATTCTTTGCTCTGTAAGATTGTCGTCTCCTTTTGTAGTCCCTCATTTCTGCCATGATTTCAAGATGGGACTTTGGACACTTCTGGTCATCATCTTTGCAGAAAATACAGACATGGATATCAGTTACTCTTAACAGAAATGAATCAATGTTTTTTTTACTAAAAACACACATTTCAGACAAAATGAATTCAGAGTGGCATAAATAAAGCAACCAAGAAGCAAGGAAGAGAAACATGTACCTTGTTTGATCTTGGCAGTTAAATCCTCAAACAGATCTGCTTCATTCATCTCAGAACCAGATCTATCCGCTTTTGTCTTTTGTGTAACATAGTCATAGATTGCAAGGCGATCGGCAGACGTTAAATCACAAATTGCATGCTTGTGATTCTGAGGAACTTCAACAGGGGAAGACGAATACACACCTAAAGTATAAAACATCCATTTATTTACATACTCAAGTATATTGTATGGTTTATATGAATAAATTAAATTAAAGGCCTGTAAAATCAAAACCAACTAAGTTGTATCACACACACACTAGGAAAAATTTGCATATGTATGTACGTACAGTATCTCACAAAAGTGGGCACACCCCTCATATTTTTGTAAATTTTTTTTATTATATCTTTTCATGTGACAACACTGAAAAAGTGACACTTTCTTACAATGTAAAGTAGTGAGTGTACAGCTTGTATAACAGTGTAAATTTGCTGTCCCTCAAAATAACTCAACACACAACCATTAATGTCTAAACCACTGGCAACAAAAGTGTGTACACCCCTAAGTGAAAACGTCCAAATTGGGCCCAGTGTCAATATTTTGTGTGGCCACCATTATTTTCCAGCATTGCCTTAACCCTTTTGAGCATGGAGTTCACCAGAGCGTCACAGGTTGCCACTGGAGTCCTCTTCCACTCCTCCATGATGACATCACGGAGCTGGTGGGCGTTAGAGACATTGCACTCCTCCATATTCCGTTTGAGGATGTCCCACAGATGCTCAATAGGGTTTAGGTCTGGAGACATGCTTGGACAGTCCATCACCTTTACCCACAGCTTCTTTAGCAAGGCAGTGGTCATCTTGGAGGTGTGTTGGGGTTGTTATGTTGGAATACTGCCCTGCAGCCCAGTCACCGAAGGGAGGGGATCCTTCTCGGCTTCAGTATGTCACAGTAGATGTTGGCATTCATGGTTCCCTCAATGAACTGTAGCTCCCCAGTTCCGGCAGCACTCATGCAGTCCCAGACCATGACACTCCCACCACCATGCTTGACTGTAGGCAAGACACACTTGTCTTTGTACTCCTCACCTGGTTGCCACCACACACACTTGACACCATCTGTACCAAATAAGTTTATCTTGGTCTCATTAGACCACAGGACATGGTTCCAGTAATCCATGTCCACCGATAATCACAAAAATGCCTAGTATCGGCACCGATATCGGTGCAACCCTACTTATTACCCAAATAAAATTTCTGCCATAGAAATAGTCAGTTGGACATTGTACCAACAACCTTCATTTTCCTAGTCTTCTCTCTCCTTTCCAGTTCAACAAGGTGCTTAACCACTTCCCGCCCGCACACGTCATATGACGTCCTGGGCTTTGGGCGGGTATATCTGAATGATGCCTGTAGTTACAGACATCATTCAGATATTGCCGGTTTCAGCCGGCGAATCTCTACACCATAGGAATGATCATAGCGGCCGTTCCACCGCTTGATCGTTCCAATGGGAGGCGAGAGGGGACGCCCCCCCCTCCCGCCGCCCTCTGGTGCTTGCTCCGACTCACCGTTACGATCGGTGAGGCGGAGAGCGGATCCGCCGGCGCCGGATGTAGATCATAGAGATTTCCGGCGGACCAGATGGTCGCCGGAGTCTCTATGATCATCGGAGGCCGGGCGCGATGTTATGACGTCACGCCCGGCCTCTCCATTAAAAAAAACGGCGCCGCTTCGGCTGGGAAGCGATGATCTTTTTTTTTTTTTTTTTTTTTTTTTTATTTCAGGCTTCCCAGCCTAGTGGTGAGATATGGGGTCTTATTGACCCCATATCTCACTATTAAGAGGACCTGTCATGTTATATTCCTATTACGCAGAAGTCCCGCCCACATATGAAAACGGAGTTCAAACCATACATGTGAGGTATCGCCGCAAGAGCAATCATTTTGTCACTAGACCTCCTCTGTAACTCAAAACATGTAACCAGTAAAAAAAAATTCAAGCGTCGCCTATGGGGATTTTTAAGTACCGAACATTGGAGCCATTCTACGAGCGTGTGCAATTTTGAAGCGTGACATGTTAGGTATCTATTTACTCTGTGTAACTTCATCTTTCACAATATGTAAAAACATTGGGCTAACTTTACTGTTTTGTTTTTTTTTTTTTAAACACAAAACTGTTTTTTTCCCAAAAAAAAAAAACGCGTTCGAAAAATTTCTGCGCAAATACCGTGTGAGATAAAAAGTTGTAACAACCGCCATTGTATTCTCTAGGGTCTTTGCTAAAAAAACATATATAATGTTTGGGGGTTCTATGTAATTTTCTAGCAAAAAAATGATGATTTTTACATGTAGGAGAGAAATGTCAGAATTGGCCTGGTAAGGAAGTGGTTAAAGCTGAACTCTTGGTATGGAATTTATTGTATAGTTATATTGGTGCAGCTTGGACCAATTTGAGTATGCATATGTCATACTCATGGGACCACTGTGGCAGTGGGTAATCACTAGTAGTTGCTGCTAGTACAGAGATCACGGTTTTCCCAGTTCCTAATTTGATTGGCTGCCCTGCTGCATAGGGACCACAGAAGGTCACTTGCTCAGCATCATTCACAGAAAGCCTTGCATTCTTCTCAAAAATGGAAGGCGTTCTCTGACTGGATGAGATGTAGAGGTGGGGCAAGAACACAATCTCCACCTCATCCAATAGGAGACTTGCTTTGCATAAGTCAGTCATGATGAAGCACTGTATAAGGAACATACACAGCATACCTCCCAATCATACACCATGCCCCAAGAGAAGGTACAACAAAAACACTGGGTGTCTGTTTTAGACAAACAGCCAATTGACATATTAACCCCTTAGAATTAGTCAAATACTGAAATGTTGATCTTAGTTCATCTCACGAAAACACAAATCCAGCCATGGTCACCTTTTTTTTTTTTTTTTTTAAACTAGATTATAAAAAAGGCAGGTAATTTTAAAAGGATATCACTTGGAAAAAGGATACTGCACATAAGCACAGTGGTTCTGTGTAATATCAAGATTTATCCCGACCTATACTCACCACTGCTGTGAAAAGGGAAAGAGAATCAGAGATATTGTTTAAATAAAAATAAAAAGGATTAACTAAACACGTTCACTGCACACAACTTCCCCCACCCATTAAATAACCCATAGAACATTTAAATAACCCTATTCTTTACAACTCATTCACTTATAGATATTTTTGTATGTCCCAGATTCATTAAAGTGACCTATCATTTAGTCTTTGAATGGCAGAAGAAGCATACAACTTCCCCTTACTCTAAGTAAGCACCTTTCTGTAAGATCTCTCAATAGAAAATTAAGCATTAGTAGTCGGCTATGGTTGTACTGTCAAGTCTCACAATATTAAAATCCAAGCAGGGTTTATACTAGCTCTAAATATGTAAAAGAAACACCAGTTCCCTCTAGTGGTCGGACTGTGTATTGTATCCAACTGAAGACCAAGCAGAAATGGCCTTCTTTTCAAAGGATGGTAAGAATAATCGCTTCGAAAGCGCTGTAACAAGGGAGTTTTTAACCTCTTTTTAAACAAGCGGCACTTTACTGCGAACACATGGGCGGCCCCAGTGTGAAAGGGGTCTAAATATTATGCAGTGCTATGAGTGAGACTATCTCAATAGTACAACTACAAGCCCCTAAATCCTAAACGTAAAGTGAGAAAAAAAACAAAAACGTAATAATCCCAAAGGCACATGAACCCATGGGGCAAAAAGGATTATTTTTTTAGGCTCACAAGCACCACCATTCATTACTCTTACTTTGTTCATCAGCACCATGAAGAGAACTGTTTTTTCTGACTTTTGCACTTCATTTGTGTCTTTTTTTTTTTTTTTTAATTTCATTTTTTCTTAAGATTTCAGTGCCTTGAAAAAGTATTCATATCCCCTTGAAATTTTTTTCCACATTTTGTCATATTACAACCGAAAATGTAAATGTATTTTATTGGGAAGTGGAAGGAAAATGATACATGGTTTTCAAGATTTTTTATAAATAAATGTCTACAAAGTGTGGCGTGCATTTGTATTCAGCCCCTTTTACTGAATACAAATGCATGCCACACTGATATTGCTTTCAGAAGTTACCCAATTAGTAGTCCACCTGTGTGTAAATTTATCTCAGTATAAATATAACTGTTCTGTGAAGCCCTCAGAGGTTTGTTAGAGAACCTTAGTGAACAAACACCATCATGAAGAACAAGGAACACACCAGACAGGTCAGGGATAAAGTTGTGGATAACACTAAGGGAGCTAGGGAGGAGGTGGAATCCTTATGGGTAGAGCTCCAAAGGGATGAAGCTAAGGGGAAAATATTACTGGGAGTATGCTATAGGCCCCTAACCTGAGGGAGGAGGGGGGAGACGACCTACTATCACAAGTTGGATTAGCAGCAAGGATGGGAAGTGTTGTCATAATGGGGGAATTTAATTATCCAGACACAGACTGGGCAGAGGGAACCACGGATTCGTCTAAGGCTCGCCAGTTCCTAAATGTCTTGCAGGACAATTTCATGGTTCAGATGGCAGACGCACCAACTGGATCTACTGATTACCAACAACACAGACCTGATCACAGATGTGGAAATACGGGGCAATTTAGGAAACAGCGATCACAGGTCAATTGGCTTCAGTATAAATCACACAAATAAGAAACAAAGGGAATACAAAGACACTGAATTTCAAAAGAGCCAACTTCCCTGAACTACGAACCTTGTTAGAAGGCATGAATTGGGATAAAATCTTAGGAACAAAGAACACGGAAGAGAGATGGGTTTGTTTTAAGAGCATATTAAATAAAAAAAAATACAAGGTTGAGGGATCATCATCAGCATTCAGACTTTATAATGAATGCAACAAGAAATGTAAGGGTGCAATTAGGGCAGCTAAGTTAGAACACGAAAGACACATAGCGGAGGAGAACAAAATAATTCAAGAAGTTCTTTAAGCTTGTAAACAGTAAAAAAGGGAGGACAGACCATATTGGCCCCATAAAGAATGAGGAAGGACATCTGGTTAGAAAGGATGGGGAGATGGGCAAAAGTATTGAATTTATTCTTCTCAATCTTCACAAGGGAATTGGGGGGGGGGCTTCAGTAACCAAAACTGCAGCGTTTATCCTCATGACACATCACAGGAAGCACCCTCATGGCTAACAGAGAACAGAATTAGAAATAGACTTGGGAAACTTAGCATTAATAAATCACCAGGACCAGGTGGCTTGCATCCAAGGGTATTTAGGGAACTCAATCAAGTAATTGCCAGACCATTGTTTCTAATTTTTACTGACAGTCTACTAGAGCGGCACAATTAATCGTCAAGAATCGTTATGCCCGTTTCGATCTTGACAAAGGGTTTCCCGATCTTCGGTATGCAGAGAATTTTCTCTCTACTCTCAAAAGTCAAAGTCTGGGCAGTCTGTCAAGTTTTAAAACATTCTATCAGTGGAATGTTAAGTCTAAACATTGTATCAATTTGACTTTTACATCAAAGGAATAGACTTCTGTATGTAAAGTAGGAGTGTTTAACCACTTAAACCTTTTTTCTGACAGTTGTTGTTTTCAAGATAAAATCATATATCTCTCTATCTATATATACTGTATCTCTATCTCTATATATATCTCTATCTATAGATATATATGTACTGGAAATGGAGCGAGTACAAAGAAGGGCAACTAAGCTAATAAAGGGTCTGGAGGATATTAGTTATGAGGAAAGGTTGTGAGCACTGAACTTATTCTCCCTGGAGAAGACACGCTTGAGAGGGGACATGATTTCAATTTATAAATACCGTACTGGTGACCCCCACAATGGGGATAAAACTTTTTTGCAGAAGGGAGTTTAAAAAGACACATGGCCACTCATTAAAATTAGAAAGAGGCTTAACCTTAAACTACGTCGAGGGTTCTTTACTGTAAGAGCGGCATGGATGTGGAAATCCCTTCCACAGGCAGTGTGGTCTCAGTGGGGAGCATCAATAGTTTCAAAAAACTATTAGATATGCATCTGAAAGACCGCAACATACAGGGATATACAATGTAATACTGACATATAATCACACACATAGGTTGGACTTAACCTCACCTACTATGTAACTATGTAAAGCAAGGTTAGGTTATAAAAAAAAAAATCCCACTCTTTAAACATCTCACGAAGCACTCTTCAATCCATCATTGGAAAATGGAAATAGAGTATTGTACAGCTACAAACCTATCAAGACATGTCCGTCCACCTACTGACAGGCCAAGCAAGGAGAGCATTATTCAGAGAAGTAGCCAAGAGGCCCGTGGTAACTCTGGAGGAGCTGCAGAGATCCACAGATCAAGTGGGAGAATCTGTCCACAGGACAACTATTAGTCGTGCACTCCACAAATCTGGCCTTTATGGAAGGATGGCAAGAAGAAAGCCATTGTTGAAAGAAAGCCATCAGCAGTCCTGTTTGCAGTTTGCAAGAAGTCACGTCAGGGACACAGCAAACATGTGGAAGAAGGTGTTCTGGTCAGATGAGACCAAAATGTAACTTTTTGGTCTAAAAGCAAAACACTATGTGTGGCAAAAAACTAACAATGCACATTACCCTGAACACACCATCCCTACCGGGAAACATGGTGGTGGCAGCATCATGTTGTGGAGATGCTTTTCTTCAGTGGGGACAAAAACAATTCATTGATACAAACTAACATATACAAACACAGCAAATCATATGATTTGCTGTGTTTGTATATGTTAGTTTGTATCAATATATTGTTTTTTTTAATATATTGGTGTTGCCGTTAAAGTTTCATTTCCTTTGGGGTACCTTTATTTTTTCCTTCCAATCTGACAAAACTTGAGCTATTCTGCAAAGAAGAATGGGCAAAAATTTCACACTCTAGATGTGCAAAGCTGGTAGAGACATTCCCAAAAAGACTTGCAGCTGTAATTGCAGTGAAAGGCGGTTCTACAAAGTATTGACTCGGGGGGGCTGAATACAAATGCACACCACACTTTTCACATAAAATCCAAATAAAATACATTTACGTTTTTGGTTGTAATGACAAAATGTGGGAAATGTCAAGGGTTATGAATACTTTTTCAAGGCATCGTATATATGTGTTTTCACGCACCTTGGGAAGGTTAGTAAGTATTTTCACTTTTAGGACTTAGGGGCTTATAGGTTGTAATACTGAGATAGGTAGTCTCACTCTTAGCGCTGCACATTATTTATTGTGTTTTCTGTAACTGGATTATTATTGAACGTTTGTGTGTGTTGAGCTGCTTAGGATAGCAAATACTTTTGTTGTTTTCACTGCGGAGTCTTATTTTATTATAGTGCTTTTCAATGTATAATCAATAATAAATTCTGAAAATGCCAACTGTTAGGCAGCTGTGTTAAAACATTTACATTTCCAGTTTACTGGAGATTACTTCTGAAGTTCTAATTGAACGTATCATGTTACGGTTTCACTTACTTTTCTCCCATAAGCCATCTTCACTCGTATTAGGTGCTGCAGCTTTAGCTTGTGTGATTATCTCAAACTGTCTAGCTTTATCTGTTGAAGTGAAGCACACATTATGAAGTCAATACACAACAAATTTCTTGGTCAGCAGCACAATTTTTTTTTATAGCACATAATACCAATAACCATAAGCAGCACCTATATGGGGTGCACTCCCAAAAAGGGGGGCAGCAAAGCAAACCAGTTGCTTTGCTCTGGATTTAAATTTAATATAAATTTAACAGATCCCACCCTCCCCCTCCACAGCTGCATACTTACAAGCATCCAATGTCCACAGCCTCCTGGGTTTGTTGACATCCAGTCCCACAAGTCCTCTCTCTCCTAGCTGCTCCTGTGCAGTAAAGTCTCACAACTGTCTATGGGGGTCATCTGATTCCGTCACCTGGCTAGAAGCCTATGGAGCTGTAATGTGCAGGTGCGACCAGGAGAGAGCCTTTCACCACTGGATGTAAAGAAAAAAAAATCTGCAGCCATCGGATATTGGTAAATATGCATCTGCGGAGGCTGGCAGATGGGATTGTTTATGTCAGGATAAAGAGGTAAAAAAAATATGCACACTTATTCTTTACCCACTTCAATAGCAGGCATTTTCACCCCCTTCCTGCACAGGCCAATTATCAGATTTCAGCACTGTCACACTTTGAATGACAATTGCGCGGTCATGCAACACTGCACCCAAAATTAAATATTTATAATTTTTTTGGAGATAGAGCTTTATTTTGGTGGCATTTAATCATCGTGGTTTTGCCAAAAAAAACTAAAAAACAAAAAAAACACCCAAAAAACAACAAAAAAAAAAAAACAGAAAACAAAAAAAAAAAAAAAGTTTGTGAAAAAAAATTGTGAAAAATTAAATAAATTAAAAAAAAAAAAAAAAAAAAAGTTCTCTTAGCTTCTGTTATAAAATCTTGCAAATAAGTAATTTTTCTTCTTCACTAATATACCCTGATGGGCACTGATGATCAGTGCCCTGATTATTAGTATAAACAATGTACTCACTGTGCCCCGTCAGACTTCCCAGTTACCGGCTCTCCTTCCCTCACACAGAGGCAGAGCGAGGAAAGGAATGCAGATAACGGCACGTTTGTTTACACGTGGCCAGCTATGATTGGACACAGCTGATCACATGGTAAAGGGCTGCTGTGATTAGCCCTTTACCGTCATGTGTGATCAGCTATGTCCAAAGGACACATCGGTCAGAGCGGCGTGCACGTAGGAGGACATCCATGGAAACCCTCCCAGACCCGGAGAGCTGCGCTGTAGCCATCTTTTGACTATAGCATAGGTGGGAGTTAAAGCAAGGTGGGCACTGACAAAGAAATTACCTTATTAGTGAAGCAAAGGTTAAAATGACAGCTATGGAACTTGCATACACAAAAACAAGTGGACTTAAAAAATGTGAAATTCAAAAGTGTAATGATGCCCAACCATAGTGCAATGCTCCAACAGGTAGTACAGAAAACTGCAGAGCTGCTACAGCAAATTTTATCACCCCATCTATGCAGTGTGGCTGAGGTTTGACAATCACAAATCACAATGACTGGCCAGAATTACACTTTTTCACAAGATAAAAAGTTCAGTAAGCATTTAAAAGTGTATGTGGTCATTTTGCTGGGAGTACCATAAAAAGGGGAAAAATAATACAGCAGCTGCATTGTACGAGGGCCTACAATAATGAATACAAATAGTTTAGGGAGGCATCTACAGTACAAGCTGTTGGTAAACCTGCAATAGTATTTGAAATTCTGAAAACTCAGTGCTAAACCATTGTAATTTAAGCCCACCTGACAGACATATCAGGGGCGTATCATGGACGCGCGTCAGTAGGGCAGTGGATGGTTTCAGTAGTTTTTTTGTTCATTATTTATTCATTTATTTTACAATGTAACTTTTTATTTTATTTTTTTAACATTATTTCATTTTTTTAATTTTTTTTGGGAGGAGAGGGGTTGGGGCATTGGACGGTGTCAGTAGTTTTTTTTATTTTTTCACATGGGTTTTTTATTATTATTTATTGCCCCCTGACATCTTCCCTTTCAATGATCAGGAGACAGAGGCTCCTGTTTATTCATAAACTGAAGCATCGTAAACACAGTTCACTCTCCATCCTGACAGTTTGCTTCGGGGTAAGGGGGGGGGGGCAGTTACAGGCACCGTTCTTCCTGTATACCTTCCTTTCTATTAAGCAGCTGACAACCGCAGGAATGAGAGGATGGGAAGTTGAGCGGAGGAGCTTCTCCTCATCTCCCTCCCGTGGCTGTCAGCTGCTTAACGGAAAGGTATACAGGAAGATCGGTGCCTGTAACTGCCCGCACCGATTGTCCTGACTGTCAGCCAGGGACAGCTTATCCATAGATGTAGGGTGGGTCAGAGCACAGTGGGCCCGTGCGCAGCGAACACCCATGAATGATACACCACTGCATAGTATCCAAATCAAATGACCACCACTGCAGAAGCAGAGCGTAGTCAGGAACACTGGTCAAACAACCCCCCCCCCCCCCCAGAATGTTAAAGTGTTACTAAATCCAGGACCCTGCATTCACTATATCTGGTCTCCCACAGTACATGGAAATGCAATTATTTTAAGTAAATAAAATGGCCAAAATACTTTCTCTCATCAGCAGTATATAACAGTCTTGTCACTTCCATCAGTGTCTGGTTAAAGCTTGTAGGAGGAGTTTTCAAACTACACTGGCTGTACTATCAGAATGCAGGACCCCTGACCCTCTGTCTAGAGGGTGCCGATAGGCCCTGTGCGGATCACATGCACTCTCCCAAAAAAATAAAAATAAACCCACTCTCTAGCAATACACACCAAACTGAGCATGTGCAGCCTGACTCCAAAGGCTCTATCTTATCCGGACATGTTTTGGAGTCTGTGGAAGAAGGGGAGGATCTGTACATACAGGATCAAACAGCCTTTTTACACAATGCAGAGGATTAACCCCTTAGGTTCCACAGTGAGTATAACAAGCATGCTTTACTGCATATACAGAATGATTTTACTGTTGTGGGGTTAGTAACACTAAGTGGACAACACAGCAGCAGCAAACTTAGGTCATTTATTCATTCACCCTGCTGTCTCCTCTTGCCACACAAAAAAATTGTATAAACATACAAACTGAGAATTACATTACACGTACCTAGAACAATGCAAGGTTTGTTTTCTTCTTCATAGAAAAACTTTGGGTCATATGCCTCTGTCTGCATTTATAAAAAAATAAATAAAAAGAAGTTACTTTGTGCAACATGGTAAGCAAGAATAATCAAAAGCATACAGAACCCTTGCACACGGAGCATCCATCTGCTGTGCACCTGGGCGGCACAGGTACCACATCCAACCCCACCGCCTAGAGCCTTTCAAAGTCTATAGCAGGCTGCGGTCGAAAGCTGTTCCTAGTGGTACTTGCGTTTTAGGTCCTACAGTGCATCCGGAAAGTATTCACAGCGCTTCATTTTTTCCACATTTTGTTATGTTAAAGCCTTATTCCAAAATGGACGTGAAAAAAGTTTGTTTGAAATCTTTGCAAATGTATTAAAAAAAAAAAAAAAAATCCCATGTACATAAGTATTTACAGCTCTTGCTCAATACTTTGTTGAAGCACCTTTGGCACCAATTACAGCCTCAAGTATTTTTGAGTATGATGCTACAAGCTTGGCACACCTATTTTTGGGCAGTTTCTCCCGTTATTCTTTGCAGGACCTCTCAAGCTTCATTTGCTTAGAATAAAGATCACGATTCTCTAATGATTCTCAGTAGAACATCATCTTTCACATTAAACAAAACAAAATTTGGCTAACTTTGTTTAGTTTTTTTTAATTCACTGAAGTGTACCTTTTCCTAAAAAAAAATTGCTTTTGAAAGACCGCTGCGCAAATACAGTGTGACATAAAATATTGCAACAATCTGTATTTTATTCTCTAGGGTCTCTGCTAAAAAAATATATAATGTTTGGGGGTTGTCACAAGCTGTACTTATCCTGCTGCATACTGATTATAGGTGAATGTATAATGTACGTTTCTTAAGAGTTACCTCTTCTTTAGTGTAGCCCAGCTTTCGTAGTCTGCACATACCCACATGCTTTTCCAGAGAAGATATAGGCATCCTGTGATTAGAGTCATAGGGACAGATCGCCGTCTCCTAACAGAAAGAGAATGGAGTGCAAGGTTAGCAAAAGTGTGAATAGAAAAAAAAACACTATTGAAAAGCTGCTCAAAGTCAGTAAAATACAACTTTTACTTAAGTCCTGACATGCCATTTTTCTGTACCTGTAGATGTTACATATATGTCTGGATTTCAATGATGAAGACTGGTTACTAGTTTTTATTAGTTCAAGTCACAGAGATGATTTTCCTGGGACTGAGATACCCCTGCACCCGACTATATTCAGCAGTAGGGGTGCGAAGGTAGGCTCATAAAGCCTATATGTAACAACTGACAGCACATGCAAAAATCCTACACAGAGCCTAAACTCAAAAAATAGAGATGTCCTACTACTGACCTAATCACACAAAATGACTGAATAGCTCAAGACATCAAAATTGTAAAAATATTTGGTCACACCAATTCTGAAACAAAGCTGGTTGAAATTTAAATAAATCCTTTGTCCAACACAGGTGTTGATTTCAGCACCTGTCAAATCTATTTGTATGCTAAGCAGGTCATTCAAATAAGGTTCAATAGAAGCAGACAGTAAGAAGTCAAAGGAAATCCACCATCAGAAGAGATATCCCCAATGTAAGGCATATCTACATCCAGCGCATGCAAACAAGTGGTTCATGGCCTACGGCAGTGCCATGATAGAAAATGGCTTATTGGAGGATTCCCCTAATCTTTCAGGGAGGATTGTAAAATTGTGTATTTCCCATCACTTTCTGTCCTGGGGACAGTGATCAGCAGGACAAATAAAGAGAGGGAACACATCAATAAACATCTGCCAGGGTTTCAACTGTATCCAAATCTATATTAAAAAAAAAAAAAGGACAAAAAAAAAAAAAAAAGGACAAAAAAAAGAAGAAGAAAAAAGAAAAAAGAAAAAAAGAAGAAAAAAGAAAAAAAGAAAAAAAAAAGAAGAAAAAAAGAAGAAAAAAGAAGAAAAAGGAAGAAAAAGGAAGAAAAGAAGAAGAAAAGAAGAAGAAAAAAAGAACAAAAAAAAGAAGAAAGGAAAAAAAAAAAAAAAGAAGAAGAAAGAAGAAAGAAGAAAGAAGAAAGAAGAAGAAAGGAAAAAGAAAGAAGAAAGAAGAAGAAGAAAGAAGAAAGAAGAAAGAAGAAAGAAGAAAGAAGAAAGAAGAAAGAAGAAAGAAGAAAGAAGAAAGAAGAAAAGGAAATAGGAAAGAAGGAAAGAAGGAAAGAAGGAAAGAAGGAAAGAAGGAAAGAAGGAAAGAAGGAAAGAAAAGGAAAGAAGGAAAGAAGGAAAGAAGGAAAGAAGGAAAGAAGGAAAGAAGGAAAGAAGGAAAGAAGGAAGAAGGAAAGAAGAAAGAAGGAAAGAAGGAAAGAAGAATTTTAAAGCCAAATTGAAGGAAGGATCAGTTTGAATCAGCAAAATACATTCCAGGTACATCAAAACCATGATGTGCAAAGTTTACAGTTTTTCTTTAAAAAGCTGAAAATCCTGTCCCCTGTCAGCATGCTGTAGAGAAGGAACCTTACTCTCTTTGTGCAGCAGAGAGCATGAGCTTTATAAAAAGTCTGCAGAGAGACCACTGCCTCCAGGCACAGAACAAGGGTCTTTCCTCTACAGCATACTGGCAGGGTCCAGGCTTTTCTACTATGGCTGTGGATTCTTTATAAAATATTTGTGTGCAAGTGCCTGCAGCTACAGTCACACAGGCATCCAGGGGCATACAGATTGCGGAGTTCAGAAGTGGCTAAATGAACCTCTGGAAGAAGTAACCCTCTGTGCTATGGTTGCATACAAGCTGGGCTGGTTGGGAGGCCTTATTCACATGTAACAGATTAGATGAGCAGTTACATGCAAAGAGCGGTGGCGCCAATGTTCTATAGCTGCACGATTCTGGCCAAAATGAGAATCATGATTTTTTTTGCTTAGAATAAAGATCACGATTCTCGCGGCGTAACATGTTTAACATTATCCCAAAAAATTGCGCTAACTTCACTGTTTAGTTTTTTTTATATTCATTAAAGCGTATTTTTAAAAAAATGCATTTGAAAGACCGCTGCACAAATACAGTGCGACATAAAATATTGTAACAACCACCATTTTATTCTCTAGGGGTCTCTGAAAAGCCTCACTCCTCTCCGACGTCATTACCACTGTGGGTGCCCGGTTGTGACAGATTGCAGCTTCACAGCCAGGCACGCACTACGCATTCGCGAGACGCGCTTTCCTAGTGGCCAGGAAATCTTCTGGGACCTGTGAGGTGTCCCAGAAGATTGCAGAGAGGGAGGGGTGGCCTAGGTGGCCAAGCAACGGAAGGAGGAAATGGGACAGGAAGTACCTGTCAAAACCAGGGACCCTATCCCCCCCGAAAAAATGACATGCCAAATTACATGTAAGGGGGCGAGGAGTGCTTAAAGCGGAAGTTCCACTTTTGGGTGGAACTCCGCTTTAAGTGGTTGAACTGACCTCATTTGCAGACCAAAGTTCACCCCTTTGATCTAAGAACAAAATGTTACTTTGTTTATAGTTCTCTCCCGATGTTGAGATAAACTTAGCAGGCTGCCTGGATTTTTATTTTATTTTTTGTCAGCTGTCAGAAGTGAGCAGAGAACTCTCTGCACTTAATACATAGAATCGGGGAAATGCTGTTTTAAGATCGGGAGGGGGGGTAGAATCGCGATTTTGATTCTTTAACAATTAATTGTGTAGCTCTATTCTGTAGAGTACAAATCTGACAGCCAGTGCTAAAGACTGCTGTTTACAAAGTATGCACATTCAGCATTTAGAACCACTGGTGAGAATCTGTTGATTCTCAGTGGCGACTATGTGAATGTAGCCTAAAGCCGGCCATTGACAGACCGAATTTTGATCCATCTATGGGCAGGCTGGTTGTACTGAAGTTGATCAATCAACTTCAGTACAACCAGCCTGTTGGGTTTTCTACTTTCGATCACTGCTGGCAGCTATACCATTCAGCAGTGATCATTGTACTCTGATGGCGGGGAAACCTCCCGCTTTCAGAATACAATAGCTCCGCAGGAGGGATTCCTTTCGTCAACACAGACTGTGTTGGTAGGGAAATCAAGCAATTTTCTTTCCTTCAAACTGTAATTGAAGGAAAGAAAATTGAATAATGTATGGCTAGCCTTAGTCTCTGCACTTGAAATGAATTTAACAGGTACTGTAAATTCAATTGAGTTTAAAGTTACCCCCCACAAAGGTCAACAAAACAGACAGGCAGGTTTAGGAAGTCATAAGATACATACCAAATCTTCACTTAGTCACAGAGCTCCCAGTCATATTCCACACTTCAGGAATCTAGAAAAACATGTCCCCCGCTGCCCACAGTGGTTCCTCCCAGAAACCTCTACATCACAGCTACATCTAGTAGTGACTAGGTGTCAGCACAAAGAAACACAGCATCCAGTGGGGGAACCCGGTACTTGATCAGCTGATACAAATCAGATCGGTGCTGGGTCCTCTGCTACAGAGTGTTATTTTAGCAAACAAATAGCGCTTTCCCCACAGGTCCTTTTTTATTTTGTTGATCCCCTGACCATCAATTAAAACCACCTGCCGACTGTAAAACATACTACAAGCAGGTGGCTGGTGTAGGCACAATCATGTACCTGTACGTCGGGCTTTTCTTCTGGGTTTGGGGCACACATGCATGCGCCCCCTGTCAACCCATGCTCTGATGGGACACAGCACAAGTTTGGCAGCAGATTTCAGCCAATGATTTTGGCTGAAATCAGCTGTGTCCAATCACACACAGAGTTCTGTGGTTTTTTTTTTTTTCTTTTTCTTAAACCTTTATTAGAGTTTCAATGTACAAAACAAGTACGACCAGAACAACCCTAAAAACAATACAACAAATAAAGCAGTGTTGCCCATGCAGGGGTCAGAATACATGGTACAAATGTCAGCGTGAGAACAACACCAGGATGGCAATGGTGTGAATGTGTAACCTTTGCCATCTGGTGACAATATCAAATACATGGAGATAATTTGACCCAATTATTCGCACTCAACACAAAGCTATCAAAAAAGTAGCTAGACGTCTCCAGGCCTTTTGTTGTTTCGTATATAGGAAGCCGCGGCAGGGTCTGCTGACCATTTGGCCCATACTTTATCATATTTAGTAGGGCATCTCCTGTTCGCATAAGTATCTTTATATAGTGAAATATTATTGGTAATCAATTTTTTCCAGAAGAAAAGGGGGGAACTTGCTTCTTCCAATGCAAGGCAATTGCCTTTCTTGCATAAAAAAAAAAAAAAAAAAAAAAAAAAAAAGAAGGCTGACAAGGGTTTTTTTTCCACCCTAGTAGAAAGAAGATTTTCAGCAAGGCCTAAGACAGATTTCAATGGCTTGAGGGACTGGTACTGATGTGCAAGTGTTGATGCCGGATAGCACCTCCGATCAAAATCTTGCAATTACAGAGCATGACCAAAAGATATCGGAATATTCCCCTTGGGAATAGCCACATCTCCAACATTCCGAGGAATGGGAGGGATTCATTATATGGAGTGCAGTGCAAGCAAGCAATAAAACACAGTCCAAAATACTGGTGAACAACAAGTCCCAGAAAGAGGACTCCACCGGTGAAGATCAGCAATTTCAACAATAGTGACAGACCTTCCACCTTCGATATAAGTTCTACGCTCACCTCAAAGCATGGACTCCTGAGCTAACAGGTAGTCATTCTAGCAGGTCCCACACAAAAGGTAGGTAGCAAAACAGATCAGGTAGAATTTCTCCTCCAGATCGATACTCTGAGTGGGGGCATCAAACCGTATGTATATAAAGAAATGGGAGATCGAAGTGCTCACTGTGCAAACATTTAAATGTTTGCAGTGAGCACTTCACAGGTGGAGTCATCTTTTCGTCTTTCTGGGACTTGTTGTTCACCAGCATTTTGGACTGTGTTTTATTGCTTGATTGCGCTGCACTTCTTATATTTTTATCATTTGTTATTGATATTTGTGAAAATCTTTTAGTGTCCAGCTTGCATTTGGGGGGGGTTAGTATTTTTTGCGCTGATTGCACCTTCTATTTACATATGCATTATATGGAGCCTAGAAGGGGTGAAATAAGCTGGATTAAATTGTACTGGATTAATCTATTACGTAAAGGAACTAGTCCTTTAAAGGAGTTGTAAAGGTTCCTTTTTTCTTTAAATAACAAACATGTTCTACTTACCTCCTCTTTGCAAAGGTTTTGCACAGAGTGGCCCTGATCCTCCTCTTCTGGGGTCCCCCAGCGGCACTCCTGGCTACTCCCGGCATCGAGTGCCCCCTCGGAGACCTGCATTTCAAGGGGACACCCATGCGGGCACGCTCCCAAGTCCTGCTGCTGCATCTTAACACAGACAGCAGGACTTGGCCCCGCCCCCCGTGTCACTGGATTTGATTGACAGCAGCAGGAGAAAATGATTGCGCAGCTATCAATCTATCCAATGAGGACCCAAGACAGCAGCTGGAGCTGCTGTGTTGGTCCCCATCGCTGGAACGATCGGGTTTAGGTAAGTTAAAGGGGGGCTGCTGCACTACAGAAGGTTTTTCACCTTAAAGTGGAGTTCCACACAAAAAATGAACTTTTTGGAACCCTCCCCCCCTCCGGTGTCACATCTGGCAACTTTCAGGGGGGAGGGGGGGTGCAGATACCTGTCTAAGACAGGTATTTGCACCCAATTCCTGGCATAGACTCCCACAGGAGTCTACGCCACTTCCCGTCCCCCCGCGATGTCTCCTGGGAAACACACAGGTCCCAGGAGATAGCGAGGACCAGTTACGATGCGCAGCACGACTCGCACATATGCAGTAGGGAACCGGGAAGTGAAGCCGCAACGCTTCACTTCCTGATTCCCTCACCTAGGATGGCGGCGGCAGCTGCCGAGAATCGAGCGAGTGATCGGCGTTGGCTGCCGACAACGCTGGACCCTGGGACAGGTAAGTGTCCATTTATTAAAAGTCAGCAGCTGCAGTGTTTGTAGCTGCTAGCTTTTAATTTTTTTTTTTTTTTTTTTTTTTTTTTTTTTTTAGGTGGACTCCCTCTTTAATGCATAGAATGCATTAAGGTGAAAAATCTCGAGGGTTTAAAACCCCTTTAAAATCGGTAGGTTCCAAATGTCATCCCAGTCGTCATTATCTAAGCGTGGTGCATCTCTCAGCCATTTGTCTCTCAGTTTGTTTAATGGAGGCAGGGCAACTGACACCAGGTAGGCATAAACGCGGGTTTTTCAGAGCATTCAGTTCTGAGTATCTGTTCAACTTCCGATTCCACTATCCTCAAAGAAGTCAGTGGAAATTGGGTATGGAAGGAGTGGGAGAGCTGCCTATAGCTAAAAGTGTGTGTGTGATATTAACCACTTCAGCCCTGGAAGGATTTGCCCCCTTCCTGACCAGGCCATTTTTTTCGATACGGCACTGCGTCGCTTTAAAGGGGTTGTAAAGGTAAGATTTTTTTTTTTTTTAAATAACAAACATGTTATACTTACCTTCACTGTGCAGCTCGTTCTGCACAGAGTGGCCCCGAACCTGGTCTTCTGGGGTCCCTCGGCGGCTGTTTCAGCTCCTCCCCGCAAGCATTAACCACCTTAATGCGAGCTCCCTCGCATGGTGGTGAGTGCTTGCGGGCGCGCTCCCGTGATACAGCCGGCGGCTATAGCCGCTCGCTGTATCACTCGGCCCCGCCCCCCGGCGCGCCGCGTCATCGGATGTGATTGACAGCAGCGCGAGCCAATGGCTGCGCTGCTTTCAATCCATCCACTGCAGCCAATCAGCGACCAGGCTGAGCTGCAATGAAGATGACGAGAACGAGCAGCGAAGATTCGAGGCGTCAGGTAAGTAAAACGGGGGGGCTGGGGGCAGCGGTATTGTCAAAAGTTTTTTCACCTTAATGCATAGAATGCATTAAGGTGAAAAAATTTTTACCTTTACAACCCCTTTAACTGACAATTGTGCAGTCATGTGACGTTGTATACAAACAAAATGTATATGTACTTTTTTCCCACAAATAGAGCCACTGGCAGGGAAGGGGTTCACACTAGGGGGCGATCAAGGGGTTAAGTGTTCCCTAGGGAGGTGTTTTTAACTGTGGGGGGGGGGGGAACTGACTGACTGACTGGAAGTACAGTGAGATTGCTGTTCCTGATCACTAGGTACAGACAATCTCTCTGTACCTGTCAGAATGGGGATCTGTTTGTTTACATTGACAGATCCCCGTTCTGGCTCTCTGTGGAGCGATCGCGGGTGGCTGGCGACGCGGGCGCGTGCCTGCTATTGCTCTTAAATCGGCCGACGTACACCAATAGGGCGATTTATGCACCCGTGCCAACCTAATGACAGAGGCTGGTCAGCAAGTGGTTAAAGTCTTCACATAGACGGGTTAAAGGACGCAATGAGCCCTGATCCACTATCTGAGCGATGCATTTCATTTTGTATTTAGTCCACACAATCGGATCAGGTAAGGTAAAGAAGTGCAATAAAGAGGGGGTTCAGAGTTCTGTGTGCATAGACACACAGAACTGTGTGCGTAGGAACAGCGATCTAGCCGATTCTTTTCCCTGAAAAGCAGGGAGAAAAAGAAAACAATCATTCAGATAGTAGAGAAAAAAGCAACACACATTACACATTGTTAGGCACACAGCTAACCCCTTCCCAGCAAGTGTCATTAGTACACTGTCAGTGTACAGTATTAATACTGCAGTAGTGTCACTAGCGACCGTAGTGTCAATTAGTGACCCTTCTAGATAGTGTCTATAAGCACCAGACTGCCCGCCACCCTATAGCCTAGTACACACTGCTAGTTCCCACCCCCCCCCATTCAACTCAGGGGGCTGAACGAAAAAAGAGAAACTGATAGCTCAGGTCAGAGCCACTGTACTAACAATCACATGTTAGTACAGCGATCTCCCGTGTTAGTACAACAATCTCCCTGCTGTTCTATTGTGTTCTGACTGGGGGAAAGGGGGGCCCCAACCAGAACACTCCAGTCAGCGCTCTCAGCCAACTTGTGGGACTGGCTGCAGTACACACAGGCCGAATGTACTGAACAGTTTCTATGGAACCGGTCCAGGCCCCTGACATTCAGCTTGTGTGTATGGAGATGATTACAGTCCCACAATAAGTCGCTGATCACTGCCATTACAGAATACCGTCTACAGTTGCCTAAATCCCAGTATACACACACACACCATAGTTTGTAGATGCTATAACTTTCATACAAACCACTTCATATACACCTATTGGGATTATTATTTAACAAAAGACATGCAGCAGAATACATTTTATTGGATATGCTTTATAACAAAAAGGTAGATTTTTTCCCAAAATTTTTTTTTTTTTTAATTAAAAAAAGTGACAAAGTGGTGAGCAAAACAAATATATATATATATATATATATATATATATTTATTTTTCACACGAATAAAGCTTTTTATTTGATCACACACACACATATATATATATATATATATATATATATATATATATATATACATACATACACACACACACACACACACACACACACACACACACACACACACACACATAAAATGTCATTTGTGTACAGTGTTGCATGATCGCACAAGTACCAGTTAAAGTAGCGCAGTGCTGAATAGCAAAAAAACGAAGACTGGGAATGTGTATTTGAATTTTGGTGCTAAGTGCAATCCTCATCAGTGCACAGCAGTGTCCATGAGAAGACAATACTATACAGGCATGTGTGCTCTCTGTATTAGGTGTATCCCCCCCTTTTTTGTCACCTGCTCCTTTCCCGAGTGGCTCTGCTCCCAACCCAGTTCCCGCAGCAGATCGTACAGCCGGCTCTGACATCGCTCAGTGTATTCCTTCAGTTCCTGCACCAAAGACTGTCGGCTACCGGCGCTCAGAGTCTCCATGTCCCCCATCTACCAGCACATAGCCTGCACGGAAGAGACGAAGCGGAACAGGCGGGAATACGCACTCCAAGCCTCCTTCTCACCCTAGTGTCCGGAAGTAGATTCACAGCCTGCAGCAGCCATCTTACTTCCGGGCACTGTCCTCCTATGTATGGTTAGCTGGTCTATTCAGCTTGTTGCTCTTTGATATGCAAATAACAGCGTTTTAGAGTGTGTTAAAGATCTTTTAGTTCGTATATTTCATAGCTGTAGTTTGAGAAACGTTTTTTTTAACAAAATCTTACTGCTCTTTCTTCCTCCTAGGTTGTCCTTCATTTTGGTCGGCTGCATAGACCTGTATAAAATGCACTATTTAGGGTGAATTAAAGGTATGGTTTGTTTTGAATGGTTACACATACCTCACAACTTTTTGAGATGGGAATGAGGGACACCTATCAGCAAAAGTATGCAGACATAGGACACACCTCTTGTAACGCCCCTTTAAAAGAGAATTGTACAAAAAACAAGATTGGTTAAACTCACAAGTGCTTTTTTTTTAACACTACTACTCCTTTATATTGGCTTTTGGAATTTACAAATGCAGCAATTTAGAAATCAGATGAAAGGTTTAGTGTTGGAAAACACTTTTTGATAGATAAAAAGTGCATTTTATATACATCAATACAGATCAAAATGAGGGACAAATGAGGAGGGACTTTGTTCCAAATCAGGGACAGTCCCTCAAAATTAGGGAAGTTGGGAACTATGGCTACATTGCACTAGCTTGAATCAGTTTAAAGTGGAACTATAGGCAAAACTTTTTCCCGATGCCTCCACAGCAGCATACTGAAGTGATCACATTAGGGTTCCACCTGTCTGGGATTCACCCGGACAGTCCAGGTTTTGAATGATGTGTTTCAGGCAAATTGAAACCTGGACACATTATTCAGAGGGGGCTGTGGCTCCCTAAGGCCCCTTTCACACTGGGGTGGTGGGGGCGTCGGCGGTACAACAGCGCTATTTTTAGCGCTGCTGTACGTCCTTGCAGCGGTATTCGGCCGCTAGCGGTGCGGTTTTAACCCCCGCTGGCGGCCGAAAAAGGGTTAAAATCCCTCGTACAGCGCAGCTATTGCCGCGGTATTGCCGCGGTATAGCCGCGCTGTCCCATTGATTTCAATGGGCAGGAGCGGTGAAGGAGCGGTGAATACACCGCTCCTTCACCGCTCCAAAGAAGCGGTTTGCAGGACTTTTTTCACCGTCCTGCCAGCGCACCGCTTCAGTGTGAAAGCCCTCGGGCTTTCACACTGAACAAACAGCGGAGGCTGTTTAGGGGCGGTTTGCAGGGGGTATTTTTAGCGCAATACCGCCTCCAAACCGCCCCAGTGTGAAAGGGGTCTAAGTAACCAAGATAGTCACACAACAATCTGTTGCCACCCGGGAGCTGTGGGCACCTGTCTGGGGGCAGGTTTGACATCACTGGGGGGGCAGGGCAATGATGTCAGCAAAAGCAATTTGGCCACACCCAGTATTTGCTGTGGCATGCTATGTACACCGCATTACTACTCTCCTTGGGGGCACCGAAAGGTGTCCAAGGCCGTTCGTGTTCGTGTTTGGCTTGAAGAAAAGGTGGCAACCCTATATTACATGTATGCTGCCATGGATAGCCACCAATAAGGATGAGCTCCGGCGTGTTTGCACAACCCACGTGCAGAGCCCACCAGGAAGTCGGCACTGCGGTGCGCTAATCACAAGCAGGTAGACATTTCCCGATGCGCGGCTGCAGAGATCAGGAAATGTGTCACTGCTTGTGATTAGTGCAGTGCTGACTTCCTGGCGGGCTCTGCATGTGGGCTGTGCAAACACGCCGGAGCTCATCCTTAGCCATCAGGAAAAGAAAATGACAGTAAGTATGACACAATCGTCTGGGTTTTTTTTTTTCCTTTTGGATAGCGCAAGGGAGGGTTATAATCCGTCAGATTTTTTTTTCACCATCTGTGTCCCATAGCCAAACAGGAAGTGAGAAGAAATCCCTGCAAATTAGGGTTAATCTTGGGACCCCCAGGTCACCAGAACTAGTGTCCCCATTGGAAGATTCCTCCGCTATTATTTTTCTAGGGACAACTGAAAATATGGGATTTAATTTTTCTTTCACTTTCAGTGATACCCTGTTTCCCCGAAAATAAGACCTAGTGTGATTGTCAGTGATGGCAGCAATATAAGCCCTACCCCCCAAATAAGCCCTACCCTGTTTCCCCGAAAATAAGCCCTACCCGGAAAATAAGACCTACAAGGACTTTAATTAGGGCTTATTTGGGGGGTAGGGCTTATATTGCAGCCAGCACCGACAATCAGGCTAGGTCTTATTTTCGGGGAAACAGGGTAGTAGTAAACAGAGAGGGTGGATCTCACTAAAGCTGCATTCACACTTCAGTGTTTTGAATCGCAGGCAGATTTGCATGACAACTAAAAATATAGTGTGGGTCTGCCACAATTGTCATGTAATAAATTGCGTTGCAATCGCGGGAAGCATGATGTCCAAAAGTAGCTCGTGAACTTTTTCTGGGCGACATACTTCCCGCGATGAGGGTTGCCACGATTGCAGCGCGATTTATCGCTCATCAATCGCGGCAGACCCGCAACACGGTTTTAGGTGTCATTCAAATGAATGGCATCTCAAATGCGATTAACATGATTTGTCATTCACACATCGGCGCTTACAAATCGCAGGCAGAATCGCGGAAAATCTGCCCCCGATTCAAAACACTGAAGTGTGAATGCAGCCTAACGGGGGGGGCACAGACAGCAATAAAACCTGAAAAGCATTCAAATCCCTTTGGACTCTGTTTAAAGCTAAGTTTTGTCTTTAGTTATACTTTAAAGAGAAAGTAAACCCTGATGGGTTTTACTTCCTCTTTGTTTCCCTGCAAAGGTAAAGCATAAAGGGCTACTATATGTGTCACTTACCTGAAACCGAAGCCTGCGATGTCCCTGATGTCCCCGCTGGCTGGAAGCGTCCATCCTCAGCCCTCTTTCTTCCGGGCCACGAACTCTGGCTCTGTGAATGGCCGGAGTTGCGTGACGTCACTTCCGCGCATGCGCACGGGAGCCACCAGTCATGACATGACCCCAGCTAGAAACGGCACAGCATGCCCTTTTTAAAGTGCGCATGCGCCGAATACATCGGCACATGCGCAGAAGAACTCATCATACAGAGAATTGTAAATATCTCCTAAACCGTGAAGGTTTAGGAGATATTTCCAGCACCAAAGGTAAGCCATAATCTAGGCTTACCTGTAGGTGAAAGTGGTTGTACAGGGTGTACAACCACTTTAACCACTTCAGCTCTGGAAAGTTTACCCCCCTCCACGACCAGGCTATTTTTTGCAATCCAGCACTGCATCATTTTAACTAACAATTGCGCGGGCGTGCGATGCTGTAACCAAATAAAATTGATGTCCTTTTTTTCCCACAAATAGAGCTTTCTTTTGGTGGTATTTGATCGCGTCTGCGGTTTTTATTTTCTGCGCTCTAAACAAACAAAAAAAAATGTCAATTTAAAAAAAAAAAACAATATTTTCTGCAATAAAACACATTCAATAAAAAAATTTAAAATATATATTTTTTCATTAATTTAGGCCAATATGTATTCTGCTACATGTTTTTGGTAAAACAAAATCCCAATAAGTGTATATTGATTTATTTGCGCAAAAGTTATAGCACCTACAAATTATGGCATATATTTATGGACTTTTTATTTATTTCTGACCCTTGACACTTTTTTGAGGACCAGTGACACTAATACAGTGATCAGTGCTAAAAAAATATGCACTGTAACTGTACTAAGAGTCAAAACATGAATTCCTCAGATGGGGACTTTAAACCAGGTCACAAACAGTTTGATGGTAAAAAATATTCAAAATTTATTACACATTGATAATATATAGCAACATGAACATGGGGATATATGCAACAAACACAAATATTGGGGGCAGAAATGGAAACCAGCTGCAAGGAAAAGCCCTAAGCCCTTAACTAAAAAATGAAAAGAAAGCTATGTCCTTCAGAGCAGCGCACAGAGAATGTGAATGACATCAGCCAGGGGTCCGTATATTGTGGGATGGTCTTATTATATAACTTAGTGGTATAACTCTATAAAGACCGTAGCTATGGAGGAAACGTAAAATAGTACTTTCCCCTTGATGCAGGTCCGGTTGATAGAGAGTGTGTATCAAAAGTTATTAAACCATTCAGAACATCAAGGGTTAAAGATGGTTGTATCCATCAGCCAGATATCTGGATGTGCCTTATAGATCTTAAAGTTGGAGTCAAAATGATGTGGTTGGAGATGTGGCTGGTGGTGTCTGGCAAGGTACCAGCCACATCTCCAGCCACATCATTTTGGCTCCAACTTTAAGATCCATAAGGCACATTCAGATATCTGGCTGATGGATACAACCATCTTTAACCCTTGATGTTCTGGATGGTTTAATAACTTTTGATACACACTCTCTATCAACCGGACCTGCATCAAGGGGAAAGTACTATTCTAAGTTTCCTCCATAGCTAGGGTCTATATAGAGTTATAACACTAAGTTATATAATAAGACCATCTCACAATATACGGACTCCTGGCTGATGTCATTCACGTTCTCTGTTGTTTGTGCACTGCTCTGACGGACATAGCTTTCTTTTCATTTTTGAGTTATGTTCTTTGTCTTTATGGGTGGAGCATCAACAGTTGGGAAAATAAGCTACAGATTTGGAACCTGCAAGCCCTCTGTCCCTGAAGAAGCTCTGCATTTTGTTTTTCGAAACGCGTTGGACATTCTGTCTGTCTGACAAAGCTCTGGGCTTTTCCTTGCAGCTGGTTTCCATTTCTGCTCCCAATATTTGTGTTTGTTGCTTACATCCCCATGTTCATGTTGCTATATATTATCAATATGTAATAAGTTTTGAATATTTTTTGCCATCAAACTGTTTGTGGCCCGGTTTAAAGTCCCAATCTGAGGAATTCATGTTTTGACTCTATGTATCAGGGATGTGGTCCACAATCAGTTTAAACAATTAGTTGCGGTAGAGGGTCTCTTTAAACCTGTAACTGTACTAATGACACTGGCAGGGAAGGGGTTAACATCGGGGGAGATCAAAGGGTTAAATGTGTCCCTTGGGAGTGCTTGCTAACTGTGTGGGGGGGTGCTTTGACTGGGGGAAGACAGAGATCCATGTTCCTTTTTAGCAGAAACACAGGATCTCCATCTTCCCCTCTCACAGACCGCCGTTCTGCCTCTCTCGGAAATGATCACTGGGTGTCGGCTAACATCGGGTCCATCGGACCTGCCGATTGGCTCCTGCTATGTTCAATCAAAGTGGTAGTAAACCGCCGGCAGCACGCATGCGTGACCGAGAAATAAAGATGACTTGCAGGTAAGTGATTTCGCTCTGAAGAGCCGCCCTGCTGCTGTATGTGTAGGCGGGGCGGTCTGGAAATGTTTTTCACCTTAAATGGGTTGTAAACCCTTGTGTTTTTTTTCACCCTAATGCATCGTATGTATTAAGGTGAAAAAACACCTGGCAATGACCGGCCCCCCCATTTTACTTCCTTGAGCCCTGGAACTTGACCCGGCGGGGACGCGCTGTCCCTCTGCCAGGGGTTCTCGGCTGTTGACTGGATAGATTGATAGCAGTGCAGCCATTGGCTCCCACTGCTGTCAATCAAATCCAATGACGCGGGGTCATACATTCGGCAGCTATGGACGCTAATCCTGGACTCGGGAGCGCGCCTGCAAGGTAACCCCCCGAGAGAGCGCTTCTCCTAGGGGGTTATCTGATGTGGGGAGGAGCCGCGAGAGCCGATGGAGGACCCCAGAAGAGGATGTTCGGAGCCACTCTGTGCAAAACGTGATGCACAGTGGAGGTAAGTATGATATGTTTGTTATTTAACCACTTGCCGCCTGCCATATAGCAAAATGGCATCGGCAAAGTGGTTGTGTTATCCTGACCAGACGTCATATGTCGTCTTTCAGGACAGCAAGCCGCCGCGCGCCCCCGGGGGCGCGCGTCACTGCGATCGTTGTTGCGGTGTGTCAGTCTGACACACCGCAACCGCAACGTGAGCAGCCATGTCCAATCACGGCTGATCATGATGTAAACAGGAAGAGCCGTTGATCGGCTTTTCCTCACTCGCATCTGTCAGATGCAAGTAGAGGAGAGCCGATCGGCTGCTCTTCTGACAGGGGGGGTCTGTGCTGATTGATCATCAGCGCAGCCCCCCGAGGATGCCCACACTTGACCACCAGGGACGCCACATGCAGCTATCAGCCCTGAGAACCACAGCACCACCAGGAGATGAACCAGGTCCTGACAGTTCCCACGCCTTATAGTGGTTGTAAAGCCTGCTTTGTTATTTTTACCTACAGGTAAGCCTATAATAAGGCTTATCTGTAGTTAAAATGAATATCTCCTAAACATGCACCGTTTAGGAGATATTCACCCTGGATGCAGCTGCTGACGTCACCTGCACATGCGCTCCGAAGGTCCGGCATACCGTGCCGGACTTTCAAAGCTTCTTGTTGGAAATGAGGGCTCCAGCATGCAGGCCAGGGGAAAATGTTAGCCCTTGCAGCAGTGACAGCACGTCACCAGAAGGGCTTAGTTCTAAGGTAAGTATTTCTTAATACTTACCTTAGAACTAAGGTAATACTAGCACATTAGCACATGCCTTTGTCTTACAGGTGTTTTTTTTTCTTTTAATTCTGCAGTGGTTTAGTACTGCTTTAAGGAGTGGCATCTGGATTCTCCACTGTGTCCCACCATCAGGGTCTAGAAGCTGACTGGGTACCCAAACAACAGAGTCCAGCTTGGCAGCGGCCTGGGAATCAGCATAGTCTGCAGGCAGCAGGTCACAGGCAGGCTTGGCAGAAGACAACGGTTTACCAGAGACAAGCTTTGCAGCAGACAGCAGGTCACCAGAGGCAGGCCGGGTAGCAGACAACAGATCACCATCAGCAGGCCCGGCAGCAAACAGCAGGTCACCCATGGCATGCTTGGCAAAGAACGGCAGGTCATCCGCGGCAGGCTTCGCAGAGGGCGGCAGGTCACCCACGGCAGGCTTGGCAGAGGGCGGCAGATTACCTGCAGCAGGCTTGGCAGAGGACAGCAGTTCATCAAAGTAGGCTTGGCAGAGGATGGGGAATGGTTGATTTTGATTTAGATGCATCATGCATCCATTGGATAGATCCCATGAAACGCGTCGAGATTAACCTAGTCGCAATGCATACATACTTATATGGTCTTTGGATCCAGGAAATACCGTGGATTATAACTGTTATAGTGATTTTTTATTACTGAGGACAATACTATTGTATATTCTATTTATGCTTTTAACATGTATATGATTTGGATACATGATTTGTTATATTATGTGCCATTATTGCATGTATTGTCTGCCATGTACCTACTCAGTCATGGCAAACAAATAAATACTTGTTCATGTTTCATTTTGACTCCTTCGATTAGCCACAATATACACACCTCATTTAAAGTCCGAACCCTCTTTCTTTATGTACTTGAATAGGGATGTTACCGTGCGTCTCATTTAAAGTCCCAAAAGCCCCCTCTATTGCAACAGATTAGGGATGGAGGTGTAGTGAGTAGTTTTATTGTTGGATTATGACCCTCAATGTCCTCATATTAATCATGACCGATCTCCCTTATGGGCAGTTCCTTTTTCTATCATGTTTTAGCCCTTCTTCCTTCTTCTTCTCCATTCACCATTCCAAGACAAATGCATAAAACACATTTTTTTTTTCTAACACTCTGTGGCCTGTGTCTACATGCGCACTGCCGGGTTGTTGGACCGATTTTTTGCCTTATTACCTCCGGGATCTGCGATGCTTTGCGATGCCCTCCCCTGTCCCCCCTACCCGATTCAATATTGGGTGCAGGGACGTGGGCGGGACTGTTCCGCCCTGGCATCGGCGCCACGCTGCCGCTTGTGCAGTTGATGCTTTTGTGCCTTCTGCTGACACAAACAGGTGTCACCATCTTGGCTGACGGTGGGATGGACGTCTGGGGTTCAGTGAGCGGTTTCCGCCCTGACGCTGGCGCCCATCCCAAATGTCATGCCTTGCGTGACGCTGGGTGGGGTCCACTCGCTACACAGGGAGCATTTAAACAGCCTTTTTTCATTTACAGCCAGCCAGTTCTCACATTGACACATAATTTGTGCAGTCTGCACCTGTTACTACTGGTGTTCACTCCCACTGGGAGGGGTCCGCTCATTACATAGGGAGCATTTAACCACTTCACCCCCGGAAGAATTTACCCCCTTCCTGACCAGAGCACTTTTTGCGATTCGGCACTGCGTCGTTTTAACTGACAATTGCGCGGTCGTGCGACGTGGCTCCCAAACAAAATTGACGTCCTTTTTTTCCCACAAATAAAGCTTTCTTTTGGTGGTATTTGATCGACAATTTTGAAAAAAACGCATTATTTTTTACTTTTTGCTATAATAAATATCCCCCAAAAATATATAAAAAACTGTTTTCCTCAGTTTAGGCCGATACGTATTCTTCTACATTTTTTTGGTAAAAAAAAATCGCAATAAGCGATTATTGATCAAAATAGGGGATAGTTTTATGGCATTTTTATTAATAATTTTTTTTTTAAATGGCGGCGATCAGCGATTTTTATCGTGACTGCGACATTATGGCGGACACATCGGACATTTTTGACACATTTTTGGGACCATTGTCATTTATACAGCAATCAGTGCTATAAAAATGCACTGATTCCTGTGTAAATGACACTGGCAGTGAAAGGGTTAACCACTAGGGGGCGGGGAAGTAACCCTTCCCCGCCCCCTAGTGGTTAACCCTTTCACTGCCAGTGTCATTTACACAGGAATCAGTGCATTTTTATAGCACTGATTGCTGTATAAATGACAATGGTCCCAAAAATGTGTTTTATAACTGTCAGGGGGATGGGCTGTGTGTGTGACGTCACTGATATCTGCTCCGATGACAGGGAGCAGAGATCGAGTGACACGGTCACTAGGCAGAACGGGGAGATGCTGTTTACATCAGCATCTCCCCGTTCTTCCTCCCCATGAGGCGATCGCGGGTATCCCCGTGGCGATCGAGTCTGCAGGACCCGCGACTCGACTCATGGAGCTTGCCGCGGGCGCCCGCGCGCGCCCTCTGGCCGCCTTTTAAAGGGCAACGTACAGGTACGTAATTTTGCCTGTACGAGCCCTTCTGCCACAGTATATCTGCGTGAGGCGGTCGGTAAGCGGTTAAACACACTTCTTTCATTCACAGTCAGTCTCCTGACTGATACACATCTTGTGCAGTCTGCACCATACATTGCTGGCCTTTACTCCTATATCAGCAATATTAGGTAACTACCTCTATCATTATGACATTTATTTCATATGTGGTTTTAATCCCAGGATTTTACCAATTTCTAGGAACTTAGACTGTCTTGATATCAGTTCATACTTATTTTATTTGGGCTCCTTTCTTTGATTAGCTTACATTTTTACATTTTCAGCACCATTTGGTATTCATATTTTTATTGATCTACAGAATGGAGCCCATTTGTCTTACTGTTCCAGATACTTTGGGTCACACCTACATTTATGCTCCCTGTGTTTCTGTTGGACCCTACTACCACAGCTTCTGGACCAGGCATTCCTTTTGGTCCTAGCACCCTGGCGGTGTGTTTGTTTCACACTAAGCAGATATGTGAGTCTTACAGGGATGACTATCTTATCCTCCCTGTATGTATATTCATTTTTTTTTTCAATTTTTGTCTATGAATTGATTTTGATATACTTACTGCTCTTTATAGATGTATCATGCATCCGCCCCTGATGATTGGATAGATCCCATCAAACGCGTTGGGCTTAACATAGATGCAATACATACATACTTATATGGTCTTTGGATCCAGGCAATACTGTGGACTATAACTGTTATAGTGATTTTGTTATTACTGAGGACAACACTACTGTATATTCTATTTATGCTTTTAACATGTATATGATTTGGATA
The DNA here is from genome assembly GCF_042186555.1 of Aquarana catesbeiana. Classification (NCBI taxonomy): domain Eukaryota; kingdom Metazoa; phylum Chordata; class Amphibia; order Anura; family Ranidae; genus Aquarana; species Aquarana catesbeiana. The sequence goes on along the minus strand of NC_133328.1, from coordinate 381,867,826 downwards.
CATGATTTGTTATATTATGTGCCATTATTGCATGTATTGTCTGCCATGTACCTACTCAATCATGGCAAACAAATAAGTACTTGATCATGTTTCATTTTGACTCCTTCGATTAGCCACAATATACACACCTCATTTAAAGTCCCAACCCTTTCTTTATAGGCAGAGAACAGCAGGTCACCAGCGGAAGGCTTGGTAGGGGATGGCAGGTCAAACACATGGGCATAAGATGAATTTGGGTTATTTGAGTTATTTGCTTGGCAAAAAAGATTGGTCTAGTCCACAATTGACTTAAATTGTCAGTGAAAAAAAAATCAATTGGTGAAAAATTTTCTGTGTTGGCCTAAACATCTAGTTGTGCAAGAAAGAGGGAGATTCTAGCTGATCCTAGGTTGGAGGGAAGCTATACTGGATTCTCAAGTGCCTCTGTGAGACTTGTATGGGCCATAATTCTTGATGACTGATGTAAGACCCCAGTACTAGTACTGGTGAGGGGCTGTCTGGCAACATTTGGCCCAGGGGCCCATGGTGCAGGAACTCCCTCCCGACTCCCATTGTGAAGGAATGTGATGTAAATAATAATAATAATAATCTGAAAATGTCTATTTTCTTATGTGCATACATATTTTTCTCCTTACTCATTATATAAGTATACAGATTAGCTCTGTTCCTATATTTTCTCAAGATGGCGAGTACCCCCTACATCCCACTCATCAGAAGAACGCGGAACTAAAGATAAGACCAAAGACAGCCAAACCTCGTTATGAAAATTCTCCATCTTCTTTACTATCTTAACCAATGAAATGTACCTATTAGACCAGGGGTGTCCAAACTACGGCCCTCCAGCTGTTGCAGAACTATACTTCCCATGAGGCATTGTAAAACTCTGACATTCACAGACATGACTAGGCATGATGGGAGTTGTAGTTCCTTAACAACTGGAGGGCCATAGTTTGGACACCACTGTATTAGACTAACATAGCAATGACGTATTTGTGTGTATAAAACATTAGCACCGCCTTGAATAAATCAGAAAGTGTAATGAGTAGCAATGCTGAGCGTGTCTCAGAGTGTTTACTTTTATATGCATGCATATCCACACTTTTCAAATTAGAGACAGCAGCAGATAACCTTGGGCTCGATTGGAGCTCTTAATCATTTCCATAACAGATGGTGCCGAAACCCGGGACCTCAGGCTACAGTCGAAGTTATACCGCGACAAGCATTCGGGCGTTAACTGATTAATGAGAGTGGGGTTTGCGCAGCCCTAACAGTACCGGTGAGTTGATTTATATTCTTACCACTGTACGACTCTCTTATCTTTCGGTTGACGGCTGGATTCTGTCGGTATGCTGAGACTGTCTTAGAGGCAGGTATTTCCACGCCTGAGGTTGTTTTAATGAACCTGCCAATGGGTTTCTGCTGACTGTATTTGTTCACTGTCTGCCATTCTTTGGGCTACGAAACTCAGCAGTCTAAGGGTGCTACATGTGTGAATGTGTGTTCTCATCTCCAGACGAGCTGTCGGCCTCTGGAGTGAGATTGTTTCCCTTGTAGCAAACGTTTATGGGACGGGTGTACTCTGGGTTCGATGAACCTTTGAGGGTTATCTCAGCTGCTGGCTTTGCAGTCTGAAAGCGTTACAGAAGTCTCACCCCAAGAAGAGTTGTCGGCCTCTTGGTGTAGAGCTGTAGAAAAACGTCTATAAACGGGTTTATTTTGCAGGGTGGTCTGCCCTTGTGGTTATTTTAGCCTGCTGAAATTTTGCAGTTCGAAGAGTGGCAGGTGTAATGTCCTGTCGTGATTGTATTTGTGGTTTATTGTTTGCTATATACACGAGAGGGGGTGGGGACTGGTTAAGGTCGGAGGGGGGGCTGCCCGGGGGATCTGTTGGGTCGCGGGCCGTTGCTCCTCACTACCCCTGATGTGTTTGTTCTTGTTCTGAGATTAACCGTACATTAGTCTTATGAGCTCCCACCGAAGGAATTTGCTGATAAGAACGCTGAGAAAAATATTAACCCCTTGGTTATACGAGAGAAAGTGATATTGTAATGAAAGTGATATTGCAAAGAAGGAGAGAAGAAGATGTTGAAATAGTTAACAAAGTTGAAAGAAATGGCGAAAGTTATGTTGCTGAAGAGACAGGGAGAAAAATCCTGTGTGATAAAGAAAATTGGATAAAGGAAGTTAAGAAAGATGGCGATTGTATTATGTATGTGTATCACAGAGCTGATGATATGTTGGAACTTGAAACAAAGGAGGGGAGGGGCAGCACTGCCCTCCGTCTAACAACCACTCCTTTCTCACCACCCAAGCACAACCCACTGTGACAACTCAGCCCGGCGGCCATCTTAGTGCACCCATGCCTTCACTTTCTACCCAGTCCAGTGCACTTCCTGCCGGCGGCCATCTTGGTACACCCAGTAAGCTTAAACAGCCTGTACCCAGCTCTCCCTGTTTTAAACCAAGATGGTTCATACCACACACCTGTCTTCCTCAATACGGGAGCATCACATTCCCAGGCCGGATATGTTAATGATGAAGAAGCATCTGAGTGGGAAGCCCGACAGCAGGCAGCAAGGCCACCCACTGATTTAACCCCCAATCCGGCTCCAGACTCTCAGTTCCGAGAGGATCTCAAACACATGCTGGCAACCGTAAAGAACAGTGCCCCTTGCCAGCCCCTGCCCCAACAACAGTCTCGGTTACCAGAAGGGGCACCAGTGATGTATGTCGCTTTTACTCTATCACAAACAGCGGCCTTAGTGACAAGTCTGCCTGACCCAGAGAAGCAGCCAATTCCCTTCTACCACAGGATAGTGCAGATACAAGAAACTTACTCAGCTGCCTGGAGAGACTTGATCAGCCTATGCCAAATCAAAGCAGGATATGTCTTTTGGCCAGTCATGCAGATGGCCTTCAATGATGCCTGCCTGACAAGTGCCACTTCCTACACCTCAGGCGTGGAGTTCTGTGCACAACTCCATGACTGGGCAAAGGAGAAGTTGACGGATCAGAAGACCACAATCCAAGATATTACCCAAGATAAAGGGGAGTCTGTGAAGAAGTATCATGCTAGACTCATAAAGGCACACACACACATGTTATCAACTGCTTTTGTTTCAGGGCTCAGAGAGGATAACAGAAAAGGCCTGATGGTGGCCCGCCCTGAATACCATTCAATGAAAATGTCTGATTTGTTGTTGGTGACCAGAGGTATAGAAAATCAAAAAGGTAAAAAACCAACGCCCCTCATGGTAACCCATGATGAAGATCCCGCCTACACTAGTCCACCACCACTGCTCAATACCAGGGAAAGGATCACCTGTTACAACTGTGGGAAACGGGGTCACTTCAAAAAAAGAATGCAGAGCCCCAAGATGTCCCAGACGAAAAACCTACCACTTTCCTCATTGACAGGGGTGCAGCCAAAAGTGTGTTGAGGGCGGTGAACCTGCCTAATAATTCTTTCCTTTCCACTTCCTGATTTGCTTGCCAGATTTATGGTGTCCTCTACATGTCCCTTGAATCTACTAGGAGCTGATGTGTTGTCCAGACTACAGGCCTCAATCAGGACACGCCTGAAGGGGGGATGAAGTTACATACTCCCCTATCTTTAGAAGACTCATCTGCTTTGTGTTCTCTGCCTCTCCTGATGACACTTAATGAAGCAAAAACTTCAAGTTCAATACTGCAGGAAGTACTTGACAGAATCCCTGCGTGCCTATGGTCCACAGGACCGGAAGACAACGGTCACTTAAAGGTGCCACCAGTTTCAGTCAAGCTAAAAGAGGGCGCTTCATTGCCCCGGAAACCACAATAACCCCAAGAAGAGAATCCTAAAAAGAGAACCAGGTACCTACTGTGGATGCCTTTGACTGCAAAGTACCTCACAGAGGTGGACCTTACAAACGTTTTCTTCAGTGTCCACCCTCACCCCTCCTGCTGGTACCTTTTTGCATTCATCCACGGAAAGAAACGGCAACATACCTAAACAGTTGTGCCGCAAGGAGCACAGAACTTTCCAAGCCAGTTTGCAAAAGCTATGGCTATCATCCTTGACGCATAGCAAGAGGAACACCCGGAAGTGATTCTCTTCCAACGTGTTGATGACCTTCTCCTTTGTGCAGCTGACTTACCCCCTGTTGAAGTCACCTCAGAAAGCCTGTTGTGCTATCTTGCCAACCAGGGCTGCAAAGTCTCAAAGCCCAAATTGCAGTGGTGCTCAACACCTGTCATTTTCCTTGGACACTGTTTGTCCCATGGGACACGACACCCCACTGAAGACAGGGTGCAAGTAATCTCTGACACCCCACTGCCACAAGGTCAGAAATCCCTTCATGCCTTCCTTGGACTAATTTCCTAGTGCAGAGCATGGATTCCAGAAGCCTTCCTACTGATGCTCTGCAATCAGACCCTTCCAGATGTCTCCTGAAGAAATATCTAAAGTTTGAAACCCTTGAGTGCGCCACCCCCGGCGCTAGGGCTCCCAGCCTACGACAAAACGCTCAAGCTCTTTGTATCCGAACGTCTGGGACATGCTGCAGGTGTACTCACCCAATCACACGGCATCAGCCTACGCCCCATAGGATATTATTCCTGTCGGCTGGATGCTGTAGTAAGAGGAGCCCTATTGTGTCTGTGAGCTGGCTTTGCTACACAAGCCTTGCTTGACAAAACTTTGAACTTGGTCCTCGGACACTGCCTCGTTGTGCTTGCCCCCCATGATGTTGTTGCCATATTCAACCAAGATCCAGCCGAAACACTTGTCCACTACCAGACACTTGAGACTCCTGTGTTCCCTCCTACTGGACAGCATTACTCTATTAAGTTGTCAAACACTGAACCCTACCACCCTTCTTCCACTTCTCGAGGGGGGGAAAGGAGGAGGAGTAGAGTCTTGACTTGTCACCCCATGACCACACAGGACACGCGGTCACCACTGAAAACACTGTTCTACAAGCTGAAGCCTTACCACCGGTGATGTCTACACAGGATGCAGAGCTGTAAGCACTTACTACAGCACGTAAATGGGCAGAGGGAAAAAGAGCCAACATTCATATGGACTCAAGATATGCTTTCAACATTGCCCATGATTATGGTGTTATCTAGAACAGAGGATTCCTGATGGCTGCAGGAACACCTGTGAAAACTTGATTGATGCCTTGCTTCTCACAACCCAAGTGACTATTCTGAGTAAAGCACACGACAAAATAAACTCAAAGGAAGCTTAAGGCAATCATCGAGCCAATACAGCTGCCAAACAGACAGCTGGTGGTCCACGGGAAGTGGACAGCAGGGTGGTAGAAGAAGACCACCCCGTGCTTACCTTACAGACTTTCCCAGTGGACAGAGTTTATCTAAAAGAACTACAGGAAACAACAAGTCCGGATAAGAAGGAAAGCTGGAAACGGAGAGGAGCAACTCTCAGAAATGGACTATTCGAGTGCAACAAGAAGCCTTGTCTACCCAGGAGTATGTACCCAGCTGTGGTGCAATGGGCACATGGAGCTGCCCACTTGACAAAGACTTTTATGAACTCTCTTATCAACAAGTGTTGCACCAAGAGTTACTCCACTGACCGACAGCTTCTGCAGATCATGCATTATCTGCACCAAATGTAACCCAGGATGCACAGAAGAAGCACCTGGCAAAAGCCCTATACCCCATTCCAGAGGATGCAAATTGATCATTCTCAAGTGCCAAGAAGTGGCAGATTCGAATACGCCCTAGTGGAAGTGGTCACGACTGCCAGGACCACAGCTAAGAAACTACTGAGTGAGATAGTATGTAGATTTGGGGTCCCAGAGGTAATATTGAGAGATCAGGGACCAGCCCTAACAACAACCCTTACAAAAGAGATTTGGGCAACACTGGGGGTTCAGTTGGCACTACACACCCCATACCACCCTCAAAGTAGCGGGAAGGTAGAAAGGATGAATGGGATACTAAAAAACAGGATGTTAAAGATGGCCCAAGAGACTAACATGAGTTGGCCAGACAGTTAGCCCATTGCCCTGTTCAGTGTCAGACACACCCCCAGGGGAAACATGCCCTATCCCCTTATGAAATTTTGTTTGGTTCAGCTCCCAGACTTGGTTGTTACTTTCCACAACAGTTACAGTTACAGTCTGATGTGTTGACTAATTATGTAACCACTTTATCACGAGAATTAACCTGAATGCATGTCCAGGTGTTTTCTTCCATTCCAGATCCTGAATTAGATACAGGAACACACCAACTACTGTCTGGAGATACTTGAGCCAAGTTATGATGGTCCATTCCAAGTTTTGCTGACCACAGCCACCTCAGTCAAGTTGGCCAGGAATAACACCTGAATGCACGCTTATCACTGCAGGAGAGAGTGTTTTCGGGTGCTGCATATCCTTTTTCTGTTTGATCTAGGGGGGAGGGGCCCAGGAGGTGGCCATCACAAAAATGATAACATAATTACGTTTTGGTGTAACTCTTCAGGTACACATGTGACCACCTTTACCTTAGATTACTGTGACATAGTACCTTGTCCGTTTGACCCTTCATGGTGATGCCATTGGTACAGTGATATCCCTGACGGTAAGGACATATATGTATGCTACATAGACAGTTACTGGGGACAGAGTTGTGGTTTCTGTGGGGGCCAGTGGGTTGGAACACAGGGCCAGACTGGGCGACCACAGAGTGCATTAGAAAAAAAAAGATGAAAATAGAAAGCCCCATATCCTAACTGAAGATACCCCTGATACATACACTGACCCAGCACACAGTCAGAGGAGGAAGCGAACAGCTCTCTCCGGAAGCTTTGATTCTCATGTATACATAGATGTCATAGGGGTTACAAGGGGGGTCCCTGATGAATTTAAAGCCAGGGATCAGGTAAAAGCTGGTTTTGAGTCTTTGATCCCCATAACAACTGTCAGCAAGAATGTAGATTGGATTAACTACATGTTATGGTTATGCAATAGAGTTTGTCGATCAGCATACCTGTCTCCATGTGTTCATCTCTAGAGACCAGCTGACCCTCACCTGACAGCTTTTGTAACCTCCCCTCTGCAAGCCAGCAGTGCTGATCAACCACTGTGTGTTAGCCTCTATGTGTACTTGCTGTGTTTCCTACATCTGATTTCTGTTACCGACTTTGGCCTGTTCCCGACCATCCCTGTTTGCCTGTGACCCTGATGTTCCAGCCAGCCGCCTCCTTCCTCATCTCCTGTAGTCTACCGTGAGCGTGAGCTGTGAGACCCTGGGGACCGCGACCTGGAGCCAGACTGCAGCGCAGTCCATCCTCACCACTAGAGGCTCTGGTGAACACCTGCTGGCTCTTAGACTCCGCGCCCTGGGGAATCTATGCTCTAGCTCCCAGTGGGATCTGTGTCAGTGATCCAGTAGACCTGCTTCCTGAACCTCCCAAGGTACAATCCGCAGCAGTCACCCGTAGGGTCCACTACCTTGCAGTGCACTCCTGATCCCAACGGTGTGCATCTGTCACCCAGCCTCTAGGTGACCTGACACTACACATATTATAACCAACAGAGATTTGTAAATTACTCTAAAGATGCCCTCCAGGGAATTTCTGATCAGTTAGCCCCCACTTCCTACATGACATTCCAGGACCGGATGGCCTTAGACATGGTGCTATCTGGGAAAGGAGGTGTTTTGTAAAATCATAGGAAAAAAGGGGAACCTGTTGTACATACATTCCTGATAATATTGGCCCAAATGGTAAAGTTACTTTAGCTATAAAGAAATTAGAAGATCTGTCACTAGAGTTGAAGAAGAACTCAGGTATCACAGACCCATGGGATCAATATTTTAGCTGGATGAGTGGGTGGCAGAAGGTGCTCGCCCAGATACGGGTAACGGTATTAATAATCCTGGATCTTTTAGCCCTGATTATATGCTGTATTCTACCTTTTGTAAAAAAGTTAATGAGCAAGGCTGTAGACAATAGCACACCTACATTTCTCCACCAAGAAGAAGAGGACCTCCTTATGATGGAAGATGACAAACCCTTCACTCCTCTACAGTCACTCCCTGTCCATAATCTCACAATCCTATAGGGTTTTAGGGATAGATAGCACCTTACTGCACCTCTCCAGCTGTATCGAGGAGGGAAGTGAAGAGTTACTGCCCAATTCTATATACAGCCTAAAAGAGTTGCTGAGGAGAAGGGCCAGGCCAAAGTGGGACCTTTAGATTAGGGACAGAAAAGAGAAAATAGTCATTTTAGGGGGGATTGTGAAGGAATGTGATGTAAATAATAATAATAATAATCTGAAAATGTCTATTTTCTTATGTGCATACATATTTTTCTCCTTACTCATTATATAAGTATACAGATTAGCTCTGTTCCTATATTTTCTCAAGATGGCGAGTACCCCCTACATCCCACACATCAGAAGAACGCGGAACTAAAGATAAGACCAAAGACAGCCAAACCTCGTTATGAAAATTCTCCATCTTCTTTACTATCTTAACCAATGAAATGTACCTATTAGACTAACATAGCAATGACGTATTTGTGTGTATAAAACATTAGCACCGCCTTGAATAAATCAGAAAGTGTAATGAGTAGCAATGCTGAGCGTGTCTCAGAGTGTTTACTTTTATATGCATGCATATCCACACTTTTCAAATTAGAGACAGCAGCAGATAACCTTGGGCTCGATTGGAGCTCTTAATCATTTCCATAACACCATCTCAGGCTGAAGCTCCTTTCCAGGTACTCTCTGTTCACCAGGCAGGTAGGGCTGGACAGTGCCTGCTGCACTGACTCTGGGTTCCCAAACTGGCCGGTTGGGGGCTGCAGGGGGGAGCTGGGGCAGCTTGGTTGGTGCTGGCTGGGGGAGGAGAGCCTCTGGTGGTGTATGGAGCCGGTCTCTGCTCGGACACAGGGCACACCATTCATGCCAGGGAGGGGAGGCGGCCTATGCTGTGTCCTTGTCCTCATCCCACACTCGCTGGGACACTGGTGCCATCCTGGCACCATAAGCAGCCTTAGGCCTCCTGGATATGCCCCCACTTCTAGTAAAGTCTGTGGGCGGGCGTCAGTGCAAGGTCCCTCGGCTGCTCCCTGTGGCCTGATCTCTTCTGCAAAAAAGCCCTTCACCCCTCCTTTTGACTTAGGGGGCGATTTACTAAAACTGAAGCACTCAGAAACTGGTGCAGCTGTGCATGGTAGCCAATCAGCTTCTAACTTCAGCTTGTTCAATTAAGCTTTGGCAAGAAAACCTGAAAGTTGATTGGTTTCTATGTAAAGGCTCAAGGTTTTTTTCCTTAACCACTTGCCGACCGTATAACTTAGATATATGGGGGGGGGGGGGGGGGCACAGTGGGGAACAAGTATGTAGGAGGTACAGTGGGAAACAGGTGACATTGGCAGTTAAATGTGCATCAATGAGTTTTTAGACAGCAGAATAAACTGTTTTTACATGCTTCTCAATTTTGGAAGAGTACCATTCAAGAAAAAGCTGAAAATGAATGGCCTCATTAAACCCAGGGGCAGGTGCTTTTAGTTTATGGATCCAACATAATTCTCTTTGCAAAAATGCCTTATCCCAATCTCCCCAATGGGGGTCGGAGTGAATGTGGTCAAGGGCAATCAGGGAAATGCATTGAAAATTATAATGGTGGACCTGGGCTGAAAATAAACTGAGGGTTAAATGAGGCTGTTATTTTCAAGGCCTCTTCTTGAAGGGTACTCTTTCAAAACGGAGAAGCATGTGAAATGGATTAGGGTTTTTCCGTTGTTGTGTAAGTTCATTGGTGCACATTTAGTTGCCAATATTTTTGTTCATTGTGTAATACTTGTGTTATTCTCTTTTACACATTTGTTTTGTATTTATTTCTTATTTATGTAATGTGTATTCATTTTTACAGTTTTGTTGCTCTTGCACTTTTTTATTATTTCTTGTACTATGTATGCACCCTTTGTACCTTCCCTTTAGTGCTGTAGTGGGAGTTTTGTTTTTAGGGGGGTAGTTTGCGCCACTCGGTATGGGTAGCCACTGCCTTCTGGTGTGTCTTCTGTGGAAGCTTTGTGGTGGTATTCACATGGGGGGGGGTTGGTGCCCAAGTCGCCCATTGTCTTTTGTTGCACTGGGGTTTTGATCCCGGTTCCTCAACTTTGTTCCTCTCTTTCTGGCCATCTGGAACGTAATCTGGTGTTCAAAGATGGCCGATACGTGCTGCCGTACATGTACGTGATGTCACTACAGCAATTTTGGACATATGGGGCAGTGGCACACATGCTCAGTGGGGAATCCAGAAGGGGAGCTGGTTCTGGTATTCCAGGAATTTACTATGTATTGAGGGGGAGCTTTGCCAGCAGGCTGCGACTCTATGGCAAAGCATTTTCTGCTGGCACTCCCCTTCCTTTTCGGACATATATAAGGGGCCTTTCCCACTGCATGGCTGTCACTGCTGTCCTCCTCCTTGTGCTGGGCTGCGGTTGGCCATGGCACTAGATGGTTCTTCTGCCTACTATGTGAAGGTTAGCCTGGTGTTATTAATTTATTTATTGTCTGTATAATTTTTTTCCCTCTGTTGGGGGATTTCCCCCTTTTCTTTGTCCTGTTCCATTTATGTTTTTTTTTTGGGGGGGGGGGGGCTTATTAATTTGCTTTTTACTATTTCAGTGCCTCCAGGATCTCTGTGGGTGCAGGGACGCTTCCCTCTACGCCATTTTTTCCACATACTGTGTGTACCACCTATCAACCATTTTTGTAAGCAGTATTGCAATTAGAATATAATGTGGCAGCAACCTATACAATTTCCTTTGTTCTTTATTTCTTACTCTTTTTTTTTTTTTATTCTCAATATGAAGGTCCATTGGGTACCCCTGAGGAAGAGCAAGTCTCAAAACACAGTGGTTACTTGGGCAAAATACTGTATCTGTGATGTAATGTATGAGATGAACATATTGGTATATTTGGTGTAGCACTCCGATATATTGTGCAATACTGTTGTTGCAAGCAATATACGATATGTAATAATGTATGGCCTGTGAACGTTTTTTCTACTGTAGTTTTATTCTTACACTAATAAAGCTTTGCTAATTTTGTATAATGGCTGATTGATGTAAAATCCCTTCCATCTGATGTTTCTTTTGTATGCTTGAAAATTTTGGGATACTGGCACCATGGATAGTTTCAGGTTATACTACTACAAGTTGGGATAAAGGAAGAGACTCTTCATGCAAATATGAGACTGGAGGGGATTTTTAACTGTCCTATATGACACAAATCTTTAAAAGCAGTCTGAAGAACCAGAAACTCCCATGCTTTGCACTTATATCCTGATCCCACAAGTTGGCAGAACCTTCTTTGTGTGAGGCTTCAGAGTGTGTCCTTCCGGCAGATGCATTATAACTCAGCCCTACCAAACAGTTCCATCAGAACCAGTTCTATAAAACAAGCAGTGTTACACCAGCGGCTTCATTTGTTACATACTTTAGCAGTTTTTTTCCTCTAAAACAGCCTTTCTCAACCTTTGAAACACAGTGGAACCCTTGAAATAACTTTCTGGTTTCAAGGAACCCCTCCTGATAATTGCTATATCTGCAACTTGTGGTACATTAGCAGGATGGTCAGTGGGGAGAATGTTCCTTACATTTGTGGTCCTTGGGAAGATTCCCCCCTTACAGATAGCTAAAAAGATCATTAGTGTCAGTGATTTCTTATTTGAGAGGCAGAAATTGCTCAAGGAAAAGTTGGAAACTCTAAGGAACCTTAGTTGGAAAAAGGCTGCTCTAACAGATCTTGTTGCCGTTTGTTCATGCCTTGTATAGCCAAGCAAATTGGCTTTGTGCTTATTCTTGCATTCAGTAATTGCCATTGTTTAAAGCGGTAGTAAAGTCACCAGAAAAAAAAAGGGTTCCCTGCAGATTTAAAGTGAAACTTCGGCCAGCAATGTACTACTAGATCACTTCATGCTGGTCCATTTTACTGGAATAGTTAGTGCCTATACTGTTTAAAATCAAGTAATACCTCCTGGTCTTATCTCATCGCTTTACGCCTCTCTTAATGGTAGACAGTCTTTATCAACCCCCTCCTATGTGACCCAACGGGAGCGAGATCTTGGATCGAGTATTCAGGGGTAGGACTGGACTAAGGCCTGGACAATAATAGCAAAATGTTTATTCAACACTACCACCTTCGAGGCCGCTTATAAAGTGCTCCTGCGGTGGTACTGGGTCCCGGCTAGGCTTGCCAACACTTATCCTGGAAGCAGTGATGGATGTTTTCGGAATTGTGGTCAGCGTGGGGATGTCTTACATTTATGGTGGTCTTGCCCAAATTTGATCGGCTTCTGGTCCCGAGTCTTTGGCCTACTGCAGACGTTATTCCATCGGACGGACGGACGGACGAAATCTAGTAATACACCGTCTCACCCTGCTCAGTTGCTCTCTATTTCTCAGCATTGTGCCGAAAATCAGAGGCACTAAAGGCCAATCTTCTGCCAGCCCAAAGATTTATTGCTGCTCAGGGGCTCTGGACTTCAGTAAAATGGCAGTCTCCAGCAAGAAGAGACAATAACAAAGCTGAAGGCAATTTACAGCACACACCAATTTTGGCAGCATAATTATTATTGTGAAATGCATGTTCCTTGCTAAAGAACATTATTTTTTATCAAGTTAGTATGGGTAAAATTTTGCTTTAAGTCATAATCAACTAATATGCACCACATACTAGCACATTATGACATACTTACCTGCAAGCTGAGCCCTCCAGTGCAGCACAGTTACAGCTCCCCTGGGCCAGGCCCTTAAATCTTCTCACAGCCTTCTTTCAGGGTTCCATATCTTCAGCTGCTTGAATAGCTGGGCTGAAGGGTTGTCATTCCTGCGTGTGCACATAGGCGTCACATCAGCGCAACACACAGAGCAGGTCATAAATGTGGTTGCACCTACTGACAGGCAGGGGGGACATTTAACTGTTATAAAAATCTTGCCTGTCAGCGTTTTTAAAATGTTTTACTTTACTACTTCTTTAAGGATATGCTATTGTTACTCTTTAATTGTGTTTCTTTTAGTATCCCCAAATGCTTGGATTTTAGTTTTTTTCCTGTACCAAATTAGTGCCTCTGCTCCCTTCTTCGTAACAGCAGTATTATCAGATCAATAATATGCACCTATCTGTGAGCAGGAGGCTTTACTTTTTTGGCCCCATTCACATAGGCATAACTAAATGCACACCATGCAATTACTGTGTGTTGCCTGTACAAGATGCACAGGTGTTCATGCATCCATGTGCAGTCAGTCCCATTCATGTCAATTAGGACACATCCGCTGCTCACACTTTGACATCCGTGTGGGTCCGGATGCGTGTCCCTGAACTTACACTTCAGGGACATGCGCTCCCATGGATTTCAAATTGGAAGCACCAGCTTTGTTTGTGCAGCCACTGCGTCCCAATTGACATGAATGGGACTGCTTGCACATGGATGCACAGAATGCCAGTGCACCCCAAGCAGGCAAACCATGGCCCTCACACTGTGTAAACAAGGGGACTTTGCTGTCCCTGCCATAGGAAAACACCAGCTGCTTGGCTGTCATGCTGATCCTAATTTCAGCATGTCTAAGGCACTGATCTGACACATTCATGCAGATCAGAAGTTGTGACTTTACTTGCTGCATGTTTGTTTCAGCTCAGTAAATTACATTGTACTGAAGAAAAAGACAGGTACAATAAAACCTTGGGTTGAGAGCGTTTTGCAAGACAAGCAAAATTTTTAAATAAATTTTGACTTGATATACAAGCAGCGTCATGTCACAACTATGTATAAGAGAAGAGGGGCGCCTCTAAGTGTAGCAATATGGTTACATTTAACAAAGGTACAACATTTAGCAACATATTGCTACACTTAGAGGCGCCTCTCTTCTCATTAATACCCTGTAGCTCCTGCTGGACTTTGCTTCTAATCCCCTTGTGGAGGCTTCCATTTGTGGATGGACATTTTATGGTTACACAACCTGGTCACATTGCTATAATCTTTTTATATGGACTATAAACTGAAGGACCTATGAATAAATGGTTGTAGAACAAATCATTTGAGTTTCCATTATTTCTTATGGGGAAATTTTCTTTGCTATACAAGTGCTTTGGATTACAAGCATGTTTCAGGAACGAATTATGCTCGCGTGTCGGGTGACCTCACCCCCTTCTGACATCACGGGGAAAGCCATAGGGAAGTCCCGTCAAGTCCCTGTGTGTCAGAGGGGGCGGGGTCACCGGGTAGCCCTGCCCTCCTTTATATAAGAGGTGTCAGAAGAAGAGAAGCGTCACACAGCGGGAGCCTCCCATGGATGCGGAGTGGCCCAAGAACAAAGCGGGGAAGAAGACGCCGCAGGGGAAGATGCCGGACGAGAACACCGGACCAAGAAGATGATGGAGGAAGAAACTGAAGGAAGAAGGAAGGAAGGAAGAAGACCCAAAGAAGATGGAAAGAAGAAGACTTTAAATAAAGGAATTGTCAAAAACTGTCTCTTGTCATTTTTAACATTTTTGACACTTTTTTTTGTGAAATGGTAGGGGTACTTTTGTACCCCATTACCATTTCAGACAGGGGGGGGGGCAGGGATCTGGGGGTCCCCTTGTTAAAGGGGGCTTCCAGATTCCGATAAGCCCCCCGCCTGCAGACCCCCACAACCACCGGGTTGTAGGGATGAGGCCCTTGTCCTCATCAACATGAGGACAAGGTGCTTTGGGGGCTACCTCAAAGCACTCTCCCAATGTTGAGGGCATGTGGCGGTTCAGGAGGGGGGGTGCTCTCTCGTCCCCCCCTCTTTTCCTGCGGCCTGCCAGGTTGCGTGCTCGGATAAGGGTCTGGTATGGATTTTTGGGGGACTCCCTTTTTTTTTTTTAATTTGGCATGGGGTTCCCCTTAATATCCATACCAGACCTGAAGGGCCTGGTATGGAATTTAGGGGGACCCCCATGCCATTTTTTTAAAAAAATTTGGTTCAGGGTTCCCCTGTGGGGAAATCCCATGCCGCTTTTATCAATAAACTTTTATGTGTATTGTCGGACCGACAATTCATTAATAGCCGCGAGTAGTTTTAAATTACTTTTTTTCCTTTGAAATGTCATTTTGTTGTCAGACTGTTCTAAACACGGGAAACATGCGCCCCTTTACAGGCATAGTATAGACACCCCCCAGGTACGAAATTTAAAGGAATATTACACTTTTATTGTTTCACTTTAAGCATTATTAAAATCACTGCTCCCGAAAAAACGGCCGTTTTTAAAACTTTTTTTGCATTGATACATGTCCCCTGGGGCAGGACCCAGGTCCCCAAACACTTTTTATGACAATAACTTGCATATAAACCTTTAAAATTAGCACTTTTGATTATTTATGTTTGAGTCCCATAGACTTTAACGGTGTTCGAAGGAATTTTTTGCCTGTTCACATGTTCTGGTGCGAACTGAACAGGGGGTATTTGGCTCATCCCTAGTCAGCACTAGTCCCAACACTGAACCTTGGGGTACACTACTGAGCACCTTAGACCATTCAGACTATGAAACATCTCTGAAGACAGTCTTTTAGCCAGTTTTCTATTTACAAACTGATCTTTCCAAGCCTGTAAACTTTACCTTACACATGAGCTATGTGTGGGGAACTGTGTCAAACGCTTTTGCAAAATCCAAGTATACCACGTCCACAGCCACCCCTCTGCCGAAGGTTTTACTTACCTCCTCATAAAAAGAAATCAGATTTGTTTGACAACTTCTGTCTTCGTGAATCCATGCTGTCTGTTGCTTAAAATATTTTTTTCCAGCAAGAACTCATCTATGTGGTCTTTTATTAAACTCTCCAGCAGTGGCGTCGCTAGGGGGTGGCTTTTGAGGCTATAGCCCCGAATCTGGGGCCCATAGTCTCAAGTCTCTGCAGGGGTCCCCAAGCGGAGGGAGGCTCTCTGGGGACCCTGATGTAAGTGGGGCCTCTCTGGGGACCCCGATGCAAGGGGGAGGCTCTCTGGGGACCCTGATTTTAAGGGGGAGGCTCTCTGAGGACCCTAATGTAAGGGGGACTCTCCGGGGACCCTGATGTAAGGGGGACTCTCTGGGGACCCCGATGTAAATGGGGGGCTCTCTGGGGATATATACACACACACATATATTACTGTATATACATGTGTATGCCCACGAAAGCGTATGACTTTCTTTACTTCACTGCTATGGGCTCTAGCCCCAGATCTTTTGTAGACCTAGCAACGCCCCTGCTCTCCAGTATTTTCTCGACTATAGAGGTTAAACTAACAGGTCTTTAGTTACTTGGTAAAGACTTGGATCCCTTTTTAAATATAGACACCATATTGGCCCTACGCCAGTCCAGTGGTACCATTCCAGTCATTAATGAGTCCCTAAACATTAGAACCAATGGCTTTGAAATGACAGAGCTCAATCCTTTTAGATCAGTGGGTGTATATCATCTGGTCCAGGTGCTTTGTTCACCTTTATTCTATCTAAATGTTTCTGGACCATATCACTTTATCACCATATTTCTGAGCCATTGTGGATTATTTGGGGTTGTGTCAATACCATCTCCATTATGGACATGAGCTCACCCATGCTCCTTTGTATACACAGAGCTGAAGAAGGTAAAAAACTTGCCTTCTCTTTTGTCCCCAGTTACCCACTCTACATTGTTTTGTAAAGGGCCTACATGCTCAGACCTGACCTTTTTTACTATCAATATATTTGAAGAATTTAAACGGGTGGAGATACGGCCAGCTTGCGCACTTTATTAACAGTCTTCCTGGCTCATTAAGGGAGGAAGCGGACTACAGACCGATAGAGAAACTATTTTGTAGGGATTCAGTGAAGAGGAAAATCTCAGAGATTTACAAAATATGGTGAGGGGAATGGGGATGGAGTCACCTCCTTTCATCAAAAAATGGGAAGAGGAATTGGGAGCATGCTGCGATGGAGATGAAGTGAGGTGCATCTTGGGGGCAACGCATGGAACGGCAGTTGATACAAAAATGAGGGAGAGCAATTACAAGTGTTTGACCAGGTGGTATATGACAGAGTCAGAGTCAGTAAGTTTGTATCAGAAAGGTCCCCTAACTGTTGGAGAAGATGTGGGTCACCAGGAACCATGGCGCATCTGTGGTGGGAATGCCCCAAAATTAAATTTTTTTGGCAAGAAGTGACTAGGTTAATTGAAGAAATAACGAGTAAGGTGATCCAGTTCGACCCCTGGGACTGCTTGTTCCATAGGTCGGAAGGAGGGAAAAGAGGGTATAAAACATCAATAGTCCCAGTCTTACTAAATTCAGCTAAGAATGTAATCCCAAAGAAATGGCAGGAATTAGAAGCGCCAAGGATTAGGGACTGGGTTGCCAGAGTGAATGAAATCTATACTTTGGAGAGAGAAGAGTCAGGAGAATATTTAGAAAGAGACCAAAATGAACAAAGGGGTAAATGGGATTGCTGGATAGCATTTAAAAAAACTGAGCGATATGTGGAAGTAATTATGCTGTAAAATGGGATCAGGAGCACAAGAACTCGTCAAGTTCCAATCGGAAGGGAAATAATCTGCAGGGGCTGGGAGGGGGGGAAAGGAGGGAGGGTATGGGAGAGACACCATGGGGGGGGGGGGGTTATTTATTGCATTTGTTCAAGAGAACTGGTGAATTTTGTTATAAGCCTTATTGTGTTCCCCCCAAATGTTTGGGGTCTACTTTTTGTATCGAGATTTTGAAAATTAAATTAAGATTTAAAAAAAAAATATATATATATATATTTGAAGAATTTTTGGTGGTTTGTCCTACTATCTTTTATAATCTGTTGTTTGTTTATTAATGTACCAATAGGAGGAAAAAAACACAGCAATTGTCATGTAAAGCTGCACGATTGCTGTGTCAAAAATTCATATTGAAAAAAGAAAATCCATAGCATCTTGTTGACTTCTAAAACTTGGTCCACTAAAGCCAAATGTCAATTTATTAAAAGAGAACTTAACTGGACTGATCCTTTAGGTAAAATAAGGCTGCAGGAATAGATAATTTGTTCACTATCAACCCAGGTAAGCTACTACCCCAAAAACTTGGCTTACACAGAGATTTCCTTTATTTTTAACAACTCAAAGGAGCTGAGGGGAAGCAAAGAGAAGTCAGGTAAGTTGGGGAAGGGGGGGGGGGGGGGTTCTATTTTAACAGAAACATATCAACAAGTTTACCAGTCAGGGAAGTCAGATTAAAGCGAGAAGGCCTCATGTGCAGCTTGTATAGGGCAGTGACTGAACATTCTTACACAAGGAGGTCAGCATAAGAGCCAGGCAACTAGCATTTGGAGAATGGAAAGCAGCAATGGCAACCTCTATTTTCTCGGGAAAGATTTTCTTTAAAACCACCTATTGGAGCAGCTGTCCTGATTTTGTTGCCGTTTTATGAGAGATAGCATTATATTCAGGGATGTGTCGCTGCAGCTAAAAGCTTATAAAAGCTAAAATCATTTCTTTTAAGCTTCATGCACAGGAGACGCTGGTGCAAACTCTGCTGAACACATGTTTTTAAAAGCTGAAACCGGCGTTTAGAAAAACCCATTTTGCCGCGTTTGCATGCCGCGTTTAGCTGCGTTTGCGTCTAGAAGCATTTAGTTAAGATAACAAAGACCCTCCCCAAGCTCAGAAAGCATGATAAATTTTAACTATTTCTGCTATTTTGATCAGAGTGAGCAGCAGCAGCAGAGTGGGCAGTTGTATACTTGCATTTGCCTCTCTTTCTGTTTTTTGGGTTTTTTTGGAAATAGATCCCATATTGAACATATTGCAAACCAGAGAATGACATTTTGCGACCCGACTTTGGGGCCCGTATCTCGGGGCCACTTCGTGCTAGGAACCCCACTTTTGATATGTTGTAGTGCTCGTTCCACTGTGTTTGCACACCAAATTTGGGGTTCCTAGCACCAAGTGGCCCCAAGATATGAGGCCCCAAAGTCGGGTCGCAAAATGTCATTCTCTGCTGCAGAAAAGTGCTTGACATTTTGCGACCCGAATTTGGGGTCCCGTATCTTGGGGCCACTTGGTGCTAGGAACCCCAACTTTGGATATGTTGTAGTGCTAGTTCCACTGTGTTAGTACACCACATTTGGGGTTCCTAGCACCACGTGCTCCCAAGATATGGGGCCCCAAAGTCGGGTCACAAAATGTCTTTCACTGCTGCAGAAAAGTGCTTGACATTTTGCGACTGGACTTTGGGGTCCTGTATCTCGGGGCCACTTGGTGCTAGGAACCCCAACTTTGGATATGTTGTAGTGCTAGTTCCACTGTGTTTGCACCCCAAATTTGGGTCGCAAAATGTCATTCTCTGCTGCAGTTTACCATATTTCTGTGTTTTCTGGGCCAAAAAATAGGGTTCCTTTAAAAACACTTATGAACACAAACGCGGTACCGGTGTTGTTTAGCCGCGTTTGGCGTCTGAAACGTGGAAACCTTTTGCATCTGAACCCATTTTTTTGCTTCTGGAAAAACGAGGGTAAATGCAACTGCCTAAAAATGCCAAAAAACAAGACTGTGTACATGGACACATAGGATAACATTGAATGAGTTCAGGGGCAGTTGAAAAAAGTGTCCAACTTCCTCTGAACGCGCGTTTAACAGCGTCTCGTGTGCATGAGGTTAATCCTATTAGAGGTTGTTTTGGCTTGAGATATTCCCTTAACCAACAGACAAGGAAAATGTAAGCACTGCAGGGAAACTCAGGTTACAGCAAGGATAGAACATAAGACTATTGATCTTGCTAAATGTGTAGTCTTTATTTTTTGATAATTAAATCTTATCTAAGCCCAAAAACAAAAATGCAATAGATTGCAGCTTACCAATCCTTAGCTGTGGTAGCTTCATTCGTTTTTTAAATTTATTTTTGTTACTTTATTTGCACCTGGCGGTTCTTCCAAATGGGCTGTTCACTCAGTAATGAACACTAAATTGCAACACTTTAGTGTCCAGCAGCTGTCTGTTTCGGCCACAGTGAGCTGGTGGTAGTGGGTGTGGTGCGCATTTCAGTGCAGCACACAGCCCCCTTATTTTTTTAAGTTTGACATTTCATTCAGGTCACTGTACAGCAGCACAGTGCATTTTCTGTGTGCCCTATCGGTGACTGGCATTCTTCCAGTCCAGAAAACCACCAGTCATCGCATTGTGTGAGATGGCTCCAACCCATAGTGTGTCCAGACACTTTTGTGAGCATCATGGAAGAAATCCCTCTGTGTTACAAGTCATTGCTATTGAGAAATACATTCCTAACTGGAGGGGTAGTAATCTTAACCACTTTAGCCCCCGAAGGATTTGCCCCAGTTCCTGACCAGGCCATTTTTTGCAATACAGCACTGCGTCGCTTTAACTGACAATTGTGCAGTCGTGTGACGCTGTACCCAGATAGTTTTTTTCTTTTTTTTCCCACAAATGGAGCTTTCTTTTGGTGGTATTTGATCACCTCTGCAGTTTTTATTTTTTGCGCTATAAACAAAAAAAGAGTGACAATTTTGAAAAAAAACACAGTAATTTGTACTTTTTGCTAGAATAAATATCCCAAAAAAATAAAAAATTTCTTTATCAGTTTAGGGCGATATATATTCCTCTACACATTTTTGGTAAAAAAAAAAAAAAAAAAAAACAATAAGCGTATATTGATTGGCAGTGGTCACTGGCCCTCAAATTTTTTTTTGGGTGGGGGCACAAACGCTCCCACTGTGCCCATCAAATGCTGCCACTACCCAGCCCCCCCCCCCCCCGCACTCAATTCTGAAAAAAAAAAAACATCAATTGCAGCCACTATGCCATCAAACGCTGCCACTGTGCCCAGCAAATGCTCCCACTGTGCCCATCAAATGCTCCCACTGTGCCCATAGAATGCTACCACTGTGCCCCCCGCCGTCTGCCCAGCACTTACCCTGTCTCAGTGGGGCAGCGGGCGGCGTCCTTCATGTCCATGCTCAGCAAATGCTTCCACTGTGCCCAGAAAATGCTGTCACTGTGCCCATCAAATGCTCCCACTGTGCCCTTAGAATGCTACCACTGTGCCCCCCGCCGTCTGCCCAGCACTTACCCTGTCTCAGTGGGGCAGCGGGCGGAATCCTCCATGTCCTTGATGACTTCTCCTGTCCTCTCCTATGATTGGACGCAATCACAGCGCCTGTCATTTCAGCCAATTAGGTAACAGACCCAAGCACATGATTGGCGGAGAGGCGGCTCAGTGTTAGGAAAGCCAATATTCATTCGCTTTTCTAACACAGCTGGGTGAACTTCGAGCGCCAAGCATGGCGCATGCTGTTTACCTTTTTTTTGGATATTTGTGTAATTTAGCAATTTTATGGTAGTGAACAGATTGGGGCATGCTTGATTGATATAATAAGCCTTGGGTTATTTTAATTTAGCTTATTTTATAAATTTCATATCAGTCATATTCATAATTTCATTGAATATATGAATTCATACATGTAAATGATTAGTAATATATAATTATGTTTAGGTTTAGATAATTTTATTTATTGAAATAGAATATGAATTTTGTAGAAAATTTATTTTTTTAAAAAATGTTAATTTTTGTCGTTGTTTAAGAATTAGAGGATCTAATTAATTCTTCATATATATTTCTCATTGTATTTAAAATATGTGTATAAAAATAAGGATGTTGAAGGTCGGGATTCAATATTCAGGTGACACCGGAGGAGTATGAGTTGTTTTTCAATACTTCCGGTGTCTCTGCTGCCTATTCAAGTATATAATACGTGGTGAACGACGTCTCAGGATAGCCTCCGTTCCCAGTCAATGCCTCTTACGAGGTAACGTATCCGGTTTCTTCATTTTTTCTGTCAAGTGCAATGGGAATTTGTTCAACAAATGCTCGTTTACATACTGCATCATGAAGTTTCTCCCTTCTTAATATCTCCTAGTGCTGGAGCGCACGCAGCAGGATTATCAGTGGAGCTGGGAGTTTATCAGAAGTATTTCCATATCCAGGCGAAGAGCTAAAGGAGTGGAACATAGAGGTTGGTCTCAATTACAACCAAGCGTGTTTTGATCCTTATAATTTGGGATCCATCCCTTCTGGTAAGAGGCTTGATTTTTCAGTTGTTGTGAGAGAACATACTGTAGAAAAAGCACGGATATTCACAATTCTACACATGAGCACCTATGGACTAATTTTAATATTTATGTGGACTATATTTTTGTCAAATATTTCTTTCATATTTAGGATTGCACAGTTATCAAATTATATATATATATATATATATATATATATATATATATATATTCAATATCTCCTACAGTTGATCTCCCTCTGACCTGCAATTAACCTGCTTTAGGTGGGTTTTACATTCCCATAGATGCGTACTCTAGTCTTGTCTTTGCCTGATGCGCCTCACCGTCGATGACCTCGGCCTGTGTCATGACTACTTTTCTGCCTGCCGCTTAGGACTGATCTGACTGTCTGCTACCAATCTGACAATGCATCCTGCTCATCCAGTCTGCTTTTTTTCCTCCTGACCAGTATGTTTCCATCTAGTCGTTGCTGCCTCCTCTAGCACCTGAATCTTGTTGCCAAGCCAGGCTACTACCTGCCAGTCCGCTACCAGCCAGCTCTGGGCCTGCTGTATCTGTCCTCTGTCTTCTGGTTCATTACAGTGGAGCATTGGCTACCTACCTATGCAGAACTACTGGACTTACTCATACCTCACTGGGCTCCCACAGCCACTGTCTCACTCCCAGTGATTCCTGAGCGGAGCTGTAAGAGGCCTTCCTCTTCACGCCAGGCTCTATAGCCAGGTACACGACAGTATCAAACAGCCATGTCTGTGCCTGCGAGAGGGGCTTCCCTACTGGATGAGATCAGCATTTTGCGGCCCTCACACAAGCAGTCAAGACCCTGCATGAAGACTATGTTCATCTGGAGGAACATGTGCAGTCCCTGGCTACATTTGCAAATTCTTCTGCCGCTGCTACTTCCTCTTTTGCTGCTGCTCAGTCTTCTGCCAATCCTGTAATGGTGGGGTTACCTCCCAAACCCAGGGTACCTACTCCTGAGAGATTTTCCAGTCACTGGATTAAGTTCAGAGCCTTCCATAACGCATGTCAGCTCTACTTCACTATGCAACCGCTGCCTTTCCATTAGGAATCCACTAAGGTGGGATTTATTATCTCTCTGCTCCAAGGCAAACCTCAGACCTAGGCTCATCGACTGTTAGAAGAGAACATCGCACAACTACATACCATGGCATCCTTCTTTGACGCCATAGCCCAACTATACAACGACCCACAGTGAACCACCATATCAAAGGCTGCTCTTCATGCACTCCAGCAAGGCCGCAGAGTGGTCAAGGACCAGGTTGGTAACTTTACATGCTGGAGCACAGACACCAACTGCAACGACATAGCTCAGACATCAATTTCACCTAGGCCTTTCAGAAGCCCTGAAGGATGAACAAGCTCAGGTTGGAGTGCCAATTTCGCTGGAAGCCCTGATCAGTCTTTTGATCCAGATCGATCACGCCTATGTGAACTGAGACTGGAGAAGTCGAAAAACAGTCCCGTCCTGTGTGGATGATGCCTAGGGTTCATGGTTATCCTAACCCTGCACCTGCCATACCTGCATCTGAGGCACCAGAGCCCAGACAACTTTTCCTGATGCGTTCTTTGCTGTCCCCTGAGGAACGCCAACAATGTTGACAGAATAACTGCTGCCTGTACTGTGGATAGGCTGGTCACTACGTGCACTCCTGCCCTGCCAAGCATCGCAAGTGTCTATCTCTTCTTCCAGCTCAGCTCATATAGCTCTTCCCATCTCATTTCAGATCCTGGGAAGAGTCGTCTTGGTGACCGTAATTTTTGATTCTGGAGCCTGCAGCTGGCCCATATCCCGCAAATCGACTGGAATTCCGGGAGGATTAAAATCCAGATGCCATACTGCCAAGAACATTGCATGTTGGGGTCATCTGTGCCATCTGCTACTCTGCTATGCATTGACTCAGATATTGAATTGCACCAGGAACTTACCTACGAATACATGTACATTTTTAGCATGCGTAGGGCAGATGCTCTCCCTCCACATAGGGCCTATGATTGCCCCATTAAGCTACTCCCTGGGGCCAAAATTTCTTTTTGGACTAATTTTTTCCCTGTCTGGAGCATGAACTTGGGGCACTAAAGGAATATTGAACATTGATGAGAAGCTTCAGAAGGGGTTTATTCATCCTTCCACTTTGCCAGCCAGTACGGGAATATTCTTTGTGGGAGAAAAAAATAAAAACAACATACCCTTCGGCCATGTGTGAACAATCGAGAATTAAATAAAAATCACAGTAAAAAATCATTATCCCCTGAATTCTGTCATAGGTTTAGATCTGCAACCATCTTTGCCAAGCAGGATTTAAGAGGGGCCTACAACCTAGTCTGTACTAGGATGTCCTGGGTTGGGGAGCTTGCTTCCTGCCTACACTGGGGCATAGGATGGTGATCTAGATCATAATGAAGAGTATAGCACTATGTGAACGTGCAAGCAATATGTGCATAGAAAATAATAAAAAAATAATAAAAAGTACTAAACGGTGGATCCCACCAAAAACAGTGTACATATATATCTCAGTTTAGATAAAACATAAAATCATAGTGAAGGCCTTTGGCCTTCAGATGTGAGCACTTGGCTTGCTGCCGCCATGTTGGTTTGATCTGAGGTCTGATTAATGACAGTCCATTACCTAGGACCCCCCTGCACAGGAGACACCACAAGTGCTGTCTGGTCTATGCTGTAACCTCAGTATAGTGAGGTAAGGGGCCATTATCTACCACTAGAGGATTGTTGCATGGAGAAGGTCCTGCTATACACTTCACATTCACCACTCTTCTGAACAAAAAGATTTTTAATCCAGCTGCCATCTGCACGTTTTAATTGTCTATGTAGCACTAAATGAAGCATTGAAGCTGCTCTTTTATGTTGCACTAAGTCACTTGTATTGAACTTTGTTATTTCAAGTTTGAGCACCCCCTGCTGGCGCTGGACACTATATTGCATGATGCACAGTTATGAAGATCACTTTGGACATTCAATGTAACACTGTATGATTTGGCAATTTTTAGCTTTTAAGTTGTTGAGTTTTTAACCATCCATTTATATATATTAATCAAGGCTGATTGTATATTAATTCCTAGATATCAGTTCACAGCACTTTGTATTAGTATTAATTATCTCAGTGGCAATCACTATCTTATTGCAAGAATTTTTATTGTTTTATTTTATTGTTTGATTGGAGACTTCACTATGATTTTATGTTTTATCTAAACTGAGATATATATGTACACTGTTTTTGGTGGGCTCCACCGTTTAGTACTTTTTATTATTTTTTTATTATTTTCTATGCACATATTGCTTGCACGTTCACATAGTGCTATACTCTTCATTATGATCTAGATCACCATCCTATGCCCCAGTGTAGGCAGGAAGCAAGCTCCCCAACCCAGGATATCCTAGTACACCTAGATATTGCAGCTTATTTCAGGATTAGCGCAGCACCATCCCCATTTGTCAGTTAATATTAACACCAGGGTCTAAGGCTGGACCCTATTCGGTGCAGGCTGCTTTTCCCTATCTAAAATTACCCTCACCACCTCTCCTTGGTAGCGCAGGAATAATATTCCCTATACTACAACCTAGTCTGCATCCAGGAAGGGAATGAATGGAAGATTGCATTCCGTACCCATTTCGGCCACATTGAGTACCTTGTCATGCCTTTCAGCTTACTGTATGTAACGCACTGGCTACATTTCATCAATGATATTCTTAGAGACTTCTTAGACATCATGGTCATAATCCACCTGGACGATATTCTGATCTTCTCTGTTTCGCTTGAAGTGCACCAGGGACACGTTAAGTTCCCTGTCGGCTCCAACAACATGGACTCTATGCTAAACCCAAAAAGTGTGAGTTCTAGCTGCGGAGTATTCCGTTTTTGGGACTAATTATTTCCACTGAAGGAATTAGGATGGATCCACAAAAGGTCTCTGCTATTTTGGTCTAGCCTGCACCAACAGACAAAAACGGTGTTAAGTAGTTTGTGGGTTTTGCGAACTATCGCAAATTTATCAATCATTTTTCCGCTATTATTACCCCAATCACGCAATTGACAAAGCAGGGTACTCAATTCTGCTGGGCCCCTGAGGCAAAAGCTGCTTTTGAGGTGTTAAAAAGGGACTTTTTCTGCAAAACTCTTTTTATTGAATCATTTACAACTATAAAACGGCAGTAAAAATTAGTTGTAATTCTATAAAAAGTACAGGTGAATAAAAAGAAAAAAAGTACAACAGCCTCAGCAATGACATACCAACTTCAGGGTCTCCACTGACGCAATTTTAACCAGTGATCAATTAAAGTGTCACCCCCCCCAACAGTAATACAAGGATATACATTATGAGCCATCCCACCTACCCCCCCCCCCCCCATCAAAAATGTCTGGTAATATATAATAAATGGCAGCAACAGGAGAAACTTGTACGGTAGTAAACAGGCAGGAAGTATGATCTAACCCCCCTTTATACATATTTGCCCAAAAGGTGTATGTATAACATGAAAAAATACTAAGTGCACCAATATCAGTCTGAAACTGTGTCCGGAGGAGGATAGCCAACCACCCCACACTTTATCAAACTTGGTGAAAGTTTCCCGAGTGGCTTTAGATAAGGGCACAGCTTTGTTTACTAACGATTTCCATGATGCTAAAGGGACTCTTTACATCAGCCCCTGTCTTTAACCACCCAGATACTACCCTGCCTTACATTATGGTGGTGGACATCAGAAAACGCAGTCGGTGCGGTTTTGTCTCAACAACCAGGCCTGAGGCTTGGTTCACATATATGCAGCTGCAGTTTGCAGGCCGGAGTCCTGTGCATTTCTGTTCACCAGTTCAGGTGCAAATTTTTACCTGGACCAGCCCCAAAGAACACACAGGACCCTTTTCAAAACCGCACTGTGGCCACCTCACATATGTGCGAACCGACTATTGAAAAACTGTCACATTCACATGTTATGCGAATTGGATGCCATTAAAAACACATCCAATTTGCATAAATGTGAAACCAGCCTAAGAAGGTGTCCACCCAGTAGCATTCTTTTCACAGAAGCTTTCCTTGGCAAAAAATAACTATGATGAGGGGGATCGGGAGCTCCTTGCAGGCAGCTCTCCAACTGTGGTACCTGTTAGGAGCAGCTCATCCGGTATTAGTCTACACAGATCACAAAAACCTTGAACACTTAAGAACTGCTAAATGCCTGAAACCACACCAAGCTAGATGGGCACTTTTCTTCTGAAGATTCATCATGCCTACAGCCCAGGGTAGAAGGATGTCAAGCCTGACACTCTGTCAAGTATGTCTGATTATCGTAAAGAAACACTGGTTCCAGATACCATCCTGCCTGAAGGGAATTTCCTACTGTTACAAACTGATTTCCTGTTACAATTAAGGCAAGCCTCTCAAGGTACTCCCAGTCCTCCTGGGGTCACTCCGCAAACAAAAGATCGACTGTTGTGGAGAAGAGATCAAATCTTTTTCCCAGGAAATGTTCAGGTAGCAGTCCTGGGGTTATGTCATGATTATTCTTTGGCAGGTCACTTCAGAATTCATAAGACTGAAACACGTGCAGTGCACATTCTGGTGGCCTGATCTAGGATTGCAAGGATTGCAAGATTGTAAATACCTGTGCCATCTGTATATGAAGAAAGAGTACCAAAATAAAGCCTGAGGGTTGTACAGATATCTTTGTTGTGGTGGATCGATATTCCAAAATGGGCCACTTCTTGCCCCTGAAAGGCACACCTTCTGCCATGGAGACTGCCTGGGTTTTTATCAAAGAAATTGTCAGACTCCATGGGATTCCCGCAAATATTGTCTCGGATTGAGGCGTCCTATTTACATCAAGGTTTCCGAAAGCCTTGTGTGGAACCTTGAAATTTGAACTGTCACTGTCTTCAGCCTATCACCCACAGTCCAATGGGCAACAGAAAGGATGAATCAAATCCTTAAACAGTACATTCAAAGCTTTACCTCCTTTGTCCAAGAGGATTGTGTGCCACTTCTACCTTCGCAGTATTCCCTTATAGCAACTGCAGCTATTCAGCCACTAAGTAGTCTCCGTTTTTTTGCCAATTATGGCTTTCATCCTTTTTACCTGATCTTTTTCCCGAGTCCTCGGTTCCGGCTGTCCAAAACACTCTGGTTTTTGTTCATTCACAAGAATAAGTTGTGTCAGGAAGCAGTGATTAAGGCACAAGTAAATAATAAGAGGGAATTTGATAAGCAGAGAAGGGGGGAGCTTATCCTGCAGCCGGGAGATAGAGTTTGGCTACGACAAATCTGAAGCTGGCCTTTTCTTCAAAGAAGTTGGCACCTAAATTTTTGGTACCATTTCCGGTAAGAAGAAAAATTGATGATGTATCTTATGAATGGACGTTGCCAGTATCTTTAAAAATCAACTCCGTGCTTCATGTATCCTTGCTGAAGCTTGCAGCATCAGTTTCCTGGTTGGAGAAATCGGGGCCACCTGTTTCCGTGATTATCAATGGGGATGAAGAGCTCGAGGTAAAGGCCATTGGCCATTCTGGACTGCAGAAGAAGGGGCCAGATTCTATTCTTGATTAAATGGAAAGGATATGACCCCGAGGAGAATTCTTGAAAGCCTGAACACAATGAGCATGCTGTAGAATAGATTTATGCATTCTTCCGCCGTCATCCACAGAAGAGGAACCAGGTGGGCATCTGGAAGCTACCTGTAGGGCAGGGGCAATGTCAGGGAAGGCTTGCCCATAGGGCAGATAACGTTCATAAGCGCATGTGCACGCATACCCAGGCCAGCAAATGTCAGAGCAGATGTGCGCCGGCATTCGTATAGGCACACACATGCCCGGCGGGTATGTGTCACTAATGCTGATGCCAAACTGGATATTTAAACATGGCTGCTGCACTGGCTCATTGCTGTTTGATCCACAACGTACTGTGTACTCGGTGGCCTGTTCCTGTGCCTGACTTCTGTTTCCTGACCCCGGCCTGCCTCTGACCTCGGCTTGTACCTGGACTCTGCTCGTCTACTCCCTTTGCCTGATCCGCCACACAATTGCGGACCTTGGCCTGTGTCCTGAAAATTTTTCTGCATGCCGTTTATGCCTGACCTGACTGTCTGCTACCGACCCAGAATGTCTGACCCTGCATCCTGCTCATCTAGTCTTCTACTTTGCCTCCTGACCAGTAGCACCTACATCCTGTTGCCAGCCTGCTACCAGCCAGCTCTGTCCGCTGTCAGTTGCCTCTGCCTTCTGGTTTGTGGCGGTTGTGCATCGGCTACCTACCATGGATATAAAAAGTCTACACACCCCTGTTAAAATGTCAGGTTTCTGTGTAAATAAAATGACAGCTCCCACGGCCACTGTTGCACACCCAGTGGTTCCGGAGCTGTAAGAGAGGCCTTCCTCTTCACGTCAGGCTCTATAACCAGTTACATGACAGGCCCAGCTATTATGTTCACCTTCACAAGAGTGAGCTTTTTCTCTGATTCAAACCTCCTCATATGCACTCTCTCCCGTGATGTAGTAGCTCTGAGATCAGTATTTGAGAGGTCACGCCTGTGATGGTGAAGATGAATAGTAATAGCTGGGCCTCTCAATGTTGTCGTAGGAGTTTTTTTAGGTCAGACTCCATGAGGTAAGTTATTAGCCTACACCTAAAGCAAGAAGAGCATTATTCAACTTTCAAAGCTGCATAGATTATTTTTATCCACAGACACCCCTTCTCTGCTTAGAAAGCTTTTTGATAAAAGGTGAACTAACCCTTTAAATCAGATTAAAACTGTTGCATTCCAATTGTCATGTTCTAGTTCAAAGTTGAATTGTTTACCATAGGTTGCTTACTCCTAGTAATCCTAGAAAGAGGCCCAATAGGATTTAAAGGCTAAGTTCACCTTAGTACCTTAAAAAAATAAATGCACATATTTTTTGCAGGTTAAGAAAAAAAAAAAGTAAATTCATTGTTTTTTCCTACAGGAGCCTGCAAAGTATTGCACCCGCAATCAGTGGACCGGTCGGAGCAATGTCAGGCTCCTGCACACACTCTCCTTCTAGCTTTCTGCTAGTACCTCTGTACAGGGTTTGAGTTTGAAAGCTGAGGGGGAGTTGAATGGACTATGAGTGCAGCACTGAAACTAAAAATCTGTCTTCTGCAGTGGCAGATGAGGCTTGTAGTTCATTAATTCACAGGTCCCTGTGAATATATGATGCAGGTGGAGCCTCGCACAGCCAATTTTAAAATGTGACAGTGGCTGTGGGGGAGAACCACCCCCACTCACTGTCACAGGGAAGGGGTGGGGGGTGAGGTTGGGGGAAGCTGGACGTGTTAAACATTAAATACAGGTGTAACATGTCCAAAAAATAAACTTTTATCCTTTAATATGAGTGTATCCATATCAGTGTGATTTCAACTTAACAATGCAACATTCTTTGGGGATTGTGAGTTGGTCTTTTTGTTCTGCAGAATGTTTCTCTGCCATACAGTGATATAGATCAATTGTATTAGAATGCATTTTCTAAATAATATAACAATGGTATGCTTGCTAAAATAAATTAGTATTTGCTTTTTGGGGCTTAAGCTTTAAATACATGAGGCATGTGTATTCTTACTTAAATCTTGGTGGGCTTTGTGTATTTTTTTCTTCAGATCTGTGCACTAATCCAGTGTGAAAGTTTGTTTTGTGCAGCTTCCTGAAATAAAGACCAGTCACTGCTGCTCTCTATCCTTGTGCAGGGTGAATGGTCTTGTATCTGCCCATAGTTTACTCCAGGCAGCCTGTAGTGGACGTACCTGCTGTGTCTCTCCCACAGCTCTGCTCTCTGCATAGGTTAGTTTACAGTACAGTGATAATGTAAAAAGCATTTGGTGCAAGCAAGATGGATGTAGATCCTTTGTGGCTACTGAGGAATATGAAAGTTTTTGTGCCTGGAGATAGGACCAAAAATGTAAGCAAAGATCAAAACAATTTAAAGCTTTAAACTTTATTGCCAGCACATTTTAACAAGCAAAGAAAAAGTATAAAAAGATGCAAATCCAAAAGCACCACAAAGTGAAATATTGCATATAAAGAGCTACTTTTTAATAACAAACAGGTCTATGTTAAAATATAATAATAAAGCCTTTACCATTTTAGAATGCAATACTTTTTTCCTAATGTCAGCATTTCGGAGACTACAGCAATAGAAAGGAACTATTCAGTACCAATTCTTTTACAAGACTAGAGTTCATAGAAAAAAGGCACAGCAATTCTTACCTACAATACAAATATTGTTTTGCCCCCTACAGATTTGCTAAACACATACAAATATTTAAACCACTTTGCTAATGGAGAATTTAGAAAAAAAATACAAAGCTCTCCATATTGAAACAAAAATTGTTCCCATAGTCAGTGCACATTTTACAATTTTTCAAAATGGGAACATAGTAAAACATGTAATTTTACCATGAATTTTTTATTTTTTTTAAAGACAAATCAAGTTGCCACCTAGTTACCAAGAGAGCTACTGCTAACAGACTGGAAGGAATAGCTGTAAGAAGAAGCAGCAGATGAACCTGTAGCATCAAAACTTCCTCTTCGAGATCCACTGCGTGATCCAGGGCGGGATCCTGATCGTGATCCTGGGGCTGAGGAAACATTGTAGGGACTGCTTATGCCTTTAGAAGACACTGAAGCAGCTTCAAGCATTCGCAAACCTGTTATGTCTTCAACCATGCATCGATCTACGGCATCTTTGTAAGAGATTTTCAGTTTTGTTTTTGGGCATGTCAGAATTTTTGGGTAGTTGCTTATGTCTCGCAGTTTCTGAGCGGCTCGACCATCAATCATGCCTTTACGAATAGCCTCCTCTGTGGTTACCCTTGATTGTGTTTCTGGATCAAAAAGGCCTCCTGTTAAGTACTGAAACTCAAGAAAACGCTGTCCAGCTTCATAAGGCAACCAGTTTACCTTCATGGCTTCTGCGGCAGATAATTTTTTTTGTCCTCTTACTCCATCAAAGCCTGTGTAGGCCTTCTGAGCTTGCTTTAGCCTGGCTGACATATCCTGATCTATTATGCCTTGAGAAACTGCATCTTGCAAGGAAATTCTCTGCCCAGAATTTGGGTTAATAATTCCTCCAGTGCAAACTTGTGCTTCCAGTAAGCGTTGTCCAGTAATTGTATCTACAATGCCACGTTTGATACCTTCTGATATTGATATTTTTTCATAGTTTTCAGTATCAAATATTGCTGCAATAGGTGTGGTTTCTTCTAAAGTGTCTGAAAATGAACCACTTTTAGACCATGAACCAGTTCGAAATGTGGGTGAGGACAGGGATGAAAGAGATGAAACAGAATCTTGCCTAGAGGTAAATAACACATCATCATTAAGGTTTCTATTGGAGATCATATCTGCAAACTGAGTAAGGCTTAGTGTACCAGCACGATACTGTTCAAAATTGCTCTTGCTGATTGTACCTAAATCAATAGCCTCTTGGATATCATACTGGTTTCCTGTTTTTCGGTCAACCAGGACAACTCTTGTTGAACCATCTGAACCTGTAGTAGTTATTTCTTCCCATTCGCATTCCTGATCTGAAAGCTCAATAAAGGTTTCATAATCAATAAGCCCTTTGTTATATGCTTCTTGTACTGTCATTTCTCGGTTTGTGTCTGGGTCAACTATGACTACTCTGCGCTTCCTGGAGGTCTTCTTTTGTGATGCTTGTACCAACTTTTTCTTTTCTTTTAGAGGCAGTAGACAAAGATTGGTTTGTGAATCAACAATGCACCTTTCTTTTAGTTGTAGGTATGTCAAATTTTCTTCTGTGTTGGGGTCAAAAAAGCCTTTGGTATCATCATCTGGATCAGAAAGAATTGCATTCATTTCTTTATTAAAGAACCCACGTTTGTAAGCAACATCCACTGGTAAACGGTGACTTGCTTTAGGATCAATGATTCCACCTGTGGCAATTTGGGCTTCCAGCAAGCGGATTCCATGTCCTTTCTCAATTAGCTCCTTGTTCATAGCTTGAAAGAGTGATATTATATTCCCAGTTTCTGGGTCCTTGTAGCCAGTAACGGCTCTTTCTGCAGACAGAAGCTTTTCCTTGAATTCAATTCCAACAAGACCTCTTCTATAGGCTTCTTCCACTGGCAGCCTTAGATTATTTACTGGATCCACTATGAATCCAGTAGCTGCTTGAGCTTCCAGTAGTTCAAGTGTTGTTCCAGGCCTCAACAAACCCTTTTTCATTGCATCATATATTCCTAATTTTTCCTTTGTAGCTTCATTATAGATTCCAGCTATGCAACTTGATCCCTGCAGGAAATCTTTAATTCTTTCACTGACTTCTTCGACAGATATCTGACCAGATTCTAGTTCATCTACTGTGGTAGAGCGAATAATGCCAGACTCTACTAATTCATTCAGGGGCACTTGATGTCTAATACCTTGGAATGAAAGACTTTTCTTCATTACAGGCAACAAAAGCAATCCTGTATGAGGTTCTACTCTGCACTTCTGTCTAAGTTGTGCATAACTGACATTTTTCTTGGTGACAGGTTCAATGAATTTCTTTGCCTCATCACTGGTATCATTTATTAATCGATTCAAATCCCTGTCAATCAAGCCTCGCGATAATGCAACTTCAACGGATACAAAGACACTGTTCACTGGGTCAACAATTCCACCTGCTGCCAACTGGGCTTCTAAGAGCCGCAATCCAATATCTCGGCTGATCAACTTATTCTTAATTGCTTCTGCAACACACACGGTCTTTCCAGAAAAAGGATCTTTAAAACCAGTGACAGCTTTTTCTGCTGTATAAATGGCCTCTCTGTCTGGAAAATCAATGAGATCCCTAGCAACAGCGTTATCTACCGTCAGCTTTTCATTTCTCTGCAGATCTATTATACCTCCTGTTGCAGCTTGAGCTTCTAAGAGCATTATTGCACTTTCAGGTGAAATAAGCTTTTTCCGCTTGGCTTCCACAAATGTATACTTCTCTTTAGGTGTAACAGAGACACCTGCAATTGCACCGGCACCTTTCAGGTAGGGCTCAATATCAGTAGCTACCTCTTCAAGCGTCTTTTGTCCTTTTATTAATTTTTCAAATGTTGACTTTGTTATTATTTGGCATTCAAGAAGCTGATGAGCTGTAATCTTTTTCCTCAGTCCATCAAAAACAAATTTTGATGGATCGATTGACATGTCTTCATCAGTCTGTGTCTGTCTGCTGGAACCAGAAGGACGTCTCTTAAGATTTTCCATTTCCCTTTGCAATGCCAGTCTCTGTGCTTCAAAATCAGCTTGGCTAGTTCGATGAGTCTCCTCTATCTTACGCTTGTACTTCTCTTCAATTGACCTTATCTCTGCCTGCAATCTTTCAATTTCAATTTTAAATGATGCCTTGTCTCTTTCACTTCTCTCCCACTCACTTTCAAACCTCTTTACATCCTCCTCCTTACGGGTATACTGACTCTTCCACTGATTAAAGTCATTTCGAATCTGTTGCTTCTCATCTTCTAGACGTTGCTTGTTCCGTGATTCAGCATCTAGTGCTGCCTTTGCACGACTAAGTTCCTCTTCCAGACGCTGAAGCCTCATCTTGTCTTGTTCAAGGAGTTTTAGTTTCATAAGAAGGCTTTCTTTTTCTTGGAAGACTTCTGAGTATTTACTACTTGATTCCTGTATCTTACTAGTTGCCTAGATCAAAGACAAAAAAAATATGAAAATGTTTATTGATCCAACCTACAACTTTATTTGTAAACATTTAATGGTTCAGCTAGTGACATTTTTAACATAGCTTCCAAACACAAACATGCATTCCCCCAATAACACCATCACTTTTTTGTAGAATACACAACCTCCTTCTAGGGCTATATTCTTTTCTGTACAATTAAATTATTATTCAGTGGTTCGTATTTTGTCCTTTTTCAGAAACAGAAAAATTATTTTCAGCTATTCACTGAGGCTTTAAAACTCTTTTATTCTAGTAGTAGGATTAGTAATTTATTAGCAACGTAACCAAAAATGATAAAAAAAAGAATAAAAATTACAAACTCTGAAGGACAACATTTAATGAAAACAGACATTGGACTTTACCAACAATTGACAGACCATGCATATGATTAAAACAAATGAGTAAAAAATTAACTAATCAAATCACAACACATACAAGGATAGATGATAAAAAGGATTACAATGTTCGTATATTTCATATTGAAAGCAAAATATTGTTTTGATCTTTATATATTGTGCAGAATATTGGTAGTATAAATAATGTAAAAGCGTCATTTTTTTTTTTTAATCTCATCTGCATTATATTTGTAAGATTAGTCTATATAATGTATACATACATATATAAAGGTTATAGCTGCCATTATTTGATATTACAATGTAATCCTGTTCAAAGTGCATAAACCAAGCATTAAAACATAATGCCCCTATTAAATAAAGTGAACTGTTAACACCAGTAAAAGAATAATGTAATATTTTCAGATATACAGTAAGTCTATATGAGTTACTTTCTAAGGTACCCACTGAATTATACATTTATCATGACATGTTAGTAAATCGGAGCCAGATTTAAAATTTCATATTCCCATTGGTCTTGTTTCACTTTTGCAACTGCTAACAATTGCTAGTCATTTAATAAACAGATTTGATCTGATATTGGGATAGATTTGTTTAAGATGATTAGTACCTGATATTATATCAGGATGGCAAACAGGTATGTGCCAATAATGTACTACATTGAACTTAACTCAGGTGCCCTTGTCCTCAAAGCACTTGTAAATAAATGTGTACTACCTCAGATATAAATCTGGCTCTGTTAGTAACAGATTATATAGGTCAGGGAATTTACTGATTAATCTGAAGACAAATTAAGGAAATTTATCTGAATACCTCTAGTGCTTGCTTTTGGAATTTTTCAATTTCCTGTCTCAAATTTTGCCTTTCTTTCTGCAACTCATTAATAAGGCCCTGAAGCTCGAGGGATCGCTTGTTGCTGATTTGTAGCTGGTTCTTTAATTCAGTAATAGTTGCATTTTTTTCACCATCCACTTCATCTTTACATTTTTTGACTTCTTCATTTTCCAGTCGAATATAGCGCAGCTCCTCTTCCAGCCTTAGGTGCTCTTTAGTCAAATTTTCTGTGATTGACTGCAGTCTTTCTATTTCTATTTTGCTTTCATTCAAACTTTTGTTTCTCTCTTCAATGGTTTTTTGCAAGTGCTCATTTCTGATATGAGCTTGGCGCAAGTTTTCTTGTTCTACATGTAGCTGACGGCGTAGACTTTCCACCTCAACTACGAGTTTACTCAGCTCATCAATATTTCTTTGTTGGTCTCTCAGTTGACCATCTAAAGATTCCCTTTGCTGGTGCAAGTCATCTTCTGTTTGCTTTTTAATAATAGTAATTTGTTCTATTTGCTGGGTCAGAGTAGTAATCTTTTTCAGTTGTTCACTGTTAGTTCTTCGAAGTGCCTCCAGCTCCTCTTCTAGCTTTTTATTTTTTGTATGCTCATCTGAAGCAATTCTCTTTTGCCGATTTATTTCCTCCTCTAGTTTATGCTTTTGTGTCTGTAGGTCTTTCAGATTGACTTGAAGTCTGTTGACCTCATTTTCTTTTCCTTGTTTTTCTGTTGACAGTTTTTCAAAATCTATTTTAAGTCTTATTAGCTCTTGTTCCTGTATCTTCAGTTTGCTTATTGTCTCTGTGGCAGTGCTGTTGACTTTCTGCAAGTCAAACTGGGATCTCTGTAATTTAATATGCTCCTCCCCAAGTTTTTTCCTTTGGTCTGTTTCAACCTCCAGAAGCTTTTTTAGACGTTCAATTTCCTTGTTGCGCTCCTGAATTGTTTTGGCAGCATCATCAAGAGATTTCTTGTGTTTTTGCTGTTCTTCGGTCTTTAAAAGGCTAAGTTGTCTCATTTCAGTTTCAAGCTGTTGCCTTTTCTGAGTGAGTTCTGATACAAAGGATTTATGCTGGTGAGCATCATCTTCTGTTTTTTTAAGATTGTTTGTTATTTGTGTGAGAGAGGTCTTTAGTCTGTTGACTTCAGTTAACAAATCCCGTTTGTCTCTTGTTAAATTATCAATTTGGTCACCCAAGCTGCTGATGTTATCTTCTTTTTGTACAGTTATCTCGTGGATGGTGGTTTTTGTAATATTAATTTCTGTCTCGTACTTGTTCCTTAAATTTATAATCTGTTCATCATAATTGTTTCTTACCTTTATAAGCTCGTTTTCATATTGTCTCTGACGTGCAGCTTCCTCTTGAAGTTGATACTTTAGCTTGTCAAGCTCGTTGTTTCTGTCCTGAATTGTCCTACTGGCCTCTTCTAATGACCTCTTGTACCCGGTTATCTCCTCCGAATTAACACGGATTATTTTTTGTAACTCCATTTCCAATTGCTGCTTTCTTTGAGAGAGCTCAGACCCTGAAGCCTTTTGTTGGAAAACATCTTCTTCTGCCTTTCTACGCTGCTCATTTGTTTGGACAATGGTCTCATTAAGTCTGGTAATTTCTTGTGTGAGGTCACGATTTTCTCTGGATAATTTCTCGAGCTGAGATCTGAGATCATAAGTGTCTTCTTCTTTCTGAACAGTAATTTGCTGTATGGTAGTCTTCGTAATGTTTATCTCAGATTCATACTTGTTCCTCAAACTACTAACTTCCTCACTATATTGCTTCCTTACCTTTGACAGCTCACTCTCATATTCCCTCTTTCTTTGGCCTTCATCTTGAAGCAGAAGTTTTAGTTTTTCTATCTCGTATTCCTTCTCTTTGATTGTCTTGTCAGTTTCTATTTTATGACGGTTGGCACCTTCTAATTCACCTTGCCTTCTTTGCTGTATCTGATCAAATTCATTCTTTTGAAGCTCACATCTGTCCTCCAGGGCTTTTCTCCTACGTTTCTCATCATCAATCTCATAGGTAAGCCTTGTTATCTTCTCATTTAATTCTGTTATCTGACTATAACATTTCTCAACATTCTGTTTAGCAGAAGACCCTTCCATTTCAGCTTTCCTCTTCATGTCCTCTAAAAGGAGAAG
This sequence comes from Aquarana catesbeiana, assembly GCF_042186555.1. Classification (NCBI taxonomy): domain Eukaryota; kingdom Metazoa; phylum Chordata; class Amphibia; order Anura; family Ranidae; genus Aquarana; species Aquarana catesbeiana. The sequence goes on along the minus strand of NC_133328.1, from coordinate 381,829,737 downwards.
TCTTGATTTATATTCTGAGCATTCTATTTGGTACTTTTGTAGGTTCTGATCAAGAAATTTGTTCTTCTGCGAATTGTCACTGTTTGAATCTCTGACAAGTCGAAGTTCTTCCTCAAGTAGCTCAATCCTGGTGTTTTTCATCTGGAAAAAAATGAAGATAAGATAAGACAATCATTTCATGGTTTCAAAGGAAAGGAATCTAAAAAATATACAATTAAGAATGAGTACTTGTAAGGCTGGTCATATAGGGTTAGTTTTTATTTTTGTTCATCCAGTGGGCTAAATGAAAACAGGTTTCTCCATCCACACAAACATGGTGGAAGGAGCCTTACCCCCACCGAGACATTGTATTCTGACAGAGGCACCCACTGCTGTCAGAATACACTTCTCAGTAGCTGCAGACTATTAGTATTAATACTCGCCAGCCTCTGATCTTCAGAAAATTTTCCAGCATGTTTCTGTGACAGAAGTCAACTGGACAAATTTCGTTCTGTGCCAGCTTAAAAGAAGTATGGAGAAATAAAAAAAAATAAAAATTTAATACTCGCCTAGGTGCTACATCTGTTCCCCGCCTGGTCTGCAGTGAGAACTGAGTGATCAAACATCGCTGATCGCTCAGTTCTCCCCCTCCGCTCCAAGCAGAGAGTCAAGACTGCCGGTCTCCGGCTCAGGCTCTCGGCGGAACACCGAGAGGCTGAGCCAGGTGCTGATCCAGGGTTCTGGGTGGATTTTTTTTTATCTTGGACCGGCTGAGTGACGTCAGCCAACAGCGGACTTTAGCCTGCTGGCGGCTGAAAATGGGTCACAGGAATGCAGAATGAACTGCACTCCTGTGACCTACAGGAGAAGTATGGGGAAGATAGCTTTGGCTATACTTCTCCTTTATGGCTAGCCATACACAGATTGTTCTCAATTATCCCACAGTGTGAACAAGAGAAATTTAATAGGTTTTTCATCCACACTAAACAGGGTGAATGGATGAAACTCTGCTGCCAGCTAATGTATGCAAGCAGTCTCAAAAAACGCATGGCTGCTTAAATACCCCAAAAGAGTGACTGAATCTGATAGAATGCAGTCACTGTATGGCTCACAATTTTCCACCCGACTCTTTCAGCAGGAATCGGCCAAAATTTGAGCTGTGTATAGCCAGCTTAAGTAGTTTTTTTTTTTCTATGTAGAAAACTAAACATATGCAGTCATTTCATGTGTTTTTAAAGGCATGCGTTTAGGAGGTCAACAAACATGGGTTCCAAAATCACAAGTAGTGCTTTAAAAGTCTGTAGTATCTATTGATAACAAACAACTGAAACAATGGGGGTAGTTTGATTATGTTGAAGCAGATGATCTGTCCAAATTGGTGATTATCCCGAAAGCACTGGTTTAGTTGGCTATCACAGTATCAGAATATCCAGAAATGCATGTGTGTTCAGCACTGTAATATGTTCTGTAAATATTATATATAGCAGGGTTGCACTTGGACAAGTCCATACAAGAATGAGGGTAATGGATTCTATAGCAAACGTCCCTTTTCTCTGCAGTTTTAATGGCCCATTTACACTAATGTGTTGCTGTAACAAGTGTATTACAGCAACACATTATGTGCATTGGTGCATCTCCATGACCTCCAACACACCTACGTTGTGGTGTGCTGCATTGAAAAAATAGTGCCTTCTGGTGCACTGCCAAGCTACTCAAATTAATGATCTAAAATACTATTTTTGTGCTTGTGAAAAGGGATTATACTTGCTGATCTACAGTATGTTGCCATTAGTCCCAGGAGTTTAGAGATTATGGTTTTATGTAGGTAAATTACCTTCAGGTCCTCCATGCTCTTTGACATTTCATGTAGAAGTCTGTAGTAATCATTTCCTCTGGTGAGGAGCTCTATGTAGCGGGCCTGGGCTTCAGCAGACTAAAGAAATAAAAAAAATATACATATATATATAATAATTTTTTTAATATATTTTCAAGGCCATATGTCTACAAGAATAACTGCTGCTAAGATGAATAAATAAATATATATATATATATATATATATATATATATATATATATATATATATATATATATATATATATATATATATATATATATATATATATACACATACATACACACACACACATACATACATACATACATACATACATACATACGGTATCTCACAAAAGTGAGTACACCCCCTCACAGTTTTGTAAATATTTTATTATATCTTTTCATGTGTTAACACTGAAGAAATGACACTTTGCTACAATGTAAAGTAGTGAATGTACAGCTTGTATAACAGTGTAAATTTGCTGTCCCCTCAAAATAACTCAACACACAACCATTAATGTCTAAACCATTGGCAACAAAAGTGACTACACCCCTAAGTGAAAATGTCCAAATTGCCCCAATTAGCCATTTTCCCTCCCCAGTGTCATGTGACTCGTTAGCGTTACAAGGTCTCAGGTGTGAATGGGGAGCAGGTGTTTTAAATTTGACGTTATTGCTCTCACTCTCTCATATCGGTCACTGGAAGTTCAACATGGCACCTCATGGCAAAGAACTCTGAGGATCTGAAAAAAAATAATTGTTGCTCTATATATAGATGGCCTAAGCTATAAGAAGAATGCCAAGACCCTGAAGCTGAGCTGCAGCACGATGGCCAGAACCATACAGCCATTTACCAGGACAGGTTCCACTTAGAATAGGCCTCGCCATGGTCGACCAAAGAAGCTGAGTGCACGTGCTCAGCGTCATATCCAGAGGTCGTCTTGGGGAAACAGACGTATGAGTGCTCCCAGCATTGCTGCAGAGGTTGAAGGGGTGGGGGGGGGGGGGGGTCAGCCTGTCAGTGCTCATATCATACACAGTACACTGCATCAAATTGGTCTGCATGGCTATCGTCCCAGAAGGAGGCCTCTTCTAAAGATGATGCACAAGAAAGCCCACAAACAGTTTGCTAAAGACAAGCAGACTAATGACATGGATTACTGGAACCATGTCCTGTGGTATGATGAGACCAAGATAAACTTATTTGGTTCAGATGGTGTCAAGCATGTGTGGTGGCAACCAAGTGAGGAGTACAAAGACAAGTGTGTCTTGCCTACAGTCAAGCATGGTGTTGGGAGTGTCATGGTCTGGGGCTGCATGAGTGCTGCCGGCACTGGGGAGCTACAGTTTATTGAGGGAACCATGAATGCCAACATGTATTGTGACATACTGAAGCAGAGCATGATCCCCCTCCCTTCGGAGACTGGGCCGCAAGGCAGTATTCCAACATAACGACCCCAAACACACTTCCAAGACGACCACTACCTTGATAAAGAAGCTGAGGGTTAAGGTAATGGATTGGCTAAGCATGTCTCCAGACCTAAACCCTTTTGAGCATCTGTGGGGCAGCCTCAAATGGAAGGTGGCACAAGGTCTCTAACATCCACCAGCTCCATGATGGAGGAGTTGAAGAGGACTCCAGTGGCAACCTGTGAAGCTCTGGTGAACTCTGGTGCCCAAGAGGGTTAGGGTAGAGCTGGAAAATAATGATGGCCACACAAAATATTGACACTTTGGGCCCAATTTTGACATTTTCACTTAGGGGTGTACTCACTTTGTTGTCAGCAGTTTAGATATTAATGGCTGTGTGTTGAGTTTTTTTGAGAGGACAGCAAATTTACACTGTTATACAAGCTGTACACTCACTACTGTACACTGTAGCAAAGTGTCATTTTTTCAGTGTTGTCACATGAAAAGATATAATAAAAAATGTACAAAAATGTGAGGGGTGTACTCACTTTTGTGAGATACTGTACATATACACAGTATATATACACGCACACACAAACTCCTTTAGCGCAAGTCTGTACTTGGTACCCTCCCCCCCAACCCATCTCTCACAATGCAAAGTGAGTGCCTTAGTAATGTAATGATACTCTTACACATTGTGGGATATGGAATGCTTAAAGTACAATTAGGTTCAAACACACACTGCGCTAGGTCAGGGGCTATAGGGAGGTCCACTAATTGCATATCCCTGTGCTAGAGGTTCGGGTAAGTAAAAATTGCTTTTCCTAGACCAGTGATGGTGAACCTTAGCACCCCAGATGTTTTGGAACTACATTTTCCATGATGGTCAGTTACACTGCAAAGTGCATAAGCATCATGGGAAATGTAGTTCCAAAACACCTGGGGTGCCAAGGTTAACCATCACTATCCTAAACCAAAGAGCAATTAACCCTTGCACTGCCTCCAACACTGGCACTCCTGGATTTAGCTGTGCGAAATGCAGGAGAAGTCATCTGGAAACTTTAAACAACTTTCATACCTCCAAAATCACTTTTTTCTGAGGTTCCTGCTCTAAAGCCAGTTTACATGCGTTTAGCTGCCTTCAGAGTGTCTAATCAGATCATGGACGCACAGAATTCTATTTTCTCTAAACGTGTCTAAACTGCACCTAAAACAATGTAAACTCTGCGTGAATGGCACCACTGAAAAATGATTGCGTGCATTTATATTCACGTTGAAATGTCCTCTAAACGCATATAAATGCAGGTTCGGCAGTCCCAGTGTGAATGATGCCTAAAAGATCAACTAGTTGAACTAGTGTTAATATAAATGGTGGCTGTGTGGAAATAACTCAAATTCTTAAGAAAACATTGACCCTTTATAGCTTTCTGATTGCAGCCGGTGAAAAGCAAAAGCAATTTCAGAACTCTTTTTTGAAACCCAGTGATAAAGTTGTGCTATTCAGGTATTAAAATTTCCTAGGAAAACATTCATGCCTTAAAACTCAAAGTTTTTACCTTGAAAAACTTTGAGCTTTATTATTGCTTCAAAGGTTTCTCTCCTCGATTAATCAAGTGTTATTACCACAACTGAAAATGTTTGCAAGAACATTTTTATTATGCCATAAATGTTCAGCCGCTTTATGAAATCGGAGCCCTTGTGTGGATTTACTAGAATGTTTAGTGTTCACAGCCATTCAACACCACATTGCAAACTACTACTGTAACTAAAGTGATTATCACTCCCCAAAAAAAAAAAAAGGAAAAAACAATAAAACAATGCAGTGCCTATAAAAGGAACAGTTAACACTTATGAGTCCTTAGGCCTGTGCTACCAATCTTTGCAATGTTGCAGAGCTACCCCTGCCTGAAATATCTTCAGTATCCAACACTTCCAGGAGTGTTAGATACCTGTTCCCACTGTCCGCTCTGCTCTCTTCCACCAACCCATATGTCACTACAGGACACAGTAGTGACATATGGGTTGGTGGAAGGAACCACTGCACACAGCAGGGAACCTTGCATTTGACACACCCAGAAGTGTATGGTGGATGCCAAGGTTTCTTTGGCAGTAGTAGAGCACAGATCTGCAGGGCAGGCAGCAGAACTGGTAAATAGTGTTCTTTTACATTAACTGCATTCATTTTAACAAATATATTCAAAGATACTGCTTTTACCAGTCCTAGAAATGATTAAAAAAGGTTTAAAATATACAAAATCAATTGGTGCACGCACTTCTTGCATTAAAATTGAAGATGGTGATTGAACCATGGTCCTTTTTATTGGGATGTTAAGTAGGGTTTCCAGTCCAGAGCTGTAAGATGCCAGTTGTAGCTCATAATCCTGGAGGTGAAAACAAAATTAAGCCAATGCATCAAAACAGGGAATTTACTTTCATAATGTAATGCAATCTGCCGCTTTAAGAGGAGGTGGGAAACCTAACTTAAGTAAAAACCTAATTCAAGCAACATTCTCGAATATTAGCCCAACTCAATACAGTTAATATGCTGGTTATTCAATATACAAAAATTAAAATTAAATATATAGTCTTATGTGCAGTACTGCACATTAAATATAGTCACATGAGCAAAAGCAAAAAAAAACAAAAAACACTCAATAGGACAGGACTAATTACCCTAAAGTCTAACCAGGTAAAATGAAGTACCTTAGTTTAATGCCCATATGGCTAACAACTTTGGATTATAATTACATATTTGAACTTGGTTTCCTGTTTTCTAGTGTAAACATCTCTCAAATGTATTTGCCAAGTACTACAAAATATGCCAGCTTTGGCCTTAACTTACCTTGATGCCCGATGCACACTGATCTGCCGTCTTTACAACTTCTTCGAGATTATCTCTCTTGCCTTGTATTTCTATATTCAAATTCTGTTATAAAAAAACAAAACAAAACATGAAAACAGTAATGTATATAAGACATGTTTTCAATAAAAATTAACCTACTACATTATATATAGGAAAAGGATGTCATTTCATTATGGTACATCCAAGGAGTTCTGGGTGACCCTGTACTTTAGTTGTACTGCAGTGATACATACCTTTTGCTCGTTTACGTATCTTGCGACAGAGCTGGCATCTGTGAGCTTGCTAGACTCAAGGGCATCTTGCTTATGTTTGGTATCACCAATCCACCTCATCAAGGCCTGGTACATATCTCTATAATTTTTTAGCTGTTTTCCTTGTTTTTCTAGTTCCCATGACCTGCAAGAAAAATCTATTTTAAGCCACACACCAACAACGTAAAGAGGTTAAAAGCTGTTTGGTGCACCTGCAGTTTCCCATAGACTTAATATTATATCCCACATTTTTGGTGCATTTTCTGAAAGTGCACCAAAGATGCAGCATGCAGGACTTTTGGTGCACTTTCAGAAAACACATAATAGAAAGGCTATAGGAAACTGCAGGATCCCACATGACAACTGCACTGCGGCCAAACCGCAGTGTGAAAGCAGCCTTACTTTTACTTTGTGGGGCATGAAATGTAGCTTATTTTTATTTAGTTTTCACTGCAGACTTTAATGTTAAATTTAGAGAAAGGTTTACACTTAACAGCAGAAAAAACAAACAAGACCATCATGAAGACAAATTATGGCCATTTCATAGTATTGTTAAAAAGGCACATATCCAAAAATAAAAAAGAAGAAGTCTTTTGCCCTATGATTTCAGTTCACACAGCACTGGTGTAGCATGATTTTTTGCATAGTGCACTGTAACAGCATTGCATTTCAAAGCAAAAGGATAGTAAAAAAAATCCACTGCAGTACATTGCAATGCAAGTTACAAAACACATGGAGATTATGTGTGTGCTAGTGCTATGGTGTGAATGAGCCTTGGAGCAGAAATCAATGTCTAAAGGGGTAATAGCCCAAATTAATACATTTTTACTATTTATCAGTCAGGACACTTATTGATGAATGCCATTTGGCTGCCGAGTTGCTGTATTTTGCACATCATCCTTTGCCTTGTTGAATACCCAAACATAAAATATAAACCATTGTAAGTTACCTGTCGTCAATTTCTTTCTCTATTCTTTGCCAGCGGTCTGTCAGTTGATTGGCCTTATTGGAGAATTTGGAGATGTCTACTTCGCAATAAGGATAGGCCTGGTAAGCACGAGCATTGATTTGTAGAGCCGTATTCAGGTCTGAATCCAACCCCTTCAGTTGTGACTTTTTCTGGTCAAGCTCAGCCTTCATTTTCTAAACATTAAAATATTCATGATAATGTCATATGTCAATAAAAAGTTCTCGTAATTAAACAACATTTAAAAAAAAATTAATTTAGAACAAGCAAAACATTTTCAGAAAATAATAAAAAACATTGACACTAGAACAGTAATTACAGTTATTGTATGCCATTAGACATACAATAAATGTGAAGCTGGTTTTATGTTGTCTTTTTGGCATTAATGCTTGAGCATTGCTACAATACAGAGGCAGTTTTAATACTAAATTACAAATATTATCATTATTATTGAGTTATACTTCAGAAATATCATACATCTACCATGACCATCATAACAGCAATATAGATGACCAGTTCAAGTTACTTTCGCTGTTTAAAAAGATTCTATTCTGTCCTTACTTTTAAGGCATTTCTGTATGCTTCAAGTTTTGTTTGGTCGAGGGAAATAGTTTCTTCCTCAGTCAATCTGGCTTCATAAACCTTGATGATATCTTCTAACTGAAGAATACTCTGAAGCAAATTCATCAGGGCCTTGAGTCTTGAAAAGCAAATAAACACGTGAAGTCATTGAAAAGCAATACATCATTTTTTTTTTTTTTTTAAGAAAAGCAATTTGAACAAAATTTTGGGCTGCAAATTTAAGATGAGAATAGTAATTGTATTTCATAATATTCTTTTAATAGTAGACTGTAATAAATCAATTACAACGCCAATTACTAGATTCAGTGAAAAAGTATGTAAAGCATTAATCCAATGGGGAAGATTTACTAAAACTGGTGCACTCAGAATGCAGCTGTGCATGGCAGTCAGCTTCTAAGTTCAGCTTGTTCAACTAAGCTTTGAAAGCCTATTGGTTACTATGCAGAGCTGCATCAGATTTTGCACTATGAAGCTTTACTAAACTAACCCCCCAGTATTACCGACTTGAAAACCTACTAGCAAATATTGGTATCTCTGTGCAATGCAAGTTTTTTTGTACTTTTGATTCTTGTGTACTTCTAATTGTGGTTAGATAGGTCACTATGCATTAACAAAATTCAATACTTTTTAGACTGCAAACAGAAAATTTTCTTCTATGTTAACAGTAATGATAGTTTTGCAGGCTCAGACTTGCTTACAATGAGTTTAACATCCTATGATTTTTGTGATACTAAAAGTAAACAAAAACTCCAAAAGTGAGCATTTGCTATGGTATAGGAACGTCTAGAAATGTAATTGTGCCCAAGCAGTATCCTGAAAAATCTACCCTTTGTCTGAAATTCCCTCAGAAAAAAGCACTTCTGGCATGTGTTTTAGGTACACCTGTGCCCAGGGCCAGGGCAAAAAGGGGCATATGCTCTGGGCACAATGTTGATATGAAGAGGGGGGCTCAGCTACTCTATTCTCCAGCTGCCTCACTAACAGGAGTGAAGGGCACTTCTGTCAGAGAAGACTGTTGTCCCTCCAAGTCATTCCAAGACCAAAGGGGCCTTGATAGCTGCTTAAAGAAGGATTCTGCTCCCTCCTGTCTCCAATAGCAGCCTACTGGGGGCAAAAGAGTGGCAGGGTGCTCAACATGAACACACCCCTCGGTGCGGTCATCTTACTCGCTGATGCAAATTGCTCACCTCCTACACAGCCATGCTGTACTGTAACACCCCCGGCCCCCTCCTTTTAGCGGTCAGAGCAGCCGCAGAAAAGGTATGTATATTGATTTATTCTTTACAGGGTTAGATAGGTTAGTGTTTGATCATGCATATCTGTAGATTCAGGGATTTTAGTTTTAGGATGGACTTCTACTTTAAGTGGTGATGGCAACCATACAGGGTTGTACACGTTCCGCAGAATTTTTTTTTACCCCATGTCACATTTGCTGAATGTGACTAGGGCTGTGCTGTAGCCACAATGCTTGGCCTGCAGTTGCAGCATGGTATGCTCGTTTAAAATCTCAATTTAGTTGTCAAAAATAAATAACACATTCAGGAGATGGCAAGCTCTCTTCCTGGTTGCCTTACTCCTGTTCCACCTCAGATCGCTTTTCAGTAGGATGGCAAGGGCTACCTCCCGTGTGAAGGGGTCTGCAGGTAGACAACAAGAAATATACTGATAGCTAGACCTTTGTCTTCTACTTGCATATTCTGGGCACAGATTCCACACTAGAGATCATCTTTAAAAGGAAGCCAGTAGTATCCATTGCGGACTTCTCCGTCTAAAACTAGCTGCCTGGCTGTCATGCTACTGAACAGCAGCTTCAATACTTTGAGTCACTAGATCAAGAGATCTGACAACTTCTTTTAAGGAAATCGATCTGTCATGAGATAGCAAGAAGGCTGCCATTGCTGACTTCTTCATATTAGTTCCTTAGCTGTCATGCTGACCCTCTTGCATTTCAGGTCACTGACCAGCAACAAACATGCAAAGACTTTTCTCTAACTTTCCAGATCTGCATAATTATTTCAGGTCAGTGACTCAGGCAGTTTCAAACCCTGTGGCTCTGCATAGCAATAACATAGCTTGAATTTTCAGAATTTCAAAAATGCAGTTACAGTGTATGTCTAACAAAAAGAAATGGGTTAAAAAAAGAATGCTTAAATGTACAACGTAAAGAACTTCATTGACACCAGAGTGAAGATTATACAGGGAGTGTCCTTGATCTTTGTGGCATCTCCTAGTGAGAAAAGCCAGGGTGCTAAATATATTCCAATTGTAAGCCATTTGCTTAATACAGACCCTAGTAGCACCTTTTTTATATCGCGGTTCTTCCAAGACTTTCTAAAATCTCTTTTGATCAGGCCACATTGCACGTTAACAGAATTACTTTGTGAAGAGCAGAAAAAAAAAATTGTAAAATGTAGACTAGAATTTCCAACCACATTCACCTGATTTTCCAGATGTGCGAGAAGTGGTATTTTTTTCCCATAAATTACCCTAATTACTTAAGCCATTTATTTAGTAAATATGTGTCCATTTAAAATATTATTGTGTGTATTTTATAAAAGTGGACCTTCATTCAAAAAATAAATAAAATTAGACTTTAACTAAATCACATTTTTGGTTCTTATTTCTTTCAGGGCTCAAGCTTCGCTTTGTGATGGTAATGGTTCTCACTTCACCAATCCTCATGAGGCAGACTTCACCTCAGAATATCCCCCACCCTGTAGCCTCCTCGATAACATCACACATTCCAAGAGGCTACAGGTCCCCTCAAATTCATCCCAGTGTGGGGCCAGCTGTGAGTCATCAGAAAGTGACAACTGGGTTGCAAAGCCAAGAAAGCATATCTGTAGCTGCTTAATTTAATTTTCACACATCCAGGTGAAGTTCCTCTTTAAAGTAACGTGTTTAAGTGCATTTATTATGAATATAAAAATCAAATAGTGAATTCTGCATTAATTGCAAATAAATAACAGTTTTATATTTTTTTTGCAACTGCGTATTTTTATGTGTATACGTATTTGTAGCAACATACACCGGTCAGTCATAACATTATGACCACCGAAAAGTAACGTGAATAACATTGATTATCTCATTGGCATCTGATTGTGGGTGGGTTATATTAGGCAGCAAGCAAAGGTGCGTGTGTTAGTGGCGTTAGGCGTTGATGCGGAGCCAGGTGACGTCAGTCCCAGACCCAGTGTTATTAGAACCTTACTTGTGAGAGCTGTGTCGGCACTTTTTAAATGCTTTTTAAACATTAATAAAATGTGAGTATTTTACCTCAGAAGTGACTGAGTAATATGTGATTGTTAGAACATATTACACTATATGCAGATGTTTTCTTTATATATGTACGGCGGAGCGTATGGAAATATAGCCAGCTGAGGTCTGCACATACATCTAGGAGCCATACTTTGTGGATGAGACCAGATGATCGTCATACATATAGAAGCATTGTTGGCCTAAAAGCCCATTTGATCTGCAATAATTTAATTTACAGATCCACTTGCAAGGTGGGTGAGCATTTTAGGTGGTGGTGGAGTACATCGTTTATAAGGGTGAAGAGCCCTCAACACTGGCACCTTTTTTTTTTTAATGCTTTTGGTTATAAACTGGACTATTTGGAAGCTTTTTTCAGTGAAGTTTTTAGGGGGAAGGGCCCTAAACACTGACACTTGGTTGAACTGCAGCATATAGTTTATGAGGGAGTGCTACTTTCAATTTATTGCTGGTTTTTCATGTTTTGGAATTTTTTACTGTCATTAAGTGTACAAGGGGTTGATGTCATATGAATATGATTTTGATATGAGAGATTTTCTATAATTTGTTTAAGCACTTATGCATATGTTCACTTAATACCAGAGGATGGTTAATCTGTTTTAAGCAGTGCAAACACACACTCTTTTTAAAAGCAGCAAGCGAACTTGCTGTCCCTGAAGTTGGTGTGTTGAATGCAGAAATTATGGGCAACGTAAGGACTTGAGCGAATTTGACAAGGGCCAAATTGTAATGGCAAGACAACTGGGTCAGAACATCTCTAAAACTGCAGCTCTTGTAGGATGTTCCCTGTGTGCAGTTGTCAGGACCTACCAAAAGTGGTCCCAGGAATGAAAACCGGCGACAGGAGTCATGGGTGGCCAAGGCTCATTGATGAACTGGTTCTCACAGAAAGATGTAAGAACACACAGTTTATAGTAGTTTGTTGCGTATGGGGCTGAGTAGCCGTAGACCGGTTATGGTGCCCATATTGACCTGTGTCCACAGCAAAAAGCACCTACAATGGGCAAGTGAGCATCAGAACTGGAACGTGGAGCAATGGAAGTAGGTGGCCTGTCTGATGAATTCAAGAATGGCTTGAGGAACAAGACAAGTCTGATCCATGGAGGCCCCACCTTGCAACTTACAAGACGTAAAGGATCTGCTTCTGACAGCTTGGTGCCAGATACCACAGGATACCTTCAGAGATCTAGTGGAGTCCATGGCTGAATTGGTGATCATAAGGTTATGGCTGATCTGTGTATATTTATCATACCTCTCACAGTGATCTCTTGAAAAGCCTTGAATATTTTCCAGTTTCTTTAGGAGCACAGTCAGCTCAGACTGCAGATATGAAGACTTATCAGAGTCCTTTAAATTCAAAATCATGTCTTTAATTCTGCTAATTTGTGTCGTTAATCCTTGTCCCTCTCCTCTCAAGGCCTGTTAAACGCAAGCACAAAACACTTTCTATCAAGCAAAGGCAAAGAACACTTATTCTAGGAACACATCACTTTGTTAGAATGGTGAGATCTGTATGGTATTTTCAAGCACATCCATGTGAACTGTAGCTGACAAAACTGTGCGTGTGTAATATATATATATATATATATATATATATATATATATATATATATATATATATATACACATACATACACACACACACACACACACACAATAAAATATAAATATATATATACACGCACACATACCTGCCACACAGTGTAGCCAGATGGGGATACCTCTATCCACCTTGTTTGTGTGGCAAAAAAACAAAACAAAAACACAAAAGGGGGAGACTTACTAAAACTGGAACACACAGAATCTGGTGAAGCTGTATATAGTAGCCAGTCAGCTTCTAACTTCAATTATAATTAAGCTTCGACAAAATCTAGAAGCCGATTGGTAGCTATGCACAGCTGCACCAGATCCTGTGTGCACCAGTTTTAGTAAATCCCCCCCAAACTGTCTATGGTCAGCTATAGGCCATAAAGGTTTATATTAATGGCATTTCCAATATGAAACAATAACACTCTACATTTGCTACAGTGTATCATTTCATGTTTGGTATCAACCCTGGTGACTCAAAAAAAAAAAACTGTCTTATACAATATGGAGTGTCTGCGCATACCTGTAGCAGCCCTAAAGATCTTGCCATTATGACTGATTACAAGGGCGTTCTAATTGGCATAATTCTGACATGCCCTAGTCCACAATGGTGGGCTGTCTCACTAGCCTATAGGAATGTGCAGAAGGCAAGCAAGCTTCAAAATATAACAGTGTTTCAGATCTTTTCAAAATAGCACACGTCATATGGGCCATTTATACTATTTAGGGTTTATTATGCTGCTGTAGGTAATTGAAGATAACTCTAGATTTTGGGCTGACCTGCGTTAGAACCTGTCTCTGCAGGCATTTGTATGCATCATAACTACTTATCTCCCTGTACAAGTTGATAGAAAATTCAAAAGCAGCTTTGCAAGAAGTCAACTGCAGGCCAAAAGTACCCGTCAGTGTTCTAAATTAGCTTAAAAGCCTGCCATAAATTGTGACAGGCCCAAAGCATGTTGACAGTCTCTTCAGCTTAGAGCTATAAAATTGTGGTTGGCGCAAACGATCAGGCTAAGATTCTTCTTTAATTGAGCTTTCCATTAGCAAACATACTTATGTTCCTCAAACATGCATGCTACTTTGTGTAGACTGATCACTTGGTTCTCAAAGAATGAATGGCTAAAGCTACCATAGACTCAAGAGAAGTCCCTTATCTGGATGAAACTGAGCAGATCAGGAAATGATCACCTTGTTTCATTAATCCTATATGACAACACTAAGATTAAAACCATTCCATGCAAATTACTTTGGAAAATACAAAAGGGTAACACTTATGAAAAAAAAAAAAAAAAAAAAGAGGAAGAGATAGAAAAAAAACAAAAAAAGATTGGTACAAAGGTACCTCTAGATCATCTATTTTGCCAGAGAGATCTCGGAGTGTATCATGGTCAACATTATAGACATTTCTCTGTAGTGTTCGAGTCTCATAGATCTCCAGTTGCTTGCGTATCCTTTGCAGTTCCAATAACAGGTGGTTTTCCTGCTTCAGCCTCTCCTGGTCTATTCCAATACTACCAATAGTACCAGAACTGCTTTTCACATTCTGACTTTGTGTCTGGGTGACGTATTCTACTCTTTCAGCTTAGAGACACAAAAAATTAATACAATTATCTTTTATTATAAGCAGAATATTTTGAGAAAAAAAAACATTTATGTGACAGTTTTTTTCCTGCCCAACACAAGCCGTAAAAAAATTTTAAATATGTAGATATTCATCAGATTTCTGAAATGTATTTAAAAGTTACTCTCTTTTATTACTAAATGTACTAGTTACCCAGTTGAAAGGATAAGTTCACCTTTATGGAACAGGTTACATGTTCCACCAGTATTTAGGGAGTAATATGCAACATGTTCCAGCTCCTGTTGCCCTCCCCCAGTGCAAAAGTCGCAATTGTCCAAATTGAAAAACAGTGCAGCTGTGCGGGGCTCCACCCACACAGCCACGTCATTAATTTACAGTTTCTTGTCCAGCCACCACCACAGATGGCTTGAAGTTCTGAATGAACTTCTAACAGAACTGATATGGATAAATGTATACTGCTAAAATAATCAAATAAATAAAATAAACTCTCCACCACCCCTTTATAAACAGGAATAGTTGCCTAAGAGAACTGAACAAACCTAACGGTATGTTTCTACGGATGATCAACATCCATTAATACATACTGTACACGGTGCATTTACATCTATGGACTTGCAGACTGTTATTTACATCTGACGTGTTTCAGTTCCCAGCACATCTCAGTATGTGCAGGATTCTGAACAGACCTGCATCACGTTTACATTACAGATCCCATTTAGGCTATATATACACATATAAAGACATGCATCTACAGCACTGAATGCCACTCAGCATTATAATGCATCTTTAAAAATGCATTCATCTACACATATGTAACAGTCCTTAAGCGGTCTTTAATAAGGTTGCAGTATATATTATCAATAACTACATACTAGTGGTAGTTGGGGGCGGCTTCTTCGTTATAACTGTAGTGGTTTCTCGAGTTTGCGCAGGGAGCTGTACCACCAATTTCTGATAATGATTCTGTGCTTCGGAGAAGTGACTTTGCATTTTCCTCTTCTCTTCATCGCCAAACATGTTTGAGCCTTGGCTATTCCTCATGAAATCCTGGTAATGCAACTCCAGATCTGTAACCACCTTTTGGTAGTCTTCTTGGCGCATAGTCTTCAGCTGTAACATGAAATCATGCCTTTAGTAACCATGAGATTTATATCTTATAATCACTTAGGGGCTACCAAAATGCCAGGATTATAGTAAAAGATATATTTGTAGACACCAGAATTCACAATATTTGGACAAATACAATACCTTAGCAAGTGTCATGGCTCTAATCTTCTCAATGTCAATCATACAGTAGTGCCAAGATACCAAACTCTTCATGTTGATATATAGCTGGCTCCACACGGTTAGAATTGCTTCATAAAATTGCTCAATTCTAAAATAAATAAATAAAAGTTTATAAAAATACAGATAATAAATGGTATATAGGAAAATTAAATGGTGTATGTGATTTATACCTATAAAAATCTACACATTAGGGAAAAAAGTCGTAATAATCACGACTTGCAGAATTCTTCCGCTGCTCCCATGGTTGAAAGAAGCCACATTTAAATGTTTGTCAGTTGGAGATCCAGTACCTGTACATTTAGCAACTACCTACATTTCCCCTTACTTTTGGAAGATTTCCTCCTACCTACATTTATATCTATTGGAAATCTGCTTAAAAATATGCCTTGTCACTTAAGTTATGAGTACATCTGCAGTTTTTGCTTAGTCATTCAAATATTAGTTGAACCTGCCAGTGAAGTCCACTTAATGCAGCTTCCTGCGACGGGGTGGCAACAATGCTGTACTGCTTCTGCATTCAGAGCAAAAGTTGCTCTTTTGAAAGCTGAGCCTTCTTGCACTACAGTGAAATAAAACCAGTTGTTGGGCGAGTGGCTTTTAGCATTGTCACTGCTGATTTACAAGCATGTAGTGTGTCAATTGGCACCTGACCACATCTAGTCTTGCCTGCTGCTTTCTCGATTGACAGCACTGCCTGTGTTGTGAAACCCTCCCACTGTGTGCTGCAGTGGCTGGGAGGGGAAGCATGTTAGACACAAATGAAAGAGGCTTTGGCTCAGTCAATGAAGGTAGGGGGCATTTTTTGTTTACTTTAGAAGGCTTGTGCTTTGCATAGTAACTAGATTTGCTACTTCTTTAGACTTTCATACAGGAGCCTTTAGTTCTACTTTAGCCATACCCTAACCTATCCAAAACTAAAACTAAATTAGGGTTTTACATACACTTAACATAAAAATTAAAGTTAAACCATCCAGTCATCCACAAGCTTTATACTTTACAGCCACTGCATTAAAGGTATAAAACGTGAGGTTATTGCTACCCTGTTAGAGGGTTTGTACCCATCTGTCCAGTGGTCTATTTGCGGATGCTTTGCTCTCTTGCATAGTACTGAACATTGAGTGAGGTTCCTCCCAATAACTCATAAATCCCTGCAGGGACTAGTGTCAGCAGGAGAACCACAGTGGCAAGTGGTTGGGGGGGTGGGGGTGCTATTTGACAGCCAAGAGGTGTTGAGTGCAGAGCTCTGTTTCAGCAATGGCCATTGGAAAGGTAGGCAAAAAAAACTGCTTCTTTCACAGGGTATTGCTGATGATTTTTTTTCTTTTTAAATCCCCTGACAGGGTAGCTTTAAAAAGGTACACGATTGAACACAGAGCCACTGGAAATTTCACTGAAAACTTACTTAGAAGACAAATCCACAGCTTCTGGGTTTGGTGGTGGGATAATCAAACTGACAGAAGGAACAACCATATCCAACCCACCAGGACCTGTCACATTCCATTTGCTGCGTTGAGCGTTGTTCTTCAGAATGCATTCATCTCCCTTATGTATTACTTTCTGTGTGGAAAGTGTAAGACTCCGGTTATTTTTGCTAAACACTAAAATTTGTGAAATACTTATTATACCACATATATGTACAAATTGCTGCATACAAATGTAACACAAAAGATATACTTTAAAAACTATACAGCAGAAGGCATGTCAATAATATAAAACTGAGTGTCATTTTTAAATTCCATAAGAGAGTAACCTAATAAAAAAGCTAAATACCCCTCTCCTTATCTCAGATTTAATAGTTCAAGCAAGTAAAGAAAATGCTTAATATTGTACCCAAAACAAAAAATTTTTAACGGAAGAGCAAGAAATCGAATCTGGATCCAAAGATCTAATCTACATTTATTTTACTAAATTGTGTGTGTACGAAGAATCACCTCCCCAGCTTTGCTAGCCCATCTGTTTTTTTCAGTGGGTTCATGCAAGGTTTTCACTTACCAGGGTAAGAAGAGTAAAGTATAGATATTAAGTGCAAAATACAATAACTTCTAGATCCAAAGAATCCAGTATATCAGAATACAACAGATTCTCATTGGTTGAAATCGTTCCAGCTCTTTGGTCCTTGCACTGTTTTTGTTTTTTTTGTTTTTTAAGTCCCTCAATATAAAAAATGTTCATTATATCTCTCCTGCTAAGATTAAAAATGCACCATATACATATATATAAAACCAGAAAAAAAACAAAGACCTCAATCACAAAAAAAAATCTTAGAATAAGCATAAAGCTATATTACCTGGTCCTGCTTGTAGTCACAGAGTGCCTTTAGAACAATTGGCTTGTCCCTCCTGTAGTCTGGATTGCGTGGTTTTAGTTGTATTATTTTCTTTGATTTATTGACTAGGTTTTGAACTTGCCTCTTGTACTCATTTATTTTTTCTCGTTCTTTCTGGAAATTAAATAAAAGAGAAAAAACAAAGAAGCAATAAAGATTTAAAAGTTTGATTACATCCTATTCCATCTGCAATTATACCATGAGTGCTCCCCAGCTGGTAGGTATGGCGAGTTTCTCCCTCTACTACATAATTTCTGCTATACCTATTTTTTTGACTGACTGTTGTACTAGGGGAGCATACACATGCTTTTCCTATTTGTTTTCTAACCACCGATCTCACTGGTTTCTCTTTGCCAAAAGGTGGCGGTGCTACTACTAATGTTTATAGGCATAGTTACATAGATATAATATAATTAAGCTATTGTATGCTATCTATATTGATCTTAAAATACTAGTATGGGGCATTTTACATGCTACCTCTCCCTTGCAGGAATTTTTAATACACTGAGTGTGCATGAAGTGTGAAAGTTGTACCCGGGAAACTATATTTTCCCATTGACACCTGGCAGTAAGAAAAACATCCTATACCTAGTTTCCAGGGCCAGGTCACATACTAGATTGTGAGCCCAAGAGGTACTATAGAAATTATAAGGAGATATGTTAAAAAGTCTCACAGTTATTGCTACAATCATTTATTTACTAAGTATGTGCTTATTGACCAAATATTAAAGTGGAACTTTACCCATAACAACTTGATAAAAATTGTTATAAAAATTGTTATTTAAAAAGGAACATATATTTTACATTAACAATTATGCTAGGAACATACATTTTACATTAATAATTATGGTCCTGTTTCTTCTTGCAGGAGGCTAAATCGCACTAAAAATCGCAGATTGCCGCCATTACCAGTAAAAACATTAAAAAAAGTCCATAAATCTATCTCCTATTTTGTAGACGCTATAACTTTTGCGCAATCAATATATGCTTATTGCGATTTTTTTTGACCAAAAATATGTAGGAGAATACATATTGGCCTATTTTTTTTTTGGATATGTATTATAGCAGAAAGTAAAAAATAGTTTTTTTTTTTTCAAAATTGTCGGTCTTTTTTTTGTTTATAGCGCAAAAAATAAAAACCGCAGAGGTGATCACATACCACCAAAAGATAGCTCTTGTTGTAGGGAAAAAATTACATCAATTTTGTTTGTGTACAACATCGCACGACCGCGCAATTGTCAGTTAAAGTGATGCAGTGCCGTATCGCAAAAAATGGCCTGGTCATTAAGGGGATGGATCATGGAATGAGTCATAAATATTAGGATAGATACTGGTGTACCAAAAAGCAATAGTCAGATGCTAGTGTATCAAAAGTAATTTTTTTACTCAGCTCTTTGTAAACAACCATTTTCTTTACTTTGCAGTCAATGTATGATAATCTTCAAATACCTCAAGATCTTTAATCATCTCCAAGACGCGCTGCAATGGCATACTTTTGTCACATGGGTACTTCTTCCTGATAGTATCTTGAAGATTTGTCAAGTAGCTTTCTGTGCTCTGTGCCTCATCGAAAAACTGTATTGAAATAAATTTAGGAGTAAGAAGAAGAAACTTAATTTTTATCTAGTAATATGTCTGCATAAATTCTATAGAAAGCCACAATGCAATTTATCATATAAGCCAGATGTTGCTTTTACTACTACTTTACCACGGTAATGTTTTAAATTTCTCTTTTAGCAATATACCCCTTCCCAGTAATAATAAAAGATCCTACACTAGGAAGTCCAGGGATTTTACTGCTCATTGATTAATCTTATTACTCTCTATTCCACATGGATCTCCATACCTCTTCTGATTAATATTTGACTATAGTACGAACAGAATTGTTTAGTTACAATACCGTAAAGCTCATAAATCCTCAGATAATGATCACTCATCTTGGCCGGTTCAGGCAGGAAGCAGCCAAGATTCGAACCATGTATGGGCAGGCTGAATGTACCAAAGTTGATCGATCAACTTGAGTACAACCAGCCTGCAGAGTTATACATGCGATTATTGCAAGCAGCCGTTATAGCTGCTAGCAATAACCACTGTCTGTGTTGATGAGGGAATTCAGAAATTTGCTCCATCTATGGCCGGCCTAATGCCGCGTACACACGAGCGGACTTTCTATCCTACTTGGTCCGGCACACTTTCCGACGGACTTTGTCCGCCAGGTGCGCCGGACTTTAAAACGGACGGACTTGCCCACACACGCCGGGACTTTCCGGCGGGCTAAGTCCGCCCGTCTTTCCGACGGACTTTCGCCGGAGTTCCGGCGGACTTTCAGAATGAACGGACTTGCCCACACACGGACAAGTCCGTTCATTTTGAACGTGACTCAGGTGCGACGGGACTAGAGAAGGATGTCAATCTTGCCGCTTTTATCGGCGAGATTGACACCTTGCTAGCCCCGTCGCGGGGCATACCAGGCCCTTAGGTCTGGTATGGATTATAAAGGGGAACCCCGCTACGCCGAAAAAACGGCGTGGGGTCCCCCTAAAATCCATACCAGACCCCGATCCGAGCACGCAGCCTGGCCGGTCAGGAAAGGGGGTGGGGACGAGCGAGCGCCCCCCCCCCTCCTGAACCGTACCAGGCCGCATGCCCTCAACATGGGGGGTGGGTGCTTTGGGGGAGGGGGGCGCCCTGCGCCCCCCCCCCCAAAGCACCTTGTCCCCATGTTGATGAGGACAAGGGCCTCTTCCCGACAACCCTGGCCGTTGGTTGTCGGGGTCTGCGGGCGGGGGCTTATCGGAATCTGGGAGCCCCCTTTAATAAGGGGGCCCCCAGATCCCGGCCCCCCACCCTATGTAAATGAGTATGGGGTACATGGTACCCCTACCCATTTACCTAGGAAAAAAGTGTAAGTAATAAAACACACTACACAGGTTTTTAAAATATTTTATTAAACAGCTCCGGGGGGGGGATCTTCCTCCGGCTTCGGGGGTCTTCTTCCGGCTTCGGGGGTCCCTCCGCTTCATCTTCTCCCGGCGTCCGGTTGGTTCTTCTCCGCTCTCCGGCCTCTTCTCCCGGTGTCGCAGGTCTTCGGCCGGCCCCTCCGCTCTCTTCATGTAGCTCTATTGCGAGCGGAGGTCCGGACTTCTGGGCTTCTTGGCTTCTTGGCTTCTCTTCTCTTCTCTTCTCTTCCCCCAGATGTTGACACGACGCTCTCTCCGGCTGGACTGGTCTCTGAGGGCTGCGTTGTGACTTATATAGGCGGAGACCCCGCCCCCATATGATGTCACAGTCCTTGGGCATGCTGGGACTGTGACGTTTTAGGGGGCGTGGTCGACCACGCCCCCTAAAACGTCACAGTCCCAGCATGCCCAAGGACTGTGACATCATATGGGGGCGGGGTCTCCGCCTATATAAGTCACAACGCAGCCCTCAGAGACCAGTCCAGCCGGAGAGAGCGTCGTGTCAACATCTGGGGGAAGAGAAGAGAAGAGAAGAGAAGCCAAGAAGCCAAGAAGCCCAGAAGTCCGGACCTCCGCTCGCAATAGAGCTACATGAAGAGAGCGGAGGGGCCGGCCGAAGACCTGCGACACCGGGAGAAGAGGCCGGAGAGCGGAGAAGAACCAACCGGACGCCGGGAGAAGATGAAGCGGAGGGACCCCCGAAGCCGGAAGAAGACCCCCGAAGCCGGAGGAAGATCCCCCCCCCGGAGCTGTTTAATAAAATATTTTAAAAACCTGTGTAGTGTGTTTTATTACTTACACTTTTTTCCTAGGTAAATGGGTAGGGGTACCATGTACCCCATACTCATTTACATAGGGTGGGGGGCCGGGATCTGGGGGCCCCCTTATTAAAGGGGGCTCCCAGATTCCGATAAGCCCCCGCCCGCAGACCCCGACAACCAACGGCCAGGGTTGTCGGGAAGAGGCCCTTGTCCTCATCAACATGGGGACAAGGTGCTTTGGGGGGGGGGGGCGCAGGGCGCCCCCCTCCCCCAAAGCACCCACCCCCCATGTTGAGGGCATGCGGCCTGGTACGGTTCAGGAGGGGGGGGGGGCGCTCGCTCGTCCCCACCCCCTTTCCTGACCGGCCAGGCTGCGTGCTCGGATCGGGGTCTGGTATGGATTTTAGGGGGACCCCACGCCGTTTTTTCGGCGTAGCGGGGTTCCCCTTTATAATCCATACCAGACCTAAGGGCCTGGTATGCCCCGCGACGGGGCTAGCAAGGTGTCAATCTCGCCGATAAAAGCGGCAAGATTGACATCCTTCTCTAGTCCCGTCGCACCTGAGTCACGTTCAAAATGAACGGACTTGTCCGTGTGTGGGCAAGTCCGTTCATTCTGAAAGTCCGCCGGAACTCCGGCGAAAGTCCGTCGGAAAGACGGGCGGACTTAGCCCGCCGGAAAGTCCCGGCGTGTGTGGGCAAGTCCGTCCGTTTTAAAGTCCGGCGCACCTGGCGGACAAAGTCCGTCGGAAAGTGTGCCGGACCAAGTAGGATAGAAAGTCCGCTCGTGTGTACGCGGCATAAGGAATGCAGCACTTCAGTCTCTGAGACCATCTAATAAGAAATGGTTTAGAGATCTCAAGATGTGACCTATATGGACTTCTTAATCTCTGCACGGGAGCCTGATCTCTGCATCATAAATCACAGGCTGTGTAGTCATACAGCTGGAGGGCTTGTATCTGTTTTAGATCATTCTCATGCAACACCTACCGTGGCTTAAGCTCACTTTAACAGCTTCCTGTCGCAACACTAAAGTGCTCAGAAAAATATACTTTGCTGTACCTGTAATAATGGTGGTAACTGCATGCTTCTGTTAAAATTACTTACTAGGTGGCAATGCTCCTTGTATTTACTCTGTTTCTGGAGGCAGCTGCCTACTATAGCTCTTAAGATCCCTGTAGCCACTCCCACTCTAGAGCCCGCATCTGCATTACGCCCTGACATGGACTAATATTAACAGGACTCTTTACATGGACCAGTGCCTCCATACCACTCCAGACGCAAGTTCCAGAGTCAGTAAACCTGGAGCTTGTACATGAGGCTAATGCTAGATGATAACAGACCGTTTTTTTATTTCCTTTCAACATGCCTATTATGCCCTTATTTAGCATTTGGTACTATGATGTAAACATATTAAAGGCACTATAAAAGAGGCCATAACTGAATTCTGGCACTGATTTTAATGGGAAGGTTTTATATCTGCCTCTTCCCTGCCTGATAGGAGGCGTTAAAACAATCCAGAGGGACCTAAAATTGAAGATTAAAGCAGCTAGGCAGAAATATAGGAGGCAGGTGGAATGAAAATTCCAGCAAAACAATGTGCGAGACGTCTGGAGTGCCATGAGAACCATTAGACCCCTTTCACACGGAGGCAGTTTTCAAGTGTTTTAGTGCTAGAAATAGCGCCCTGTAAAGTGCCTGAAAACTGCCTCCCATGCCGCCCGAGTGTGAAAGCTTGAATGCTTTCACACTGGGGCAATGCGCTTGTGGGATGTTAGAAAAAGTCCTGCGAGCATCTTTGGGGTGGTTTGGGAGCACAGCGCTCCCGAAACACCTGCCCATTGAAAAGAATGGGCAGCACTTCCAAATCGCTTCAGAAGCGCCACAACATGCGCATTTTTAACCCCTTCTTTGGGGTTAAAAGTGCCCCGCTAGCGGACGAAAAGTGTCACTAAACCAAGTGGCACTTTAGCACTAGCACTAACAGGCAGCCCCAGTGTGAAAGGAGTCTTACAGGTTTCAGGCAAGCTGGATGAGGGATTGGGAGATGTGTGGAGAGGGCAAATGAACTGAACCAGTTTTTTAAAGGTTCAATTTAGTGGCCCTCGCCTGGCCTCCCTTGGACTTAGACTTAGCACCAACCTCGAAATGACCAGTGTTGAGGAAAGCACTCTCTTCTCCCCATAATAACCGTCCTACTCCCCCCCCCCTCCCAAATTGGATACCCTGATCAGCTGTCTGAAACAACTCCATTCCTCCTCCATGGGAAAATATAACTATGCTTTTTAAAGGCGATCAGGAGCGTAGACAGCTGTGCTGATTTGAGGGAAGAAAATCAGCCGGTCCTGATGATATTGGCCCCAGGGTGCTCAGGGCTAGAGCAAACCAGCTGGGGGGTGTCCTGCAATGGGTTTTTAACCTGAGCCCAAGTTCGTGAAGGGTCCATGTGTTGTGGAAAATGTCTGATCCTGTGCAAAAATACTGCATCCTTGAGACTCCAAGGATTACAGACCAGTGGCTTTGGCCTCCCACATAATAAAGACCTTGGACAGACTAGTTTTACATTAGTTACAGCCCATAGTTCGTACATACCTAAATTGCCTACCAGCCTAGATTGAGAGTTGAGGATGTTATCTTCCTGCTAAACCACATGTATGCACACCTGGATAAACCAGCAAGAACTGAGGGTAATTTTTTTTTTTTTACTTCTTCTGTGCTTTTGATGATATCAGGCCGGCTCTCCTGGGTGAGAAGCTAAGAGCGATGCAGGTTGAGGTGTTGTGTTCTGGATTGTTGACTACCTGACTGGAAGACCACAGTATTTGTAATTGCAAGACTATGTTTAGGATAGTGTGGTCAGCAATATTGGTGCCCCACAGGGGACAGTTCTCTCTCCCTTTCTCTTCACTGTCTATAGAACCGAGTTCAACTACCAGACAGAATCTTGCCAATTTCAGAAGTTTTCTGAGGACTCTGCAGCAGTGGGAGGTATCAGCGATGGTGAAGAGACAGAGTATAGGACTGTGGTGGAGAACTTTGGCACATGGTGTGAGGATAATCATCTGCATCTAAATGTGACTATGACAAAGGAGCTGGTTGTGCATGTGAGAAGGAATGAGGCACCAGTGACCAGTTTCCCATTTCCGAGGAGTTGGTGTAGATGGATGTAGTACAGAATTACAAGTATCTGGGGGTGCACAAAAATAGTAAACTAGACGGAAGTAAGTACACTGAAGGTCTTTCAACAACTGCTGGACGATGCTGAATAGGTTTCATGAGTCTGTGGTGGCCAGTGCTCTCCTGTATGCAGTGGCATGCTGGGGAAGCAAGCTTAGGGTGTCTGACAGCAACGTAATCAAATTGATTTGCAAAACCGGTGATGTTGTTTGATAGGAGACTTCAGAGAAGAGATGCTGTCCAAGGTATGTTCTTTCTTGGGCAACTATTCCCTCCCACTCCACAATACGCTGGGCAGTCTGAGGAGTACTTTCAACGATAGATTGTTACAACAACAGTGCACCACTGGCCGCCACAGGAAATTATTTCTGCCTATGGCCATTAAGCTATACAAATTCCTCTGAGTGCCTGATGCAAGGATATTAATCTGGACTCATGATCCAGATGTATGTGTCACGTTTATGTCATTACTAGCTTAATTGATGTGTAATAATTCTTAGTGCAATACTTACAGTTAGGAGGTACAATATTTATATTTTTGTAGTCTGACATTTTCTGCTACTTGTTCAATTGCTGTTTATTCTGTGAAGTGCTTTAATGGGATTGCACAGTTCATTCACTGTATAGTATTTAATAACTTCGCTTTTACATTTTTTTTAATTCATGGTTATTGTAATTCATGGTTATTGTATATATTAACTAGTATTTATTGTGGTTTATATTTGTGTGTTATTGTGACTTTATATTTTTTGTTGCGATTGTTCTTATTTTGCCTTCTTGAGTGTAACTGTAATTTAATCATTTCCCTGTTTGGATTATACAGTATTCTGAATCTGATATGCTGTTAACCCCCAAGGCCTTTGTTATTCAAGAAAGAGCAAGCCACTTTTAGTATACAGTATGTATAATTCACTAGCTTAATATAAATACAAGTGTGGCATGATTGAAACCCTGAATTATTTTTTACATCATGCTAGCTCATAGTCCTATGTTTAATTCAGATTTTAGAACAGAAAAAGGTAAAAATGTAATTGTCTGACTTATGAAGACAATTAAAAAAAGGTAGGAGTAACATCAGAGTATTCCAAAACTGAACATATATACTGCACATGGAGTAGAATGACTACGAAACTGAAAAGTGTAAAGCTTGTAATTGTAACTTACTTGGAAGTATGCTGCATTTTCTTTCAAATGGACGTCTATGCATTTGGTAATTTGAAGAATCCAGCTCCACTGAGTCTGCAGTGTATCCATGTAAGCCTTAAAGAGAAAAACCTTTGTCAAGGACTGTTCTGCAGTAAATCAATATTAAAGTGAAAGAAGGGGACAAAGGAGAACAGACCTCTAGGGACTGACCTCTAATGGAAATGGGTAGGAAGTGCCAGTGTTTCATCACCGGAGTAGATCTTGTTTAATAAAGCAGGTCACTGACTATACTAAAATGGTGCTGAAGCCCACAATTACAGTTAATTTTATGTCCTCAAGTTTGACTTTCCACTCTGGATACCAGTTGAAGGAAAGAGAAGAAACTCCAGGAAGTCGCACATCTATGTTGTCCTACAGAGATGGATAGAGTGGCAACCTCAGCCTGTACTCCAACTAGGTCACGCCCCAACGTGTTTACTCCGCCCCCCCAGAGCTTAGTCATTTGATCCCTATGATCAAATGACTAAGGGGGCGGTGTGAAAAAGCACTGGAGCGTGGCCTGATTGGAGTCCAGGCTGAGGTTGTCACTCTATCCATCTCTGTAGGACAACATAAATGTGCGACTTCCAGGGGTTTCTCCTCTTTCCTTAAACTCTTGCAGGAGCCAGGACGGGCTCCATCCCGTCAGCATTCTAGCAGCAG
Source organism: Aquarana catesbeiana (assembly GCF_042186555.1). Taxonomy (NCBI): domain Eukaryota; kingdom Metazoa; phylum Chordata; class Amphibia; order Anura; family Ranidae; genus Aquarana; species Aquarana catesbeiana. The sequence goes on along the minus strand of NC_133328.1, from coordinate 381,803,041 downwards.
GTGCGGATGCACTACCTATACACCCCCTCCCTATCAAGCCTGAGCGGCACACATACATGTTCAAGGTCGCACTGGATACCAGTTTGCCAGAGTCCATGTCCTCACAAAAAAACTTTAAGGCCCCTAATGAAGCAGCCAGTTCAGGCAGTACAAATGTCTTAAGGAAGGTCTTTCCTTGGACTCCTTTCTACTACATCTTTACGGATTACTTTCACCAATCCCTTTCTGTTAAATATTTGTTTAGCTTCTGTTTTGCTTTTGGTGTATCACGTTTTCAAGTACACCACAGTACTAGCGACCTTTATGTTCTAAATTTAGAGATCAAGTTCTTTGCTAACCAAGAATATACATTTGTTTATTATTTGATTTGACATGAATAAATTAAAAATTGTGAATATATTTATTCATATGCACGATGTTAGGTTGCAAAATATTTTTTCATGTATACAGTTAGTTTATGTAAATGTCACATATGGTTTAACTCGGAATAAAGTGGGGCCAGGTCCAATCAAAGGGTATACATTCATATACACTATGGTATCGACAGAAGGTGTACAGTGTGTTGGGAGCATGGTGAAATTAGTCTGTTCTATTCCCACTCTGATTTTCAGTTACATGGGTTGTAAGGTAGATAACAAAATTGATTAAACAATCAATGTTCATCATTTTCTTTATTAGAAACTGGTCTGCCTTTGCAAGTCTCGTGTAGCTGACCCTAATCATTAAGCATTATCCCAGGAATAATATTTATGCAGGCATACACAATCTTGTGTATGAAAACATTTCGAATTACCTCAATCTTGTCTGCTGCTGGGTGCTGGTTGAGAATCAGTTGGTCACTGTCTAGCTTCACCTTATTAAGGTCTTTTTCTTTTACTTCCAACTGGCTCATCAGTTTCTGGAAAGCAATAAATACAATTAATTTCCTATATGACATGCTTTTTAAAATGTTTTTAAAATGACATGCTTCTAAATTTGTTTGCAAATTTAAATCCTATTCTTGATAACTATGGTAAATTTGGTAACATAACACAAAAGGAGGTCCATAAAATGTTACTGGACACCATGTTTCCTAAGCATGGTGACACAGGTAACTTACAGAAAAGGCTTCTTGTTTTTTTGAGATGTCTCTATTCTTGTCACTCCAATCATAAACCAGTTCTTCTTCCTCTCGGTCATTGATCCACATGATCTCCTTGGATGTGGCTTGAATGATGCCCTGCAGCTGCCGCAATTGGTCCATTCTTTCAAAAGAAGCTTTCTATATATATTTATATAAGATAAAAAAAAAAAAAAAAAAAATACATAAAACTTTAAGCTACCTATACTTGGGAAGTAATGATATCATCACTGATAATGGTGGACAGTTTTAATCCTTTAACATGGGCCTAAAAATGACACAGATCACAAATTTTGGTGTTTTTGTTAATAAGTTATGTAGGACAGACACATCAGGATATCAAAAATATATCAAAAACATGTTAAACTGCATATATAGATGTGAACTAGATACAGTACATAGTACTGAATGCCATTTCCTTTTAAAAGGCAGTAAAGGACATTAATTTTACTGTGGGAAAACAGACATGTGTGAAGGCTTGAAGAGAGACTTATTACCGGCGGTAAGAGATTAGCATTTGGACACAGATTATGAGAATGTTTCCCGCAATGACATTAAAAGACCAGGCCCACAACAAATAGGTCTATACAATTTACATTACAGAAACATACAGTACTGTGCAAAAGATATAGGCAGGTGTGAAGCAATGCTGTAAAGCAAGAATTCTTTAAAAATAATATATTTTAATTGTTTATTTTTATCAATTTACAAAATACAAAGTGAGCCAACAGAAGAAAAATCTAAATCAAATCAATATTTAGTGTGACTACCCTTTGGCATCAGTTCTTACACATGCACACTTGCACAAAGTTAGGGGTTGTGTAGGATTAGATTCACGTGTATGACTAATCAACTATACCAAGTAGGTGCTAAAAATCATCAATTTTGTATGTAGATTAAAATAACCATTACCCGAAACAATCAATTGTGTATCAGGCTTAAAACTTGGTGAGGAATAGCCAAACTCGGCTACTAAGGGGAGGTTGTGGAAGAGATAAGGTAGTTATACTGCAACAGCAATGTCTCTCCCAGGCAAAGATTTGAAAGCAGACTGGGTTTTCCAAGATGTGCAGTTCAAGCTCTTTTGAAGAAGCAAAAACAAAAGGGCAACGTTAAGGACGCAGTGGTCAGCCAAGGAAACTTGGAACTGCAACAGAAGACAATACATCGTGCTTACTTTCTTTCAACATTGGAAGATGTACAGCAGTGCCATCACAGAACTATTGGAAACCAGTGGGACAAGTACAACCAACTAATGACCAGAGACATCTGTCCACAAATGGTCTTTATGGAAGAATTGTGGCCAAAAAGCCATAATCAGACGTAGAAACAAGCCTAAGCCACTCAACAATGCACAAAAACATCGGAACTGGGGTGCAGAAAAATGGCAGCAGATGCTGTGGACTGAGAAGTCAAAATCTGAAATATTTGGTTGTAGCTGGAGGCAGATTGTATGCCAAAGGGCTGGACAGTGGTACAATCATGAGTGTCTGCAAGCTACAGTAAAACATGGAAGTTCCTTGCAAGTTTGAGGCTGCGTTTCCGCAAATGAAGTTGGAGATTTGGTCAGGATCAGAAATCCAGGCAGATATTTCATCATGCCATACCATCAGGGAGGTGTAAGTTTTTCTCCATATTTGTTCTGCAACAGGCCAAACATACAGCCAATGTCATTAAGAATTATCTTCAGCATAAAGAAAAAGGGGTCCTGGAAGTGATTTTTTGGCCTCCACAGAGTCCCGATCAACATTGAGTCTGTCTGGGGTTAAGAGACAGAAGGATCTGAGGCAGCCTACATCGACAGAAGATCTGTGGTTAGGTCTCCAAGATGTTTGGAACAACCTACCTGCCGCGTTCCTTCTAAAACGGTGTACCTTGCCTAGAATTGGTGGCATTTTTAAGGCACATGGGTGTTCACACCAAATATTGATTTGATTTAGATTCTTCTTCTGTTCATTTACTTCCAATTTTGTTACTTGAGAAAAAAAAATATTTACCCCTTCTATTTCTGAAATCATTCTTAATATACAGCATTTTTTCACACCTGCCTAAAAACTTTGCACAGTAGTATGATTAAAACGGTACTACTTTCTAGTTTATATAAAGAAAGGGAGTCATAAGACAAAGGCAAGCAATATAGATGTAATTTTAATCAGTTTTATCAATTTTGTCATATCTAATTTTTCTAAACCATAACAAAGAACAGGATCAGGGCAGTGTTATTAAAAGCCTCACCAGCAATCCATCATACTCTTCCTCTAGCTGGTAAATTGCCCCTTTTTCTCTCTGTTGTGGGAAAAACAAAATAAAGAATTAGTTTGTTGGCAATGTTAAATATATTGTAATATCAAGGATTGCATGTAAAATAAACTGGACTACAATTATCCTAAAAAAAAAAAAAAAAAAAAATCAAACCTCCTGTAAAACAGTTATATATAATATACACAGTACACATGGTTAAAATACATAGAAGTGAAGTTATACAGGTTTTAATATATTTGTAACTCTGTAATGCCACTCTTGAGATTCACACACCCCTGCCATAGCTTCCAATGTGGAAGTACTCTTTCCTATTGCAGCTTTACAGCTGTATCATCCTGCTTGTTCATTAGACTATTGATGATAATCCATTACACTGCTGAGGCCACTGTAGGCTCCCTAAAAACAAGTGCAAAGCAGCGCCGTATCCTTAGTCAGTGCCGGCATGGGCACTTTGGACAAATATGCCATGGAAGTATAAATCAAGTTTCATACAGGCTTATGGCCTAAAATGGGTCCAACACCTTGTTTATCATCATTATGGTAAAGGTGGTACATTAAAACCCTGCTCCATGACTCTTACAACAAACCATAGCCCTCTTCCCCTATCATCCTTGCACATTTCCCTGCTCATTGTTTATGTAAAATTAGTCTTGAACATTGCTTCTAAGTGCTCACGTATGGACACGCAGAGCTGTTCTTAACTACATTTCACTGCATTCTCTGGCATCACTGCAGGAGAGACATGAGTGGTCATTGATGAAAGGGATGCACTGTTTAGTTCTTAGGGCTACAAAAGGCAGGAATATAAAGTCAGGGCCAAGAGGAAAAGGTTGAAGGATGCTGGTTTCCTGCAACCAGGAAGTAGGACAGCAAGAGTGGAGGAATGAAGGACCGTTGATCTGTGCAATGGTGACGACAAGGTAAGAGTCACAATGGGTACTCATTTTGGGGGATACAGAGGTATGAAACTGACAGTTAAACACATGAATAGAGTTTTAAGTAAGTAAAGGATCAACATCATCATTACAATTGTATACCATACACTTAAACATTTTATTGTAGTCCTAGACACTTTCAGCTAACCCACATAGTAAATTCAGCCCTTATCAGAGCGAAAAAAAAAAAAAAAAAAAAAAAAAGAAAAAAAACTTTAGTAGCTGCTTAAGTATAGAATGAATGTTTACCAGATCTGCTTTAATTTTGTCCAGTTCCCAACGATACTCAGCGATTGCATTGTGGAGCTTCCTGTGATTACCGATTTGCTGTTCCACAGATGTGGCGTCAAACCCCCAATCAACACTCTCCATCTGACGCTACAAATACAAACAAGAGTTCAAATGAATATTAAATCACATTATTTACTCATTATTGATTACCAATGCTATATTGTTGATACAAAGTGCCAGATAACCATGGCACACTAGCTATAGCTTTCCTCCCAAAAATTGTCCTGTAAGACCCAATGGGAATTTTGATCTTAATGCAGACCTTGTGCTACAAGTGTGGTATGAAACGGCTGCTAATCTCTCAAAAATCTCAAAAAATACCTCTTTAGTAGAGGCCAATTATAATACCATGTTCAGGTAGTACTTCACACGTAAATGAATTGCTAAATTTTTCTAGACATTTTAGGTAATGGCAATATGCTTCTCATATAATGGACATGCAAGAAGGTTAATAGATTTCAGATACAAGCGTACTCACTGATTTACTTGCCAACATAGGCCAAACTTCAGAAGTCTCCTCTCAACACACAGTGTATTAAAATAATGCAGTGTGGGTCGCCAAGAATACCAACAGACTCTTACATATTCCTAGCTTCTGTAATAGAAGGCTAAGCTGTCCACCTGCATTATATGGCATTGACAATTCCTTTTTCTATAGAAGCACTGATATACTAAGACATGAATGCATAATTTAAAGACTTGTCATTTCTCAAGATGCAAAGCAAATCTTTAAAATAATTCCTCCTGACAAAATCTGTGCTTGATATTTACGGTTAAAAAATACACACTTAATAAATTTAACATAGCATATAAGTAACACAGAAGACGCATATTTGCAAATGGCCATTTGCCAATTTTTTTTGGTACAGAATACACTCTGTATTTATATAGAAACATGCCATACATTGCATCTTAAAAAAATTAGAAAACAAACAGTAAAAAAAAAAACTGTCTAAAGTTGCGCTCTTCATCTTTTAGCCTATGTTCACACTAATATGGTGTGGGAAACGCTGTGACCTGTGTGCACTTCCCGCACCGCATTCCAATCGCACTGCCTTTGCGATCTGCTGCAGTTGCCAATACAAAGATAACGACATCCTAAACTCAGGTCGCTTGCCTTTATGGGATCGCATGGTACAAACTGACCCTGCAATCCGGTCGCTTTGCAGCTCCAAAAAAGGTGCATGCATGTCTTTGGTGCAATTTGAGCCCATTCTTTTTGAATCGCACTGCCCTGAATCATATGTGAATTGCACAGGAATGCATTGCAGTTCCTGTGCGATTCACAAGTGGTTCATAGTGCGAACCCTAAAGTTAAAAGTGTGAGGCTTAAAATGAATTCCTACAACACTTGGGCCCCTTTTACACATTCAGATTCCATAAAGATCAGCAGGGAATCGGCTCACACATCCCCTTTTTTTATTTTTAGCGGACAAGAACGGACCTGGAGGTAGGCAGGTGTAAACAGACAAGTCCATAGGGATGAATGGACCTTCCAATCAGGTCCCCCTGAAAAAGTGATAGGCAGACCTGATCGGAACAAGTGTGTGAAATGGGCCTTAGGTGCAAATCAGTACTGCAAAACAATTAAGTAACAAAGTTATGCATCACTAGATTTTATTTAACCAGCATAGCATTTGATACATTATAAAGATCTGGGAGTTTTGTAAAAGAAATACTCTACTTGTACAGATTGTAGCAAAAAATAAATCAATTCTAGAAGCGCTGAAATTAAAAGGATGGGTGGGGATGTGATCAGTGTATAATTTAAAGCAGTAATTGCTGCATCGAAGCAACATGTTGCACAGAGACACACCTATACCTGCAGGGGTTTTGGCACCTTTCCAACAAGAGAACCCATTCTGTACATACAGAGACACATAGGACTTTGAGCGTAATGAATGCAGACAGACTAGACTGGAGTCATAGGAGTCATATATTCTGTCTCATTGGTGAGATTGCTCATGATTAACACTTAAAACTACTGGTCATTGTTGTAGGACTACAGCTCTGGAAGCTTCCACCACAAAGCAGAAAGCATTTATGCAACCTGAGTGAGAACTCGAACTGTGACAGTAGAAATAAAAAATGATGGCCTATATAAAAGTAATTAAAAATTAAAAGCAGTTTATTGGTCCTGTATGATCTTAAAGGGTCCGTTTTCAATGTACTAGATTTGGGAAAAACAGTAGGATAATGGAATACATCATTATTAGGTTTGTGCTATTGTAGCAATGTCTGAAGTCCTATTTACATTGTCGCAATGCACTGACATGTGTTGTTTCGATCCTTAAAGTGGTTATAAACCTAGTTATACCACTTTTACCTACAGGTAAGCCTATAATAAGGCTTACCTGTAGGTGCTGAAAATATCTCCTAAATCTGCACGGTTTAGCAGATATTTACCATATACGCTTGTGCTAGAGTTGCCACCTCATCCCTGAGGCTAATTAAATGAAGATAAGGCACCAAGCGAGTTTAATTACCACCTTAATCAGTCACAGAACCTGTGTAATTAATATGTGTTTGAGTTTAAACGGACGATGTGGTAACCATAGCTTGCGCCGTCATTGGCACATACGCACTGAAGAAAGGGCACGATCGTGCTATTTCTAAAGGACCTGTGTCGTGACCGGCGTCTCACGCACGCATGCGTGGGAGTGACGTCATGCGACTTTGGCCAGTCACAGAGCTGGAGTTCACGGCTCTGGAAGGAAGAGGAGTAAACATGGATGTGGCCACCAGCGGGGACATCGCAGGCTTCGTTTGCAGGTAAGTGCAACATAATGGGCTAGTATGCAATGCGTACTAGACCATTATGCTTTTATTTTGCAGGGGGAAAAAAAAGGAGGCCATAAAACCCATCAGGGTTTACTTCTTCTTTAATATTCATATTGTTAAGGCAGCCCAATTATTTTGAATGGGCTTTCAATGCCTCACAACACATAAAATATTGCACCTGTGGCATTTTTTTCCCCAACACAGCACAGAGGAGGGCATCTATCAGTTCTGTCGCACAGCAAGGCAATGCTAAACAGGAGCAGTGAGACAGATTTTGAAACAAATTTACTACAAGATTTTGAGAGCGATTTACTACAGGATCGTTGTGGTATGCTATATAGCAGAGATACGCAATTAGCGGACCTCCAGCTGTTGCAGAACTACAAGTCCCATGAGACATAGCAAGACTCTGACAGCCAGAAGCATGACACCCAGAGGCATGATGGGACTTGTAGTTTTGCAACAGCTGGAGGTCCGCTAATTGCATATCCCTGCTATATAGATTCATTATAATGAATGCACCATGCAAAAGCAAAGTGGAGCACTCATTTAGTAAACAATCAGCATAAATGAAATTTCTGCTTCGTAATCATTTTTGTACCTACCCTTTGCTGTCGGATTTGGTTCAATGTTTCCGTAGTTGTACGCTTGGTGTAATCATCCCAACCTGAGCCACTCTGAGAGGAATATCCACCACCCCCCTTCGATCCCTTGCGTATGCGTGGAGCCTGGATGGCTTTATCAATGGCACGCATCTGATCGTGAAGCTGAAGCAACCTAGAAAAAAAACACAAAACATTACTGTGTGTCCATAGATTGTTCACATCACTCCAAGTTTTCTGCAAAAACTTTTACTTTGAGGATACCTTTTATGATATGCATCGCATGGCTGTCCCATCATACGCATTTCCTTGATTAATCCCTCTACCATTTCCATTTGCTCCTGGCTACTTCCAAGACAATCTTCCAGATCCCTATTACGAATCAAGGACCCTCCATCTCCATACTGAAGTTCCTGCAAAATAAGTAAAAAAAAAAAAAAAGGAATCACACCCTAGCAAAGATTTTTAAAGGCTGAACTTTAGGCAGATACATAAATCCAGCTCTGTTTTCATTTATTAACCATTATATGTTACAGAACAGTCTGCTGGTGTTCCTTCATTGTTCAAATACCAGGCTGTGGGTGAGAACAAAACCACTGTATTCCTTGTATGTAACACAGAAAGTTATGTCATCCACCTGGCTGTGCTGTGTAAATCTCAGGACTGAATGGAAGGAAATGTATATCCACCGGCAGGTACACAGTATGTAAATGTTGCGTTTAGATTTTTTTTTGTGGAACGCACAGATGACTGGATAGAATTCAGATTTCTGAATTGGAGAATTGAATTTGTTCTATTCAGGTTGACCCCAAAATGGAGAATTTAATTAGTTCTATCTAGTTAGACCCTGCAGAGACCAGAGATTGAGTAAAAAAAAAAAATTGTCTCATTCAAACTACATAAATCTCATTTTGGTGAAGAATTAGCCCTTGTATATTAAAAAGCATGCACCAAAGGATACGTTTCACTATACTGCTCAAGTAGTAAAAATAGTACATAAATTATTCAGGCTAATTTATACAGCAAAAAGGGAGGAGAGGTACCCAGGGAACCCAGGTCCAGGCACGTAATCCTCTGTATCAGTGAGTAGCAGCCATTGTTGGCACTCCCTCCTCTCCCCTGCAGCAGCCCCTCACAAACAGAGGAGCTGGAGCTGCAGAATCATGTGGGGATCATGTGACCAAACTGGGCTAAAAATGGTTAAAATGGAGTTCCTCCCAAAAGTGGAACTTCTGCTTTAAGGACTCCTGACCCCCTGACATGTCACATTTGGCATGTCATTATTTTGGGGGTGGAGTGGGTACTTAGTTTTGACAGGTGGGTTCCTGTGGATTTTACCCCTACCATCACCTACTGCGCATACTTTTTAACTTTGTGACTTTTATTTTTTTGAGCCTAGTTTTTACTGCCCAAATAATTTTTTGTATCTTGCCGCAAAAAATTTAATTTAATAAATGTCGCCACGTCTGTGAAAGATTTACACCATGTGGAAGTTTCTCTTTTTTTCTGGTTCCACCTATCTAAATGGTGTTGGCTACTGAGAAACAGGCTCCCTTTACTTGAAAGCTTCGGATGACCCCGGCTCCCAGCTGCCTCCTACCAAGGACGTACCAGCAGATGACTTCCGGGACAACCGACTGAGCCAGAGACGTGCCTTCCAGGGATCCCCCACCCGGGAACAACATACGGCTACACAGCTCCACACCGCTTGATGGTATAAAGCTCGTTAGACTCACCGCCAAGGGCCTGTGAGTCCACCTGATCCGGTAAGGGCATTATATACCTGTTCTTTTTGGGCCAAAGTCACCACTCCAAGGGAGGAACCCTGTTTCTGAGTACAGACACGTCCAACAGCTCCGGTTTACCACTGCCTGTTGATTTCTTACACCATGATCGATATTTGGCAACCCTATACTTAGGATAGTGGACTCCAAATATATATACATTTATGATTTTGATGGACTTTTTATTATTATATGCATTTATTTCAGTCCCCCTTAAATAATCTATTATTTGGGACACATCACTGTACCAACCTTGACAATAACTTGCTCTTTTATATTTTTCTTGATGTAAAACTAGAATCTTGAGCTTTACCTCCAGATACCAGCCTGATAAGTGTTCCCTATCTTCTCAAGATATATAACACTTACTCTCCATATTTTTTATTTAGTACACGGACATAGATATATTGTTGCACTTTTTCCTTTCAGGTTGCATTCACTTATGGGGAAGTGTGGGTAGGGAAGGTGATATCTCCCTCCCTCCGAACCCCTCTATTTCTTTCTTATGTATATGCACCCAATAGGGTTAATACTACTTTCTATGGAATATCACTTCTAGCGCCACACTATATTTTTATATATTTTTTGACAGGTACCCAGCTCCCACTTCCGCTCAGGCTGCTTAAGCAGCTCCAGCGGAAGTTCCAATTTCCCCCTCCCTCCCAGCAATCTTCTGGGACATGTCCCATGTCCCAGAAGATTGCCCGGCCATTCAGGACGCGCAGCGCGACTCGCATATGCGCACCCAGCTGTGAAGCTGCAAGCTGTCACAGCCAGATGCCCACACTAGTGATGCCAGCACCGGGGAAATGCGAGGGGAGAGAATCGGGGCTTTGGGCGGCCGCTCGCTGGATTGTGGGACAGGCGAGTGTGTGTTTACTAAAAGTCAGCAGCTACACTTTTTGTAGCTGCTGACTTAATAAAACACAAAAACGTCTGGAACTCCGGTTTAAAGTATATACACATCTTTTTACACAGGTTAGATAACATAGATAGCGGTAGGTGGGAGGGAACATTTTTTAAAATAGTGTTTGGCAGGAATGCTACTTTTAAGTGCATGTAAACCATAAAAATTAACTTCTATTTGTTTCCTTTTGGTCTGCTTAATTACCATTGGAAGCATTTTGTTTGATCTGCTTGATAACTGAAAAAACAAACAAACTGTAGATTGACAGAAATTCAAAGCTGTCCTCTGTTATTTCAAAGAGCTCTCCTAGTTCTTATCTTGAACTACAGAATGATTAACCTTTATGCTGTAGAGATCTGAGTGTGGGAGTGGTTGAGTAGATCGACAATGGGCAGGCGTGATACTACAAAGTCCACAGCAGAGTTTAATAGTCGAGTGCATATCTGGCAGATTAACAGGTATTTTAGTGTACTTTAAAAAGGGATACAACATTGGAAAATGCACATGTATTTCAGATATCTACTGCATACTTTTTTGCCTTGACATGCGCTCTAAATTAATATACAATCAAGACACCTGCGCTCGACCAAACTTCCCCCAAAACCTATAACTACCGAGCTGCTGCTCTCATTTGTATACCTAATATATCCAATATGGTGCAGTGCTTGCACTAAATAATAAAAATTAAAGTGGGTATCCAAATAAACATCCAATGTGAGTAACTAATAAGGTGCAACATTCTAGATAAATTGAATGTCTACATAAATACACTGCTCAAAAAAATTAAAGGAACACTTTGAAAATATATCATATCTCAATGGGGGGAAAAATATATCATGCTGGATAATTATACTGATATGGACTGGGTAGGAACGAAAAGATGCCACATTGTTTGATGGAAATAAAAATGACCAACCTACAGAGGGCCGAATTCAAAAGACATCTGAAAATCAAAGTGAAAAAAAATATGCAGTAGGCTAGTCCATTTTGCTGAAATTACATTGCAACAACTCAGAATGGTACTCAGTAGTTTGTATGACCCCCATGTGCTTGTATGCATGCCTTACAATGTCGGGGCATGCTCCTAATGAGATGACAGATGGTGTCCTGCGATATTTCCTTCCAGATCTGGTCCGGGGCATCACTGAGCTCCCGAACAGCCTGAGGTGCACCTGGCAGCGTCGGAAGGATCGACACAATGTCCCAGAGGTGTTCTATTGGATTTAGGTCAGGTGAGCATGGGGGCCATTCAATGGTATCAATTCCTTCAGCCTCAAGGAACTGGCTGTATACTCTTGCCACGAGGCCAGGCATTGTCGCGCACCAGGAGGAACCCAAGACCGACTGCACCAGCGTAGGATCTGACAATGGGTCCAAGGATTTCATCCCAATACCTAATGGAAGTCAGGGTACCATTGTTTACCTTGTAGAGGTCTGTGCGCCCCTCAATGGATATGCCTCCCCAAACCATCACTGACCCACCACCAAACTGGTCATGCTGAATGATGTTAGAGGCAGCATAACATTCTCCAAGGCTTCTCCAGACCCTTCCACGTCTCTCACATTTAGTCAGGGTGAACCTACTCTCATCTGTGAAAAGGACAGGGCGCCAGTGGTGGGCCTGCCAACTCTGGTGTTCAATGGCAAATGCCAATCGAGCTTCACGGTGCTGGGCAATGAGCACAGGGCCCACTAGTGGACCACTGTCATGAAGTCTGTTCCTGATTGTTTAGTCAGAAACATTAAACAGCAATGGCCTGCTAGAGGTCATTTGTAGGGTTCTGGCAGTGCTCATCTTGTTCGTCCTTGCACAAAAGAGTAGATACTGGTCCTGCTGATGGGCAAGGACCTTCTATGGTCCTGTCCAGCTCTCCTAGAGTAACTGTCTGTCTCTTGGATTCTCCTCCATCCTCTTCATGTATTGTGTGCCACCCTGGAGGAGTTGGACTGCCTTTGCAACCTATATAGGGTCCAGGTATCGCCTTATGCTACTAGTAGTGACACAGACCCATGCCAAATGCAACACTAGTGAAAAACAGTCAGAAAAGATGAGTAGGGGAAAAAGTCAGTGGCCTCTACCTGTAAAAACCATTCCTGTTTTGGAGCTCATCTCATTGTTACCCATCTAGTGCACCTACTAATTTCATTAACACCAAAAGTAGCTGAAACTGATTAACCACCTCCTCTGCTACTTAAAGGGGTTGAAAACCCCTTGTGTTTTTGCATTAAGGTGAAAAAACTTCTGACAGTGACCGGGCCCCCTGTTTTACTCACCTGAGCCCTTTGTTTCCTCAGCGGAGACGTGCTTGACCTAACTGCCCGGGGTTCTCGGCTCTTGATTAGATAGATTGATAGCAGCGCAGCCAGTGGCTCCCGCTGCTATCAAATTCAATAACGCGGGCGCCGGGGGGCAGGGCCGAGTCCGGCATTCTGTGTCTGTGCACGCAGATGCTGGATTCAAAAGCGCGTCCGCAAGGTAACCCCCCCCCCCGGGAGAGCACTTCTCCCAGGGGGTTTACCGAATGCAGGGAGGAGCCACGAACACCGCCGGGGGACCCCAGAAGACGATGATCAGGGCCACACTGTGCAAAACAAACTGCACAGCGCAGGTATGATATGTTTGTTAGTTAAAAAAAAAGTTTACAACCACTTTAACTGACCATATGGTTGTAACTTCAGCATCTCACATTACTTTATATTTGCAATATAAAAGTGTTCCTTAAATTTTTTTGAGCAGTATATATAAATAATGCATACAAAATAAAAAAAATTTTAAAAAAACAGAACGCAAAATACATTGCCTTCAAAAAATATTCATACCCCTTAAAATTTTCCACATTTTGTCATGTTACAACCAAAAATGTAAATGTAGTTTATTGGGATTTTATGTGGTAGACCAACACTAAATGGCACATAAATTGTGAAGTGGAAGGAAAATGATAAATAATTTTCACATTTTTACAAATAAATATGTGAAAAGTGTGGCGTGCATTTGTTTTCAGCCCCGCTGAGTTAATACTTTGTAGAACCACCTTTCACTGCAATTACAGCTCCAAGTCTTTTTGGGGATGTCTCTACCAGTTTTGCACATCTAGAGAGTGAAATTTTTGCCCATTCTTTGCAAAATAGCTCAAGCTCTGTCAGATTGGATAGAAAGCATCTGAACAGTAATTTTCAAGTCTTACCACAGATTCTCAATTGGATTTACAGTAGGTCTGAGCTTTGATTAAAGCATATTCATGTGTTAGAATGGCCCATTCTAAACCATTCCATTGTAGCTCTGGCTGTAGGTTTACGGTCGTTGTCCTGCTGGAAGGTGATCCTCTGCCCCAGTCTCAAGTCTTTTGCAGACTCAAACAGGTTTTCTTTTAAGATTGCCCTGTATTTGGCTCCATCCATCTTCCCATCAACTCTGACCAGCTTCCCTGTCCCTGCTCAAGAAAAACATCCCCACAACATGATGCTGCCACCACCATGTTTCACGGTAGGGATGGTGAGTTCAGGGTGATGTGCAGTGTAAGTTTTCCTTCACACAAAGCATTTTGCTTTTAGGCCAAAAAGTTCAATTTTGGTCTCATCTTACCAGAGCACCTTCATCCACATGTTTTCTGTGTCCCCCACATGGCTTCACACAAACTGCAAACGGGACTTCGTACGGCTTTCAACAATGGCCTTCTTCTTGTCACTCTTCCATAAATTGCATGACTTATAGTTGTCCTGTGGACAGATTCTCCCACCTGAGCTGTGGATCTCTGTAGATCCTACAGAATAGCCATGGGCCTCTTGGCTGCTTCTCTGATTAATGCTCTCCTTGCCTGGCCTGTTAGGTGGAGGGCCATGTTATGGTAAGTTTGTCCATATTCGGATGATGGATTGAACAGTGCTCTCTGAGATGTTCAAAGCTTGGGATATTTTTTTTTTTTTTTTTTTATAACCTAACCTTAAACTTCTCCGCATCTTTTTCCCTGACCGGTGTGTTCCCATCATGAAGGCCAAGGAACACACCACACTGGTGCGGTGTGTTCCTTGGCCTTCATGATGCTGTTTGTTCACTAAGGTTCTCTAACAAACCTCTGAGGGCTTCACAGAACAGCTGTATTTATAGTAAGAATAAATTACACACAGGTGGACTCTATTTACTAATTAGGTGACTTCTGAAGGCAATTGGTTCCACTAGATTTTAGTTAGGGGTATCAGAGTTTTGCACTTTATTAGTTACTCACATAGGATGTTTATTTGGATACCCACTTTAGATTATATTTTTATTATTAGTTTAACTAGCCCACTGCACTTAGATGTATTCATGCACTTTAAATTATGAATAATGACATTATTTCTCTGTCACCTGGCCTTTTTCTTGTGAAATTCTGCAAATCAGCTTAAGACTTGGAAAGAAGTGTATCGTAAAATCCAAGGGAGTAAGAGGAATGTGACACATAGGCGATACACTATGCAACCCTCAAATCAGTTGCTGTTGAAATATTAGAAATACAATTCACAACGCAATTCAAAAGCACTTCTATTTACGGTACTTTGTCTTCTTTGTTTTTTTCTTTTGGGAAAAAAGTTCTGGATGAATATATATTACAGTTAATTGGATATTGTTAGAACAAATTTTGTGAAAAGTGTTGCACTCCATTTATTTGCAACTAGGGTGGGGAAATTACACTAGGACAGATAGATTTCTAACAGCTGCTGTCAAGAGTTATAAAGGATGTAATTTGATTATAAGATGGTAGGAGCCCAACAGTCATACTGCAAACAGCCAGTGGCCATTTTTGTTGCACAAAGCATGTGGATTGATAAATGCCACTGTACTAAACTAAAAGTCTAATTTAAACAAAGTCATCAAAGGCTGATCTTCCAAACTATCACAGGAGCATGCTAAATTTCACTCACAATATTCATGTTTCCATAGTTACATTATCCTTTATTTACTTCATTTTCTAAGAGAGCTGAAAAGAAAAATCTCTTTTACGTGCATAGAAAATGGACGCCTGATTTGTCAAAAATGACACTTAACATTTACTACAGTTCTAAATCGGCAAGATAAGTATTGCTTTAAAGGAAAATTCCAATGGAACACCAAAAAAAACTTAAATTTTTAAACCAGATTACTTACATGCTGCGCAATCATCTCTGCTCTTGCTAAGCTGGCGGATATGTTCTGCAACATATCCTGAACAGTATTGGGCCGTCGGGTCATAGTACCACTTTGTCTGTAAAAAAAATAAATAAATAAATACACAATTAGCACAAGAGGTTTGAAATGAAATACTAAGACCTATATTAAATATACCATATATACTAAGCAACAGATTTTAAAGAACTGTTGCCGCCTACCCAATAAGAACAGATAGACAGTGCCACCTGATAGCTTACTCCCCCAGCAAACTATATTCACCGATTTCAACTCCCTTGCCTATGCTGTAGGATTCCATCTCAAGTAAGCTCCAGTAATTAATATTATATGGATTTCATTGCCCCCACCCCCCACACAAGTTATTGGGCCTAGAAAAAGGCTGCTCAGGCTCGAGTACTGTCATATAGCAGAGGTCGAATACTCTCCTCCTCCTAACCCAGAATCTCAGATCCATTATAGTGACAAAGCAGGAAAGCAACATCTGACAAGTTCATATACTGTGTTTGAAGGTGGGCCATTAGGAGGCATTGTGACTCTAAGCTGTTTTATTGCCATGCACATACATAGCTATTGGGGGGGGATACCCCTCAGTTTCTGTGAGGACAAGAAGAGATGGGTTAGGTTTTAAGTACTGCTTGCAACATTCACATCCAGAATGTTTCCTGCTAGCTCCACATAAGCAAAAAAGGAAATCACTCTTGATAGCCATAACCTAGAACAAACCCAGAATTAAGGAATTCTGACTAATACTTTCTGCATGTTTGCTCCATATGCAAAGTATTAAAGTCAAACACTGCTCAGTGACCTGACCTGTTCCCAAGCAAGTCAACAATAGTAGCTTCATGAAAGGAATACTTGAAGTCATATTGGGCATAGGCAACAAAGTCATTCTTGTTGACCAGTTCAGCCAATTCAAATTTGCTAACTAGCAGCCATTCCAGCATCAGAAACTGAAAAAAAAAAAAAAAAATGTCGGTAATATTTTAGAAAGCTAAAGAACTCTGCTATTAGACATCAATAAATGAAGCCATCTAAAAAGATGTCTACCAAAAAGCAAACTTGCCAGGGTAGAAATATGGACGCTTCAAGCTCCAGGGCTGTCATCCTGGTCCTAGCTTTGTGAAAGTCACCCACTTGACCACACATACTCTTTCGAGGTCTGTGACTTGCATTTGCAACTTCAAAAACCTAGTCACAGCTTGTTATTTAGCTAGTCTTTTTAGAGAATATACGAATTGCAATAAAATTTAGCCAAAACACCCCACCCGACACTAACATAAAATAGAGGAGAACATCAGAAAGGGGTTTTCTGTTTTTCAACATAACCTCCCAGAGTTGTTTACCTTTCTAAATGACCAACAGATCAAAAACTACCCTATTTACAATGTTTTTTACACTGGCTATACAGCGACAAAATTACTCTATGAATCTATAGTACATATGGTGTGAGACTACATGCTGAAAACTGTTAATAGCTACAACAGCATCGGTAAAAAAAAACCAAAAAAAAAAATAATGTAAAAGACGTATTTTTCATAAGCTAATGTTAATACATACATTATATTGGCCAGAATATTAATTTATTCTGGCCATTAGAATGCATTAACATGTTTTTTTCTGCCCAAAACACCTGCCATTTTTTTCTGCCCAAGCACTCATCTCTGAATGCTAAAATTATTTTTTTTTCTACCTCTAAACACCTGTAAATGCCTATGTGCGCATGGACACATGGGCAATCATGGAGGGACATTTAGGCTTCATTCACATGTGGTGTTTCTGGAACATGTGACAAAGCACAGAGAAAATGCATGTTTTGCCTGCGTTTCAGAAATGCACTGCTAATTGTTAATAGCATCCCAAGTACAGTTAGAGAATGCTTGTTTTGCCGCACTACAAAATGCACACTAAAAGAGGTGCCATGCGTGAAAAGATCCTGGAGCTTCTTTGGTGTGTTTGTAGGACAGTCCATTCAAGGCATAAATGTGTGAAAAACTAGCAAAAAAAAAAAGTGGGAAAGCGAGTTCTTGCTACGAAAAAATGTGAAAGCCGTCTAATGCCCTGTACACACGATTGCACATTCAGACAACTAAATCCATCGGATTTTTTGCGACAGATGTTGGCTCAAACTTGTCTTGCATACACACGGTCACACAAAGTTGGTTGGAAATTCCAAACATCAAGAACACGGTGATGTTCAACACGTATGACGAGCCGAGAAAAATGAAGTTATATAGCCAGTGCTGCTGCTCTTCTGCTTGATTCTGAGCATGCGTGGCACTTTGTGTGTTGGAATTGTCCACACACGATCGGAATTTATGTGAACAGATTTTGTCGTCGGAAAATTTTAGAGCCAACTCTCAAACTGTGTGTCGGAAACTCCGATGGAAAAAGTCCGATGGAGTCCACACACGGTCGTAATTTCCGACAACAAGCTCCGATCGCACATTTTCCATCGGAAAGTCCGACCGTGTGTACAGGGCATTAGAGGCAGACAAAAAAAAAAAAAAAACACACGTCAGATGCCTGTAAAACAGGAGTTTTTGAGCGGCAGTATTCATAAGGCCTTTGACCGGTTACAAAGTATTTCTCCAGTTGCTTGATTTTATTGTTTGATACAATGATACATAGTATAATTGTTTTTGGCTACAACTGTCTCAAGTGAGGTTTAAGAAAATAATTGGTAAAATGCTTTCAAACTTTGTAACGTGAAAACAAGGTTATTTACACTATACTAACATACAAAACAAAAAAAACACACAAATCGGATAATGCTAATACAGAAGAGCACCATCTGTGTTTGGATGATGTCACACAATAACATGAACATTATGCAGTTTTCCACTTTGTCAAATATTCATTGACGTAAAACACCTCGCATAGAAGCTGAACACATATGCCAAAACAAGCCTTTGCTGGTTTGCAGTGGGTGGGCATAGTTTCATTTGAACAAGGTCTCAACTTGCAAGCAACAAAAGCCTGATTTATTATGCTGACTCATTTAAAAGATGTGCAGATTAGAGGAGCTTTATAATATTCAACAAAGTATGCTTTAATTACACCCACATTTAAGTAACTGGTGCTGAAACCAATGAATGATTTGAAGAACAAATCTGAGCATAAATTGGCAAAAAAAGAAAAAAAAACTCCTGACTTATAGGTTTTGTTAAATACACAATAGGAGAGTTTGTTCAGTTACCCAATTTCAATGAGTCTCCACTTTTATGGAGGTGTCCCCTGCACACTCCTCTTCAATAAATATAACAAATGGTTATTAAGCAGGTATGTTTTATAAAGAGATCATAAAGAAGACCATTGACACCTGCTAGTGTGTCCATCTACTTACCTATACCAGGAGTATGTCTGTAGCCAAAACCAAGGAGGAGTGTGTAGAAATACTTGAATGTCATTAACACACATATTCAAGGCAAAGTGACAGTGTCCCCTAATAGTCCACCCCACCTGGAAAAAACTAATTCTGATTTTTTTTTTCAGGTCGATTTTTTTTTTTTTTTTTAATAGTATCAACCTATCCAATGACCTCTGCTATGTAAAACGTATATATGTAAAGAAACCACATTCGTGTTCATTTGCAGAATATTTTGGTTGTTGCTGAGCACATGCTCCCTGCATGGTCACATCAATTGAATCTCAGTTGCTTAGACAGAATTTTGAAAGCCATAGGTTATGCTATCCAGTTTAACAATGGACAATAAATGAAAAATGCATCATGTCCCATAAACACACACAGGGGTTAATTTAATAAAGGCAAATAGACTGTTCACTTTGCAAAGGAATGTTCCCCAGAGCTTACTGAATCATGTAAAGCTCCGCTGATTTTCATTACTTAATCATTTCACATTATCGGGTATACTTTACAAAAGTGAAATATTACCACATTCACTAAGCTCTGGGGAAAATTCTCTTGCAAAGTGCAACTTCCCTTGCAAAGTAAACAGCCTATTTGCCTTTATTAAATTAACCCCTGTGTGTGTTTATGGGACATGATGCATTTTTCATTTATTGTCCATTGTTAAACTGGATAGCATAACCTATGGCTTTGCAGGGAGCATGTGCTCAGTAACAACCAAAATATTCTGCAAATGAACACGAATGTGGTTTCTTTACATATATACATTTTACATAGCAGAGGTCATTAGGCAATAATTGATTTAGTAATAGTAAATCAACCCCACAGTGGCCAGTTTGGTACATTAAACCGTCTTGATAATGCAAAGGCCACATGCATCATCAGTGGTTGTAACCCTATTTGGTCATTTTCAGGCACTCACTTGTCTTCCTTAATGTTATGTGCCCAATGTATCTGTTTTATTTTTAAAAATATGTTGTTCTATACTGTATTTCCTAGCGAGTGTCTGAAAAATTACAGTTACTTCTGCAGGAGGGGAGGGGCGGGGTGGGCACTGACACAACTGACAGGCAGGGAGGGGGGAGAGAGGACAGAGGAGAGCTGCGGATGACGGAGGCACGTAATCTGACCACGGTGTCAGGGCTCAGCAGCCATGATTCACCGTGGTCAGTTTACAGAGGGGAGGGCAGAACCAGACAGGTATTTTAGGTGCTACAAAGGGCCAAATTACACAGCACAAGCACTGTGCTGATATTCATGCTTTAACCTCCCTGGCAGTAATCCCGAGTGTGGCTCGGGGTTAAATTTCAGTACCATTAGCGGTAACCCCGAGCCACACTCGGGATTGCATTGCAGGATCTTGGTGCAGTATACCTACCTTGTCCCCAGGAACCTGCAATGCCCCCCCCCCCCGCTGTGTCCTCTGCCTGATGCCTCTGTGTGCCAGGCTCCGTTCCCAGCGAGTATCACGATGCACAGGGGTGGAGCCTGGCGGCAAATTCAAAAAGTCCTAAGCTTACAGATTACATTACTATATGAAATAATTTCACATCCCTTTTGTCCCTAGTGCTTTGTCCAGTGCCCTGCATGCACTTTTATATTATATATACTGTTCTTTCTGCCTGGAAACTTGAGATTGTCAAAAGTGGTTTTAGAGCAGCTAGAAAACAGCGATAGTACATTAGAACACTTGCAGAATTGAGCGATAGTGAATCATAGAGAAATTCACTTTTATTATAATTATTTTATATTATAAATTTATGATTTTGTGTTTCAGAATACCCGAGATGTCTACTAGACTCTTGCCTGGACAGATTTAAGTGTGTTATTACTACAAATATAAAAAACGCCAAATTTCTATGCAAAACAATTGTACTGCTTTGAGTCGCAAAAATCTAACATAATCATACTGCCAGGGTGGCTACAGGAACATGCTTTTTTTAGGGTAACAAATGCTTTAAAGCAGGCAGACATGGACGAATGTTTAGATAAATGGCTGTTGATGATTCCCAGTAACTGACATTTAGACCCCTTTCACACTGAAGGCATTTTAGTGCTTAAAATAGTGCCTGTAAAGCACCTGAAAAACGCCTCCCACGCCACCCCAATGTGAAAGCCTGAGTGCTTTCACACTGGGGCGGTGCGCTTGCAGGACGTTAGAAAAAGTCCTGCAAGCAGCGTCTTTGGGGCGGTGCAGGAGCGGTGTATATGGACAGCGCTGCTGAAGCACCTGCAAAGCACTTCAGCAGCAGCACTGTTAACCCCTTCTTTGGGGTTAAAAGTGCCCCGTTCCCACCCGCACATCGCCGGTAGAGCACCGCTAAAACGAGCGGCGCTTTACTGCTAACGCAGCCTGTGCCCCAGTGTGAAAGGGCTCTTAGGTATTTCCATGCATTATAAATTTGGTGGATAATAGATTTAACAGAAAAGGTGAGGAAAATAAAATCAAGGTAAAACATTGTGATAAATGAAAGTAATTCACGGCAGCTTAAAGGGTAATTTCAGGTAAATAGCTAATCACACAGTTAAAATACATATTACGGCACAGTTAAATACATATAAAAAATATAAAACAATAACAAGTAGTCTAGTTCCCCCTACCAGGCACCAAAGCTGTACTAGTGCACTATGTCACCTGCCCATTCCAACCTAAAACTGGACAACAAAGGAGCAGCACTGATGAAGTCATCCCTGCTGTTCACTTCTGTAAGCATGCTCAGGAAAGAAGCAGAACTGGCAACAATATGCAAAGCACAAGAGACCCGACTGTCTCAGAGTAATGCCCTTCCCTCTCTACTCCGCTTTCCTGCTGTTCAAAGAATTACAAAGAGGTGATGATATCAAGACATATTCAGGTGCTTATACTATTTTTAGGGCCCCTTCATACCAATGTGTTGCTGTAATGCCATTTACATGCATCGGTTTGTGCCATGCATTCTGAAACCAGCATTGAAATACTTCAGGGAAAAAAAAAAAAATGAAGTTGCGTTTTTGTTCACTATGGTGCAGTCACAGCCCATTCAAATGCATGGGCTACCTTAACACAGCATTTTTAAAGGATCACTTAAGCCCCATTTCAAGAGAGACCTGCGTTTTTGGAGCGGTTTTGAAAACCACACCAAAGATGCTGAAAGTAGGATTTTTCAAAAAACGCACTGCACCCACAGCACAATGGTGTGAAGAGTCCCATAGAATTTAGAAAAATATGGGTGGCCTCTAAGTGCAGTATCAATAAGTATGTATGTTAAAACAAGGGTTGTACCATCATCCAAGACTTAATGAAATAAGGGGTTTGGGAGCCTGGTCCCCAACCAGGGCTCACCAAAGAAAGAAGGGGAGCAAGTGGATTATCTCAGTAAAATGCAAAAAAGATGCAATTGAATGTATAGACAAGCATATAAAATTTAGAAAAGTTTATTAATACATAATGATAGAGAAAGTCAGTAGTATATTAAAAACAGATGACTTGGTCATGGACAGTGTTTCAACTAGTTTCGCGGACTGGGCCGCTTCATCAGGAAAAAACACTTGAATTTGGTTGAAACAGTCCATGACCAAGTCACCTATGTTTTTAATTTACTACTGACTTTGTCATGTATTATGTATTAATAAACTTTTCAAAATTTTATACGATTGTCCATACATTCAATTGTATCTTTTTTGCATTGCACCGAGATAGTCCACGTGCTCCCCCTTCTTTCTTTGGTGATCCCTGGTTGGGGACCAGGCTCCTAAACCCCTTATTCCATAGGATTTGAAAAGGGAAACATTTTCCTGCATTTTTTCAGCAAGGTAAAAACACACTAGTGTGAAAGGGCACCTAAGCTTAGTTGTGGAAGGCAGGTCAAAACCTAACTAAGCTTTCACACTAGTGTGTTTTTACCTTGCTGAAAAAATGCAGGAAAATGTTTCCCTTTTCAAATCCTATGGAATAAGGAGTTTAGGAGCCTGGTCCCCAACCAGGGATCACCAAAGAAAGAAGGGGAGCAAGTGGACTATCTCGATACAATTGAATGTATAGACAATCATATAAAATTTTGAAAAGTTTATTAATACATAATACATGACAAAGAAAGTCAGTAGTAAATTAAAAACATAGGTGACTTGGTGATGGACAGTGTTTCAACCAAATTCAAATGTTTTTTCCTGATGAAGCAGACCAGTCTGTGAAACTAGTTGAAACACACTCCATGACCAAGTAACCTATGTTTTTGTTTTTAATTTACTACTGACTTTCTTTGTCATGTATTATGTATTAATAAACTTTTCTAAATTTTATATGATGGCCTATACATTCAATTGTATCTTTTTTGCATTGTACCGTGATAGTCCATGTGCTCCCCCTTCTTTCTTTGGTGATCCCTGGTTGGGGACCAGGCTCCTAAACCCCTTATTCCATAGGATTTGAAAAGGGAAACATTCTCCTGCATTTTTTTCAGCAAGGTAAAAACGCACTAGTGTGAAAGGGCCCCTAAGCTTAGTTATGTTTTGACCTGCCTTCCACTTTATCAATTAAGCATCCCAGATTTCATTTTAAACTTGCAGTCAGTGATCAGTTTAGCAGTTTAAACATGGACACACAAATAAACCAGTCTTAAGCCCATCTAGAACAGCACTTTGATAACCCATACACCACTTCTAATTTAGTATACAGCATTCCTTGCCGTACTTGATGAAGATAAATTGCTCTTTACTATGAAGCACATAGCATTTATTTAGGATAATCTTCCCTGCTAGATAAAGCCTTGAAATCCATATAGCTATTTTGTAATTGCTTACACGGAGTTTTAAAATACAATATTTATGTTGTTTGGCGTTTAGTTGTGAAATTACAGAGATGCATAACCACTTATTATCACGAATATAAAATCACATAAAACACTTCTGTGAGTGAGTATTGTAAAAGCTAGTCATTAGAAAGCCAATGATATCCTGACTCCCTCCTTAACAAAAAAAAGTCATATACATTTTATATGCTGTACTCTGTTTTTGCTGACGAATATTGAAGGCGCGTCTATGGAGAATAAATCTAAAAAGGGGCCAACAGCTGTGCTGAGAATGTCAACTGTGTGCTGCTTACTCAGGTCTATGTGCCAAGTGTCTGTACAACAAATAAATGGAAACCTACTATTTTCAAGATTTGGCTTATGCACAGCAGGCTTCACCAGAATAAGGAATACAAACATCTCAACCTCAATTCCCACATTTACCTGTTTTTAAATTTATATCTGAACTCCAGGCAGATTTATTAGCACATAATAAAAAGGATTTTTTAACGCTAGCAGCATCTAAGTACAGTGGAACCTTGGATTATGAGCATAATCTGTTCCAGAATAATGCTTGTAATCATAAAGCACTGGCATATCAAAGAGAGTTTCCCCATAGAAGTAAATGGAAACGAAGATAATTTGTTCCGCATTGACTTCTATTACATGCAATACCGCATGTGGCCAGAGGTGAGGGCGCGCTAGACAGCCTCGGAAATACTCGAGGACAGCTCGGCTGACCTCGGAAAGGCTCCGAGACACTCGGGAACGGAGTTTTTCCGAGTGTTTCCAAATATTTCCGAACGGCTCCGAACCATTCCGAGTGTCGCCGGCGCCCCGTACCTCTGGCAAAATGCGGTACTGCATACCCCATTAGCTTGAATTCTGCTCATTTTGCTAGAGAACACTCGCAAACCGAGTCAGAATTTTAAATAAAGAGTTGCTCATCTTTCAAAACTCTTGTTAACCACGTTACTCGTAAGCGAAGGTTCCACTGTACCTGAATTAAACTTGGTGTTAGCTTCTTGTAATCGCCTACACAGCAGCACTTAGATTGGGAGAGGGAGGTGCAGGACTGGGAGCAAATTAGGTGTCCTGCATGCAAATGTGCAGCCAAGAAACATGCTGATAGTAGGAGAAAACAGAGTGAGAAATTAAGAGGACTATCAGTCTGTGGCTGTTCTTTCACTGTCCAGTCAGAAGGTGGAGGTTGACAAAGTACCGTATTTATCGGCATATAACACGCACTTTTTTCCCCTGAAAATCAGGGGAAAATCGTGGGTGCGTGTTATAGGCCGATCACCGCCGATTTTGTGTCATCGGAGCAATCGCGGCAATTGCCGCGGTCGCCGCCGACATACACAGCCGTGGGTAGATTCAAATATGGCACAGAGACTGCAGGGATTCGTCGGAGCCGAGATACACATACCCGAGTGTTCTCGGTTTTTTTCGCCGCCGCTCACAGTCATGCCCAGTCCCGCCCTATGATGGACATAACACAGGTCCAAGGGGCGGGACTGGGCGTGACGGCGGCGCCGAAAAAAGCCGAGAACACTCGGGTATGTGTATCTCGGCTCCGACGAATCCCTGCAGTCTCGGCGCCATATTTGAATCTACCCACGGCTGTGTATGTCGGCGGTGAGTGCACAAAGCTGCACTGACATGGCTGGACTGGGGCAAACCTGCACTGACAAAGCTGCACTAACAAAGCTGCACTGGGGCAAAGCTGCACTGACAAGGCTACACTGACAAGACTGCACTGGGGCAAGGCTGCACTGACAGTAAAAAGGCTGCAGATGGACAGATAAGGCTGCATTGATGGGCATTTTAATGTAAGTTTTTTTTCCTCAAACTTCCCTCCTAAACTTGGGGTGCGTGTTATACGCCGATAAATATGGTACATCACAATGTACCTACGAGAAAGATTTTTTTTTTCCTACATTGAGTTCCAGATGCTACAAAGTACATGTAGTGCCTTGTCTTATCTACCTAGGTCCCCTGCAACACTAGATGTGATGTTTTGGTGTGAAAGCTGCTTTGCGGTGCCAGTCTCCAGCTCCCAGTACTTGCCAGAGGGAAGCACCAGCAAGAGGGA
Source organism: Aquarana catesbeiana (assembly GCF_042186555.1). Lineage (NCBI taxonomy): Eukaryota > Metazoa > Chordata > Amphibia > Anura > Ranidae > Aquarana > Aquarana catesbeiana. The sequence goes on along the minus strand of NC_133328.1, from coordinate 381,776,988 downwards.
TGCAGAGGGACAGTAGGCAGACACGTTCCACCTTCCTCTGGCAAGTGCTGGTAACTGGAGACAGGTGCTTTCCCAAGGTGGTACAGATCATGGGAGGAATAGCGGAAGAAATCCTGTCTCCCTGACCTCCTTCTGCAGGTCCCTTAATGGGGTGTGCAAGGCCATAGTGCCTGAAGTAATGGTGGAAGCCTGGAAATGGGATTGTCATCTGGGAGCATGCCTGGCTGGACAGGCTACAGAAGGGACACTAGGAAGAGATGATTATACTAATGATAGCACCTTGGTCCCCCCAAGAGCCTCAGCTGTGGGTCCTGTGACTTTGTGATGGAAGCTGAAGGCTGTAAACGTAGTATACACAGGGAGGACGGTCCCGCTACTATTGTGCTCCCCAAGTGGAAAAGGGAAGTTGGCTTAACTAAGAGATGTGTACTTGTGCTCTGCACTGAAGTGACTCATTCAGAATGTGTAACCTTGCACATGACGATCGGAGCCAAAGATTCTGATAGAATGTCAAATGTGAAATGTCACAGGAAGTTCCATGAAGATGTGAAGTTGCAGTAAAGTGCTGAAAATGCATTTGTGCATTCACATTCCGTTATTCTGAACATTAATCCTCTGGACGGGGATGTTGTAAGTGGGCCTATGGCCAGGAGATGTGTGTCCAATATGGTGGCTACAAAATGGAGGAAAATGGGTGCACTATTCAAGAAAAAGTGTGTGTGTGTGTGTGGGGGGGGGGGGGGGGGTGTACAACTTGGTGCCAACATCTGCCCAATCGCAAGAGTCCCTTACAGGCTTCTGGCACTAGGGGTCCTTTAGAATGATATCTTAATCTGAGGCTGCACTAGCAATAAAGCTAAGCATTGCCATCTCCTCCACAGGTATCCCCTATGCCAAGTTTGCACAGCTCCAAGAGTCAGACACCATGAGAGTCAAATCCATATGCATCTAGTGTTAGGTAAATATAGGAAAAGGTTAGAATCTCTTGTTAATTGCGTCCTTATAGGAGAAATTTCCTGATCGTTGCTGTAATTTCCCTACTCTGTCTGGAGTTCTGCTTTAGAATTTGGATAGATGCCACACAGTCAAAAATCATAGCATCTTTATATTCATTAATTGTATTTCTTAAAATGCAAGCAGTATAAGCCTCTTAATCTGCCTTTGTATGAACCTCTTGCAATCCCCTTACAGCAGTGCTTAGACTGGAGGAGGGAGAAGCAGCAAGTGAGCTCGTCAGTTATGCTGTGGCTCTAAATGTGCTAAGAGGCGACAGGCTGGTAGGGGAGAGAGTCCAGAGTGGAAGAAAAGCGAGATCAGATCACTGCTTCTCCTCCTTTTATGGTGTTGTCATAGGATAATAGGCTAAGGGCAAGGAGCAAAACCTGAAAGTAGTGGTACTGCAGAAGGAAAAAAAGAGAAAGGAATCTGGCCTTGAGTCGTCATCCCTGATTTTTTTTTTTCTTCAGCTACTTATATAGTGCCATCAATTTATTTAGTGCTTTACATATACAATATACATTCACATCAGTCCCTACCCTCAAGGAGCTTACACTCTAAAGTCCCTAACTCACATTCATACATACACATACTAGGGACAATTTAGACAGGATCCAATTAACTTAGCATGTCTTTGGAGTGTGGGAGGAAACCGGAGTACCCGGAGGAAACCCACGCAGGCACAGGGAGAACATGCAAACTCCAGGCAGGTAGTGTTGTGGTTGGGATTCGCACCAGCGACCCTTCTTACTGCTAGGCAAAAGTACTATCCGCTACACCACTGTGCCAGTTGTGAGCAAATTACCTTCTGGGATTTGGACTAGGTAGGCACTATCCAAAAATAATGAAGTAATAATTAAAAAATATAACATTTATTGATACAAAAAAAAGATAAATACACGTCTGAAAGTACACATATTGCGGCAATAGGGATACAGATAAAGTGGTACTAGTACATAGAAATATAATACATGACACCTTGTTATGTATTATATTTCTATGTACAGTACTAGTACCACTTTATCTGTATCCCTATTGCCTCAATAGGTGTACTTTTAGATGTGTTTTTATCTTTTTTTAGAACAATAAAACGTATTTAATTACTACTTGCCAATTTTTGGATAGTGCCTACATAGTCCCAATCCCAGAGGGTCATTTGCTTACTACTGCAAAAGAATAAATCAGGTTTTCTGCTCTACCAGATGGGGCTGGGCTGTGTGGCATAGCTGTATAATTCTCAGAACTGGATAGACAGAAATACAAATCTTATGGTAGGTAAAACAGCTCTCATATGTGCATTTCATGCATGTTTAGTTATGTCTGGAATGCCACTTTATTGTAACTTTCATAAAAAAATAAAGTACAGAATCACTAATAAATGTACAGCATTGGTGGCATTACTAAACTAAGAATTGTGACAATCACTGTACAGTGCTCGAGACTCATGCCTGGTGTATTAGCTAGTATATACAGCTTTGTTTCCCATGCTATATATGCTTTAGGACACACCTAGTAAGGATGATGCAACTCTTTTCTCACAGGGAGGAGGGCATGGTCTCTTAATATGACATAGAAATTCAAGATTCCTAAACTTCAGAGAAAACGATCTGCCACCCCGACAAAAAACAGATGAAGTTCAAAGTACAAACGCATAACGAAATTAAATCCTGCCTGCCTTCCCGATAGGTATAGCTCTGTATGTCAATTGGAGACATCAACACAAGGGAGAAGCTGCTGCTTTGCATGCTGTAGAACAGAACTCTCTGCCAAACCAGTGTCATGAGTGCACTCTGTATTAAAGTAAAGACAAAACATTTTTTTTTTTATAATTTTTGTTTTTTAATCTCTGGATAGAATGGAGAGGGATTAGATTATCTGTCCATTTTTATTTCTGTCTGTGCCCCTCTTAGGCCCCTTTCACACTGGGGCGGGAGGTGCGCGGCAGTAAAGCGCCGCTATTATTAGCGGCGCTTTACTGTAATTTTAGCAGGGGTATTTGGCCGCTAGCGGGACGGTTTTACCCCCCCCCCCGCTAGCGGCCGAGAAAGGGTTAAAAACCACCGCAAAGCGCCTCTGCAGAGGCGCTTTGCTGGCGGTATAGCCGCGCTGCCCCATTGATTTCAATGGGCAGGAGCGGAGAAGGAGCGGTGGAGGAGCGGTGTATTCACATCCTGCTAGCGCACCGCTCCAGTGTGAAAGCCCTCTGGGCTTTCACACTGGAGACACAGCAGCAGCTGTTTCGGGTCAGTTTGCAGGCTCTATTTTTAGCGCAATAGCGCCTGCAAACCGCCCCAGTGTGAAAGGGGTCTAAGGGAGATTTACCCTCTCTGTTTGGCATGTTTACCATTATCACCTAAAGTGAAAGTAAATCCCAAAATTTTAGGTTGACACCAGAACAGAAATAGAGGAAAAATCTTCCAATGGGAAGACTAGTTCTGGTGTTCTAGATTCCCTCATTTTGGGTTGTCCCCAAAGCATTATTGGAGAGGGGAAATCTTCCACTAGAGAGAGAAACTTGTTTTGGTGACTTGGGAGACCCCAATGGATTCTCTAAATTTTCAGGGATTTCTTTTCACTTCCTGTTCGGCCATGGGGCAGGAAATTAAAGTGAAATCTCCCTTGTGAGGCACAGATGGCAAAAAAAAAAAACAAAAAAAAAAAACAAAAAAAAAAACAGAAAGAAAAACCCTGACAGAGGTTATAACCCCTTCTTACTCTACAAAATGGAAACCAACTTTTCCCTTTAAAATGATTATCTGTAAAATAAAGATTTTACAGAAAATATTTAAATTAGGTTAAAACATCAGTTTAAAAAAAAAAAACAAAAACTTGTAAATGTAATGTAAAAAGTACACAAGCTGGCCTGTTTAGTAAAAGGAATACAAAGATTGCAAAATGTATTATCTCATAGCACCCAGAGATAAAATGTCGGATCTTACAACAATAATATAAAGCTTGGTTGCTGTGGGATACTGCATGTCACATGCCATCACTGCTCATTCTGATACCCTACAAAATAAATAAATAAAATTGCTCACGTTGGTTTTGGAAAAGAAGAATAGCTTATACATAGTGCTTTGCTCCCCCACTCTTCAGAAGGGAATCAGATGATCCCACGTGCTCAGTGTGCAAATGTAATTATTTTCCATTTAATTGATCACATACTAGTTTTAGGACAGGGATGTCACTTGCAGTGAAACCCAAAACTTTCCTAAAAACAGACAGCAGGCAAACATTCACTGAGATTTGACATATTTGCATGCAGCTTGGATAAGAAAAATGTGTAAACACCATGCCTCCAGAATATAAATGTGTGATGTAATATCACCCAAGGATCACTGCTACAAAGTACAAGATAAAATATTTATGGTAGTAATCTCTGGCAAACATGCAAACAACTATCCAAAGATGCAGATAGGACTGGTGGGTAAATGATTACATGTTCCTTAAATAAAGGGCGGGACAGTCACTTAAAGGTAAACTCTTCTGTAGGAAAATTATATACATTAAAAGATTTTGGAAACTAAACGTTTAGAAGCCTTTGAAAAAAAAAAAAAAAAAAAAAGTCTTATTTTTTTTTTCAAAACAGCCAAAAATGAAAAGTCTGTAAACGAAATGTGGCTAAATGTGAGTTACCGCGTTTAGAAGTGTTTGGCGCTTGAAATGCCTCTAAACTCAGTGTCTGAACTCATTTTTTTGCTTTCCAAAAAGGGCCTCTAAACTGAACTGGGAAAAATATTGACTCGCGCTTAAACCAAAAAACTAACAAGTGTATAACTGAAAAAAGTTCCCAGCCTATTTGTGAACAAAATTAACATTGTATAAATATGATGTGACAAAAACTAAATGCCAGGTTGGGAGATTAGTCCAACCTCCCCTTTAAGAAATAGGCTGGGAACTTTTTTTCAGTTATACACGTGTTAGTTTTTTGTTTTAAGCGCGAGTCAATATTTTTCCCACTCGATTTCTGTGTGTTTGTCACATATAGGACTCTGCAGCATAGATGGTCATTATTATTTATATTTATTTTTGATGCGCAGTTATTTTTTCACCTTTTTCTTGCTCTAAACTCAACTGCCTAGAAACGATTATAAACGACCCTGTGTACATGTACTGATAACATAAGAGAGTTTGGGGGCAGTTGAAAAAAAAAAATGCCCAACTGCTCCTAAACGTCCATTTACCAGCAGCAGTGTACATGAGGCCTTACCTGCTTCTGTACTAATTAGAGGGTCTATCTGCTAAAATCATATAAGAAAGTAAGAAAAGTAAAGCAACTAGCAAATATATTGATACAAATCAAATGACATTGCTAGGGGTATTATGCATATTATAAAACAGGGAACACCCAGGCTGCCATTGCTGTGAAAACTGACATTTATATATAAAAAACAAAAACAAAAAAAAAACAAAAAACAAAAAACAACAACAAAAAAAAAAAAAAAATAGAAAATCAGAGCTGGTTGGCAGTTGAAATAGAGATCTTAAACTTGCACTAAAATGCAAAATTGGCATTTATTATGTATACAGTATTATACTGAGAGAAGTATTTTTTTTTTAGTTTTTAATTTTTCCAGCAAAAATAAACATTAAACACCTTTTTTAGGCAAAGCGAAAGCAGGACCTTCATCATATTTTATTTTTGTTGTGGACCATAGCAGGGAGATTTACCTTCACGGTTTGTCTTAGTGATGGTCCTGTCTTGGACAGTAAAAGGAAATCCCTCAATGGGGAGACAAATGCTAAAGTATACTTGGACAGTAAAGGGAAACCTCAATGGGGACATACATGCTAAAGTATACGTGAGAGCATTTCAAACCTTTCCCCCAGCATCTGAAACTGGAAAAAAAAGTTGGATGGAGAAGCACTTTCTCCTGTCACAGACAATTAGTCAGACACTTTAGGAACCGGTTACTATGATTTTACAATCAATCACTGTATGATGCTCAAGAGAACCCAAGTTAGAAGGAGATACATCCAAGTCTGGAAAGCCTGCATTGTACAGTCATTTCATGTATTGACCTACTAAGAAGAAATCTAGTCAGACTTGGTCAATACAGTAACAAATACACATTGGAATATGTATGTAAAAAATGTATTAAGTTAATACAATTGCACCTAGAAAAGTAAAGTCTTCGTACAAAATGAAAAGCCATAGCCCAAATTCTTATGGAGGGACCAAATTCGCAAAGCCAGTACTACCTTTGTAACAGATCCACCGATAGCGTCTTGTGAATAGGACAGTCTTCAAACTTTATTAACAATAAGTCAGATATTCTACATTTAACACATGTAAAACAGAGCCTGTGAAACTGATTCTGAGGGAGTTTCTTCCCCGAGAAATGGTGATTCACGGCAATGCACGCTGTGGACTAATACAGGATTCATTTACAGGGGTGGAGGCAGGCATGTTACTCACACCAATAAATACAAAAGCTTTCTGTATGGGAGGGATGATGTAATGCTTTATAAAAAAAAAAAAAAAAAGTGTACCATCATAAAAAGGTACAAAGATCTTCTACTATGGTGTCTTGTTTTGCATCATTAACCTAGACAACTTGAGAGTGTTACTTGAATCGAGCAAAACAATTGTTAGCATGGACCACTGCTTTTGGCACGGTAATGCTTTTTTCACCATTAGATTAATGGAGGATCAAAAGCAGTGAAGCAAGATTGACCCACTCTGTCTTTGTGCTTCTAAAGCCCCATACACACTATCAGATTTACTGCTGATTTTTGTCTTCAGATTGACCAAAACCATATAATATGAGGTCAAACCTTAGGAGTTTCAATTTGTATACAATCAGGCAGGCCCTTGCACTACATGGTTTTGGTAAATCTGAAGACAAAAATCAGTAGAAAATCTGATAGTGTGTATGGGGCTTTAAGGAATTCGCCTGGTTTACATAATCACTCTCCTTTTGTCCCAGAAAGTCATCAAGTTTCGGTGTATGAAGACTGGAGCTATGCTCAAAGCTGAAGTCCAGATAGGCACTGTAGGCATGTGCCTACAGGCACCCTTCCTAGAGGGGCGCCCATCTGTGAGTTTTTTTTTTTTTACCTTTGCCCAAGGTCGGTGCCAGCAACATAAGGCAGCTTTAGCAGCCGTTAGGACACCCGGATGGGCCAGCCACCCAAAAAGAACAGACTGCGAGTGAGAGAGGGACACAAGCTAGACATAGTGATTCTCCCCTCTGACCTTCTCCCCCAGCAGCTGATCGGTCACTCACTTCTGTTAGGAACATCCCAGAGGCAGAGCCTGCTGCTAGGCTCGCATTTTGACAGACACTCTGGGAGGAGGGGTGGTCTGGCCCTGGAAGTGAAGACACGCAGAGAGCAACACGAAGGAGGTGAGTGTGCTGTGTAGCCTGTGGACTCTGACTGTACTAATCTGCAGTGCCCAGACATCAATACCACATTACACTACAGGTCATACACCCTGACATCAGGAGAGTCTCTTCTGTCATAAGCAATATGGGGAGGTACATAGTCAGGGATGAAGAAGATGGTAAAAAGGATGGTGGGGATGGAGATGGTAAGTGATTATGGATAGAGGTTGCTGGAGGAATGAGGATGATGATGGAAAAAGGGATGAAGATGGATCACGTAGTGATAATAGATGAATGACAGAGAAGAGCACATAGAAAATACAAGGATAAGGAGGATCCTTGTTATATTGTAAAGCGCTGCGTAAACTGTTGGCGCTATATAAATCCTGTATAATAATAATGATTGGGTTACAAAGCAGAGAGGGATGAGGATGATTCTAAAAAGGGATGGGGATGATTATGGAGAGGAGGATGATGAGGATAGATGTGCATTAAAAATTCAGGGATGAAGATGATGATGGAGTTACATTGTAGAGAGGAATGAGGATGATTCCGGAGGGGGGTGAGGATGATGGAGTTACATTGTGGAGAGGGATGAGGATGATTCTGGAGGGGGGGGAAGATGATGGAGTTACATTGTGGAGAGGGATCAGGATGATGGAGTTACATTGTGGAGAGGGATGAGGATGATTCTGGAGGGGGGTGAAGATGATGGAGTTACATTGTGGAGAGGGATGAGGATGATTCTGGAGGGGGGTGAAGATGATGGAGTTACATTGTGGAGAGGGATGAGGATGATTCTGGAGGGGGGTGAAGATGATGGAGTTACATTGTGGAGAGGGATGAGGATGATGGAGTTACATTGTGGAGAGGGATGAGGATGATGAAGTTACATTGTGGAGAGGGATGAGGATGATTCTGGAGGGGGGTGAGGATGATGGAGTTACATTGTAGCGAGAGATGAGGATTTTGCACAAGTTTGCACTTTTGATGGTTTCATAACTCATTTGAAACTTGTAATATTTAATTTTTGTTCTGAGTAAAAATATTTTCTCAAAAAAAAAAAAAAAAAAAGAAAAAAAAAAAAAAAGTTGGTTGTTTCAGAATTCTCTGCCTATAGACTCCTGAAATGTAAATATGGCCCTGGTAACCATATCATTTATATTTACACTAAACATCACATAATATAAAATGTAAAACGGTACAAGATGAAAAATCTTAGGTTTAAGGTAGCAGAAGACCTATCCTAGGGTTCACATTATGCCAGTTTTCCGGAGGCCGCGGGCACAGCAGCCCATTCATCAGAATGGGCTGCTGTACTTACAGAAAATGCAGGGAAAAGGTCCCTGCAAAAACACAGCCACAGGGAAATCACACAGTACTCTGCGTCTCCCAGCACGGGAGACCGCATTGCAATTTCCAGTGTGCGACAACCCCACACATCTGCTAAACAAGAGTGCATTTTTTATAGAGGGTGTGGGAAGGTGTAAGCCTAGCCTAAAAGTCTGAATCTGACTTGTACTGGGGAAATAACTGCAATTCTTAACATCTTGATACATAACGCCTTAACTGTTTTTACACAAGTACCTGCAGTGGAATGTTGTTAAAAGGGTCAATTAACGTATATACATTGCTTCCGCCTTCGGAGATCTTCTTTTATCTGGTCACTGACAGACTCAGAAATATGCCAATATAAGTGAATTGTTGCATTTTCAAATGTGTTGATGTGCGAGGAGCCATTCTCTCCTTAAAAGGAGGTGTAAAGTCTCAAGGTTTTTCACCTTCATGCAATCAATGCATGAAGGTGAAAAACCTTTTGTGCTGCAGCTGCCCCCAGAGCCCCCCCCCCCCTTTTTTATTTAGCTGAACCCAATCTTTTCAGTGACGAGAACGAGCTCAGCAGCTCCAGCCACTGTCTTGGGTCCTCACTGGATAGATTGATAGCAGCAGGAGCCATTGGCTCCAGCTGCTGTCCATCAAATCCAGTGACCCGGGGGGGGGGGGGGGGCGAGTCCTGCCGCCTGTGTCAATAGACGCAGCAGAAGGACTCGGGAGCGTGCCCGCACGAGTGCCCCCATGAAATGCAGCTCTCAGTGGGGGCACTCGAAGAGGAGGAGCCAGGAGCGCCGCTGGGGGAACCCCAGAAAAAAAAAACAGGTCGGAGCCGCTCTGTGCAAAACCCTGGCCCAGAGGGGGTAAGTATAGGCATGTTTGTTATTTAAAAAACACACACATATTATATATATATATATATATATATATATATATATATATATATATATATATATATATATATATATATATATACACACATATACATATACATACATACATATACACACACACACACACACACATATTATTTATATATACATACATGCACACACATATACATACACACTTAATTCCTACTTTTTCCATCCTTATGGTATCCTTTAAAGAAAGTCTATGGTCTCAGCATACACTTTCGTTTTATAATATTTGCATTGAAATATCAATACAAACAATAGTTTTTGACAATCCAATATAAGCTTACTTGGAAAATGTTCTTTGGAGTAGTGAGTTCTGCCTGTCTGCTGTCCATCTCTTTCCACAACTTCCTGGATTCCCTGCATGCTTTGAAGCTTCTCCTCTGCCATTAACTTTCAATTTCTAAGGACGACCCATGGTACCTTGCTGACACCTGCAAGCTGTGATTCCTGTACTAACTCCACCTTTTGAAACTCCCCCTCTCAACACCTCTGTAGTTAAAAAGGCTGGTCCTGAATTCTGTGACACAGCAGTGCTTACTCACATAGCATAGTGAATAGGTCGCAGAATTCAAGGAAATAATTGTGTGGGGATCTTCAGAAAGTAAGTGTACAATCTTTAAAGGGTAAGTTCACCTTTACAGAAAAATCTGTAAGGTGAATTTACAGGACACCCTCCTCACACCCCCCCTCCCCAAGTTCCGCTGACCTGGAGCGCAGCGATCACCCGCTAGGAGACATTGGGTCGCCGCCTCGCCGCTCTGGGGCTTATAAATCCCCTGCAGCTTAATCTCCAAAACGTACCTCATCAGGAGGTACGTTTAGGAGAATGCTAATTGGTTAGCACCGTCACATGGGCGGCGCTGACCAATCAGGGTCTGCGTAGCCCATCCTGTCACAGCGGGCGAAGAGGAGAGAAAGCCACAGGGATTTCAAATCCCCCGACCGGTACAGCGGCGATTCGAGCTGTCAGTGCAGGGGATCGCCGGACTCTAGGTTAGCGGGACCTGGGATATGGGGAGGGGTCCAATGTACGTTCGCCTTACAGATTTTCTGTAAAGGTAAACTTATACTTTAAGATCATTCAAATTAAAAAGAGAAGCAGGGCCAAAGTTCTTTTTGGTCCCACTTTTACTCTGGATCACAGGAGTACACTTCGTTCTGCACTCCTGTAACCCAGAGCGGGCTAAAGTCCACTGTCAGCTAACATCACTCTGCTGCTCCAGACTCTGGAGGGATCCTGACTTCAATGATGGGATCTACCCAGATACCCGACTGGCAGTTGGCTCAGCCTCTTAGCATGGCACTGAAGGCCCGAGCCAGCAGCTCCAGCCCCCCTCAACCGCCCGGCACTCCAGTGAGAGCTGAAGAGGCAGAGCAGAGAGCCGGTGACAGTCACTGCTCTGCGCTCACTAAAGACCAAAAACAGAGCAATCAGCTGTGCCTGACTGCTCAGTTCTCGGTCTTAGAGGCGGTGGGGATCTATGCTAAATCCACATAGGAGAGTACAACTTTTTTTGTAATCCCGCACTTCTTTTATTAGGAATACGCTAGAAATCACCTAAATACAATGTGAAAATGAAGATACGATTTTACATTTTGACCATAGATATACTAGGTCATATCAGTCCACTGTAAAGTTTCTGGGGCTTTATTATCAAACATTCTTGTGTGAATGATGTAAAGTGTATTTGTCTGCCAGTATTAGACATGGGTAGGAAATAAGCAGGATGTGGGAGCTGTGGAAGCTTTTCCTACAAAAGGTTACAGTGCATGTTGATTCTGGTTTAAGATCTGGATCATATTATGCAAAGCACAGTTTTGTGTTTTTAGCAGCTTATAAAGTAATTATAAAAAGGTATTATTTATGGTTCAGTTACCATTGAAGTATAAAGGTCAAAACTTATATCAGGGAACGGAACGGTTAAAAACTCCTGTGGATATTTCCCTTTTAATACCTTTCCCTGATAACACAACAGAAAATTAAAGGAGATTTCTCAAAAGTATAGAGAGAGTGACCCTATATTACAACCCCAGTTCCCAAAAAGTTGGGAGACTGTAGGAACACTGTAAAATCTACATAAAAACAAAATGCAAAATGTTTTGTAATCTCTTAAACCCATATTTTATTAAACAATAGAAAATGGAAAGAATTTGAAAATGTGTTGCGGCCATCAATTTCAAAATGACCTTCTTTTTCTCTTAAAATGGTAGACTTTCTCATTTTAAACATTTGGTATGTTTTACATTTTCTATTGTGCATAAAAATATGGTTTTAGGAGATTGCAAATCATTGCATTGTTTTTATGTAGATTTTACACAGCCAGCCATCTACACAGTAGATTTTACACAGCCTCCAAACTTTTAGAATTGGGGTTGTACGTACTCCTGAACTTTGCTTTTAGACATAGCAGGCAATGTAGTTGCTACAAGGCCCAGTGGCACAGGGGGACGTAGGCTGTCCTGCTGCACAGTGAAGTAAACCGGTTGCAGTAGCAATTTGACAAAATGCATGTACATGTTTTGGAACCTGTGTAAGATTGCTTTGAAATTCATTAGACTTCTAGATTACTGAAATAGAGGTCTTTAAAATGGAAGTGGAACTATTGGGACCCTTTAAACGTTCATAGGGGTTTATTTACTAAAGGCAAATATACTGTGCACTGCAATTGCACCCACAAGTGCAGTTGCTCAAGATCTGAGGGGAAGCTCTGCTGATTTCTATCATCCAATCATGTGCAAGCCAAAATGCAGTCTTTTTTTAATTTTCCTTGCATGTTCCCCTCAGATCTAGAGCAAGTGCACAGACTATTTGCCCTTAGTAAATCAACCCCATAGTTACAGTTCCAAACAAAATTGAGGGGAAATTCAATCTTAGATAATTGGTTTCCCAACTTCATCTGTTTCCAGACAAAGAAAAAAAGAAAATATGTCCTTCCTGCAAAAGTGTGTCCACCCTTGGGCAACAAGATTGGCTGGTGGAACCATAAACAAATGCCGTCTGCCTGGCAGAACATTTATATTGGGCAAGAAAGGGAGGGAGGGAGGGGGATGAATGATGTCTACAACACCACTTATCTAATGGCAACAATAGTTATCAGGACCGTTTTTCTAACCTAGCTGATTAACCTTTTCCACAGACAATGGCTTTAGAGAGGAGTTACAGGCACCATTCAAGAAATTTGTCTCTCTCACAATCTGGTCAAAAATGGCTAGTTAAGTAATCTTTTGACCACTGCAATTTCTGACTCCCTGTGTGGAACCAGAATGCTCCTTCTAGGTCAGTGACTGAAAATATTGAAGCTACAGCATCATGACAGTTAAACAAAAGACATTTTCAGAAGGGCAGGGTCTCCAAAAAGGTAGCCTTCAAACTTCTCATTCTCCATGATCCTCTTCAAATGTTGCTCACAATAGCATTTTTCAAGGTTCCTTGCAGGTTTTACAGATCATTCAGATATTTGGTGACTTATCTTGATTAGAGTTGCCCTTTATCAGTTCCATTGCATTTCTCTGCTGACCATGCCAATAAATCGTTGTCACAAACTCATTTCCTGAAATGGTTGTAACCACCACTAGCTTAGTTTTATTTTATTTGTATAGTAAACTTAGGTTTATATGGATGCCATATTTATTCAAAAGCAAACTGGGATTCAAGATTATAATCTTTTTTTTGGTTTTGTCCATGCTGGGAATTTCTCAACCATCACAGACTCTGTAAAAGCCAGTGAACAAAGATCACATTCCAGTTTCATTACGATAGAGCTAGTTAGAGATACATTAAAGTTCAATGTGCTGAACTAAGCACATTAAAAGGATTGTTGTGCGTAAAACTGAAAATGGTTGCTATAGCAGTGGCAAAAGCCTTGAAAATATTGCCTTTCAGTTACTGCAAACTCAAAACTGAATATCTTTCAACTATGCATCCCATAGTCACAAAGTTTGCAAAACAAAGAAAAGTGGCTTGAGATTTAGTGCAGTCCATTTTGCCTTGGACACATTCTTTTGTTAGAGGCGGGGAGGGCGAGTACTGTCCTGGAATGTAAGGTCACCCTAACAGCAACACATTCAGAAGGAAAGGTCATCCAAACATCCAGAGACTAATTACTTCCAAAACACGTGGGGGTTGGGGTAGTAAGACAAGTGAAAAAACTGCCCTACCTGACATCAAGGAACTGCCAAAATCCATTTGACTAAATATTTTTTTCAGCAGTTTTTGCAAAGAAATTAAGAATCTCTGTTCATGTTTTGGCATAGAAAATGTTTTGGGAGTTTGGTTATACATTTACAGCAGACATGTAAATTCATGTAGTTCACTAGTATCACGATTATGATTGGTAGGTAGTACAATAAAGTTTCTGAGCGGTTTTTTATTCTTGAATATATGGTTATCGATTGTACCACACAAAACACACACACACGATGCTGCACAAGACAACCTATCATCCAACAATTTCTTTGTGAATGAAATGAAAACTTTTTATTTGGGAGATGTGGTCTGTGGCTTAAGCCATTAAGCAAATTATCTATTAGCATTATTATTAATTGTGCCCAAGTCTCTGCTGATAAAGTAAAAGATATTGTCCAAAACACAATGGATATGCATGTTCAGGGAAAGAATTTTCATATTCTCATGGGTATGGTCACCTAAAAGCTATAACTAATACAAATGCTCTGCAAGCCAACACTGCCACAATTAGAACTAAATATCCAGGAGAATCTAACTAGAGGATACAAGACACCAAAACAGGAATACAAATTTAAAAACATGAAAAAAAAAAAAATAAAAATAGGTCTTTATTGTGCAGAATAATCATTTTGATACGTTGGAAGAAAATAAATCGGCTTTTCCCTCATTTTAGTAAATAGGCCCTCCTAGGGTCAGGTATCAGCAGAGGGCAATCTGATAGCTTTAATGGCCAATCCACCACAAAGCTTCCATTCACACCTGAGCTATTTGGAGCACATTTGCAGAAGTGCTTCAGACTTCCATGTTATTTTGTTTTAGATGTTCACATCCAAGCATGTTCTGTCACACCGTTTTGCGTGTTTTTTGGTCTCGATAGTCTTCAATATGAGTACCTAATAATTGGCTCCTATTAGTAACTAGCTTTCCATTTAAAAAGGCGCAAGAAACCAACCAAAGATGCCGCTGCTCAACTATGTGCAGAACATTAAACCAAGGACTCAGACTTGAGAAAGAACAACAAAATTCAATAACATGACTCACGAGTTTCTCTGAATAAAGTAGACCTGTCCTTCACATTGTCTAATGTCTACTGTGAATCATATGCAACAAAGTCTGCACATTTGTCTGATTGTTGAGGGAGTGCTTCATATCTTGTGGGAAAAAGAGAGATACAGGAAACCTGCCAAACCTACTTCACACTATCTGCCCTGTGAGGAAGCCTAGAGCAAGATAAAAATTCCTGTCTGCTTAGGAGCTCCTCAAAAAAAAGGCCTTATGATCTTAAAACTGTGGTCACCTGACCTGCAGGTTTTACCTAGACGGGGAGGGGGTTCATGATTTCTACCTGGCCCTGCCAAGTTGGCTCTTGGGAACAAGAGAGAGTCACCCCCTGCAGTGTAGTCAGTGATAAAACCTTACATGTAAAATTTAATGAGCAGAGGTTCTGGCAGTTTTCTAGCTAGAACATAAAAAGACTGATATGTAAACATCGCTTCAAGTGGAAATTCCAGTCACGCCTAACTTATCTTAAAACTGTCCCCTCCTCTTCCTAACACCTACTCTAAATAACCTATGCAAGAAAGATCTATATACTATCTATATAAACCCTATTTTCAGGCTGGTCCAGTCACATGATCTCCCCTGTGTCAGTCAGGGGCAGCTGCAGGGGAGAGGAGAGATATAGTGCTCAACAATGGCTAGTAATGCTTGGGTGTAGTGATATCACCCATAGGCTTCAATGGCCCATCTGTTGTCGGCACACCCTCTCCCCTGCAGCGCCAATGGCTGACACAGGGAAGCTGAGTCGCATGACTGGACTGGAGCGGCCTGACAATAGGGCAAGTCTAGAGATCTTTCTTACACAGGTTAGTCAGAGTAGGAATTGTGGGGTGGACGGTATTAAGATTAGTTAGGTGGTCCACTTTAAACAATTCGGATTGTTCTTGGATCTTTCTATACAACCTAAAAAATACATGTACTGTATCTTGATTCTGTAGCTTAGAAATATAGAACATACAAATAAGCTGTTTACAAATGTTTTCTTTCTGATAAAAAAAAAAAAAGAAGAAGGTGGTGAGGAAGCAATTTGTCACCTCCTTACTGTTGATTTAGCTCTGTAAATGCCTCAACACCTTGCCAAAATTGTGTGAATTACACACAGTTGCAGGGCAGTTGTGGTGAAGCCCTATTTACTTGGGTACTGCCTAACAAACGTGATGGGGGTATACATTTTTGCCGAAGCATGTGTAGAACCCCATCCAGCTACCTTTATAGGTTAAGGCAGGCGGTAAAAAACATGGCTTAACCATCTGTTTTTACTGCTCTTCAACCACAATCAGTGTAACTGCGCCCAGAGACATATTTCGGTGTTATGATATTAAGATTTTCATATCAACGCCTTGAAAAGTTTACATTAGCAGTTGCCAAACCACTTTATTCATAAGGGGTACTTAAAGTGCATCTAAACCCAAGACCAAAAATTGATTACCAATTCTTCGATGTGGTGGAACCTGGTAACTCGCTTCCTGTTCTAGGGTGCCAACTGTACTGAGAAACATTGTCACCTTTGGATAGGGAGTTTGTTAAGATTACATAACACCTCCCTCTCTGTACCATAACATAAGGAGGTGTTTTGTAGTCCACGAAGATGGCAGGAAACCTGTTCACAACAGTCTAGAGGCAGAGTACAAGGGAAGGCATCATTCACAAGATGTCTGGCTGGATAAAAAGCTATTTTTGGTCGAATAAAACAGAACACTTGCAATAGTATATTAACAAGCCTAAAAGGAAACAAATAGGAGAAGTATATTCTTAAGAGTTTACATACACTTTCCAAAGTGACATTTAAGAATAAGAATTTTTTTAAGACCCCTTTCACACTGGGACCACCGTGGGTTAGCGGTAAAAGCGCTGCTCGTTTTAGCGGCAATTACCGCTTTTTAAGCGCCGCTTTTTGGCAGCTAGCGAGACGCTTTTAACTCTCGCTAGTGGCTGAAGGGGTTAAAAATGCCCGTGTTGCAGCGCTCCTGGAGCTTTGTAAGCGCTGCCCATTAATTTCAATGGGCAGGGTGTTTTGGGAGCACTCCCAAACCACCCCAAAGATGCTGCTTGCAGGACTTTTCGTAAAGTCACGCAAGCGCACCGCCCCAGTGTGATAAGTCACACTGAAATGAATAGGGTGTGGTTTTCAGGTGTTTTACAGGCACTATTTCTAGTGCCAAAACACCTGAAAACCACCTCAATGTGAAAGGGGTCTAATAAAGAACGCCAAAAGTCCACAAGTTACATTTTGTACACCTGCTGTTCCTGTACATGGGTAGGTACAGTATGCAGCTCCTGTGTGTATAATCCATTTATACTGCAGCTTGTGTAACATATACATGTAAATGCATGACCATTGATGTATACACATGCAAATACTCATCTAAAATAATTAACTGCACTATGCAGAGCCTGTTTATATACCTGTGTACAGGAAGGAAGGGGATGCAGCAAAGGCACTGATCCAGAACAAGCATTCAGAAATGAAGCCCCATTCACAAGGGGCGTACTATACCATATGCCCGTGCAGAGCCGTGTTTACCCAAATGGGGATACACAGGTGCTTTGTGCATCCCCCTGCAGGCTGTCCCATATTGACATCTGTGTGGATGTGGGAGCGTGTCCCAGAACTCACGCTATCTGCATTTTGAGATACACATCTACACCTACACAGATGTCATATTTGGACACAGTGGCTGTATCCATGTAGCCGCTATGTCCCTATAGACATGAATGTATTTGCCTACACAGTATGGTACATCCCATGTGAACGAGACCTAAAGCAGACCATACACAGTGCGAATCCTTTTCTGCAACCACGGGTTGCAGGAAAGAAATTTGCATGGTTCCCCCATCAACACAGACAGTGGGAATCAGCAATTGTCTTCTCCTGCCAGGGGAAGCCATCCCCGTCAAGAGAAGACAGTGATGATTGCTAGCGACTATAGTAGCCGCTAGCTATTTTGGTACGAGAATCCTACAGGTTGGTTGTACCAAAGTTGATCGATCAACTTGGTACATTCAGCCTGCCCATTAACCGTTCAAACCTCCGCTGGTTCCTGCTGAACCGGCGGAGATTCGAACCGTGTATAGCTGGCCTAAGGCTGATCATACATTATACAATTTTCTGGTAAAAAATTCTCACACACTAAACACTCAAAGACAACACTAAACAACACTTTAAATTTGTATGCAATCGGGTAGGGCCCTTGCACTAGATAGTTGACGGGAAACCTAAAAGGAAATTGCACAGAAATTGTACAAAAAAAATTGTATAAATGTATGGTCAGCTTAAGAACTACTGAGCAGCATATTTGTTCTGGGTCAGTTGCTCAGAAAGTATTGAAGCCAGAGGGTCAGCCTTCATTCTTCTTACAGGTTTCTTTTCAAAAAGTATGTGTTTAGTATATGCATAACAATAGACAAGCAAACAGACACAACACTATTTGTCTAGGCATGTTAATTGCGAGGTTTACAGGTGGCAAGCCATTTCCTTGTTGCAAATCGAAACTTCTAAAATGAGAATGCCCTACCCCTGTGGAGATGGCATTCCCCGGTAGTATGTTGCTGCCTTCACATATTCCAAAGCACACTATGGGGGTTATTTATAAAAGGCAAATCCACTTTGCACTACAAGTGCAAAGTCCACTTGGAATTGCACTGAAAGTGCACTTGGAAGTGCATTCGCTGTAAATCTGAGGAGTAGATCTGAAATTAGGGGAAGCTCTGCTGATTTTATCATCCAATCGTGTGCAGGCTAAAATGCTGTTTTTTATTTTCCTTGCATGTCCCCCTCGGATCTACACCGACTTCACTTCCAAGTGTACTTTTAGTGCAATTTCAAGTGCACTTTGCACTTGTAGTTTGCGCTTGTAGTGCAAAGTGGATTTGCCTTTAGTACCCCCTATGTGTATGCAAATAATTACATTTTCATTGGCAATAAAGGAAATGTATAGAGTATTTGCAGTGAGCACATATTTGGATTACTGTATCATTGCAGAGTTTTCCTTTAGGTCATTTTTTAATACGTCCTTTATTTTTCCACATGCTCCATGAACCACGCTAATTTTGTGTTAAATATAGAGATTTAGCAACTAGAGGTAGCTCTGTATTTCATTGCTGTCACTTAGCCTCCTTACCTAACGCCAAGATATCAGTCACATAAAAAGTGCATTTATTTCAGTGGACTGGCTGACCCATAGATTTGCACTGTGATCAGGAGTAGTAAAAACACAAACAATGTGTTGCACTACATTGCTTGTTGCATACGCAGGCTCTGCTTCCAGCTAACATGGCTGCTCTAAGGTGCTTTGCAATGACAACTTTGCTTAGATAATGGGGTTGATTTACTAAAGGCAAATCCACTTTGCACTACAAGTGCATTTGAAAGTGCACCTGTAAGTGCAGTCTTTGTAGATCTGAGGGGGAGCTCTGAAATTAGGGGAAGCTTTGCTGATTTGATCATCCAATCAAGTGCAAGCAAAAATGCTGTTTATTTTCTTTGCATGTCCCCCTCAGATCTACAGTGACTGCAATTCCAAGTGCACTTGTAGTGCAAAGTGGATTTGCCTTTAGTAAATTATTATTATTTAAGGTACTAATATAGCGCTGTCAATTTACGCAGCGCTTTACATATACATTGTACATTCACATAGGTCCCTATCTTCAAGGAGCTTACAATCTAAGGTTCCTGACTCCCATTCATATACTAAGGCCAATTTAGACAGAAGCCAATTAACCTACCAGCATGTCTTTGGAGTGTGGGAGGAAACCGGAGTACCCGGAGGAAACCAGCGCAGGCACTGGGAGAACATGCAAACTCCAGGCAGGTAGTGTCGTGGTTGGGATTCAATCCAGCGACCCTTTTTACTGCTAGGCAAGAGTGCTACCCACTACACCACTGTGCCGTCCCCAATAACCCCATAGGCTATTGAAAACATGAACACCTTTTTAAACTACAGATTAAGCTCACTCCTCTGAGAAAGGGAAACTTTCTTGTCCTAAAATCTTTTGGATCTTTTGCATTCGGCACCTACAACACAGAACTCGCTGTCATCCATTGTTCAGGAAGCACCCTCTATGAAAGTTTTTAAAAAGGACTCCTCAAGACCCGTCTTTTCACCCACACTTTTTACAACACCTGACCAATCCTTCTCCTCAAAGATCGCAGCATCAACCTGACAAGTGCCTTGAGAACCCTGGGAGCACAGCGCTATAGAATTTTTATTTGTAATAGTAGTTAGTAGTAGTAGTAGTAGTAGTAGTACGCCAATTGTGTTAAATGAACAGATCATATACATGTAAAGAAAACTGAATCGATTATACATTCCCTTTAAATATTTGCAATTTCATACACAATTTGTGCAAAGCAAAATTTTGCAATTTTCTCTCTCACCCGTAGCTATCTCCGGTTTGTTCGCTGTAACTTTGTTGGGCATAGTACATCTTCTGCGGCCCTCCTCCTCCTCCTCCTCCACCACCAACAATGATCTTGTGGTTGTTCATCATATCATACTTGCCGGGAATATCCTGGCCAGATTCTGCTCTGGTCAGCCGGCCTAGGGTGTTGATCCGAGTTTGGGACCCGTACAGACTCATTTTGTTCTGAGATCAGCGACTAGCAAAGCATTTGCCCTAAGAAAAGAAGAAGTTGTGTACGCGTCCGTAGTTAGACAGGTAGGCTTGCCCAACCCAAGGCCAGAATTCCCAGGTATGGCGAGAAATTGGAAACCAGAAGCGCGCGAAGCCAAAATATATTAAAAAAAAAAAAATCTATTGTATGTGCAGGATGGACAAAAACCAAGCAGAGAGCTTCGTCCTGTTTTGCTGTGCAGCTCTTTGCCTCTGATCAGGGAGAGCCTGAAGCCAGAGACTGGGGGAGGAGTAGGAGGTGGCAGGTCTTATCCAGCACTCTCCTGTGAAAAGCCAGACACACCTTTCTCTCTCTCTCTTTTTTTTTTTTTCCCCCAGAAGTATTGTGGTTGCTGGTGACGCCCTAAATATCTGTTGTCTTAGCCCTGCCTCTGGTATGACAGCTTTATTCACCTGAGCACAGCAACTTCTGCACAATGCAGGCAGTGTGCCCTCAAGCACACACTCTTCTTGTTTTTTTTCTAATTCAAAAGGGTTCCCTGCGATTGTGAGCAAGATATTGGCGTATGGCACACTGCAGTCATTAATTTTAAATAATCTATTTATAATATAACAACTATATTTCCCTTTACATTTTAGATGCAGAATTATTTAATAAGCTAAAGAACAAGGTGCAAATTGCAGCGTTGTACATAAAAAGTGTCGCTCTAGGTCAGTCCGCTTCAAAAGGGGTGCTTGTCCAGCTCATCACTGACAACTAGTGCAAAAATTCAGATGGCACACCAACAGTTCCATGCATATGCCCATGCGAGGGCCAAGTTTGCCCGCACAGTGATCCACAGGTGTTCCATGCAGGCAATCTCATTCATGTCAAGTGGGTCTGAGTGGCTGCATGGACATAGTCACTGCTCCCAATCTGGCATCCATGTGGATGCATGCCCCCGGAACACAGACCGCGTGCTTTCAGGGACTGGCACCCACATGGCTGTCAAACTTAATTTCACTCTCGGTTGTAATAGAAAGCAGGACAAATAGAGAGGGTAAATCTTCCTTACTGGGGCTCAGACAGCAATACGGTTAACTCTTGACGCTGCCCAAAAGAGGTTTTCCTTTAGCTTAAAAGCGCAACTCCGGGATACGCAAATAAGAGAAGTATGGGCTTCTAAACATTATTATTATTATTATTCAGGATTTATATAGCGCCGACAGTTTACGCAGCGCTTTACAACATTAGGGCAGACAGTACAAGTACAATACAATTCAATACAGGAGGAATCAGAGGGCTCTGCTCGTTAGAGCTTACAATCTAGGAGGGAGGGTCAAGTGATACAAAAGGGTAATAGCTGTGGGGGATGAGCTAATGGAGAAAATAGTGCAGTTGTTAGATGGAGGCAGGATAGGCTTCTCTGAAGAGGAAAGTTTTCAGGGATCGCCTAAAAGTGGATAAAGTTGGAGACAGTCTGACAGATTGGAGTAGGGAATTCCAGAGGATGGGCGAGGCTCGGGAGAAGTCCTGGAGGCGGATATGGGAGGAGGTGATGAGGAAGCTAGAGAGCAGGAGGTCTTGGGAGGAACGGAGATGGTGATTAGGTTGGTATTTTGAGACTAGGTTAGTGATGTAGCTGGGGGCAGAGTTGTGGATGGCTTTGTAACTTATTGTTAGTATTTTGAATTTAATTCGTTGGGCGAGTGGTAGCCAATGGAGGGATTGGCAGAGAGGGGTAGCAGACACTGAGCGGTTTGTAAGGTGGATGAGTCTGGCAGCAGCATTCATGATGGACTGAAGGGGGGATAGTCTATTTAAAGGTAAGCCAATGAGGAGCGAGTTGCAGTAGTCAAGGCGAGAGATAACCAGGGAGTGAATCAGGAGCTTTGTGGTTTCATTGGTTAGAAAGGGACATAGTTTAGAGATGTTGCGGAGGTTGAGGCGGCAAGCTTTGGAAAGTGATTGGATGTGGGTCTGAAAGGAGAGTTCAGAATCCAGGATAACACCTAGTACCCTGACATGTGGGGACGGGTGGATGGTTTTGCCATTGCTCTTGACAGAGAAGTCGGGGGAAGAGGAACGTGGGGGAGGAAATATTATAAGCTCGGTTTTGGACAAGTTGAGCTTGAGGAAGTGGTGTGACATCCATACAGATATGTTGGTTAGTAAGTTAGTAGTTAGTAGTAAGTTAAACATGAAAAATAAATAAACATAAAATAAATTTAATTCCCCTAGATGGATACAGCGTTGATCCGATGCTGCATCTGTCCCCTGCCGGCTCTAAGCCCTCATTCACATTGAACGCGGGTTTGAAATTGTGGGAATTCAGCTGAACTCTCACGATTTCAAACTTGTATTTCAGTACGAGTTCGGGAGCATTTTGAAAGACATCTGTGCGGGTTCATGCGCAGATGTATATTGAAATCACCCCCAAAGTCGCCAAAAGTAGTGCAGGGACTAGTTTTGGAAATCGATGCTGCACCGCAAAGTTGGCGTCGCACCTATTGGGACAGTGCCATTTCAGTAATAGGCTGTGATTTGACATGACCATGTGAACGGGGGATGAGACTGAGAACCGATCAAAGACTGCAGATCGCTCAGTTGTCAGCCTTCAGTGAGCAGAGACCATAACAGTCAGTCGCTGGCTTTATGCTCTGCCCCTCGAGTACTCACTGGAGCGCTGGGCTGTAGAGGGGGGCTGCGCCAGCTGCCAGCCCATACATCTGGGTGGATCCCAACCATATAGTCGGGATCTTTTCAGAGCCTGGACTGGCTCTGTGACATTAGCAGACAGCAGACTAGCCCTATGTCAGCTGGAAATGGGTCTGAGGAGTGCAGAATAAACTGCACTCCTGTGATCCCCAGGAGAACTATAGCAAAATTAGTTTGGGCTATACTTCTTCTTTACTACAATGTCCGCCAGACGCGCGGGCGAGCTCCCGCAGTGGGCACGCACCCGTTATATCTAATGCATGGACCAATGTACAGGTATGTCAGTTCGCGCAGGCAGGCTGCCCTGCCGCAGTATGTGCGGTGGGCGATCCAGAAGTAGTTAAGCAAATGAGTTGCTGTTGTTTACTGTATGCTTTGCACCTCCTTACTGCTATTTGCTAAGGGTCCATTCTCGACACAATACATGTGTATCACCCTCTAGTGTGTGCTACTAGTGTTAGTACAGGCAAAACAGTCTGGTTCTGGGCTAAACCTGAGTCATTGAATCTGGGTCAGGGTTACTAGAGGCCAGGCCAGCATGACTCGTACAGACAGCCCTCTGGTTCCTCCCCCTGGTATCTGGAAAGTTGGAGAACACTCCGGAACTAGTGGGTGGAGGTGAGGAGGGGCTGTTCTGCATATTTATGGGTCCTTAGCCAATCCCCAGGAGTGGGCCTGGCAGGGGACTGAGGAGCCTATAAATTGGAGGCATGCTGGGGAGGGGAGTCGGGTGGAAGATGGAGAAGCAGTGCTGAGTGAGGCCTTCGGTTGCCCTTGAAGGACCCCTTACCAGGGGGGAGGGTGCCTCAGGCTGGAGCTCGGGAGGCCGACCTGGAAGGATCTCGCCACAGGAGGCCCTTGGAGGGATTCAAGCCAGAGAGGCAGCGGAGAGATCAAGGAGACACATTGAGTAAATCAGCATGGTGCAGGGACAGACAAGGGGAGAAACTACCAGCTGTAGCACTGCGCTTGTTTGCCAGGTCTTCATCAAACCTTGCCCTGCGGATTTTCCATGTGTATGTCAGTTGGGAGGACTGGGAAGAGAAAAGCGGCCAGGCAGGCTAGCAATTTCTGCAAGCAGTGGAACTGGGATCAGTGGTCACTGGGAAGCAAGTGATGTGGTGTGCTGTTCAATCCCTACGTGCCATTTTGCTAATGGACTCAGAGTTCCTGTCTGTAATGGGTAAAATCTCCAGTACATTTTAGTCGATTAAAATCTAATGGCTTTAGTTAAATTGTAATGCATTATTGAAGCATTTCTTTAGAATTGCCAAACTCATAATAAACTTCTGGAGTAAAAATCTAATAAACAACAGGTTATTACTTATGTTTTAAGGTTTGAACATGCACTACAGACACAGATTTAGCAGTTGTGATATACAACATCTTTATAAATAAAACCAAGTCTCAAACAAACAAAAATATTGCCTTTTGACAAGCAAAAGTACAACTTGAAAATAAAAAAAAAAAAAAACAGAAAACTGTAAACTCTATTGGCTGTAATGCCATTGCACATATTACCAACATTAAATATCAAGAAAAAAAAGCCTTTTTTTTTCCTTTTAGCAGCTTAGTAGAGCTAGTAGACCCTGTCATATTCTCATGTGGTATGTAGTTTTATTTTTATGTCAAATTTCAATTTAGTGTAGCACCCTCTACCATAGGCAGGTCCTAGAGGTGTAGTATTGTAGGTTCTGTCAGTGCAGGTAAATTTAAGCAGGCCTATGCTGCAATCTAGGCCTGTTTGTTGATCTGGGGGCAGGGAGTGGTTAGTGTAGCAGTGGGTGTGACTGACATATACTTCAGCTTTTGGGTGCCTCCCCTGCTTTCAGGGAGAATGTTCTGGAAGAGGGGCAGGGCTGACAGCTGAAGTGACATGGAGTACATGTGAGGAGCCCTGACCAATCCTCAACTAGGATTGGCAGGGGCAGGCCTCCTACATATACTCACGGTCAGCCTGCTGGGGAGGAGTTGTCGGCTGGGTGAACTGAAGGATGGAGTGCTAGGAACACCCCATCTGGGGGGTAGGCGGAGGAGCTTGGGGGCTTACACGGTCATCGGGAGGTGTCCTGGAACAGGAGCTGGAGAAGCAGTCGGTCCGCACGGTCCAGGTAAATCCTTCAGGGATCACCTAAAAGTGGGCACAGTAGAAGGCAGACAGGTTGGGGTGGAGTGTTCAAAAGGATGCAAGAGGCTCTGGAGAAGTCCTGGAGATGAACATGAGAGGAGGAAACAAGGAAGCTAGAGAGCAGGAGGTCTTGGGAGGAGTGGAGAGGATGGTTTGGGTGATTATGCTGAGAAAAGATAATGGTAATGTAGCTTGGGCCAGAGTTATAACTGGCTTTGTGTGTTAATATTTTGAAAGGACACTATGTTCAGGTGTGAACAGACAACTGAAAAAAAAAAAAAAAAAAAAGACTTTTAGATGTTGAGTGTTTTTTGAGCTTCAGGGTACAAAACACTTGTGTATGAACGGGATCTAAAGCAGGCCATAGACAGAGCAAGGAAATTGCTAGATTCCCCCACCAACACAGTCAGTGTTGATGGGGGTTCCCTCCTGAGGAGTCATTGCATTCTCCCGGTGGGGGGGCCGGGGCAGTCATCCCCAGTGGAGGAACACAGTGATTACGGCTAGCTGCAATAATGGCTGCTAGCAATAATCGTATGAAAACTGACCGATCAATCAACGTGGGTACACTCAGCCTGTCCATACATGGCTCGAATCAATGCTCGTCCTTGCTGAACCAGACAAGATTCGAACATTGTATAGCTGGCTTAAAGTGGGAGTAAACTGGTGTCTGCCATTTTTACCTACAGGTAAGCTTATAATAAAGCTTACCTGTGTAGTTAAAATGAATATCTCCTAAACATGCACTGTTTAGAAGATATTCCACGGAGCAGCAGCCGGTAACATCACTGACGCATGTGCTCTTAAGGAACAGCATACTGTGCCGTTCCTTCATAGGTTTGTACCATAAACAGTGACTCCCGTATGCATGCACGGAAGTGACATCATTGCGGCTAGTCCAGTCAGATGGCCGAAGTTCCCTAACACGGAAGGAAGACTGGGTGAAGATGGTAGCCCTGTCAGCAGTGACAGCTCACCACTGGATTGCTTTGTTTTAAGGCAAGTCTCTCACAATGTGCTAGTATGCGATTCATACTAGAGCATTATGACCTTGCTTTGCAGGGTGAATTTATTTTTTTTTTTTTTCACAAAGCTTACAACCATTTTAAAGCACTAGTAAACGCACAAGGTTTTTTACTTTCATGCATTCTATGCATGAAGGTAAAAAACCTTCTGTGTGCAGCAGCCCCCCTAATACTTACCTGAGCCCACTCTCGATTCAGAGATGTTTACAAGAGCTTTGCCTCTCCCAGGACTCGCACTCCTGATTGGCTCACTGGCTGTGTTTGACAGCCGATCAGGAGACAGAGGGGGCGGGGCCGCACCACGGCTCCAGGTGTGAATGGCCACACAGAGCCGATGATCAGGAGTACGTACCATTGCAAGCTGCTTGCTGTGGGGACACCTGGCAAGAGGGAGGGGCCAGGAGCACCGGCGGGGGACCCGATAAGAGGAGGATCCGGGCTGCTCTGTGCAAGACCAACTGCACAGAGGAGGCAAGTAAAACATGTTTGTTACAAAAAAAAAAAAAAAAAAAGACTTTACAAATCACTTTTTTTTTTTTTTTTTTTAATATGAGGGTTTTTAAAAACATTTTTCTAGAGCGAAACATGGCGCTGTCATTACTGTTTCCTTCCACAAATACAAGTAGCATTCTGCAAATACTAGTTTTCTGAATGTCATACTTGCCTTTGCAAACGTAGAATGTAGTATGGCAATTCAATTTTTTTTTTTTTTTTCTTCTGTCCTGCATACAGGGTCAGAGACTCTGAAAGTATCAATGCTATCTTTTTAGAAAGGTCTTGAAAGTTTTTTACTTTCATTTACTTGCATTTTTAGGCTCGTCCATGTGCAATAAGTGTCTCGTACAAATCGTTAGTCCTTATTATAGCGTATGTTCATTACACTCGTTCACCTTATGTGCCAAACATACTCCACTGGTTACATTTATGACCCACACTTTTAATGTAAGGTCATAAATAGCTCGTGACCCTTTTTAAATGGGACCCTTCTTATTCCAACTACTTTTCTCCTCTCCCACTACAAGAGATACCTGGTCCTTTTTTTTAAATGCAATCCTCTTGCTGCACCAAGTGTCCTTACTCCTCTGTTCCTTCAAGATATTAAGGGATCACCACAAAAGAAAAAAAAAACTACTTGGTGCTTTTACCTTTTTAAAAAAAAAATTATTTCATGTCCACTTTACATACTGTACACTCTATTCCAATGTGCATAAGCGCACTACTTGTTACAGCCTTATAATGTTATTGCCGGAATTCAACTGATAGATACCACACTTTGGGATTCCGTACTGCGCATTGATTTCATCCAAAAGCTCCGACCAATGCGTTTCATCACCAACACCCGTGAGCTTACTATTTGATGACTGTTCTCTCCTTCTAGCCCCAAATACTTGCATCATTTTGTTTGCGACCGCTTGTCCCTCTACCTACAACAATTTATTAAAGCTCCCAACTTCTCTTTATTCACAACTCCCAGTGACATTTTCTAGTAGATCTTTTTCATTATGGTCTCTAGTCTCATACTTGATTGCATTGGAAGTTTTCATTTTGTCATTTTTTCAGAGACTTTTAGCCTTACACCATTACCTGAAGAACTATATCCCTCAATATGCATAAGAAGCATTGTAGTTTTGAATGACAGATGTCCATTGTAATATGGACACTTTACGTTGAAAATATTTTGGGATAAATAGTGTGATTATAGCACTACATTTTTTAAATTGGTTTGAAGATTCCATGCAGTTTGTCTTTCAGAGGGGGCACTAGTGCAAGGAAAATGGGGTCAAGTAGAAAAAAAAAACGACTTCTATACCAAGAGAAAGGAATGCCTCTCTAACCACCTTGCTTTTAATGAGTGAGAAGCAAAGCTTTTGGTCAGGTCATAGCACTGTGAAAAATCGAATGTTTACAATAGCCTTCTTAACTGAAACTAAAGCAGCCCTTGTTGTACTATGGGAGCTACTTTTTTTTTTTTTTTACCTGGTTCAGACCTTTTTGTCTATGACTTGCTGACAAGGACTAGCTATACTAAAGTCCTGTGTTTTAATTCATCTGCATGCCTTTGCAATGAAGGCCAAATTTTCTTTTACAGAATGGATATTGTTGTAGCCTGATAATGCACAAGAAGTACATAGTTCTCATTCATAGCACAAGCACATTTTACAGCAGCACATAATACATGTGTGTTGCAGTACGTTGCTATTCATTGTGCACCCCAATGGCATACAGTGTACACAGCAGTGTTAATTTTGTCGACTAAAATACGACTTAAACTAGAATGGTATTTTAGTCAAGACTAAAATTAAGACTAATGTAGCGGTGTGTTGCCACTAGTTACTAACATCCATGCATATTCACCCTGCGTCCAGACATCCATACGTCACACTTGTAGACAATGAAAATTCTTTTGCTTTGTTTTGTTTTATTTGGGGGATTGAACTTGGTTGGGGGAAGGGATATGGGATGCCCATGGTACAAATTGGTATTTGCAATGTTACAGCGGATGATGCTTTACATTGACAAATGTCACTAGTGGTTTACATATTACCTTTGCAAATGTTATAGCGGTTATGCTTTCTATTTCCTTGAATAAAACATAAAAATGGTGGACTCTAATCTTGACAGCGTTACTGCAGACCATTCTCCTCCTCTGCACTCCCACTGCAGACTTCTGCCTACAGGACACTTCTCCTGCACGACACTTTCCTGTCACAGCATTAGACATCCTGTCCCACCATCTTGAGCTGACTAGGCCTCACTCTGAATAAGTCCTAGGAGTACTTTCACTTGATGATTCTTAATGGGCCAGGGGCCTGCAGTACCCCTTCTTGGCAGCCCTAAACATTTAGTTGGAAAAGCTATTTGATGATGGACTACTGATCCCAGCAAGCCCGACTTGCAAATCCTGTGCCCTCAGGCTGCAACGATTTGGCACAAAACCCCACAGTCTCTCCTCTGGCTCTGCACCCAGCTCCCCTGGCATGCCCCTTCCAGATCTCCACTGTGCTTCACTCACCGACTCCTGCCCTGAGTCCTTCCTGAAAAGGCATTTCTTTAGGGAAGCCTATCCTGCCTTGGTACAGTGCCCTGAAAAAGTATTCATACCTCTTGACATTCTCCACATTTTGTCATGTTACAGCCAAAAACGTAAATGTATTTTATTGGGATTTTATGTGATAGACCACCACAAGAGTAGCACATAATTGTGAAGTGGAAGGAAAATGATAAAATGGTTTTCAAAACTTTTACAAATAACTATCTGAAAAGTGTGGCGTGCATTTGTATTAAGCCCCCCTGAGTCAATACTTTGTAGAACCACCTATTACTGCAATTACAGCTGCAAGTCTTTTTGGGGATGTCTCCACCAGCTTTGCACATGTAGAGTGTGAAATTTTAACCCATTCTTCTTTGCAAAATAGCTCAAGCTCTGTCAGATTGGATGGAGAGCGGCTGAACAACAATTGTCAAGTCTTGACACAGATTCTCAATTAGATTTAGGTCTGGACTTTGACTGGACTATTCTAATACATGAATATGCTTTGATCTAAACCATTCCATTGTAGCTCCGGCTGTATGTTTAGGGTCGCTGTCCTGCTGGAAGGTGAATCTCTGCCCCAGTCTCAAGTCTTTTGCAGACTCAAACAGGTTTTTTTCTAAGATTGGCCTGTATTTGGCTCCATCCATCTTCCCATCAACTCTGACCAGCTTCCCTGTCCCTGCTGAAGAAAAGTGTCCCCACAATATGATGCTGCCGCCACCATGTTTCACGGTGGGGATGGTGTGTTCAGGGTGATGTGCAGTGTTAGTTTTCCGTCACACATAGCGTTTTGCTTTTAAGCCAAAAAGTTTAATTTTGGTCTCATCTGACCAGGAGCACCTTCTTCCACATGTTTGTGGTGTCCCCCACATGGCTTCTCGCAAACGAGACTTCTTATGGCTTTCTTTCAACAATGGCTTTCTTCTTGCCACTCCTCCATAAAGTCCAGATTTGTGGAGTGCACAACTAACAGTTGTCCTGTGGACAGATTCTTCCTACCGAGCTGTGGATCTCTGCAGCTCCTCCAGAGTCACCATGGACCTCTTTAGCTGCTTCTCTAAAATAATGCACTCTTTGCCCGGCCTGTCAGTTTAGAGGGCCGGTCATATCTTGGTAGGTTTGCAGTTGTGCTATACTCTTTCCATTTTCGAATGATGGATTGAACAGTGCTCCGCGAGATGTTCAAAGCTTGGGATTTTTTTTTATAACCTAATCCTGCTTTAAACGTCTCCACAACTTTATCTCTGATTTGTCTGGTGTGATCCTTGGCCTTCATGAGGCAAACCTCTGAGGGCTTCACAGAACAGCTGTATTTATACTGAGATTAAAATTACACACAGGTGGGGGGGCGTGGCCGACCGGAGCTGTAGATGGACGCTTGATACCTCAGCTCGTCTCACAGGGGAGATAATCCAGCTACTCAGGCCGCACAACGAAGCCCATCCAGAGCCATCCTAGCCTCCCACACACCGGAGACCATGGCCAGCACATCTCGGAAGAGAAACCCGGATTATAAGCCAAAGAAACTTACTGAATTCTCATACAAGCCGGCGGAGCAGGTCAGTGATTTCCAAGATGGCGCCGGCCAGGCCGCGCCGCGGGACACATACACGGATCTGCAGGACGAATTCCTGGCAGATCCAGTCACACCAGACCCCCCAGCCTTACCCCCTCACCCCCCGGAGGGAGACAACCTCCTGAATAGCCCTGCTAAGGCTAAAATGAGGATCGATGCGCCGCCGCAGCGGCCGCCCACCCCACAAATTGAGGCCCAGGCCTTCAACTCCCTTCTCAGCAATCAGGCCCTGCATTCATCCATGGCAGCCTTCCCCACCTCAGGGCAGCCTGTTATGGACACCACGTTAAAGGACATGCTCCTATCACTGCAGACCTCCCTTATGACAGATCTCTCCTCACTTTTTGCAAAAATCTCCTCAGAAATACACATAATGGATGACAGAGTGACATGCATTGAAAATGATATGAGTGACTGCACTACCAAAGTGAATGAGGTCATGGATGTATGTGCTGACATGAGAGAGGAACAGACATGGATCCGCGCCAAGCTGGCCGATTTAGAGGACAGATCTCGCAGGAACAATATCAAACTGCGCGGTGTCCCTGAATCCATATTGCCTGCAGACCTGCCACGCTATGCGAAAGAAATGATGCATGTCATAGTCCCAGAAGCATCCCCCAGGGACATAATCATCGACAGAATTCATAGAATAGCCAAGCCATCCCACCTAGCTGCCTCCATCCCCAGAGATGTCTTGATGAGGGTCCACTTCTTCCACGTCAAAGAGAAGCTCCTGCTGGGGGTCAAAAACAAATCCCCACTACCTGCTCCGTACACGGGAATCCAATTTTTCCCGGACCTATCTAAATATACTCTTCAACAAAGAAGAAACCTGAACCCGATCACCAAAGGGCTTCAAAACCACAAAATACCATACAAATGGCGTTATCCAGCAACTATCCTAGTCACTAGAAACGGGCAATCCCACTCCATACATGACCTCCACAAAGGCCTGCACCTCCTGCATAACTGGGGAATCATTCTGGAACCCCCCAAGGACCCACCAAACGCGCAACGGCACATCCCAGGCCCGCAGTCGCATGGATCACCACCCCAGCTGAGGTGGCTCTACACCTAAAACCGCAATAGGCCTAATTACGACACCGCACATCCCCTGGAGTTAGACGAATTGTTCCACTGATTGCTCAGCTCCTCTTGACAATAACTGTTTATACCCCCATTTAGAGGTTGAAGCGGTGTGAAACACCTCCTCTACATCTCCCTGTTTATTTATTTTTTTTTTTTTTTGCAAAGTTACCTTCTCAGCGGTTTGCTCATTGGCACGGTATCGCCAACTGTGGTTAACATTTTGCTCTATTTGCAGCTTTAACACCATCCCTCTTCTGGCACCAGAGACCGAACACCACCCACCTACTGCTACCGCCACCAAGATCCTCTGGCAAGTAAACCAGGTCATCTAACTGTAAGTGACTTCCCACACCAACCTAACTACATCTCCTAACACCATGCCACTAAAGGTATTATCACTTAATGCTAAAGGCTTGAACCATCCAGCCAAACGCCACTCTCTTTGGAAATCTGCCAACGCTCTACAGAGCAACATCTTGTGCATCCAGGAGACACATCTGATAAAATCGGACTCTCCATTATGTGTCAACCGTCAGTTTCCTCACATCTTCCATGCCTGCCACTCCACCAAATCCAAGGGCGTCATGATAGCCATAAAAGACACTGTGGACTTCCAACTATCCAAAATACTAATTGACCCCGACGGTCGCTACTTAATTCTAGTATGCTCCATCAACAAAATTTCATATACCCTTTCCAACATTTATGCACCGAACTCCCATCAAAAGAAATTCCTTCACAAGGTCCTACGCCTAACCAATCAAATAAAAGAAGGTCACCTGATCATGTGTGGGGATTTCAACATTGCCCCTGATGTCATCATGGACACTACGTCTCCGGCGAAGAGACGTCTATCGCCACTGAAAAATCTCTTGTCCTCACAGGAACTCTTTGATGTATGGCGCTGCCATCACGGCTCGCAAAAGAACTACACCTTCTTCTCCCACGTACATAATTCGTATTCACGAATTGATTTATTTGTCACTGATAAATGGCTTCTCCAGAAAATATGTAAATCTGAAATCCACGCCGCAACATGGTCAGACCACGCCCCAATATCAATTACTATCTCAGACTCCACTCCACAACGCAACACATTCTTGTGGCGTGCAAATAATTTCATACTACAAAATGAAAAATACACCACAGAAATATCCAATCTTCTCACTGAATTTTTTTCTATAAACAAAAGGCACAGTGTCTGACCATGGTGTGGTGTGGAATGCCCATAAGGCATATATTAGAGGTATGTTGATTAAACTGAGCTCCCTTCACAAAAAAAAGAGGACGCAGCGTTTAGATGAACAAACATCCCAAATCAATTCCCTAGAACAACAACATAAAGCCAACCCCCAACCCCCACAAACCATCCAATTATTGAATCTACGGCAAGAACTGAAAACCTTGCTCCTCCACTCCTTCGAGTACCTCCAACGTAAATTAAAGGCCACCTCCTACGCCACCTCCAACAAGGCAGGTAAAACGCTAGCACTGAAACTCAGAGGCAGAAGACTCAAATCTAAAATATCTCAGATCATCCACCCCCACACGAACATCCCCCTGTCCAATCCTCAGGACATAGCTAACGCTTTTAGCGACTACTATAGTGACCTTTACAACTTAAAACGCGACGCTAACACGCCGCAACCAACACCAACCGAGATCAATCATTTTCTCCAATCTATTCAATTACCCACCCTAACAGGCACCCAACTAGACAACCTAAATAGACCCTTTTCTGAACAGGAAATTCAGACATCAATTGATTCCCTACCTAATGGGAAAGCCCCAGGTCCGGACGGCCTAACAGCCGAATACTACAAACAATATGCCCCACAGATAGTCCCACATATTACTGAGCTATTTAACAACGCTGCCTCCTCTTCCAATATGCCGAATGATTTCCTGAATGCACTGATTGTTACGATTCCCAAACCAGGGAAAGACCCAGACTCCCCCAAAAACTTTAGACCAATATCCCTTCTCAACCTTGACCTGAAAATCTACGCTAAGACAATCGCCACACGCCTTTTAGATATTATACCCACCCTCATACATAGGGACCAGACAGGATTCACCAAAGGAAGGCAGGCACCAGATGCAACCACAAGAATGATCAACTTGATACACCACGCAGAATCCACCGGAACGCCTTCTCTGCTCCTCTCCTTGGATGCAGAGAAGGCGTTCGACAGGGTTCACTGGAACTACTTAGAACTGGTCCTTCAGAAATTTGGCTTCAGAGACCACATCCTTAGAGCTATATTAGCTATGTATACAACCCCCTCGGCCCAAGTATTCACAGAAGGTATGCTCTCGAAACCATTCCCAATCACAAATGGAACACGCCAAGGTTGCCCCCTGTCCCCACTCATCTTCAACTTATTGATGGAACCTCTAGCACAACATATAAGATCCAACACTACTATATCCGGGATACAAATTGGCCCCGTCACCCACAAAATCAGTCTCTTTGCAGACGACGTGATCTTAATACTCACTAATCCCACAACCTCCCTGGCAGAAGTACAAACCACATTAAATTGGTTCAGTAGAGTATCGTACTATAAATTAAACACATCCAAATCTTCCATCCTTGACATCAATCTAGATGCCACCACTAAGAATCTACTTCAGGCACAATACTCCTTCACATGGGCAGACAAGGAAATCACATACCTGGGAATCCAACTCCCGAAAACGACAAAGAATTTATACCCATCTAACTTCCTCCCACTCCTTCACAAAATCAAAACTGACTCACAAAAAATCACGAAACACGAGCTCTCATGGTCGGGGAGGCTAGCAGCCTTTAAGATGACATGCCTACCTCAAATACTGTACTACTTCCGAACACTACCAATCCCAATTCCCATCTCGTTCTTCAAATCTCTCCAAGCAATTTTCTCCAAGTTTCTCTGGAGCGGGAAAAAACCCAGATGTGCACACGCCAAATTAATTAAACACAGATTGGCGGGGGGCACAGGATCCATAGATTTTAGGGACTACTACCTTGCGGCCATACTCGCACAACTTCCAGAGTGGTTCCAACCCACCACTCAATCCCTATGGGCCCAGATGGAAAATCTCTCACTGACACGCCCAAACTTAAAAAACTGGATAATGAGCATCCCTTTGGGCTCTTATATCTCACCCTCTATCTCCCCGACCATGAAGGCCTCAGTCTATGCTTGGGAGAAAATGCTCGCCCTCTCAGAATGCACCCCCCCCAACACTCACCTCCACATACCCTTGGAGTCACTACACTATCTGTCACCTGATCTCAAACTCACCAAATGGTCCAACAATGGAATACACTCAATACACCTCCTTTTTCAAGGAACTCAAATTAAATCCTTTTCCCAACTACAAAAAGAATACGATCTGCCTGATGGAGAAAGATTTACATTCCTTCGTATACACCACTGCCTAAGTAAACTTCCTCACCCCCTTTACAATATACCTCAAAAAACCTGGCACTTCCTTACAAACCCCAATCCAAAGCCCAAAGGTATATCATACTTCTACACCCTGCTTCAAGGGAAAAGATCCTTTAATAAGTTGGTCCCCCATTGTCAATGGGAAAAAGATCTTAACATTACCTTCTCTGACGCGCAATGGCAACTAGCTCTCAAGTCCACTTACTTAGCAACCCAATGCTCATCACTTTGGGAACTCACTCAAAAAATCTCGCTCCGCTGGTACCTAACCCCAGTAAAGTTAGCTGCCTTCCACTCCCACAATCCCGCGACATGCTGGAGATGCAAAACATCTAGAGGGGACATGTTCCATATTTTTTGGGCATGCCCCCTCATCAGAAAATTCTGGTTAGATACGTTTGAATTGATAGCCAACATCACAAAATGTCATATCCCACCCTCACCGGAACTGGCGCTCCTGAATTTAACCATAGGAGACATACCTGGACCTCTCAGACACACAATAACCCATATTCTCTTAGCTTCCAGACTCAATATAACAAGGAATTGGAAGTCCGACATACCCCCAAACATAAAACAAACCATTGACCTGGTTTCACTCCACTTTAGCTATGAAATGACGGTGGCCACCAGTAATGGTCGCGCCACACAAGCCAGTAAACAATGGTCGCCCTGGACTAACTGGACCAATGCTGCACTCAAGGCCCAAATTCCCTAACTCAACCCTAGACCTTCTTGACCGAGCAACATGTTTGCCATGTCTTACCCGCGCGACATTAATCTCGAATTCTACAGAAACCCAGCACATCACCACAATTGAAACTATCTGCGCTTCACAAAGTCCAGGTGGGGCCACTCTCCCTTTGCAGCGCAAAGAGATCCCAATAGGGGTGCTGCGGGGGGGGAAGGGACCCCAATTGCAAAACACAACAACCATAGTTCAGTGAAGTGCTATACCTATGTATATTTGAACGAGCTCTAGCCGATGACGAGCCGCTGAATATTACGTATAATCTCTGTTTGAATATTCTTTGTTTTTATTTCAAGTTATACTCTACGTCGTTGCACGATGTACAATCTCTCAATTGTACTCTGTATTTTTCTGCAAAAAACCAATAAAATAATTTGAAAATGAAAAAAAAAAAAAAAAAAAAAAAATTACACACAGGTGGATTCTATTTACTAATTAGGTGACTTCTGAAGGCAATTGGTTATACTAGATTTTAGTTAGGAATATCAAAGTAAAGGAGGCTGAATACAAATGCACGCCACACTTTTCAAATATTTGGAAAAAAATTTAGAAAACCATTTATTTCCCTTCCGCTTCAAAATTTCAAAATTATGTGCCACTTTGTATTGGTCTATCACATAAAATCCCAATAAAATACATTTACATTTTTGGCTGCAACGTCACAAAATGTGGAAAATTTCAAGGGGTGTGAATACTTTTTCAAGGCACTGTAACAACTGAATCTTATTTCTCCCATCAGCTCATCCCTCACAGTTATTACCTTTTGTTCCACTTGACCCTCCCCATTAGATTGTAAGCTCCCAGGAGCAGGGTCCTTCTAACTCTCTTCTTGCATTGTTGCCGTTTTAGGCCTAATAAGTAGCATATATATATATATATATATATATATATATATATATATATATATATATATATATATATATATATATATATATATATATATATATATATAGTTTACACATGTGTATGTGTTTACACACACTTTTTTTAAAAATAAAAGTCCAAGACGCTTACAAGAATGTTCAAAAGCTCCTGTACAAATACTCAAAAACACACACAAGTGTGAATGGGACCTGAATAGGTTGTAACAGCTCATAGCATTTTTTGACTAGTCATCTTAAACCTTTCAGACACATATTTGCTGCACTAGGGTAATGCCTAGACAGACTTTTTTTTTTTTTATAGAAGTTTTCTCCATTGTTAATAGGGTGCTCAGACAAGGGATTTTATGATAGGTCATGGAAATTTTTCAAACAGGCATGAAAACAAAACTGGTGATTTTAATAAAATTACTATTAAGGCTTAACAGAGAGCGATAAGTGATTGTCATACCCGGCGAAACTGGAATACATTTTACATGGAAAACGCTATTATTTCATGGTGACTGCTATTTCCTATTTTAAGCTGACAATAAAACTACCTGTGAGCCCAGCCCTGAGACTGACTCACAGCTTTACAACTAAGGGTGTGAGTTAAAAGGGTGTAGATTTTAGCTTTTCAGCCAGACCAGTAAAGCTCTCTCTTCCTATAACCTGTGGATTGGGGGGGGGGGGAGATTATATGGGCCCGATTTAATAAAGTGCAAAGAAGTGATGTCCACCATCCAATAATGTGAAATAAATTTAAAAAAAAAAATTACACTGATTGGTTAACTTTATTTTACAATAAAATTAATCCGGCCCATAGTTTTTTTTTTTTTTTTTTGCAGCCACTAAGGCTCGATTCACACCTATGCATGTTGCTTTTGAGCGTTTTTGGAGGTTTTTTTTCATGCTTGCCACGTTTTTGAGCAGCGTTTTTTTTTTTTTTTTTTTTACAATCTAAAAAAAAATTAAAAAAAAAAAAACGGCAAAAATGGTGCAAAAACGGTGCACTTGCGTTTTTAATGCTTGTCCATTGAATTCTATTACATGCAAAATGCTGCATTTTGCATGAAAAAAAGTCCCTGAGAGCCCTTGCACACTGGGGCGGTTTGCAGGCGCTATTGCGCTAATAATAGCGCCTGCAAACCGCCCCGAAAGTGCCGCTGCTGTCATCCCAGTGTGCAAGCCCCGGGGAGCGATGCGCTGGCAGGACGGTAAAAAAAGTCCTGCCAGCAGCATCTTCGGAGCGGTGAAGGAGCGGTGTGTATACCGCTCCTTTACCGCTCCTGCCCATTGAAATCAATGGGACGGCACGGCTATACCGCCGGCAATGCGCCTCTGCAGAGGCGCTTTGCGGTGGTATTTAACCCTTTCTCGGCCGCTAGTGGGGGGGTAAAACCGCCCCGCTAGCGGCCGCATACCGACGGTAAAACGCCGCTAATAATAGCGGCGTTTTACCGCCGACGCCGCCCCCCGCCCCAGTGTGCAAGGGCTCTAACCCTTTCCAAAAATGCAGAGAAACAAAAAGGCATTGATGTGAACATGTTCCATAGGAACCCATGTTAAAAAATTCCCATGCATTTCTGCAAAATGCAAAATGCATCAAAAAACGCGCTAGTGTGAATGGAGCCTTAGTTTGTGCTTGCACATCCTTTTTGTAGCACAAAGTTGAACAACAGTTAATTTTTCCTTGCAGACTTGATAGGCTAATTGGCAGTGTCAGAAATAATAAGAGCTAGTGGTGGCAGTATCATAAAAAAATAGAAGGAACACAAATTAAAACATTACTATACAACTGTATCACTGAACTTCCAGATTCTGCATCAAATTTCTTGAGTGCCCGTGGTGACGTATTTGTATAGCTTGTACACGAACAAAGAAGTGAGCTTTCAATGAACTGTGCAAATTCCATTCACTAATAGGAGTGGCACCCCTCCCTTGGCGGAGGCCAGTGGCTAGTCACTAAGTAGTTATGTTGTGTCTGGGATAGAATACAATTTAAAAAAATAGATAAATAAATAAAAAGTTGCTAGACGGTAATTAAAACACCAAATCACACTGATCTAACCCCCTTCTCTTGCTTAATAGTGTTCTGCACTATGAAAGATTTGCATAACATAGGACACATTGCTCGGATGACAAACCTACCTTATTAGCAGTGTCCGAGGAGAAAGTCCAGCAGTGTCGCTCCTTCTTGCAGTCACTCATAAAATGTCACACAGCTTCCGCATTGTAAGTCTCTAAATACCTGACTGCTTAGCAATGTACATTTCTTCTATTTATCTGGCATTTATTGTCACCAATATCACATGATAACTACAAATGGCATGTACAGTATTTACACAAAAAGTTACATATTTAAAGTGCTCGATGCACATATGCTCCACTTAGCAAAAGCGTCAAAAGGGATTTCTCATCCATGTAAATCTAAACAAATACCTCATAGGTTTGTTCTGCTGCATTTAGGTACAGGTGCAGCCAAATGGTTTGGTTTGAAATGTTGTACAGATACACAATCTTTTTATTATTCTATAATCTAAGTTAACCATTAAGCATGGTATGATAAACGCCTAGAAAATGAAGTGGAATAAAAGTTACCCAGATGGAGGGGACTTCCATTTTACGGATCTGAAAAATATAAAACAAAATAAATCATCATATATGTTTGCAAGCATAACGAAAATTACATTTACTTTACATTTCACCATTTATATTGGGTTTACTTTTCAAACCTAACTGCTAAAAGGGTCAGTCCTCTCAAAAACTAAGTGCATTTGTTCCCAGTCAATGGACATTAACCCCTTCACGCCGACCGTGCGCAACTATGCATCCTCACTGGACTGAGCTTTTTGCCGTGGGGCCAAATAATTGCGCTGGGAGTGCTCCCACCGAGAGCCCCGGGCCCCTGTTTCAACGAT
Source organism: Aquarana catesbeiana (assembly GCF_042186555.1). Classification (NCBI taxonomy): domain Eukaryota; kingdom Metazoa; phylum Chordata; class Amphibia; order Anura; family Ranidae; genus Aquarana; species Aquarana catesbeiana. Next base: position 381,737,067 of record NC_133328.1, on the reverse strand, counting down.
CGGGACCCGGAACGTCCGATTCTGAGTGACCCGATCGCTGCAATAGCCTCTGATTTGCTATCACAGTGATCAGTCACTGTGAAGCCCGCCCCTGTGTCTTCTGTCTCTGTGAATGGACCAGACAGATACATTGTATCTTTGTCTGTTCTTGCAGAGACAGAAAAAGAAAAAAAAAAAAAAAACCTCTATCAAGGTTTGATCTAGATAAGCTCCAGAGTTAGTGTTTGGGTCAAGGTCAGTATATTTTTAGACAGGATTTCTTTTTTTTTGTAAATTGATATCAGTGTTAGTTAGTGTCAGTGTGTTTTTAAGTAGGATTTAAAAAAAAAAAAATAATAATAATAATATCCATTATCATTTACCACCAAATGAAAGCCCAATTTGTCCTGCAAAAAAAACCCCCAAAAAACCCACCACACACATGGTATAATCCGCCTGGATGCACAAAGTAGTTATGATGATATATACTAACACATGTCAAAGCTGCAAAATTGGGCTTAGGCATTAACGTTTGTTTTACACATAAGCATGAAGCAGTAAAGTTTTTACATATTTTAATAGCAGTAAAAAAGGTTTCAGGGCCCATTCACATTGCCTGCTCACTAAACAGGTGAGAAGTTTAGTGTGTGAGCAGCTGTCAGTTTCCGCTGCAGTGAGCAGCGGTGTGATGCACGTCAGCGCATTACACAGTCCCCCCCCCCCCCCTCTCTTTTCATTTGGTCTTTACTCGAAGTGCACCAAGTGACACATCATTCATGTCACTGCATAGCAGCGTGGTGTGTTACAGTGACATGCTGTGCCATCCAGTGCACTGCAATGCCTGCATTTTATTGCAGTTCACTGTATCGCACCTCAGGCTACATTGCAGTGCAAATGGGGCACATAGAAAACAGTTTTCTACATGCCCCAACGATGGCTAACGTTCTTCCAATGCTAAAAAACACCAGTCGCTGCATTATGTAACGGGCCCTAAAACAAGCCATCCCTGACCTCTCTAGCCGTTTGTACTGCAAAGCAATTCATTTTCAAAAGGCGTGTTTACATGAGCACCACTCTAAAAAGTGATCTGTGGTGAATCACTTTTCAGAGAGTGGTAGAACAACAGATGCCAGGTGGTGATACTGCCGCCTCTGAATGGCTGTTTGTGTTCGTTTTGAATGTGAATACTATGTTGTGAGGCTTTTTTAGCTAGAATGCGAGGGTACGCAGTTCCAGCGCTAAATGTATGTAATGGCAAGGGGTGCTGGGGTGTGCTTGAGGATCTATTAATGCTGGCTGCTGGGGAATCTAGTTTTGCATAGCGGCCTATTGCTGCTGGGAAGGTCTATTGTTGCTGGGGTCAATTGTTGCTGGAAAAGATCTACTGTTGAGAGAGGGGGGCTATTGTTGTTGACTGCTGGAGAGTCGATTGATGCTGGCTGCTCTTTTGTTGCAGCTGGGTTGGTAGGTTGTTGTGGGGGTCCATTATTTCTGGGTAAATCTATTGTTGCTGGGGGTCTATTGCTGCTGGCTGTGGGGGATCTATTTTACTACTTTTCATATGTAGCACTGCCCCTGTAGGGATTACGTGTGTAGACTTTCCTGGGCATCCCCCCTCTTTATCTTGCAGCCAGTAACTAGGTGTTTTCACATGACCAACCGTACTCTCATCCGCTCATTATCCAATAATCAATCCACGGTGGGGTTTTTTTGTATTTATAGTTGGAACTTGGATGGGAGAAGGGAATAGTGGGATACTCCAACTGGAACCAATTACGGATGAGGACAACTCTCACTTGGCATCACCAGGTTGTATGTTGTAGCAGAGTCTCTGCTATATCATACTGCACGCCTGTGCATAGGGGCAGCCGCCCCCCTCTGGGACCCTGCTCTTCAGCCGAAGACCCAGAGCACATGTGCCCTTGGCATATATACAGTCACCCAGCATACATTGAGGCACTTTCCTCTGCCAATGGCCAGGGCTGTAACTATGCCTATTCTCTCACTTGTCAGGTTTTCTCCCACTGTCAAACATGCCCTGTCCTATTGGACCAGTGTCAAACATTCAGACAACAGGAGCAGCATCTGAGCACCATGAGCAGACCCCACCAATGGATCCCTGCTCCCTGGCAAGCAGAGAGCATCTAAAATTTACCTGGCAGCCTTCCTGGTAAGCAGAAAGACCCCAAAACTATACTGTCTTCTAGCAACTACCTAGGAGGGTGCTACACTTATTATAAACAAAATTAAATACAAATTACTTAGCACCACAAAATGATACTTGGCTCTCTATTCTCTAAAAGGGGAGCTACTGGAGAGGAGGGTAGGGAGTGGAACCAAGGAACAGTGCTTGGAGGTGGGAGGGGGCAAAAGACAAGAAGTAGTGACTCAGAAGGGGGGAGTTCCTGCACCTATTCTCTGAGAAAAAAATAGCCCTGCTATGTTGCAACTGCAAACTACTTGAATGGATTATGTTTGGCGGTGATACAGCCCACCCAATGGATATAAATTGAGAAAGGGGGACACTAATTGGGGCCCACCTGCGTGCGATTGTGGCTAGCACTCCTGCAATAGTCATATAGTTAGTTAAGGTAGTGGTTATGGTTAGGCAGGTTTAGGTACTGTCTCTTTAAGGGGTTCTGTGTTGCAGGTTCGGAAGATCCAAAAGGATTGCTGGTAAGGTTCTGGAAGCTTGGAGTGTCTATAAAAGGCAGCTGCAAAGGGGGCTTATTTTCTTTCCCCCCCCTGGACCGTACCAGCAGCAAAAGTACTGCAGGAGTTCTAAAAAAAAAAAAAAAAAACAGCAGCTTACCTGCGGGGATGGCAGGGCCGGATTAACATAGGGGCTATTGGAGCTGCAGCACCAGGCCCCTTCCTTAAAATAGGCCCTGGCTGGCCAGACTCACTGTCACTGTTATTTTCTGTCACTTGTAAACACAGAAGCCTGGCTTCTGTGCTGCAAGTGACAGCACGCTGTTCAGCGGCGTCAGGAGGAGGGGGGTAAGCACTGCCGTTTTACAGAGCGTCCAGGGATTTCCATCTTCCACTTACCCAGCGTGGCCGAGTGACACACGAGGTCCCGCCTCCCGGACCGACTGAGCCATCCATCATAGGAGCCTACCTGGTCCAGTATCTTATGTGTCACTCGGCTGCTCCGCAGCCTGCTCTGTGTAAACTGGCTGCGGCAGCTCTTCTCTTCAGATGTCTGGGCACGTCACAGCCAGGTAAGGCTGATGGGATGGGGCCAGGCACTGATGATGAGGCTGCATTGATGAGGCTGCTGTATTAATGGGCACTGATGAGGCTGTATCAATGGGCACTGATGGCTGGGCACTGATAAGGCTGTACTGATGGGCACTAATGCGTCTGTATTGATGGCTGGGCATTGATGAGGCTGCATTGATAAACACTGATGGCTGAGCACTGGTGAGGCTGTATTGATGGGTACTGATGGCTGGGCACTGATGAGGCTGCATTGATGGGCACTGATGGCTGGGCACTGATGAGGCTGCATTAATGGACACTGATGAGGCTGTACTAATGGGCACTGCTGGCTGGGCACTAATGAAACTACATTGATGGGCACTGGTGGCTGGGCACTTATGAGGCTGTATTCATGGGCACTGATGGCTGGGTACTGATGAGGCTGCATTGATGGGCAATGCAGTGCCCATCAATTCAACCTAACCAGTGCCCATCAACGCAGCCTCACCAGTGTTCATCAACGCAGCCTCACCAATGCCACATTGGTGAGGCTGCATTGATGGGCACTGGTGAGGCTGCATTAATGAGCACTAATAATGGGGCTGCATTGATGGGCACTGGTGAGGCTGAGCTGATGGGAACTGATCAGGCTGCATTGATGGGCACAGGTAAGGCTGCACTGATGGCTGGGCACTGGTCTGCGTATTACGCTCTCCTGAACCCAGCGCTGGTTGCATTATGCTCTCCTGACCCCAGCGCTCTGTATATTGCGCTCTCCTAAACCCAGCACTCTGTATTAATCTCCCGAACCCTGTGTTATGCATTCCTGGTTTTGTTAAACATGGTCCCATTTAAGACCCTCCCACTGTACAATTTGGCCACACCCACCCTATGATGTGGTGTTCTCCCCCGCAGGAAGGGGGTGTTACTGCACCTATTCCCTGAAAAGAAAAGCCTTGGGCCCACTCGCCCAAAAAGAACAGGCTGCACACGGTAAACAATAGGCCAAAAGGGAGAGATCCCCCTGGCCTTGACCAGTCCTGCATCCGCATGCGCCACCTGGGCTGGGTGGAATAACGGGCACTGCTGACAGTCCTAACGGGAGCCATGTATTCAGCTTCTGTAGTGTTGTGTTAGATCTGCACAGTTGTGCCCTTTAACCTCCCCTCAGGGCATGCCATGCATGCCAATGCAGGGCTCTTATGGAAGCCAGAGACTTCCATGGCATTGGGCCTGCGCTGCTGCACACCGATGCACAGCCCTTAAGGCCCACCAAAATCCTCAGCACCAGGCCCATAATGCTCTTAATCCGTCCCTGGGGGATAGAGTCGCTGGTCAGGCAGTTCCTGGACAGAGCCAGTGAGGAAGGGAGAGAAGCTTGGCTACGCCGCTGTTTGGAGTTAACTGCAGGGAGCGAGGAAGAAATGTTGGAGGACGGAGAGGCAGTGGAGGGCGCGGGCACACAGCAGAGGAGCGCGGGCCGAGGCAGAGAGAGGCAGCGCCGGAGCATACCGCCCGAATGGTACAGCCCAGCAGCGGGAGGAGCAGAGGAAGAAGCGGTCAGCAGGAGAGAGGAAGCGGAAGATGGTGGCAGCAGGTTGGGTCGCGGCTCGGGAACGAAGAGGCAGACCAGGTCTCCATCGCCAGTGAGCAGTGGACAGCGGAGCACAGCTAAACAGCCCGCGGCACGTAAAGCAAGAGGGTGGCCGTCCTCTCCATGGGCCCCCATACTCCAGAAGGTAGTTCAAGAGTGGGTGCAGCGGGAAGAATGCCAGAGGAGCACAGGCAGGTCACACTTATGGCAGAGAGCGCGGGTCCCGGTGCAAAGTCTGCTGCTGGAAGGGATGGCTTAGCAAAGAACAGGGCAACTCCCAGTAGCTGGTGAGTGTAAACAGTTTCATGGTTTGACTGAACTCGTGGATTCTCTGTCCTCTCTGATGAAATATTTATCTCCTGCTGTTAACCCTGTCCTTGCTGCTCCTTCTAATTCTCTGCTCTCCTCAGCCCCTGCTATTGTTTCTAGCTTTGCTTCTGCTTCTAAAATCGATCGCAGATTGCCTCACCCCTGGTTAGGTAAGTGCAGGATAGTGGACACAATTCTAGCACAGGGCAGGCAGCTGCAGATAGGGGTAGTGTACCTGAAGCCTGTATGAAGGATGTAATGCCGTGTGAAATTTCTCGCCTAGGTTATCATTTAAGCTTGTCTGTGAAGGAGAAGATATGGAAGGGGGATTTTATAGACATTTTGTCGCTTCTACCTTTCCATAAGTATTTCCCATTTACATCAGATAGAAGAGGGGAGGATAAGCAGGAGAGGGATACGCTGGGCACTATAAAAATTTGGGGGGGCTGGGGTGGTATTTTTAGGCAGAAGCTAGCTATTCACCCTAAACTCAGATGGGGCATGAAGAAAGTGGGCTTGTGGCTAAACTTAGTCTTGCCAGAAACAGGGCATTCCTTAACAGAGTGCTGTTGTCCCCACGCAGGCAGTATATAGGAAGGGCTGTTTTGCTTTTAACGAGCAGCAATGCCGGTGGAACGCTTCAAGTATAGGCATTAATGCACTTTTTGTCCAGGAGCGCACCCGGTGTCCAAATGCTTTAGGAAGAATGCTACTGTGGGGGTCTATGCCAGGGCAGAGGGATATTTTTTCCCCAAGGGCCTGCACTCCAGTGGAGGCTGAAAAAAATGCGCCCGTGGCTGGACACATATCCAAACAGGGAGAAGGCTCGTTCTCTCATTGAGGGTTTTTCACGGGGCTTTCCTTTGCCCCCCTTTGCAGTGGTCGTTCTACGTTTCTACATTGGGTGGTTTGTTTTCAGTCGGCAGCAGACAGCGTGGTTCACTACCTGGATGACTTTTTATTTGTTGGTCCGGTGGATGGTACACGTGTGCAGGTTTGCGGTTTTCGGTTAATGATGCAGTCTTTCGGCATGCCGTTGGCGGAGGAGAAGATGTGTACACTTTCATCCTCATAGGAGTTCCTGGGGACTCAAATAGATACCGTTAGGATGGAATTCAGTCTGCCTGAGGCGAAGGTAGGGAAGCTGAGATTTTTGTTGGTACGTTTTATGCGGAAAAAAAATGCTGTTAAAAAAGGAGATGCAGTCGCTCTTAGGTATTTTAGCTCTTGCGTGTAGGAATATGCCAGTAGGCAGCATTTTTTCATGGCGGCTTTCTCTTGCCATTTCGGGCCTGAAGTCACCGTTTGCCCATATCAGGTTGACCTGAACTCTCTGAAGGAGGATTTGCAGGTCTGGGCAAGATTTTTGGAGAATTACAATGGGCGGTCCTTGTTTCAGCAGGATATTGTATTTGCCCCGGACTTTTGGTTATTTTACTGATGCGGCGGGTTCCAAGGGTTTTCAGCAATCCGGAAATTACACTGGTGTTGTGCAGCTTGGCCAGATTCCTGGAAAAGCCAGAATACCACCAAGAATGTTGTGCTGTTGGAGTTGTTCCCGATTTGGTAGCGATAGTTTTTTGCACACAGGCGGATGTTGGTGGAGACGGACAATAAGGGTGTTCTTTTTGCGGTAAACTGTCTTTCTTCCAGCACATTGTGGGTTATTAAAGTGTTGAGACAAATAGTATTTTTGTGCCTTAAAGACAATATTTGGCTAAAAGCTCAATACACGCCAGGGAAATTGAACACTGTTGCTGCTCTTTATCACGGTTTCAGATGGACCGGAAGCAGACGAAGAGGGCACCAGGTGTCTGGATCATATGTTGATGCTAGTATGAGGCTGGTGACTGAGGCTATCATGGGATCGGTGGCGCCTTAAACTTGGGCAGGTTATTCGACAGCTTGGAGGAGTTGGTTATCGTTTTCCAGCGATACCGTTTATAATGGCAGCATGCCATCGGAGGGTGGGATTTTGGCTTTTGTGTCATCCCTCATGCAGAAAGGTCTTTCCAGCAGTCATCTAGTGAAGTCATTGGCAGGTATCTCCTTTTTCTGTTGTTTGAAAGGTTTACCTTCATGTAGGTCTTATTTCTCAGTAAAGCAGGCAATTAAAGGGTACAAAAGGAGGATGTTTGTGTTGGATAGCAGGGGGCCAATTTCCTTGGAAATACTAGGTGGTCTTTGTGCAGCAACTTCAGTAGTCTGTCATTCCGAGTATGAAGCCTTGTTCAGAACAGCTTTTGCACTGGGATTTTTTGGTGTATTCCACATGTCCGAGCTGGTGCCGGGATCAAAATAGGACTGCTCGGGCATCCGTTATGATCAGGTGTTGGTGGAGCAATCAGCGGTTTACATATGGCTGCAGTGGTCAAAAATGGACCAGTGTAGTAGGGGGATCGGAGGATTACCTTGCGGGCGCAGGGCGACAAGGCGGTTTGTCATTCCGGCATGTGGATTTGGAGGGTGAGATCCCCAGGTTTTACAGGGCCGATAGGGTTTACATCTCTGATGTAGGTGTGGATTTAATTTGGGATTACAATCAGGGATCGAAATGGCCGCGGTGGTGGGGGTGGGCCGGTCTTGATTTCTAGTCCGGCTGGTGGGGACTGTTTGTTACATAAAACAACTGTTGACTGGCTGCCCGAGTTGTGAAAACTGGGCAGTTTAATAATTTGGTAATATTATTATGAGAATAAAGTGCAATTGGATGTTTAGATGTTAAACCAAAAAAAAAGGTGCCGCGGCCAAACATTTTGCCAAAATGTGTGGGGTAGTTATTTAGCAGTATCCGGGTGGTGGTTAAGGTGGGAGGGTGTGTGGCCTACAATCTCATGACTGAAGCAACTTGTACTAACCTGGCCATGTTAAATTGCAGCTGGGTTGTAAAACCCCAGCTCAGACAATTATTTTAACCATCTCTCCTTTGCCCATGTAAGAGGCAAAAGATCCTCAAAGGATCACATCAAAGATTGTTGAGTTTTAGGTGGGTTTTAATGGCTTAGAATCACTTACTGTGTGTACACATTAGAAGGCCGGTATGCTGCCAAGATTCTGCTGCAATAGAACATGACAAAATGTTGTGCCTGTGCCTCTCTACCAGGGTTTATAGTATTCTCCTCCTGCCCCCTTCTGACAGAATATTTTTCGGGAGGGGAGGGTGTTTGGATACCTTTTTTTGGAAGAGCCCTTCCTGTACCTTTTTCTGGCCCTGGCCAGAAGGGCATTACTGTGCCCACTGCCTATTGGGATACCAATGCCATGGGTCCCAGGAGGCCACTGGGTACTCTACGGCTCATGTTTCACAGCATTAGGGGGTCTGGCTGTCTATTCATGTTTTTTGCCATGGTCCTGATGATGCCCCTGATCACAGGCAGCTGCACAACCAGTAAGAGACCGTCAGCCACCCTGGTGATGTCAAAAGAAGATGGTGTCAGGTGTGCTGCAGGGAGGTGGCAGATCCCTAGAGAATGCTGCTGTATTGCCAGGCTTGTGAATAAGCTTTTGGAGAATGATGCCAACTTGTACACACTCGTTATCACAGCAGCAATCGAGTCCAATAGAGTTCGCCTCTTGCGATGCTTTGGTTCGATTTTTCGGTATGTTAAGCTTTTGCTCATTCACCAGCGTACGGTCTCCTTCCTCTCGCTGGCACAACCACGGTTTTCTGATACAATAGTTCTTGTTACTCTTATCCTCTGTCCAAGTACCATCTTCGCATTTTCATCACATCCAGCATGGTTGGTCGTGACGTTGCCTTACATATGCACTGCAATTTCTCCAACTACTTGGTTTCTACAGCCTCCCTTATGAGGCTCCAGGCTCACGCAGCACTCTAGTCACAACTTACAGCAGTCGCTCGCACACATTCACGGTCATTTGTCCCGAACACTTTCAGAGATGTCGCTCATCATTCTGGAAACGTGCTCGTCATTGTTAGTAAGCCATTCGAATTTTGCTTGTTGTTAGTTGATGTTGCTACTTCGTTCATTGTTTAGCATCATAGGTCCGGTTCCATTCATGACTTCTCGTAAAGGTGCTGGTCATCTTAATTTTAAACCAGCTTGTTGCTGTGGGTAAGTCATTCGAATTTTTGTTCGCAGTCGATGTTCGCCTTTCATTTCGTGGTTCACCACATCGCAATTCCGGTCCAATTTATGTTCTCTCTCATATTTGTCTGTTTCAGATTTTGTGCGAGCACTTAAGTCACACTCACCGCACCAGCAAGGTCAATCTCGTTGGCATGTAATGCCGTTGTGTTCGAATTTTCGTTGCGATTTGATACGTTCCTCAGTGGCGGCCCGTGCATTGTGGGTGCATGGGCGCCACCCCCTGACACCTCCGCCGCCCTCCCTATTCATGTGCCTGGCCCCTTTCAGGACACATTAAATACTATGGCAGGGATAGGCGGGGGGTGTGCATTTTGAAGCACATGATTAGAGGCAGAGGCTCTAATAGGCTTCAAAATAGGGTGGGCTCGGGGCGCAGAGCACTGTGTCCCGATCCCACCCTGTTGTGTGGCATAGCAAATTCATTTTCGCTATTTTCATGCCAATGTTCCTCCCTGCCAATCAGCAGGCCAGTGAGACCTGTCTCCCGATTGGCTAAAGCGTTAGGCGATCCTATTGGATGCCTAATGCTTTGGCAGAAGAGGAGACACGGCGGAGGAAGCCCGAGGAGCCGAGCGGACACAGGAGCCGCTGCTTCCTGCAGAGGAGAGCCGCTGCTTCCTGACGAGGAGAGGAGCACAGCCCCTCCACACAAACGGTAAGTGCCGCCGGACCGGCCGCAGGGGGGGTTAGTATAGTAACAGGAGAGCCGGGGGACGCGCCTGGCTGCATTTGACAAATGGCTGCATATACTGGGCACAAGTGGCTGCATATGATGGGGCACAAGTGGCTGCATATGATGGGCACAGTGGCTGCATTTGATGGGGGGGGGGGGTTCTTTTGAGCACCAGCCGCCACTGACATTAACACTTTAGTTCAATCACTGGCACATGGTCTCCTTCCTCTGTCACAATCTATGGTTTTACTTCTACACGCAGCAAGAGCTGCTAATAGACTCTGTACCCCACTGGTGGCCCCGACTCTGCAAATCCTCCATCACCTCTGACACCCTGCATTCAGTCATCTTACCAATTGTATCAATAATAAGGAGACTCACACACTATCAGTGAAACAGTTCAAATGGTTTACTGTATTAATGATAAAACAGAAAAATGTGAAACACAGACTGCAAAAAGGTAAAAGGTATTTTTATCTGGACACTACAGCTCTGTTTATGAAAGGCAAACTTAGTGGTTTGAACCCTTCAGTGGCTAATAAAACCCAAAGTACACAGTATGATTCAAATACAATTAGACTTTAGCCAAATCACGAAATCTTTGTGAACAGGTCAGTAGAAAAGGGGGGGGGGGGGGACTGACACTTTATTTCCTATGTCAGACTCACCTTCTGTTTTCTCAACCCATAGGCCATTAACAATTTTACAACCTGACAAACAATATGCAAACTAGCATGTTAGAATTGCCTGACTCTAAAAGTTCCAGAGAAATAAGAACAGATCCTCTGTACTAAACAACTTTAGTCACTTGAGCAAATGAAGAGAGGGTAAAAAAGGGTTAAAGTGCTATTCCTTGAAATCCAGAAGTCTTCAGCTAACTTTGTAATGATGTGATCAAAATAGATCCTTGGCAATAGGGTATGTAGCGGTAGGTTGCTACGAGTTACAAACATCCACCAAATCACCCTGCTGCCAGACCCCCATATACCACCTGAGACAATGAGCAGTTATTTGCGTTGTTTTGTTGCGTATATTGTGGGATACAACTTGGTTGGGGTAAGGGAAGATACGGGATGCCCATAGCATGTATTGAATTGTCATCGCATTTGTAGAACATTGATTAGCAGCTTTAGCCCTGAAAATGATGCACTTCTAACATTCACAGTCTGTTCTCCTGCATATCTCAACTACAGACTATTGCTCCCTTTTCCTCCTCTGCACTGGCTCCTGCAGAGTATCACTACCTCGATCTCCTCTTGTACAAATCCTTTGCTGCAAAACTGTTAGATTCCTGTCTCATCACTTCTAGTAAGACAAAAAGGGATCACTCTGAATAACCCCAGTTTGCTGGCTGTACTTTGTTATTGTAATGAAGTCTCTTGAATGGTGTTGCTTCAGCAAATCAATAAGCCAGAGGCATACAATACCTCTCCCCGGCGGCTCAGTGAGTTGGGTAGCTACACAGTCTTTTGGATGGTATTACCAGAGTGCTTTACCAGGCCAGAGATACTCGGTACCTCTCCCCGACGGCCTAGCAAACGGCAATAAGCCGACTACTGCTCCCAGCCAATCCATAACTGCAAACGCTGCGTTCCGCACTACTCTCAACAATTTTCCTTTTGCTTCTTCCTCACTAACCTTCTCCAAAGTGCAAGTCCTGTGTTCCCAGGTTACAGCAGCTTGACACTAACTCCATGGTGAAGATCTTTTTCCAGGAATACATCCTTGCAGCTCCTCCAGCCCTCCTCCACGCTCGGCGCACCACTCCTTGCGGCAGCTACCTAAAACTCCATTCTCCTTTTTCTTGCACCATCAGAATCCGTTAGCAGCATGTGACCCCAGCTTACAGTATATGGGAGGCCTGCCCCCTGCCAATATCGAATGGGAATTGGTCAGAGCTCCTCACATGAGCTGCCTGCCAAACTTCAGGTCCAACCTATGTTCCAGAACAATCTTCCTGAAAGCAGGGGAGGCGCCTCTGAGTCAGAGCACAGGTGATCACACCCACTACTACACTAAACACTCCCAGCCTCAAATCAAACAGGCCTAACAAAGCACAGGCCTGTCTAAATTTATATCACCGATATATCTTAAACCCAGAAAAATCCTATTCTAGCACCTACCTAAAAGGTAGAGGGTGCTACAGGTATAACAGATTTAGTGGATTTTACTTTAAAACTCTTCCTGTATGATTTTAACTGCGTGGTATCCAGTCAGATTTAGTAGCAAAGATGTGAACTTGCATGGATGTCAGCATACAGTGTCCTAAAGAATATATGAACTAACTTCCAGTGGCACCACAAGTACCAGCAAATAGACGTCTGTATGCAGTGTTCTTAATAATCTAATTGGGCTATGCCCCTTAACCACCCTGGATAAAGAAGCTGCTGGAGCAATGCAGGAGATGGATGAAACTTTCAGGAAATCCCTCTAGATCCTGGCTCTGGGAAATGGCATCTGGCGTCCACCACACCACGCTGCGGCCTGCCTGGATCTGAAGTGCAGGCGTCGCTGGATAGCCAGGAACAGCCTCCAGTCTGCTGGAGAAGAGAAACAATGCTGTCCGCAGAGGTCCCTCTGGGTACAGCTTAATGGCTCCCCGCTGTGTAGGCCACAAGTCAGCAGCAGCTCACAATGACACAGAGCTCCCTGATGGCAAATTCACACCGGCATCCCAAGAGAGTGATGCAGGCCGCTGCAGCCCTTTGAATATCCTCTCCCAGCGGTCTGTTCTTCTATTCCCAGCAATCTGGACGTTGTAGTTTAAGCCAGTCCCGTTGGAATGGAAACTACAGCATTCTGAACTACACATCCCACAATGCTTTGCTCTGAGATTTGTCACAAAAAAAAAAAAAAAAAAGGAAAAGGAAATTACAAGAGGGAGACAACCCCACATTAATAATACTGCAAAATGTCTCTGAATTGCAGGAATAACCAGCGCCTGGCTACACACACACACACACACACACACACACACACACTCTCACACTTGTCCTCGGAGTTTCCAAATCCCGGATTATCATCACATCCTGCATGGTTGGGGCAACAGTCCGCACCCCCCCCCCCTTTTTTTTAATTCTTCAAGTTCTGACAGCCTTCCCTTTATGAGGCTCCATGGTCAAAACTCACACAATACTACAATTCGTAACTTGTATTGATCACTCACACACATGTTTCACGAACAGTCATTCAAATTTCTGTCTTCCTTTTCCGTTTTCCTTTCACACAGCCTCTGCCTTCATTAGGTACCCATATTTTTTGTTGAGAGAGGGAAAAAAAAAAAAAAAAAGAAGAAGGGGGGGGGGGGTTATACATTCCTTTATCTTTTGGTAGGATCAGACCTTAGGTGGTTGTCTGACCAATCACAGCAAGGATCTGGTAGTATTACAGCTGTGTAGTATTCATTTTAGCTTTTTGTTTCCTCTCTCTGTTTTTCGTTTTGCATTTCTCCTTCGCATCATCATTTACACCTTGTTACTTAAACACTATTTGGTGTTTTGATCATTGGCGTTTAGGTACTTTTTCTTTTATGCGAGGGTTGCCTTCTTTTACAAGCTGGATGGTTGCGATCAGTGAGCTTGGGGGCAGTACAAGCTGTTGCATCCCTTGATTATGTGTTCATCCAGTTGCCAAATTGTTACATGCCTATGATAAGTTGTTAGCAGACATCGGGTATTCCCCTCCAAGAGCGCCCTGGGCCTTTTGTTCATGCTATTGGTCTGTTCACGTCACAAACTGGGCAATCAAGTAATCTGTACAATTTTGCCAGTCACCCCTGACAAATCTCGGTTGCCCCTCACCCTAGTGATACTTCCAAAATGTTTCCATATTGTTATTTGTCACCTCATACACATTTCTCGCATTCCTCTGTTTCTGTTATATCATCTTCTTTTCCGATTACACCTACTCTCAACTTTCTCTAACACATACCTTTTTTGTAGGCTGGATCATGTCCCAGGAAAGCAGAACTGTTTAGATTGTGGTTTTCGCCCCCATCAGGAGCCGGACCTAGCTCAGAACCAGTTTGTCCACAGTCCATATCCACGGGGGACACTCAGTTACATCTGATAATCAACACCTTAGTCACATCTATCCATGGCTACACAGTTTACGACTATCATCGTTCATTTGCAGTTCAAGCTTGTTACCAACTGGAGCAACATAGATCTGGAGCTTTGCCACAAAGCATGCCACTTACAATACGCCAAACAGCACAGAGACAAGCCTCAAACCTTCTGGCACAGTCATTTGGAGTGATGAGACCAATTGAGCTTTTTGGCCACAACCATAAATGCTTAATTTGGAGAGGAGTCAACAAGGCCCATGATGAAAGATGCACCATTCCTACTTTGAAACATGGGGTAGATCTCTGATGTTTTGGGGATGTGTGAGCCACAAAAAGGCACAGGAAATTTGGACAGAATTTATGGCAAGATGAATACAGTATGTTATCAAAAAATACTGGAGGAACAAAAAAATTATCCAAAACACAAGTCGACCTGTCATTGGCTACAGCAGAATAAAGTGAAGGTTCTGGAGAGGCCATCTCAGTCTCCTGACCTCAATATCATTGAGCCTCTCTGGGGAGATCTCAAACGTGCAGTTCATGCAAGACAGCCCAAGAATTTACAGGAACTGGAGGCTTTTTGCCAAGAGGAATGGGCAGCTTTACCATCTGAAAAGATAAAGAGCATCATCCACAAATACCACAAAAAGCTTCAAACTGTCATTGATGTTAAAGGGGGCGATACACGGTATTAAGAACTGGGGTATGTAAACTTTTGATCAGGGAGGAGGAGGAGTACGAGGAGGAGGAATGCCCTGTACACACGATTGCACATTCCGATAACAAAATCCATCAGATTTTTTCCGACGGATGTTGGCTCAAACTTGTCTTGCATACACACGGTCACACAAAGTTGGTCCAAACGTCAAGAACGCGGTGACATGCAACTTGTACGACGAGCCGAGAAAAATGAAGTTCAATAGCCATTGCGGCTCTTCTGCTTGATTCTGAGCACGTGTGGCACTTTGTGCGTCGGAATGGTCTACACACGATCGGAATTTACGCAAACGGATTTTGTTGTCGGAAAATTTTAGATCCGGCTCTCAAACTTTGTGTGTCGGAAATTCCAATGGAGAAAGTCCGATGGAGCCTACACACGGTCGGAATTTCCAACAAGCTCCAATCGCACATTTTCCTTCGGAAAGTCCGATCGTTTGTACAGGGCATTACAGTTAGTTTTGGGCATGCTTAATTTTGCGATGAGGATCATTCCTCAGGGTTGATCTTTCATTTCAAGGCTTCTGGCTTTTGTACCTCAGGCTCAGGATCTAGACCTTTGGACTTAATCAATCGGCTATCGCTGATCTGGCCATGTGGTAGGAGTTCCTATAACTGAACGGCGTGTCGATGTTATTCCAGTAGCTTCTGCCTCTACTCCTCATGTAGTTACGGATGCTGCGGCTTCAACCGGAGTCACAGCCATTTTTGGCCCCCACTGGTTTGTGGGTCCATGGTCTCAAAAGATTTTGCTGATCCCTAGGTTTAGTCAGACGGTCTCCTTGTTGAGTGGTATCCCAGTAGCAGCTGCTTAGGTTTGGGGTCACACTTGGGTGGGCAAACAGTAGTTCTCCTGACGATCCGGACACAGCTCAGATCATCATAAGAACCAAGGAGCCAATTCAACAGCGTCACCCGTCCCACTTCGGTCTCAGCTGTTCATGTACCAGTCATTTGCACAGTGCCACATCGTGGTGAGTTACATATAGAGGCCATGATTCACAGATAATACATCTGGGCACCCTTTCCCGACGCCAGGATCATTTTGTGTTACATTTGACAGTATCCAGGATGCAGCAGGACGCCAGGGGCGTGGACATTAAGTTGTTCCAGACTCTCAATGAATGGTACCTGATTGCAGTTTTGGACCAGTTGTTGGCTCACTTACCCAATAAATCCAGGGATAGTCTGTTGTTGCTGTTACCTTCCGGTCCCCTTGGCACGGTCAGTTATTAGACACGTACGTATTCTTCGTTAACTTAGGGCTTAACCCCTGTCAGTATTCGGGGAACTCATTCCGCATGGGTGTGGCATCAGCTGCATCCAGGCATGGAGTTCTGGCTCACATCAGGATGTTGGGCAGGTGAAGGTCCTCTTGCTTTTCCTGTTAAGTTCCAAACCCTCAGGTTGAAATATCACAATCATTCACTAAGTTAGCCAGTGGTGCAACTTGTTGTTCAATAAACATTTATTTTTCGTAACTGGTCCGCTTTTTGTCCCCATTTAGGCATACTGCCCAGGGCACAGTTCAGGTCTGTGTCATGTCTAAGTCTGTTGGGTTTTTCATGTTAGTTGTATCTGTGTCTGTCTCGGCAACGCCAATCATAAATACATTATACACACACAAAATTGTAATTTTTTTATACTACTAATGGCAGCGATCAGGGACTTATAAATGGGACTGCAATAGCGTGGCGGGCAATCTGACACTAACGGACGCTGGGGGAACTGCCACTGACATCACCAGTGACATTAATTCAGTGATAATACTATACACCGTCACTGTACTAATGACATTGGCTGGGAAGGGGTTTACATCTAGGGCGACTGAGGGATGAAATGTGTGCCTATGTGTAAAGTGTGCTGCTTTTACTACTAAATCTGTTTCTCATTCCTGCTTTGCAGATTGCTCCCTCTGTACAAATCTTTGTTCTGGCTGCTGCTTTACAGTAGTGTTGCTATGTGCCAAGCTGCGATGCTTCTAAAGTTTATGAGGAACCAAGACAGCGGAGTGAGCAGCCGTGCTTCCCGGAGATTTGGTAGAGATTTGTTCATTTCTTCTAACCTGGACTTTTCCTATCCCTGCACTGGTGCTTGGACTTTAGATGCCTCACTCTCTGCCCATCCAAGAGCCGGGTTCTCAGGAGGTGGGAAACCCGGGGACACACTCCAACATGGCCTCCCAAACGGATCCTGTGGAGGATGCTGCTTCCTCTTCACATGGGGATTGCTGAAGTCATGCCGGCTATTACTGCTCATCAGGCTACTCTCACCAACCAGATCAAGGCAGTGCAGCTTGACATGGATCCATTCCTGGCTTACCAACATAGCACAGAGGGTCAGCCATGTGGAGGATGCCGCGGCGGAGCACACAACAGCTATACGCACATTGAAAATTAAACTAAAAGGCCCTAGAGTACTGGGATGAAGACGCTGAAAACCACAGCAGTTGGAACAACCTTCGTATTGTCAGGGCTGCGGTGGGGCTGGCAGAGGGAGCAGAGGGCAAGAACCCAACTGTGTTCATGGAGGAGCTCCTGCAGTCCCTGCTACATTCTGCCCAGGTCCCCCCCCACACACCATATCCCGCCTCAGCCAGGCCCCATGGGGTCACCCCCTTAAACACTCATACCGCAGCTGCTGAATTTCAGAGACCAGGATGAGATCCTGAGAGCCACAGCTGGGGAGCTCCCCTACCAAAATGGAAGATTGCAGCTGTTCTCATAAATTGTGCAGGTTGTTTGACTAGGTAATAGGGAATTAAGTATAGTATCCTATTCCTGGCTAAGCTGCTGGTAGTGGATGGAGAGACGGTGCATTTTACCACACTTAAAAGATGCTGCAATCTGGTTTGAGACTCTACTCCTGCTGAGGTGAATGTGCTTGTTGCCCTTTCACTTTTCTCGTTTGCCCTCATTTGCCAAGGTACTGATTGATATTTATAGTTTGGTCTACGGCTGTTATGACCTTCCCACAGTGCCTTACTATATCGCCTGCTCTGTTCCTGGGTTCTGCAGTGGCCCCCTAAAACTTCCACGTATCGATTGTCGGCGGGCAACTGCTTTTACCGATACTTACTTCTGTTCCTGTTGGACTTTTAAGAGTCAGTTGCAGAGAGAAACTTAAACTTGTGCCCCTGGTTTGAACCTGGTGTAAATGACTCATAAATGTTCAGTATCTCTCCACTGTCTCCAGCATCTCTTGTTGGGAATGTTTTGCAGGTTCTCCTTTCACTCAGTTCATATAGACCTCCCTGCTACTGTGTAGAGGGGGGCCTTAATATCCCACTGTTGGATCATGCCTCCAGATTACTATTGCTTCTACGGGGCTACTTTTGGGATCCAAGCATTTCCCCAGTTTGTGGGTCATGCGGGATGGGGGGGGTTGATCAGCCACTGCAGACTCTTTGGTTTACTGGCATGGTCTTTACTATCTATAGTTTAATGATTTCACAGAAATGTGGTACTGTGTGGGGTAGTGACTGGTCTGCCCTCTGGGAGGGGGATTAACCCTCTGGTTGCCCCGGGTCGCAGCGATGTTTGCTTTTGTATGGTTGCACTCCTTCATATATTTCTTTTTTTTTTTTTTTTCAATTCTTTATTTGCAAAGAGGCAGGGAAAATAGCAGTACAACCACATCAATACAGCGGACACAACTTTTTTTTCACATTTTACATACATTTCTACTGATTAGTCTCTTTTGAGCCCATAATATAGCCTGATAGCTTGTATAAGCTTATACATTCTTACTCTAGTTAACCGGTCTTCAATTTGAAGAGGCTTGCTGTGTCATGTTTAATATTAGGTTCTACCTCTTTTTGTATTTTCTTTTTTATTTTCTGTGTTCTTCCCTCTCTTCCCTTAATGGTGTACAGTAGTATGAAAACAAAGATAAACTAGAAAAGGGAAAAGAAGGCGAAAAGGAGAGTACAGAGAGAGGGGGGGGGGGGTAAGGGGTGATAACAGGGGGGGGGACTACCCCCCTCCAGCCCTACCGTCAATTTCTCAATGTTCCTGTTGTCCAAAATTACCAAATGTCTAGGTCACCAGCCGTGCATACTCCTCTGAGTAAAAGAATTGGAGCCAATAATACCACTTCTTAGAAAACTGTTCTCCACGACCTTGATCAATAGCTACAAGGTCTTCCATTTTGTAAATATCAGCTATCTTTTTCAACCATACCACAACATCCGGGGGCTCCGTCCGTTTCCAGAACAGGGGAATGCAACTTTTAGCTGCTGTGACCAATGAGGGCAGGACTGATTTCCTGTATGCCTTACTCGGTATTTCATGGTGATGTAGTAGAAAGAACTCAGGGGTCTTGGGCAACTCCCTATCTGTGAACTTCTGAGTGATCCGGTGTACCTCTGACCAGAAGGGGGCAATTAGCTTGCAGGACCAGAATATATGAAGAGTGCCCGCCTCTTCCCCACATCTCCAGCACACCTCCGTGCTCTGGAGGAAACATTCGATGTAGCCTATCTGGCGTGTAATACCAATGTGATAAAACCTTGTATCCTGCTTCCTGTTGGGCCATGCAAATCGAACTCTTGTAGGTGAAGAGAAATATTCTCTCTGCCTGTCTCTCGGTTAGCTTTATTCCCAAGACTCGTTCCCACTTAGCTAGGTAGGGAGGTCTAAACCCCTTGGGGGGTGAGATAAGAAGTTGGTAGGTCAATGAAATGGCATGTCGCACCCGTTCCTGCTCCGAGCAGATAAGTTTGAATGCTGTCAATGCTCGCAAGAAAGGCGCCGGTGGGGGTTGTGCTCTCAGAAAATGCGCTAATTGGACCCTTTGCCAGAAAGACAGGCTCGCCAGGAGGGGATCAACCATGATTTTCTTCCCTGGTCATCCATTTCCCGTTCCCAATAAAGTGGCGAAGTTGAGATCTATCACTCCCCTTAAGATCTTGGAATCTGGGTTCGTTTACTCCTGGGCTAAAGGCAGGATTACCAATCACTGGGGTAAGTGGTGAGGGAGTGGGCGCAATCGAATGTTCTCTAAATAATTTTTGGGCAAGTCTCCACGTCTCTCCTACTGTAGGATGGTCCCTTATGCGGACTGGTAAATTCTTCTGACACCAAGGCAGCCCCTCTAACTCCACCCCCGTCATACATCTTTCTATCTGAGTCCATTGTTTAAGTGTCCCATGGCGGCACCAATCAATGATTCTTGTCAAATGGCAGGCTGAATGATAAAGGGCCACATCTGGGAGGGCTATGCCACCGAGCATTTTCGGTAGCCGTAAAAATGATTGAGCGAGTCGCAGGGGCTTACGAGCCCAAATGAACATGACTAACGCCCGATTTGCTGCTCTTAGAAATGCCTTTGGAATCCTGATGGGGAGAGTCTGGAGGTAGTATAAGATACGGGGCATAACGTTCATTTTTACTATACTACATCTTCCAAACCAGGAGAACAGGCCTGTCTCCCATTTCCGTAAGTCTTTTTTAATGTCTCTCAGCAGGGGGGGAAAGTTAAGAGTGAATACGTCTTCCACCTTCTTTGGTAGACGGATTCCCAGATATTTGATACAGGAGTCTGCCCACTTAAAGGGAAAGTCCGCTTGCAACAACTTAGCCAAAGAAATCGGCATGGATATATTTAAGGCTTCCGATTTTTGGAAATTAACCTTAAAGTTAGACAATTTACCGTAATCCCGGAGTTCTGACATCAAGTTAGATGTAGAGACTAGGGGATTAGATATAAAAAAAAAGGAGATCGTCTGCGAAGGCTGCAATTTTGGGAGATAGGGAATCCTTCAAGTGAATCCCCGATATGTTAGGATTGTTTCTAACCGTACGGAGAAAAGGCTCCAATGCTAAGATGAATATTAAAGGAGACAGGGGGCACCCCTGCCTTGTTCCGTTGGTAATAGCAAAGGGGGTAGATAGCAGGCCGTTTACTTTCACCTGGGCCGATGGCCTAGAGTATATAGCTCGCATCCAATGCATCATCCTCTGTCCTAACCCTATGTGATAGAGGGTCTCGGTCAGAAAGGGCCAGTTCACCCTATCGAACGTCTTTTCGGCGTCGGTAGAAAGAAGTAGCGTCGGGATACCCTTCGTATGTGCTGCATGAATAAGGTTGATTGCTTTTGTGGTGTTATCCCTCGCCTATCTAGAGGGCACAAAGCCGACCTGATCTGAATGGATAAGTGATGGAATCCATTCCGAAAGTCGCATGGAAAGAACTTTGGTAAAGATCTTTAGATCTACGTTAAGGAAGGATATAGGCCTATAGTTCTGGCAGTACATCGGATCTTTCCCCTCCTTTGGTATTACAGAAATGAAAGCCCGTAATGAATCTTGTGGGAGATTTACCCCCTCCCCTGTGTCATTGTAGGCCGCAAGAAAGTGCGATGTCAAGATACCTCCAAAGGTCTTATAGTATGTCAACGAGTACCCATTCGGACCCAGGGCTTTACCGTTTTGCATACGGGCGATGGCTAGTGCCACCTCCTCTCCCAAAAGTGGATCCTCCATCTTTGCTAATGCTTCATCCGGCAGTCGGGGAAGGCCCGACTTCTTGATATACTCTCGTATAGCTTCCCTTTCTAGTAGTTTATCACTGTCTGACGATTGCTGCGGAAGGTTGTATAACGAGGCATAATATTTGTGGAACTGCTCCGCAATCTCCCCTGTGTTGTGTACTTTGTGGCCATGCTCTCCCCGAAGCTCAGGGATGAACGTTTGTGCCCTCTGGACTCTCAAAGCCCTCGCTAACAATTTACCACATTTGTTGCTGTGTTCATAAAAGGTGCGTTTGCATTTTGCGATCACTGCCTTAGCTCTGAACAACGCTAGGGACCTCAATTGGTTTCTCAGAGTTGTGAGCTCCAAAAGTGTTTGGGATGCCATGGATTGTTTATGTAGGGATTCTAGTACCCTAATTTTGTTCAAGATGTCAAGGATTTGCTGAGTCCTTGCCCTCTTGAGGCGGGAGCCAATTTTTATTAGAATTCCTCTGATAGTGCACTTGTGTGCCTCCCAGACCATCTGGGGTGTACTGTCCGGACCTACATTGGATGAAAAAAAGTTTCTCAGTTCCCTAGAAACCTCTGCCCCTACTTCAGGATCTTGAAGCAGTGTGTCATTGAGCTTCCACTGCCATTGTTTAGGCACGTGTGGTAAGAGGTCTATGTCGACAAAAACCGGGGCATGGTCAGAAAAAGTAATGGACCCTATAGAGGCCGAGCGTACCCTAGACAGCAGGGATTGGGGTAGCATGAGAAGATCTATTCTCGTATATGAATCATGTGGGTGCGAGTAGAAGGTGTAGTCCCTCTGTGTCGGGTTTAGCACCCTCCACACATCTACCAGGTGAAAAGCATAAAAATTATTTTTTAGGCGCTTGAGTGCTGCGTAGGAGACGTGGGAAGTTTGCCTAGACGCGTCCAGAGATGGATCCATAGTGAAATTGAGGTTGCCCCCCCAACACCACCGCCCCCTCTGCAAAATCTTGTAATTTCGTCAGGACAGACTCAGGGAATCTAATCTAACCTGTGTTGGGGAGGTACAGATTCACCAGGGGTACCATGGAGCCGCCCAAGACCCCTTTCACCAGCAAGGCCCGTCCCTCATTGTCACTCCACTGGTCTTGCAGCGTCCATGGTGTTGTGGCACGTATCAATATGCTAACCCCCTTGGACTTAGATTCGGACGAGCACCCATGGTACACAGTTGGGAAGTAGCGATCTCGGAGTCTCGGTATTACATCAGCTCGGAAATGAGTTTCCTGTAAGAAGCATATATGGGCTTTCGCTTGTTTCAAGTTAGCTAGGACCATAGATCTTTTCTCAGGGGTATTAAGTCCCTTGACATTAATAGACATTAGTCTGAGAGTATCCATGGAACCCATGGTATAAGTTAGGCTGGAAGAGGGGGTACAAAAAAAAAAAAAAAAAAAAAAGGGGGGTTGAGGAAGAGAGAGGGGGGAAATAGGTGTCAACTAAGAGAGGGTGGAATAAGTATGAGAGCCTGATGAAGGCAAGAGTGAAAAAGCAGAAAGGATAGGCGGAGATGTAGAGAGCGGGTCACTGGAGTATCAGTGCACCCAGGAAGCTAAAACGCCTATAGCGTTTGGGAGACTTAGTCTCAAAGCACCCTTGGGACTACTAAACCAAGCCCCAGAAGGGTGTTATCCTAATTGGGGTAGTGACTGAACACAGCTAAGGCCAGGCGCTCCCCGACCAGACCCAAACTTTAAAAAAAAAGGAAAAAAAGGAAAAGTAAACTATCTTGAACCAGCATACAGTCAAAAGGAAGCTTAAACAGAGATCCGAATAACCCTACAGTAAAGTATCAATTGGGAAACATGACCCAGGTGGAGGGCCTATTTCACCCAACATACACCACTTCTTCCCTATAGTTAATGACATTTCAACGGTGCCACTATAAAATGCACATGTGTCTGTCTAATATCAGGGGTGTATATCAGGCAAGAGTCGGCACCTTGTGAGCAAAGGTAGGGCAAAACATTACAATTTACCAATATAACCATAAGTTTAACTTAGTACATGTCTGTGCTATACGAACCATAGAATTATTACAGCAATGCCCTCATCTCCCCTCAGCAATAGTTTCACTGGTATCTCTGGTAAGCCGAGAAGACCCCCCCGCCCCCCGATTCCAAAATCTGTTCTAGGTCCCCCCCGTCCTCCCCCCAAACTCCTCCACCTCCTGACCACTACATAGCCGCTGCAAATCTATTTCCTATTGTCCCGGGGGTCAGGTTGGACCCAGTTTACTGTGTGAAAGAGTCCTTGTTGATTTTCTTTGTAGCATGTAATATGAGTTCTCCAAACAGAATTGGTAGAGCATAATCCATTTTGACTCAGGTTAGTCTGGGTGTTCCCTATTTCAGCTGCCCCCACTCTGCAGGATTCTACATTCCACTAGATGGTGACATGATTGTAGATTGGGTGGAGTATTGCGTGACACACCCTGGTACCGGAGGGAAATAGTCAGTCAATCTAGTGTGGTCACTCATCTCAGACCGGGGGAGGAGGGGGGGCACCGCAAAGTCTCTTAGCTACAAAAAAAAAAAAGAAGGGGGAGGGGGGTGATAATGCAGGTAATGAATCATGAGAGGGGGGGGGGGATACCTCCCGGGTCCCAGCGGAAAAAGGAAGGGGGGTAAGCTCATCATCTCTGAGCCGTTCAGTTATGCTGTAAACAGATCAAGCTCCTTGGCATATTAATCTTATGTTGCGTGTCACTTACATTACAGGCGGTCACAGGGCTCACAGCTCCGGGTCCCCTCTCCCTATTGGCGTGGGCTCTCTTTGTCTACGCCTGGTTGATCGACTAGGAAGACCCACCGGAGCATTCTGTTGAGTCGGACGTAGCTCTCTGCTCGGTAGGGGGCTCAACCAATCCCTCAACGGCACCGGTTCCATCCCCAGAAAAGCAAAAAGCTCCGGGAGTTCGGCATGTCTGCGTAGCGTGAATGACTCACTTCCCTTCCGGACGGTCAACTGAAGAGGAAATCCCCACCGGTATGGTAATTCAGCACGGCTTAGTCTTTCCAGCAGGGGCTTCAGCATTGCTCTCCTCATGGAGGGTTGCTCGGGACACGTCTGGATACACAGAGACTTGCACCCCGTCAAAATCCACTGGGCCCTTAAGTCGCGCTGCACGCATGATCTGTTCCTTATGGCTGTACCGATGCAGACGACATAGTACATCTCGGGGACGTTCCACGTCAGTGTGTTTAGGGCCGAGCGCCCTATGTACCCTGTCGAATTCCAATGTGGCAGGAATGTCCCCGTCTGATATTGTGTGTATCAGAGCCCGTACTGTTTCTATTAGATCCTCCGGGCCGGTGGCTTCAGGTTCCTTCATATATTTCAATTCTCGCAGTATGGTTAAGTTCTCAATTCCATCATGGAATGTCCATGGATTTAATTCAGCTATTAAGCGGTCCCTGGCATTCAACTACCTCCAAAAATTTGCCTCCCATTTGTGTATTCTTCAGGAGTTTCACTTTGTGGGCTCCCATATCCTTCATTTTTAAAAAGCTAAGGTGGGTTCCCACGATCATGCCACATGCTCTAGTTACTCAAGGGGAGCGAGTATCTTGGTGCACAGGTCTCTTCAATTTCAATTCCTTGACCCGAATGCCTCTACTGTATATGTGAAAGTTGGCCTCTACTTGCCTCCTTTAGTGGATGTTACTCTATTGTACTACAGTATGGGGTGCCCAATGTGCAGGTTTTGAGTGATTTTAACCTGGTTTTCGTGCTTGGCTTTTGACAGGCTCCACCCCACTTCTAGATGGTCTCCTGGCCTCCCACAGTGGGCATCTAACTCTGTATTAACTGATATTTGGTGCCACTTTAATCCCTCTTGTAAATAATTTACCTGTCATTCCTCCACATTTCAGACACCCTCCTGTATAGACTTAGTATTTGCTACCCATGAGGTCTTGCAGCTGGTATCCTCTATGGCTATTCTTCCCAGGGGCATTTCAGACCATGCCCCCTTACCGGTTACTTTTTTGCTGTGCCCATCTGTGCGTCAGGAGTTGGAGGCTGTCCAGACTTTGGATTATGGATCAGAAAATTCAGGATGCTATGCCTGAGGTTTTAGGTCAGTACTGGTTAACTAATGAGGGCATGGTAGGTCCCCTGGTTGTGTGGGAAGCCTTGGCTCCATGGAGAATATGTGTGTCGTATAACTTTGGTTAAAAGGGATTCTGTGCACTCTCTGGAGGAGTTGGAGTCAGAACCCCAACAGATGGAGGCCACTTATGTGGCTGACCCTGCTATTACCTGTTACGGGGTGTTGCTTCATGTGGAACTAACCCATAAATCTTTGCTTTACACAACCCAACGGGTGTTTGAATATAGTGATAAAAATGGCAGGCTGTTGGCCAGGGGACAATTCTCTGCTACTCATATTGGTAGGATTAGGGACATAGATGACAGTCTGTTTACAGCCCCTGACAGTATCATCCACAAATTCTTGCAATACTACCAGTCACTAAATCCCACCCACGTAGACTAGGACCGCTCTGACTTTAGTGCTTACCTCAACCAGATTGACCTTCCCCACTCTTGACCCAGTGCCAAACTAGATCAGGATAAATCCCTTGAGGATGTACAGGAAGCTATAGCCCAGGGGTCTTCAAACTATGGCCCTCCAGTTGTTCAGGAACTACAATTCCCATCATGACTAGTCATGTCTGTGAATGTCAGAGTTTTACAATGCCTCATGGGATGTGTAGTTCTGAAACAGCTGGAGGGCCACAGTTTGAAGATCCCTGCTATAGCTCATCTCCAGCCCAGTAAGCCCCCTGGAACTGGTGAGATCCCTGTGGAATTTTACTCTATCAGGACTTATTAGCACCTAGGCTCACTTTTCTACCCAGTTCTCCTCCCTAGATTCCCTGCTAAAGTTTATGTCTGAAGCTAGTTATTGTTTTGCTGCACACACCGGGCAAAGACCTTGAAGAATGTGCCTCCTATAGGCCAATCTCTTTGCTCAATGTTGGCCAAAATCCTTACCAACAATTGTCAAGGGTCCTGGATGACATTATCCATGTTGGTCAGACCGGATTTATGCCCGGGACAGGGCACCAACATCAATCTTAGACATCTTTCTCAATTTATCTACCACTCATGCGAACAGTGGAACAAGAGTCATTGCTTCATTAGACGCCGATAAGGCGTTTGACTCGGTTGGCTGGAAAGAATGAATTTCCCTCTTAAGTGGGACTTTAAAAAGACAACACAAACTAGTATATAAAATTGGTATTTATTGAAAGAAATTATAAAAAAATCAAAGACAATTACGATGATTATTAAAAACACACATGTTCTTGCAGTAAAACGTTGGTATGCATGTCAAGTAGTTACTCTCTAGTATCCGAGGAAGACTTTTCGGTACCCGATGCGTTTCAAAGCCCTTTCATCAGGGGTATTAATATAGGAGAATTTGTATTCTAATAGATAACAAGAAGTAGAGCAAAACAGTTTATAATGCAAGACATACAATGGCATGGCATAATGAACAGGGTATATCCCATTTCAAAGACAACCTACCGGTGTGAGGCGAATGACGCAGCACCCAAGTGCAAAGATGTTCAAATAATAATAATATTATATATATATATATATATATATATATATATATATATATATATATATATATAATAAATATAAATATATAAAATAAATTTAAATATAATGGAGTTGTCTGGGGATACCTTTGGGAAGTGTTGAGCAGGTTTGGGCATAGGTTTCTCAGATGGTTAGGTATGGTTTACTGGACACCCCGCGCTTGTATACATACAAATGGCAGGGTCTCTGGAGGCTTTTCCTTTGCAGCGTGCGACTCTTCAGGGTTGCCCTTCTCCTTCCCTCTTCGCATTGGCATTGGAGGCTTTGGCCATCTTGTTTCAGAGGCTGTGGGTTGGTCTCGGCTTGTTGAGAGGCTGCGGGTCGGTCCTCTAGAGGAAAAGATTTTGCTTTATGCCGCCGATGGCCTTTTGTACAGTGAGGGAAAAAAAGTGCCCTGCTCATTTAGTTTGTTTGCCCACTGATAAAGAAATGATCAGTCTATAATTTTACTGGTAGGTTTATTTTAACAGGGAGAGACAGAAGAACAACAAAAATATCCAGAAAAACGCATTTCAAAGAAGATAATTTATTAAAATGCAAATCAATTTATAAGTATTTGATCCCCTATCAGCAAGATTTCTGGCTCCCAGGTGTCTTCTATACAGGTAACAAGCTGAATTTAGCAACACTCTTAAAGGTAGTGCTCCTAATCTCAGCTTGTTACCTGTATAAAAGACACCTGTCCACAGAAGCAATCAGATTCCAATCTCTCCATCATGGCCAAGACCAAAGAGCTGTCACAGGATGTCAGAGACAAGATTGTAGGCCAACACAAGGCTGGCATGGGCTACAAGACCAATTGCCAAGCAGTTTGGCGAGAGGGTGACAACAGTTGTTGCGATTATTCGCAAATGGAAGAAAAATAAAATAACTGTCCCATCTCCCTCGGTCTGGGGCTCCATGCAAGATCTTACCTCGTGGAGTTTCAATGATCATGAGAAAACGGTGAGGAATCAACCCAGAACTACACGGGAGAACCTTGTCAATGATTTTAAGGCAGCTGGAACCATAGTCACCAACAAAACAATTGGGAACACACTACGCCGTGAAGGACTGAAATCCTGCAGCGCCCGCAAGGTCCCCCTGCTCAAGAAAGTACATGTACAAGCCCATCTGAAGTTTACTAACATCTGAATGATTCAGAAGAGAACTGGGTGAAAGTGTTGCGGTCGGATGAGACCAAAATCAAGCTCTTTAGCATCAACTCAACTCGTTGTGTTTGAAGGAGGAGGAGGAATGCTGCCTATGACCCGAAGAACATCATCCCCACCGTCACACATGGAGGTGGAAACATTATACTTTGGGGGTGTTTTTCTGCTAAGGGGACAAAACATCACCGCATCAAAGGGCTGATGGATGGGCCATGTACCATCAAATCTTGGACAAGCACCTCCTTCCCTCAGCCAGGGCACTGAAAATGGGTATTCCAGCACGACAATGGCCCAAAACACATGGCCAAGGCAACAAAGGAGTGGCTCAAGAAGAAGCACATGAAGGTCCCGGAGAGGCCTAGCCAGTCTCCAGACCTTAATCCCATAGAAAATATAGGTGGAGGGAGCTGAAGGTTCGAGTTACCAAACATCAGCCTCAAAACCTTAATGACTTGGAGAGGCTCTGCAAAGAGAAGTGGGACAAAATCCCTCCTGAGATGTGTGCAAACCTGGTGGCCAACTGCAAGAAATGTCTGACCTCTGATTGCCAACAAAGGTTTTGCCACCAAGTACTAAGTCATGTTTTACGAAGGGTTCAAATACTTATTTCACTCTTTAAAAATTAAATCATAATTTTAAAAACTTTTTTAAAATGCGTTTTTCTGGGATTTTTTTGTTATTCTATCTCTCACTATTAAAATAAACTTACCATTAAAATTATAGACTGATCATTTCTTTGCCAGTGGGCAAACGTACAAAACCAGCAGGGGATCAAATACTTTTTTCCCCTCACTGTATCTACATGATGCAGATTCCTCAGGTTCCTTAGGTTTTTCTGTGCTGCGTGGAGGATTGGCATTGCCTAATTAGCTGTTATATTACTGGGCGGCTATTTTGGTCTCAATTCAATGGTGGTTTATGGGGTTCCGGGCCAATGCAGCGGTCTGTTTGGAGGATGCCCTGCTGGGTTCGCTTAAGGAGCTTAGTAATCTGGTATACAGGGGCTCCAAGGCTTACGCTGACCTTCCACATCCTACAAGGATGATCCTTAGAGTATGGGACTCCACTAGGAGACGATTTTTGAACCCCGATCATTGGTCACCATATGAGCAGTTATGGGGTAACCCCTCCTTACCACAATTTAGATTGATGACAGATCTTGAGGTATGGGCCCGGTACAGAATTAAAATACTCCAGGATATCATGCCTGCTGGTGTCTTGTTATGCTTCCAGGATCTCTCCACCAAATTTGGGTTACCAAGATGGATGTACATTCACTACCTTCAGATGCGTCATGCTGCTTGGGCTCAGTTCCCGCACCCCCCGACGTTGACGATGGATCTCATTGTGGACCTCCTCACTTAAGAGTCTTTACCCAAGCCCTCTTCCCTCTCTTTACCTGACATTACTTAGTCTTGAGTCCCCTAAGATGGAGAGGTTGTGGGAGGAGTGGAGGGCTGACATCCCTACTGGTTATCGCCTCTAGAGACAAATTCATTCAAGCTGAATTTTTGCATAAAAAGATGTACTACACTCCCCAGAGATTGCATAGAATCTATCCTCAGAGGTCTCCTGCTTGCACTGTCAAACAGCTGTTGGCACTGTAACGATCCGGGGTGATTAGGTTCAAGTGGTGCATGCAGTTTTCCAGAAACGTGCCACTCCAGGCTGCGTTTTTAGGGCATGACAGCCCACTTTTTATTTAAGGGTAATGAAAAAGTTTAAGCAAACAGCAAATCTTCCCTCGCAGGGGGGTTCCACCACTGTATAAACAAACTATAGCCTCCTGGCTTACTCACTGTCAGCTTCGTGCTGTTTTGGTCATGGGCCACATCTACCTGCTACAGACGTGCACACACAGGCTGCCACCTGCAGCCTTAGACTCCGAGACCTCCTGTCTCTTTCTCCTGGAGCCGTCTCCTACTGGGACCCTCCCGACCTCCCAGGCCAGACTTCCTGTCTGCCTGGCGGAGCTGTCTCCAAGTCTGAGCACTGACCTCTATTCCTGGGATGTTTATGAAGCCAGCACACAGGTGTACAATTAGCAAACCTACCAAATCAGGCATACACTGCTCATATGTACCTGTGACATGGGGTCGCATCTCCACAGTACTTATTTTCACATGTTCTGGAGTTGCCCTAGGATGGCACACTTCTGGACGGATGTCTTTGAACTTATTAAAGTTAGTCTTCAACTGTCCCTTCCTGTGTCACCCGAGTTGGTGTTAATGGGCATCCAAGATGATGAACAAAGGCCTCCTTGCACTAAATGTGTTGGTATCCCATTTACTGTATAATGTTAAAAAAGAAATACTCTGCAAGTGGAATGCACCCTCCCCTCCCTCAGTGGCTTTGTGGGAGAATTCAATTAAGGCTGTACTGCCTATGTATAAACTGACACATTAGTAGGAATTGGCAGCCATGGACGGCCCAGAAATGGTGTCATTCCTCCTTTAGCCAGTGCTTTAAAATGGTTGCTGCTTACTAGTTTGGGTTGGTTTGCTTAAACTCCCTCTAATTTTTCAGGAAATGCCTTTTGTTTACATGGTATGCTCACTTTTGGCTTTGTCGTACATTACTGTGACTATATATTGTTGTGACCATCTGTACCACCCTGTCAGATGCGGTTATACCATAACTGCAAAAAACACAAAAGAAGGGCACAAACATTTTGTGCATTACCATTTTTTAGCTCCGAGGAGGAGGGGGGGGGGGGTATGTTCCCCGAAAAACACGTCAGCCATCCAATCGGATTTGGTCCTAAGATGTCCACATCGCGTTTGGCCGAAGCATTTCTGATTCATGCTTATTGATTTTTTACTGTCTGAGTATACATTTGTCTTTCATGTTGAAATAAATCTGTCTCTGGTAATGCACAAGGCGTTTGCACTCTCCTCTGTGTTTTTTGCAGTTTGTTGGAAATTCCCCAGTCTGAGGAGGGCTTCACCCTAAAGAGGCATTGCGTATTGAAGCACTGTGAAAGTGAAAACCCCTGGGTCTAGCGCTGGAGTCATTTTTGGAGAGTTTTTTTGTTATTGTACCATGCATATGTTTTCAAAAACTACCATTCTAGTCATTAATTACGGTCATTCTATGGGTTCACAGTGCTGTCACTTTTACCTCAGTTTGGAGCTTTTTTAGCTTCTGCATACCAAGCATAATAATCATAATGGAATTCAAAATGTGTTTTCATTAGTGCTTTGACAGTAATCATAATTTCTACAGCAGTAGAACTGCAAACATGGTCAAAAACACTTTGCTCATCACATGTGACATCCTGATTTCAGCATGCTTTGTTATGATTGGATTGTTGCTCACCTACCTAGACAACATAAACTTGCTACTCTGGGTGATGTAGACTTTGTGCAAGCAATGCTAAACCTCTTCTGTTGCCGGATGATGGACATTTATGGCTAGGTTCAGCAAGAGAACTGTGGAGGGATGGGGTTTACGAGTGATAAGTCATCAAAATACTTACTATAGTGAGTATAATATGGACGTGAGTGCAATATAGTTGTAGCACTACCCCCACATGGGAAGCTGCCCACCACCACAAGCACCAGTCCACACACTCTGGCTCCAATAACTCAGTCTAGGGGGATGTCTTTTTGAAATGTATTACTTGAAGAACTTGAAACAGGAGAGGTGTTAGGACAGGGAGTGCTCCAAAGAATGATCAGAAAAAGCAAAGAGGACAATCTTCTCCCTAGTCTCTTTCTGAAGGTAACTGGGGGACAGCGAAAACCCAAGACCCCCGTACACATGGGCTGAATATCAACCAGCACAGTAAAAACTGTCCGACTCTTGGCCCGTGTGTACAGGTTTTTGTCCGACAGAAGCTGGTCTCACGACCAGCTTCGGTAAAACGAGCATGTTGGAAAACCAGCAGCCGATCAGTGCTTGCAGCCAACTGCCCGTCAGAACACAATAACACAGCAGGGAGATCTCTATCTCTTTGCATGGGCAGTACATCAAGCTCTTTAGTTTGTTTTTTCCCCATTCAGCCTGCTAAGTTGACAGAAAAAAAACACAACTTTCTGTGCCAGGCATAGGGCATCACAGCTGTAGACTATAAGGCATTCTCTTGGCATCTGGTTACCTTGCAACACAGCACAACTATTGGTACCCAATGTGGTTTCCAGGATGCTACATAAAAACAGAAGAACACTTTCCTCTAGACTGACACTCCAGGATTCTGCTGAGGACAGGGGAATGGCCAGTACTCAGACCCTGTGAAAGCTGTCTCAGTCCAAGCTACTTCTGGCACTTACAGTATATCCTGAAAACAGACAGTCACCAGGAATCAGTCTTTACTCACAGCTGCACCATTCAAGCTTCCTCTGGACATGGTCTGCTAAGGGAGACAATCTTTTCCCAGACTAAATAAAAGAAAATCAACCAGCTCAAATAAAACCTAAAAAACAGCAGCTAGAACACTGAGGGTTAAAATATCAAATCCCCAATCGTAACTATATAAAAAAGCAGTGCAAAACATTTAAAAACAATACTAAATAGATGATAGAAAGTCCATACTCTTCACATAAAATCTTCACATAGGATGGTCAGCAAGCACCGAGTGTCCAATAAAGTGATTATAAATTGATAGATAAGGTGACTCAGTGACAACCTCCACCAACAATAATCCTAGCAGCTCACCTCAAGAAATGGACCCCTGAGTAAATCAGTCAGGTCTCACAAACCATTTCCCTTAAGGGATGAGCACACAGGATCTCTGTAGCACTGGATGGATGCTGGCAACTTGCTAGATCATAAGGACTCTCACCAACTCCGGGTAGGTGGATAACAGAAAAAAAGGAAGCAATAATATCTTGTGCTCTCCGTAATCTTTATAAAGATTTATTAAAAAGTACAAAAAGGTGCACTTACAAGTCACAAAATTAACCTCAATGCAAAGGATTCACAGCATATCGTAGTGTATTCCACGAGAATCAGCATGTAGGATGCGGGTGACGTCACAAACAAAAGTCAAGTGGTTCCATACGCGTTACGTCCAAAGGGAGCGGGACTTCATCAGCGGTGACGAAATGACGCAAGTCACCCGCTATATATACACAGTCAGCTGACGCCTCTGGCCAATAGAGGTAATTGCACACAGCACATCACCATGGCAACCCGGCTAATAGGCCAAAGATAAAACAGACATGGCAGCAATGAATGAAGGCAATACAACCGATAAGGATGTGCCATACCTCCGATGCAATTAAAAACTGCTGAACTAGCAAAGAATCACAGTTTGTGCTAAATATACTAAAATCTACATCCAAGTCGTCAATAGATTATAAAAACCAATAATAAAAATAAGTCATGTACATCGTCCCGCGTCCAAGCTGATTCTCATAGATCACCTGCTGGTAAGTAAATATCATATATTCACACAAATAACAGAAACAAAGAAAAAGAAAGAAGAAAAAAAAAAAAAAAAAAAAACACCAGAAAAAAAAAATCTAACGATCTGAAATAAAACAATATCAAAATCAACGTACATGCCTCCCGGCACTAATACTTTCGTCTCAAGAATCCAATGAAATTCTCTACGGCTAAGCTGACGAATGAAGTTACCACGTCTCCAGCATTTTATAACTTTTTCAATACCCCAGAATTTCAAACCTCTGGGGCTTTGATTGTGAACCAACTTAAAGTGCCTAGACACACTGCATTCTTAAACCCTTTTTGATGTTGTTCACATGCTCTCCTAATCTGGCATGAAGGGGTCTGGATGTCCTACCTATATATTGAAGACCATAAAATCATACTCAAGTATGTAAACAACACCAATTGTAGCACAACTTATGAGTTGACCAATCTTGTATTGTTTATTAGTGGTCACCTGGAGCTAGTCAGTCACAAAGGGAAGGGGCTTTTTTTTATAGATGAAAGCTGGTCGCTGTGGTAGTGTTTCTAATTTTAAGATGGTTTTAAACTAACACTGGTTTCCTTGATCTTATTGGAAACCAATGATGCTCTATCCATAGCCCATACTTTCTCTCACTGTCCAAAGAACTTTTATCGTATCCTTTTTGCTGGAATCTGGATGACAACACTTGGGACTGTGTGATAAAATCCTCTTCTTCTGTGCAATTACGTCTAAGCCTGACAAAATAACTCCTGGGGATGTTACACAACCATGATTTATGGTGGCAACTCCCCAATGGAATAAATGCGTTCTGATCGGTAGGCTTGAGGTAATTGCACAAACGAAAATGTTCATTGTCCTTCCATATTTCAAGATCCAGAAATACCATGCTCTCTGTACTGATATTCCAGGTAAGCTGTATGTTCTTGGTATTATTATTCATCATATGAATGAAAAGATCCAAACTGGATCGATCTCCCTCCCAAATCATAAGGAGGTCATCTATACACAGATGAACGCATGTGTACTAGCTCGCTTGGAGGTTTTTACAATACAGATCTGTATATAAAAGCACACCTCATGCTGCCTTAAATGACACAGGTGGCTGGAAGCAACAGGAGAAGACAGTCTGAGCTGTAAACCAGGAAGCGTGTCTGGGGATAGGGCTCAGGGCAGCCAAAAGGTCTGCAGGTTGCTGTGTTGTGGCTGGGCAAAGTGTGCCTAAATTAGAGCATGTGGAGGAGGCTACTGCAGGGGTGCCAGAGGACTGTGTGCCATAATACAGTTCCAGTGTTGCTAGGAAAGAAGAAGAGACCAGGAGGCTGCTGCTGTGCTGTGGTCAGAGCTGCTGCGTGTGCCAAGGGTTCAGAGAGGGAATTCTGGCAGAGCAACTTAGGGCAGCATCACAAGAATAGTTCCATGGGTCACCACCAGGGAGGTGCAGGCTTGAGAGGAAGCCCAGAGCCCTGTGGGATGCCTTTCGCCTGACCCCATCTAGGTGCAGAGATCACAGAGGTCTTCATCCAGTCAAAGATACTGCAGCCCAATACACATCCATCCTGTCCGTAGAAATGGCTGTTGAGGAACAGACTGCACTCAATGGGACATCACCAGAGCATCAGGGTGGTGAAAAGCTTAAAGGACTACAACTGTGTTTTTATTAGCTGTTTTACTAATTGCTTAGTCAAGGACAGAGACTCAGATAGGATATTCTCCATTAGAGTTTTTTTATTGTGCTGTCTGATATTGCCTGTGCTAGCAGTTGAGAATGTTCTAACACGGTCTGTGTTGAATTGAGCAACTCAAAATTACCCTTTGAGTGCTTTTACTTATTTTAGTAAAGTCCATTCAACTGTTACTGGTGTGTCTGTAATTGTTAAAAGCCAGGTATAGGGAATGTCATTAGCACAAGGGCCCGACAAATGGCTCCTGAGGGAGTAGCGCTACAATATATCCATCTGCTAACTATTATAATGACAGGTCCCACCACTGAAGAAGTTCTAAGGGAGATATCTGCCCATCAATGGGTTATCTTTCATGAGTCACCTAATTTCATAAAATGCATACACACACACACACACAAAATGTAAGATTATATACCCCTTAGGCTTGTCAAGTCTATGTTGACTGCTGCAGCTCTACTCAACCTGTTTTTCTTCTATAAATTCCCACAAGGACCTGTTATTTTACTGTATAGACAGCTGCCAAATATGCACAACATACAATGACATGGTTTTTCTAAAATACAGCCATTATTTGTCTTAATTAGCTTAAGCAAAAAGTGCAATTAGTACAAAGTTGCCCCCCCCCCCCCAACACAACACGCAACCAAGGTCTAAAAGCATGCTTTCCAGGGTAAAATAATGCTTTTTCTAGCTGCAACTCCTGTGACACAAGAATTGATTAAAAAGATTAAGAGAACCCATTCTTTGCCCAAAACTAAACGCCCTTGCAAAATATACACTGCTCAAAAAAATTTAAAAGGAACACTTTGAAAAACACATCAGCTCTCAATGGGGAAAATATATCATGCTGGATATCTATAATATACTGATACGGACTGGGTAATGTGTTAGGAACGAAAGAATGACACATTGTTTGATGAAAATGAAAATTATCAACCTACAGAGGGCTGAATTCAAAGACACCGATAAAATCAAAGTGAAAAAATGATGCAGCAGGCTAGTCCATTTTGCTGAAATTTCATTGCAGCAACTCAAAATATGGTACTCAGTTTGTATGGCCCTCACATGCTTGTTTGCATGCCTGAAAACTTTGGGGCATGCTCCCAATGAGACAACGGATGGTGTCCTAGGGTATTTCCTCCCAGATGTGGACCAGGGCATCATTGAGCTCCAGAACTAACCGAGTCGCAACCTGGTCAGATGGACCGAAACATAAATTTCCCAAAGGTGTTGTATTGGATTTAGGTCAGGCGAACATGGGTGCCTTCCAATAGTATCAATTTCTTCATCCTCCAAGAGCTGGCTGCATATTCTCACCACATGAGGCTGGGCATTGTCGTGCACCAGGAGGAACCCAGGACCCACTGCACCAGCGTAGGACCTGACAATGGGTCCAAGGATTTCATCTTGATACCTAATGGCAGTCAGGAAGCCTGTAGGAGGTCTGTGTGTCTATCCATGGATATGCCTTTCCAGACCATTACTGATCCATCACCAAACTGGTCATGCTGAACGATGTTACAGGCAGCATAACGCTCTCCGCGGCTTCTCCAGACCCTTTCACATCTGTCACATGTGCTCAGGTGGAACCTGCTCTCATCTGTGAAAAGCACAGGGTGACAGTGGCGGACCTGCCAAGTCTAGTGTTCAATGGCAAATGCCAATTATGCTCCACAGAGCCAGGTAGTGAGCACAGGGCCCACTAGAGGATGTCAGGCCCTAAGGCCACCCTCATGAAGTCAGTTTCTGATTGTGTGGTTAGAGATATTCACACCAGTGGCCTGCTGGAGGTCATTTTGTAGGTCTATTGTAGGGCCGTTGTTCTATTGCTAGGTGACCAGCACATCCCTGTACCTTTAAAGGAGGGGTGGGCTCCCTCCTGCACTTAATCTATACATTATATGTGTGTTCCAACTCAGGAGACTCAAAATTTTAGAGTTAGGACTGCAGTACACTGGGGTTCTGTGATGTGACCGCTGCAGCTTACACATGTATTTGCAAACGTGTACAAATTAAACCCCTTACTTTTAAAGTGGATTGTTAGACAAGGTCAATTCAGTTTGTTGCAGGCTGGCAAGTAAGTTGGGAATTTTTGTTTTTTGTTTTTTGACAGTCTTTAAACCCACATTATTAAAAGCTGTCAGTACATGATGTTCATACTCAATCACTATAGGATTTGTTTTCTGTATTCTGCAAAACACTAGTTGATACTGCTTTTCACTGTCCCTTCCTCCTTGTCTGTGTCCCTGCTGCAACCTGAGAATGTGTAGACTCATCTTTGACACATCTGAGCATGCTTCAGTT
The DNA here is from genome assembly GCF_042186555.1 of Aquarana catesbeiana. Classification (NCBI taxonomy): domain Eukaryota; kingdom Metazoa; phylum Chordata; class Amphibia; order Anura; family Ranidae; genus Aquarana; species Aquarana catesbeiana. The sequence continues at coordinate 381,699,775 of NC_133328.1, read as the reverse complement.
TCCTTCCAAGTTGTAAATGTCCCCCTTTTTCTTATATGTGTAGCCCACACAATTATGGAATCACACATGCGGGCATATACACTCTGATTAAAATGACAGCCCACTCCCTCCCTCCTCCTCCATGCCCACTAAAAACAGTTGTACGCTATGGGGGTGGGATATTACATGTAGATTTATGTAGGCATTGCCTCCCTGTAATCCTAAGCACATACAAACAATAGACACAAGCTATAAGGGTGTGAAACAGGCTGTGAATGGTAGAACCAGGGCCGATCCTAGGGTCACTGATGCCTCCGTGCAGAAATATTTCTGGCTCCCCAACATGGGCGTGGTCATCTTATTAACTTCTCCCCGTTATAAATGTTTCTAAGGCAACAACTCATACACAGAGATGCTCCCCTAAGGAGTCTTCATTACCCGGGGATCCTCCCAAGATCTCTTCACAATAAACAAATTACAGAAAGAGAGTACACTAATGGGACTTGGAGGGTGGGGTCTCTCTGATGGACACAGAAAGGGCTTCTGTTAGAGAGTCTGGTAGAAAGAGCCCCCAGACAAACTACAGACATAGTACAGGAGACAGTCAGAGACTGCGGAAATGATACAAGATATCAATGCATCAAATGCAGCCTACCAGTGCCCACCAAATGCAGCCTACCAGTGCCCACCAAATGCAGCCTACCAGTTCCAACCAAATGCAGCTCATCAGAGGCCACCAATTGCCACCTACCAGTGCCTCTGGATCACACAGAGCGGCGACAATCTCCTGCTGTCACAGAGCTTGGATTTGAATCTCGTGGGCGGCCACTGTAACAAAGTCCTGCCTCCTAATCTAGCTTGCGGCTTCTATGATACAGGTGACACTGATTCAATTTCACTCCATTGGATCAGTGTTCTGTCTACCTCACAAGAGGCGGGACTTTGTTACAGTGCCGCCGGGCATTTCAGACCAAATCTCATGTGGTGTGTGGGACACACACAAGCAGTGGCATCACTAGGATTGGCGTTACCTCGTGCAGTAAAACATGGTGTCACCCCCCTCCTATTTTTGGGCCAGCAGCCCAGCATTGAAGCTCGTTGGCGCATGTTGCGGCAGTCAGTAAGACCTACAGCAGTGGTTCTCAACTCCGGTCCTCTGTACCCACTAACAGGCCAGAATTTAAGTATTACCTTGGGGAGAGGCAGACTAGAATACTGCAATCACTGAGCAGCAAATGATATCACCTGTGATGAATTTCAGTTATCATGCAAACCTGGCCTGTTAGTGGGTCCCGAGGACAGGAGTTGAGAACCACTGGCCTAGTGGATAGCAGGTTAGGCACTTTCCAATTTCTCAGTCCCTAGGAGCAGTAATGGATAATGGCCAACAGACCCTCTTACCAGACCCAGCGAAACTGCAGCAGTGATCCCTCCGGCTGGATGTTCGCTCACTCTGGTCAGTAGTGTAGCATGTCCATACCCTGGCAGTGGCTCAGTCTTTTTCTCTCTGGTGGTGCTGGGCAGCAGCGTGGCCCCCTCTCTGGTGGTGCCGAAGAGGGTGAGACATTACCCAGGTATCTGTGCTCACCAGTGCCGCCTTATCAGCGCACATCAATGAATGAGAAAAAAAATTACCTGTTTGCAACATTTTTATGTATCCTTCCTGTATTTCAAAGGCTTCTTTTCACCCCCCTTTTTTTTTGTGACCAGCAGCATAGGACTAAAGCTCCTCCCACAGACGTTTACTTGTATATTCATTATGAAAAAAGAGACTTCGATTTTTTTTTTTTTTAAATTCAAATAAACACAGTGCCATCATCCATATACATAAAGAGAAGGGATAATGTAAATTAATCAGTGTGCATTTAGTAGCATTTTAATCATTGCCTACTCTGTCTAAAACTAAAAGGAAATGGTGCTGGATTTACATCCACTTTACTTCCAGTGCTGGGAACTTCCAAGTGACCTTGTTCTGTGTATTCTTATTTGTAATGTAAACATTTGTCTGCAGTGTGGAGAAAAGGAAAAATTCTATTTTAGCCCATGTATTCTTTTCTACCTCCCTCCTTCAGCAAATTGAACATTGGATATGCTTACCTACAACACTGTTCTCTGGAGATCTTTGTGAGGCTGACCTGGTGCTGTACAGGATCTGGTTGATACCATTAGACATCTATTTGTCTTTAGGTGTACATGCTGTGGTTTTATGTTTTTTTTTTTTTTTTTAGTAAAAATAGATTAACAGGTTGACAGATACTCTTAGGAATCACTAAAGGCTACACCATACACGTACAGGTCAGAGGATTTCTAAAGACCTAATGCAGCCCATACATTGTTTTTTTTTTTTACGTTCAACACACTGACCTGATTCCCCCATCCACACATTCGAGGTGGGAGGCAAAACATCTCTGTTTGCTGCATTTCCAACTAAAGGGGAGGGAGCAATTGAGGGGCAGTAAAAAATGAAAATCAACTGCATGGTTTTACCCCCCCCCAACCGTTAAGCCATTAAAAGCATACCGAGATAACAAATAGGGACATCTTTCAGCAGAATGTAAGAAAAGCAAATACGTCTGTCACTCTCGCCAAATAATCGATATGCAAAAAAAAAAAAATTTTTTTTCAAAATCCATACCACCGCTTTTTTTTTGCCGAGTTTTTAAAATAGCAAATGAAGTAAATTATACAGAGGATGAAAGGTTTAGGGCCTTTCATGCTGACGCATTACAATAGCACACAGTAAAATTACCATACATTACCGCAATGTTAACACATAAACCCATGGTGTAGTGCGTTGCAATGCCATTTATTTTGAATAGCACCCCAACGTAGTACTATGATATAGTGCAAGGCACCTGCATTGCAGCACTCCACAGTGCACATGCCCATTTAGGAGCTGTCTAAATGCAGGGTCTCCCAGTGCACAACACGAGACTTATTTCAGAAAAGCAAACACACCAGAATAACAATATATATATATATATTGTATATTTTTTTTTTAAAAAAGGTGAGTTATTTTCAGCTAAATCCAACATGTATTGAAATTTGCAGTCGCAGGTCTAAAACAGAGGCCATTACAGCTGTGTAAATAGAGCCTATAGTGTGAATCGACCCTTAGGCTGGGTTCACACTGATGTGATGCAGGAACCACAGCGATTCCTGTGCAGGCTCCCACATTGCATTTGACTCGCAGGCAGTTCACACTGCTCTCTGCTGCGGGTGTCAATGTAAAGTTAACGACACCCCCAAATTGGTCCGTAGAATGCAATGCAAACTGTGAAATCAGACAGGAATCGGATTGCATGGGTCTGAACAGCCATGTGATCTGATTCCAGTTTGGACCAAAAAAAGGGTCCTGCAACATTTTGGTCTGAATTCGATGCAATGTGATTTCAGCCAAACTGTATGGCTGAATTTGCATCGCACAGACATCACATGCGATGTGCACAGCAATGCGAATCACATGCAAGGTCTGGCATCGCATAAGTGTGAACCCAGTCTAAGTGTAGTTTAAAATCTTTGGTAGTTAAATTGTGGATTTTTTTTTTTTTTTTTTATAAAAAGGTCTATGCAGAAAACCAAAAAATGGGACAACTGAGGAGGAAACAGGATTTGGTTCCAAATGAGAGAGAGTTGGAAAGTATATTAAAGCCAGCAGTAAAAACAGCAGTGGAAACAGCAGACCTGCTTTTCTTTGCCTAAAAGAAAGGCTGAATTCACACCTTGTGTTGCATGTACAGTATGTTTCTCCTGACAAGATTAAAGTTTTTTCATCAATCCTCTGAAGTCCATGCATTTACTACTCTAAAGGATACAAAGGAAGAAAATGCCTTCATTTAAATACACAAATGCTTTGTAAAAAAAAAAATAAAAAACATATTATGCTCTGTGGATCAATAAGTTTACTAGATTTCTCTCTTTTTTTTATTTTACTAATATACAGTATGCTTACTTTTAATTAGGAAACCTGAAAATAAACTATTACCTTACTGGGTGCATGATACTTGCTGTCTCTGTGTGTCTCTCCAAACACAGGTTCAAGTAGACCTCATTAAGCTAAATTGTTAACCTCTTCACTGTTCCACTGAAGATAGTTCAGATCTCTGAGTCTTTAACACTTAGGCCTGATTTACACCTATGCAGCTTGCAGTTTGCATATTCCAGATGCATTTTGCGTTTTTCAATACATGTTTTTGATCTATTTAAGTCTATGGAACCAAAAACTGGAAAAACGTCCCTGGCACTTTCCATAAAATGTAAAGATTTGAACTACATCCATAGGAAACCATGTTAAATGAACTGTAGTGTGTTTTCTGCAAAACTGAAAATGCACTAAAAAATGCATAGGTGTGAACCAGGCCTAAGGGCGCTTTCACACTGCTCTGCTGCGATTTAGCCACAGCGACGTGTACGCACAATAAACTTATATTATGTTCTGTGTTTTTAGTGAGTTTTCTGAAAGTGCATCAAAGGTCCTGTATGTGGCATCTTTGGTGCGCTTTCGGAAAACTCTGGACCATGGGACAGCGTGGGTAACCTGCACAAAACCATAGAAACACTGTGCTGCTCTCACGCTGCAGCCAAACTGCAGCGGGGCAGTGTGAAAGCACCCTTAAACATAGTACCTTTAGGCTTGATTTACATTTTGCAGAAATTCAGGGAAACTTTTTAATATGGGTTCCTATGGAACATGGTCACATCAATGCATTTTTGTGCCTCTGTGCTTTGGGAAAGGGTTGGAGACTTTTTTCCTGCAAAATGCAGCATTTTGCATGTAATAGACTTCAATGGACCCGCATCCAAAATGCAAGTACCACGTTTTTGCCACGATTTGCGTTTTGCGATTTCAGTTGGTTTTTTTTTAGCTGTACATTCACTGTATATACAGTTGTGCTCATAAGTTTACATACCCTGGCAGAATTTATGATTTCTTGGCCATTTTTCAGAGAATCACTTTTTCACAAAAAAACTTGTCTTTCACTCATGGTTAGTGTTTGGCTGAAGCCATTTATTATCAATCAACTGTGTTTACTCTTTTTAAATCATAATGGCAACAGAAACTACCCAAATGACCCTGATCCTAAGTTTACATACCCCAGTTCTTAATACTGTGTATTGCCCCCTTTAACATCAATGACAGCTTGAAGTCTTTTGTGGTATTTGTGGATGAGGCTCTTTATCTTCTCAGATGGAAAAGCTGCCCATTCCTCTTGGCAAAAAGCCTCCAGTTCCTGTAAACTCTTGGGCTGTTGTGCATGAACTGCACGTTTGAGTTCTCACCAGAGTGGCTGAATGATATTGAGGTCAAGAGACTGAGATAGCCACTCCAGAACCTTCACTTTATTCTGCTGTAGCCAATGACAGATCGACTTGGCCTTGTGTTTTGGATGTTTTGGATCATTGTCATGTTGGAATGTCCAAGTATGTCCCATGCTCAGCTTCCTGGCTGATGAATGCAAATGTTCGTCCAGTATTTTTTTGATAACATACTGCATTCATCTTGCCAACAATTGTGACCAAATTTCCTGTGCCTTTGTAGCTCACACATCCCCAAAACATCAGCGATCCACCACCGTACCTTTCATCATAGGCCTTGTTGACTCCTCTCCAAATGTAGCGTTTATGGTTGTGACCAAAAAGCTCAATTTTGGTCTTATCACTCCAAATGACTTTGTGCCAGAAGGTTTGAGGCTTGTCTCTGTGCTGTTTGGCGTATTGTAAGCGGGATACTTTGTGGCATTTGGGTAGTAATGGCTTTCTTCTGGCAACTCAACCATGCAGCCCATCTTTCTTCAAGTGTCTCCTTATTGTGCATCTTGGAACAGCCACACCACATGTTTTCAGAGAGTCCTGTATTTCACCTGAAGTTATTTGTGGGTTTTTCTTTGCATCCCGAACAATTTTCCTGGCAGTTGTGGCTGAAATTTTAGTTGGTCTATCTGACCGTGGTTTGGTTTCAACAGAACCCTTCATTTATCACTGCTTGATTAGAGTTTGAACACTGCTGATTGGCATTCTCAATTCATTGGATATCTTTTTATATCCCTTTTCTGTTTTATACAGTTCAACTACCTTTTTCCGCAGATCCTTTGACAATTCTTTTGCTTCCCCCATGACTCAGAATCCAGAAACGTCAGAGCAGCAATGGATGAAAGATGCAAGGGTCTGTCAGCATTACAGAAACTCATTGACCTCTTATACACACACTAATTACAAGCAAACAAATCACAGGTGAGGATGGTTACCTTTAATAGCCATTCAAACCCCTTTGTGTCATCTTGTGTGCATGTTATCAGGCCAAAATCACCAGTGTATGTAAACTTTTGATCAGGGTCATTTGGGTAGTTTCTGTTGCCATTATGATTTAAAAAGAGTAAACACAGTTGATTGATAATAAATGGCTTTAGCCAAACACTAACCATGAGTGAAAGAAATTTTTTGTGTTATCATTCATATTCTATGAAAAATGGCCAAGAAATCATAAATTCTACCAGGATATGTAAACTTATGAGCACAACTGTAACTGGTTGCTAAGGAGGGGGCTGGGAAGCCGGCCGGTGCGTCCTTAACAACCGATGAGTCATCAGCTGTCAGCGGGCTTCTCCGCTGAATGTAAAAAAAAAATTGCCAGCTAAAAAAAAATTGTGAAAAAAACAGCATGCCCCCCCCCCCCCCCAGGTTCATGGGTCTAGTATGGACTCGGAGGGGACCCCCAACGCCAACATTTTTTTTAAAAATGGCGTGCCCCCCCCCCAAAATTCATACCAGATCCTTATCTGAGCATGCAGCCCGGCAGGTCAGGAAAGGGAGGGGGCGAGCGAGCGCCCCCTCCCCCCTGAACCATACCAGGCTGCATGCAATCAACATAGGGGGTGGGTGCTTTGGGGCAGGTGGAGCGAATTTCTTTGTATGTTAGAGATGTGTCTATCAAACTGGGAGAGACCACATATTTCCTCAAAAGCCGTTGGGGCCCTATTTATCTGACCAGATAAGTGTAGGGTGGAGAAAAATTTCATCAAGGACATCATGGGTATCCAGTCTGTTGTGAGGGGTTAGTGTCCCTCAAGTGGTATGAGAAGTGTGGGATTTAAACAGAACAAACATCCATATTAACCTAGGTGGATGGAGAACTGATCGCTCAGTTCTCGTTCTTCACTGAGGAGGGAGCTATTGACTGTAAGTCACCGGCTCTCTACTTTGCCCCTCCAACACTCACTGGAGCGCTGGGCTATGCAGGGGACGGGAGCGGCTGGCTCAGGCTCTTAATAGTGCACTGAGAAGCTGAGCCAGCCGCCAGTAAAGCATCTGGGTGGATTAAAGTTGAGATCTTTCCAGAGCCTTGATTGGCTGGGTGATGTCAGCCTACAGTGGACTTTAGTCTGCTGTTAGCTGAATATGGTTCTTGGGAGTGTAGAACTGAATGTACTAAGAGCTTTGGCCCAACTTCTCCTTTAAAGTTACAGTGTAGCAAAAAGCCAAAAGTTGTACCACAAATCTCGTGTGGGTTACGGAATTGAAATAATTTCTTTATTCCTGTGACCTGTATTCAGCCGACAATGGGCTAAAGCATACCTTCCAACTTTTTGAAATGGTAACAAGGGACACCTATTAAAGTATGTAGGCATAGAACTAAGAAGAATTAAACAAAAAATGTATTAGTTTTTTTTTTTTTTTTTACCACTACTATTCCTTTATACTGGCTTTTGAAATTTACAAATGCAAAATTTAGAAATTGGATAAAAGGTTTAACACTGGGAAACACTTTTTGAAAGACAAATAGTGCATTTTATATAAAACTGTATAGATCAGACCAAAATAAGGGACAAATGAAGAGGAAAGAGGGACAGAGTTCCAAATCAGGGACAGTCCCTCGAAATCAGGGACAGTTGGGAGCAATGGTAAAGTCTGCTGCTGGCTGGCATCACTCAGCTGGTCCTGACTCTGCAGAGATCCGCCTTTAATGTCAGGAACCACCCAGATGCCTGTGCAGCAGCTGGCTTAGGCTCTCAGTATGCTGCTGAGAGCCTGAGCCAGTCACTAAGCGTGTGCCAGCCCCTCCCGTCCCCTTTACAGCTTGGTGCACCTGTGAGCACTTGAGGGGCAGGTTAGAGAGGTTCTCTGCTCAGTGAAGACTGAGAACTGAGTGATTAATAGTTTTTTTTTTTTCTTTTTTTTCCAAATATTTTAGTGATCAACAGTCTTTGCCGCGTACACACAATCGGATTTTCCGACAACAAATGTTGGATGTGAGCTTGTTGGCGGAAAGTCAGACCGTGTGTATGCTCCATCAGACATTTGTTGTCGGACTTTACGCCAACAGATGTTGGCTAGCATGTACTTTCTGATCGTGTGTACACAAGTCCGTCGGAAAAAGGTCCAAAGTACAAACACACATGCTCGGAATCAATGCTCACCAAACACAACATTAGCAGAAGGAGCCCAAAGGGTGGCGCATGACTATTGAACTTCCTTTTTATTGGCTCGTCGTACGTTCATAAATGTTGGCCAACATTTGTGTGACCGTGTGTATGTAAGACAAGTTGGAGCCAACAACCTTCGAACAAAATTCCACAGTTTTGTTGTCAGAAAGTCCGATTGTGTGTACAGAGCATTAGATTGCTCAGTTCTCAGCCAAGAGGCATGGTAGCTGGTAATCCAAGACTGTTTCATTTTTATGAAGGTGAGCCGATCAACCGAGTCGGTGAACAGGCACACTCTGTGATCAGTTACAAAGCCTCCAGCAGCACTGAATGTGTGTTCCGAAAGAATGCTGGATGCAGCACAGGCCAGTAGCTCAATTGCATACTGTGTAAGCTCTGGCCAGTGATCCATCCTCAAGACCCAGTAACCCAGAGAATTTTCGGTTGGAAAGGTCTCCGAGTCTGATCTTGCCCCTAGGTATTCCCGCACCATGTAAATCAGACGCTGGCGATGGTTGCTGGAACGGATCAGACCGTGAGGCTGCGGACTAAAAAATTGTCTGAACACATCTGTCAGACGGCCACCTTCTCCACCGCTCCTGTGACTGACTGAAGCCTCAGCAACACGTTGTCCAGGACCAGGAATTTGTAACCTCCCAGGCTCTGGAAACGTGTTGCACAAACCTTTCTGCAAGGCCTCCCAAAGATGTTTCATCCTCTGCTCCCTCTGCGATGGCTGGATAAGTTCTGCACCCTTACCCTTGTAACGAGGATCAAGAAGGGTTGCCAGCCAGTACTGATCCCTCTCCTTGATACCATGAATCCGAGGGTCCTTTCACAGGCTTTGCAGGATCAAGGAGGCCATGCAGCATAGGTTTGGTGAGGCATTCGGTCCAGAGTCCTCTGGGTCACTAAGGACGACCTGATCCGCAGCCACCTCCTCCCAGCCACATACAAGTTCATGGGTTTCTGGGGACTGTAAATGATCCCTTGAAGACTGATGCTGAGTGCTAGGCTCCACCTCCATGCTGACACAATCCTCCTCCTCCTCCTCTTCCTGTGTGATCGGCATGCCCTCAGGAACACTGTCTGGATAAAGGGGGCCTTGAGAGGTAAGGAAGTCCTCCTTTTCCTCCCTTTGTTCTGCCTCATGTGCCCTGTCCATTATTCCACGCAGCGTGTGCTCCAACAGGTAGACAAGAGGGACAGTATCACTGATGCATGCACTGTCACTGCTTACTATCCTCGTGGCCTCCTCAAATGGTGACAGAACAGTGCATGCATCCTTGATCATGAGCCACTGGCGTGGCGAAAAAAAGCCAAGCTCCCCTGACCCTGTCCTGGTTCCATAGTCACACAGGTACTCATTGATGACCCTCTGCTGCATGTGCAGCTGCTGCAGCATGGCCAACGTTGAGTTCCATCTGGTGGGCATGTCACAGATTAGGCTGTTCTTGGGCAGGTTGTATTCCTTTTGGAGGTCAGCCAGCCGAGCACTGGCATTTAATGACCGGCGGAAATGCACACAGACTTTTCTGGCCTGCCTCAGGAGATCCTGTAAGCCCAGGTACCTGCACAAGAACCGCTGCACCACCAAATTAAGGACGTGAGCCAAACAGGGAACATGGGTGAAGTGTCCCTGTCGGAGGGCAGAGAGGAGGTTGGTGCCATAGTGGCAAACCACCATTCCTGCCTGAAGCTGGCGAGGCGTCAACCACCTCTGAGCCTGCCCCTTCAGAGCTGACAGAATCTCTACCCCAGTGTGGCTCCTGTCCCCTAAGCACACCAGCTCAAGCACCGCATGGCATCTTTTTGCCTGAGTGCTTGTGTAGCCCCTTGAACGCCTACGGAGCTTCGCTGGTTCCCGAGGACAAATCTATAGAGGAAGAGGCCATGGAGGAAGAAGGAGAGGAGGGGGTGGAGGAGAAAGGTGTGTCAGAATCACCACTAGTAGCATTTTGGAAGCGTGGTGGTGGAACAAGCTCCAACAGTACTGCACCCTGTCCTGCATCCTTCCCAGCTGCCAGCAGGGTCCCCAGTGCGCCGTGAAAGATTGGTAACCTCCCTGTCCGTGCCTGCTGGACCATGAGTCAGCGGTAATATGCACCTTACCACTGACCGCCCTGTCCAGCAAGGCCAAGACATTTCACATGCTGATAGAGAGCCGGAATCGCCTTCCGTGAAAAAAAGTGTCATTTGGGAACCTGCCACTGAGGTATCACACATTCCACAAATTCACGAAAGAGGGCAGAGTCTACTGGCTGAAAAGGCAGCAGTTGGAGTGCTAGCAATTTAGCCAAGTTAGCATTCAGCCGCTGGGCATGTGGATGGCTGGGACTGAATTTCTTTCACTGGTTTAGCAACTGGGGTAGGGAAATTTACTTGCTACAATCAGATGTTGGTATAGCGATAGCAGATTGCCCGCAAGTACTTGGCACACCTAATTCTACACCTTCATTCCTCCCAGTGCAGGTTTCTGAGAGGACTAAAGGCATAGTGGGGTTGGAGATCCCACTTTTGAACTTTTGGAAAAACGCGCGGAGTCAGCAGCGCCCTGCACATGCGGAGCTCTGCGGTGTGATGCAGTCGGTTGGCTGCCCTTAAGCTGGCCCCTGGAGGGCATCCTGCCTCGTTGGAGATGTGCCTCCTCCTCATCCTCCTCTCTCCTATCAGGCACCCACGTAGAGTCAGTGACCTCATCATCCCCTCCCTCCTCGTCACTGGAGCAAACATGGCAGTATGTTGCAGCTGGGGGAACATGACTGCCAGTTTGTTGTGCTTCTTGGGCACCCCCTCTCTCTGGGCTCACATTACTGCCTTCCTCAATCTGGGTACCATCATTGGAGCCTTCAAAACGCTGCGCATCCTCTTGCAGCATGTACCCAACACTGTGGTCGAACAGTTCGGGGGACTCCTCAGGGTATGATGGTGTGGCTAGGGAAAGAGTGACTGATGACATTGAGCTGATGGAAGAGGCCGCTTTGGCAGCTGCATTGGCAGCCAAAGTACTCTGAGCCTGGGTGACAGAGGATGAGGAGGATGAGGACGGCTTGGTCATCCACTCTACCAACTCTTCTGCATGTTGTGGCTCAACACGGCCAGCTGAAACCAAATCACAGTCAGGTAGACCAATTAATATTTCAGCCACAACTGCCAGGAAAATTGTTCGGATGCAAAGAAAAACCCACAAATAACTTTAGGTGAAATACAGGACTCTCTGAAAACATTTGGTGTGGCTGTTTCAAGATGCACAATAAGGAGGCACTTGAAGAAAGATGGGCTGCATGGTTGAGTTGCCAGAAGAATACAATTACTAAGCAAACGCCACAAAGTATCCCACTTACAATACGCCAAACAGCATAGAGACAAGCCTCAAACCTTCTGGCACAAAGTCATTTGGAGTGATGAGACCAAAATTGAGCTTTTTGGTCACAACCATAAATGCTACATTTGGAGAGGAGTCAACAAGGCCTATGATGAAAAGTACGGAGGTGGATCGCTGATGTTTTGGGGATGTGTGAGCTACAAAGGCACAGGAAATTTTGTTAAAAATTGTTGGCAAGATGAATGCAGTATGTTATCAAAAAAATACTGGAGGAACATTTGCATTCATCAGCCAGAAAGCTGCACATGGGACATACTTGGACATTCCAACATGACAATGATCCAAAACATCCAAAACACAAGGCCAAGTTGACATGTCATTGGCTACAGCAGAATAAAGTGAAGGTTCTGGAGTGGCCATCTCAGTCTCCTGACCTCAATATCATTGAGCCACTCTGGGGAGATCTTAAACATGCAGTTCATGCAAGACAGCCCAATAATTTACAGGAACTGGAGGCTATTTGCCAAGAGGAATGGGCAGCTTTTCCTTCTGAGAAGATAAAGAGCCTCATCCACAAATACCACAAAAGACTTCAAACTGTCATTGATGTTAAAGGGGGCAATACACAGTATTAAGAACTGGGGTATGTAAACTTAGGATCAGGGTCATTTGGGTAGTTTCTGTTGCCATTATGATTTAAAAAGAGTAAACACTGTTGATTGATAATAAATGGCTTCAGCCAAACACTAACCATGAGTGAAAGAAAAGTTTTTTGTGTGAAAAAGTGATTCGCTGAAAAATTAGCCAAGAAATCATAAATTCTGCCAGGGTATGTAAACTTATGAGCACAACTGTATATACAGTGAATGTACAGCTAAAAAAAAAAAAAAAACTGAAATCGCAAAATGCGAATCGCTGCAAAATCATTGTAAAAACTTGCGTTTTGAATGTCGGTCCATTGAACAGCCATTGGCTCCCACTGATGTCAATCCAATGAAGCAGACGACGACGGTGGGGGGGGGGGGGGGGGGGTTGGGATCCGGCATTCTGTGTCTATGCATGCAAATGCTGGACTCGGAGGCGTGCCCGCAAGGAAACCCCCAGGGAGAGCGCTTCTCCCAGGGGGTTTACTGATGCAAGGAGGAACAGCGAGCACCACTGGGGGACCCCAGAAGAGGAGGTTCGGGGCCACACTGTGCAAAACGAACTGCACAGTGGAGGTAAGTAAGATATGTTTGTTATTTAAAAAAAAAAAAAAAAAATGACAACCCCTTTAAGCTCAGTGTTCTCTTTGCTTCTGTCTGCTATTGGGGCGTGACCCTGGTAATATGTGAGAAGATAAAATAATTATGAGTTATGAATATTTATATTTATATTTATATATATTCTCTCTAGACAACCACAAGGAAGTTTATTGCCAGTAGTGTATGCTGGAGAAGGATATCAATATTTGGGTGATCTTCTGTAAGCTTTCTTGCCTCCCAAGCTCTGCCTGGTGAGGAGGTAGCTGTGTTCTGTCTTGCTTTCTGGGCCCTGCTAAAATACAAGGATGTATTTTGGAGAAATAAGCCTTACTTGGCCTGCTGCTTAGTGAAGTCTATTGTCAGAAGAGAGGACTGAGAGGCCTGGAGATTTAACCAATGTCCTGCTGGTGGGTACACCAAGGGGAAGTAGGGCAAAAAGTTGGCTATTTAGATTCGAGCACCGGGGTGAAGACTTCACTGCTGAAGATTGTCCTAGAGAGCTGGGTAAGAGCTACTTGTAGGGTAGATGGGTGACACTTCCTTCATTATCCCCTTCTCGTTCGGTGCCAAGTGGTGGTCACATAGGAGGTCTATCTCGGGGTGTGTTCTTCTGGGATGCGCTAGGCATTTTGGTTGGAGTCACATGCATTACATGGGGGTTACCTTAACTGAAACTCTCACAATGTTATTGTACATCACCACGGTCACTTGCATATAGGAGGGACACGCAGAGAACTTGCCAACTCCACCTGTCCAGGATATCAGCGCTACCTCACTCCCAGTAACGGTATGGGGTCCTGCCGTCCACCTAGCATGGACTCATTGTGTGTGCACTTCACTTAACTTTTTCTCTTCTTTACCTGTGTACGGGATGAGGCCCCCTGCGGTTCAGATCTGCTCCCATTGCTATGGGAGATGGATCGCTGCTGCTGAAGGAGTGCCGACAACATCTTCCTCACTGAAAGAGGCTACCTCATCTGCCACATGTACATGCTTACGACAGGCTGCTAGAGAGACCTTCGGTACCCTTGGTAACCACTGTATTACCTCTTGTACCATTATCTTCATACCCCAATGTGCTTAGTGACCCGAGCTGTACACTATGTGCGCTGGTTGCTTGGATTACCCCCCTTTAGTGACTTCAGACCAGGCAAAGGCAAAGTTTCAAGAGCTTTACTCAAATAAATTAACATGAAGACAAAGACAGATGACAGTCTGGGATAAAGTACAAACATTTCCCTAATGCTCCTATTCCCTAACTCAGGCTGACCCCCCCCCCCCACAGGAAGCACAATTAACTCTTAACTTACCAACTGGGTCAGCGTTAACTACTACCTACCTACATACTGCCAGAGGACATTGTGGGGCTTTCAGGAGCCTCTTCTAAGTTGTACATGTGCTGCCTTAAGGCTAGGTTTCCACTATTGCGTCCCCAAAGTCGCGCGATTTTGACGCGATTTTTTACCGCGATTTTACCGCGACTTTTTACCGCGACTTGAAGCAATGCCTGTATCTATGGACCTCAAGTCGCATCAAAGTGGGACCAAAGTAGTGCAGGGACTACTTTGAAGTCGCTGCGACTTGAAGTCGCACAGATATGAACGGTACTCATTGGAAATCATGGGAAACAATTTGTCATGCGACTTTTCAGTCCCAAGTCGCATGAAAAGTCGCACTAGTGGAAACAGAGCCTAAAGCTACTATAAAGTCTGAAGAGTACAGAGTGCCAGTTCCAGCTTAATGGCCCTTGTTCTGTATTGACTGAAAGTAGAGTTTGGAGTCTGCAAATGTTTGTGGGTAGCCTTTGCCCTAATCTCTCTCCCCCTGAGTTTATGGTCCTATTATAAACTCTGTTAAACTTTCCTAAAGTGACCAGCTCCCAATTTCTTCCACCCTACAAAGAGTTAAGAATTCTGCCCTGAGGTGAAATACTAGGCCACTGCCAGCAGGTGGTTCACCGCTATTGCCTAGGGGTAAGGAGGTGCTACACTTTTTATTATGCGTCATAATAGCTACAAGCAGTATCCCTGATTTTGATCATCGCTTGTGATAATAGGGCTGCATCTTAACTCCAAGGAAGTCATATCACATGCATTCAGCAGTCAGATTTGCTTGTTATTCGCACAGGTACTTAAACTTGGGTGAAAATACCCCTGCCAGTGGCTTGCTCCTTTCTCTGGTAAGGTTCAAATTAGAAATGTGCACATCTGTCAGCACTTGTACAGTAATAGTAAATCTTGGTGCTGAAATTATTCAGAAAGTGTAGACATCTGTAGATTTCTATAGCAAGCCTCTAGGAAGAGTTTGCTCTGAAAGTAGCTAACAACATGTCCTCATGTAGGAAACCATAAATAAAATGTTAATTTTCTCACTCAAAATATATGTTTGCTTGTGCCTTTTCATGGTTTTCAAGATATGTGAATATGCATTACCAAGATGCTCTATACATGTTTGTGTATATCAAATTTATGAATAATTTCTGCACAGCAATAAAATGGAGTGTGACAACTGAAAGCGGTATTAAACCCCCCCCCCCCCCCCCAAAAATGTAATATATTCCAGATTACGAATTGTTAGATGTGGTGGCTGCAATCGTTTTCTTTTTTTCCCTTTATTTCATACCACACTTCCTGTAAGAGGCCTTTTAGCAGGCTTCTGAAGACTTTTAGAAAGCTTTGAAGAAATTCCAAACTTGAAGTGTAGGGTTCCACATAGACTTCCTAAAACTTGTCAGATGCTTTGTAAATGCCTTGTGTAAACTGATGCTTTACAGGCTAGTGTTTACCAACCATTTTAATGAGGTCAGAAATTAATCTGAATACATTCCATATTTAGACTACCCTGGACTTCCTGCCCTATGCTTAAGTAAATAGCACACAGTAACACTACTCTCTGTTTGTGTGCCAGCTATGCGTAAAACAGCAGACTTTGCTCTGAAAGTAGCTAATGACATGTCCTTATGTAGGAAGCTTGTGCCTCTTCATGTGAATATGCATTACCAAGATGTTTGCGTATATCAAATTTATTAATATTTTTTTAACAAGAATAAAATGGAAAATGGAGTGTGATAACTTAAATAAATTTAAATAAAAACAAAACTGTAAGATATTGTAGCTTACAAATTCTTGGATGTGGTGGCTGCAATAGTTACACTGAACACACTGAATACACTGAACAATGCTGAAGCTTATTGTCTGCAGTGCTGATCGAAGGAAAATTTTCCAACAAGCTGGTTTGAGAGAAATCAATCATTAGATCAACTTCTCTGAAATGGGAATTACCATAGATGGATTCAAATTTTGTTCTGTCCCCGCTGAACCAGCCACATATAAATCCATCTATGACCAGGTTTAGGTCATCTGCATTCTGGATGAAGTAGTAAAGCTGACACCTTTGGACAGTAGCATTGTCAGTCTGGGGGAGAGTAGTGTTAGATTAGCAAATTTGAATTGAATTTTAGCCACTTCAATACAGGGCACTTCTACCCCCTTCCTGCCCAGGCCAATTTTCAGCTTTCAGCGCTGTCGCAATGTGAATGACAATTGCGCGGTCATGCAACACTGTACCCAAACTAAATTTGTATTATTTTGTTCACAAATCTAGAGCTTTCTTTTGTTGGTATTTAGTCACCACTGGGTTTTTTATCTTTTGCAAAAAAAAAAAAAAAACAATGTGATCACATGCCTGTACAATGTGATTATATTGACCAAGCTAGCAACACAATTGTACACAATGGAAGACAGGAAAGGAAGCCATCTATTGTTTACTGTCTACTTGTTAACTGTCATGTTATCTTCTGTGATTGGTCACAGCGGTCACACGATACTGGCAGAGAGCCAGTACACTGATGGACACAGCTGTGCCGCAGCGCCTGATGTCCACCTGGATTGATCAAAGTCCTGCCAGACCGTCATTTTGCTATAGGCCAGGCGGGAACTGGTTAAGCAAATTGAAGCTGAATAGCTAACATTAAACATTTACAGCAAACAGTTTTTTTTTTAAAGCTGATCATTGTAAGCAAAGCACCCCATGTCAGCGGTAAATAATTTTTCTCAAGACTAACTGCTACTTTGTTCCGACAGCTTGTAGGCAGGCTGAACTGTGTTTAGTTATAGTGGATCAGTGGCTGGTCCAGGCAGAGGGGAAGGGTTAAATGTTACAAGCTCAGTTCCCGGGTTTTTGGTCCTAGCCAGCCCACCTCTTATATAAAAAAGGTGGGGGGGGGGGGCGAGGCCCAACAAGAGTTCCCGGGGTCTGGTGGGTTCCAGATTACCTGTGAGTGGAATCGTTTGGGGCCACTAAAGACACCAGTGTTTTCGGAAGACATCCAGCCAAGACAATGCCATAATGGGCTTTCAACTAATTTTGCCCTATGCCTTGGCCACTACTCTACTCTTTAGACTTGGGCAAATACGTTATGCATATTTAACTGTTCTGCTAAATTTCTCCAGTAAATGTTTCATTAACCATTATGAGCCTAGTCTGAAGTTATTCAAAGGGGTGCATGTGGATGCTGTTGTATCAAAAGAACTTCTGCAAGTTCTGTAAAGCACACAGGGGTATGAAGTAACATCCCTACAAAAAGTTAACTCGGCAAGACAAGAAGAGGAGAGTACTTGCTATAGGTTACCAAATAAAGGAACAAGCTACAGTCAACCATTTATTAAGCGTGGTACCTGGTCAGGTGACAGGTCCTCCGGTAGTGAGGGGGTCATTGTCTGGCTCCCTCCGCAACGACTGATTTACAATACCTACCTGATCCGAACCCGAACCCGCGTTAAGGAGTTCTATGGCCTGGTCACAAGGTACAGGAAGGAAGGAGTTAAGTGAGAGCACGCATCAGGTCCACGCTATGTGCTCTGTGGGACCTCATTCTGTTGCTGGGAATGAGGTAACAGAGATACACTGGACAGACTGAGTGGGCGCAAGCTTAGCATGTCCCTCCTAATGCAACATATACTAGTTACAGTGTCGCTTTTCAGAGGAAACTCTGTATATTTATTAAAAAGAAAAAAAGAGAGAGAAGTGGGACTTTAAATGAAGCACACAGCAGCACAACGCAGGTCAAGTGACCAAAATGTATTTATTTGGTATAATCCATGGTATGTAAAAAACATTTTGGGCATCCAACCTCTAAAATGCTGTGGGCATCAAGCCTCTATATAATAAACCATGGAGTGATTATACATAAAATACACATAAATGACATAATAAGTCATGATCCAGAGCAAAGATAGCAATCAATATGCATGTGTACATTTGTTACTATGATTAGACCCCCAAATTGTGTAATTTATGTGTATTTTATGTATAATCAATCCATGGTTTATTACATAGAGGCTTGATGCCCACAGCATTTTAGAGGTTGGATACCCAAAATGTTTTTTACATACCATGGATTATCCCAAATAAATAAATTTTGGTCACTTGACCTGCGTTGTGCTGCTGTGTGCTTCATTTAAAGTTCCACTTCTCTCTCTTTTTTTCATTTTAACCAATGACCGGGATGGAGGTGAGCATCCCTTTGGTGCTAGCCTCATTTAAAGTCCCAAAATTTTCCTTTTTTGAATACTCTGTATATTCAGTGTGAAAGCTCATCTCTAAGTCAAGACATTTCCTTAATGTTTGAGTCACATGACCACAGTCTCCGCCTGGTCTCGGGCATTGATGAGTGTGCTCTGCATGAAAGGTACCTCCGCATGCACGGGCGTGGATGACTCTGCTCACAGGCTTGGTCTGCCAAGGTAAGTTGAAAAATAGCAGACTTAATGGCTGGATCACCAGGTGAAAATAAAGGAAAAAGCCTAAAAAGGAAAATGAATGCATCATTTGTGTTTTGGGGTAAAAAGAAAAATGAATGCATCATTTTTGTTTTGGGGTTTAAAGCGGCGTTCCACCCAATAATGGAACTTTTGCGGATAAAGGAATAAATAAAGGAAAAAGCCTAAAAAGGAAAATGAATGCATCATTTTCGTTTTGGGGTAAAAAGGAAAATTTGGCAACCTTTCAGGGGGGAGCGGATACCTGTCAAAACCAGGTATCCGCTCCCACTTCCGGGGAAAGATCGCCGCAATCTTCTGCAGCGATCTATGCAATGTCCGGCCCTCCTTCTTCCCCCCGCTGTCTTCTGGGAGGCTCACAGGTCCCAGAAGATAGCAGGGGCCATTTAGAAAGCGCAAAGCGAATCGCGCATGCACGGTAGGAAACAGGCTGTGATGTTTCCTACTGTGCCGCGGAACACCCCATAATGCACTGCGAGATCGCAGTGCATTGCTGTATGATGATTGGCCAAAGCAAGCACCTGACCTTCATGCTTTGGCCAACCACAGCGCGCTCTGCTGAGAGAGCCATAATGGCTCAGGGGGACTAAGTCCATGCCCCACACTATATGAGGCTGCTTACATAGCGGCTGTGTATAGTGTGTGGACAGAGATAGTTTGAGCTAGATTAGGCAGGCAAGTTAGTTAGTGGCAGTGTATTTGATATATATATATATATATATAGTCTAGTGTATATATATATATATTATATATATATATATATATATATATATATATATATATATATATATATATATATATATATATATTCTGAATTTAGCGTAGACTAGATATTCAGTGTAGAGCCTATATTCAAGTCAGTGCAGGCAGTGTATCCGGGTATTTGATATATACAGTCTAATATATATATATATATATATATATATATATATATATATATATATATATATATATATATATATATATATATATATATATATATATATATATATATATATACACACACTCTGCATTCAGTGTAGACTGTATTCAGTCAATGCAGGCAGTGTAGTTTATATAACACAGTGTATTAAAGTGGTTAAGGGGAACCCTGCACCAAAATTTTAAAAATGGCGTGGGCGTCCCCCCAATCCATACCGGGCCCTTCAGGTCTGGTATAGATTTTAAGGGGAACCCCACGCCAAAATGTAAAAAAAATGGTGTGGGTCCCCCCCAATATCCATACCAGGCCCTTCAGGTCTGGTATGGATTTTAAGGGGAACCCAACGTCATCAACATGGGGACAAGGTGCTTTGGGGGGAACCCCAAAGCACCCTCCCCATGTTGAGGGCATGTGGCCTGGTACGGTTCAGGAGGGGGGGCGTTCTCTCATCCCCCCTTGTTTAGGTAGGCCTGCCAGGTTGCATGCTCGCATAAGGGTCTGGTATGGATTTTGGGGGGACCCCTATGCCATTTTTTTTTATTTTGGCGTGGAGTTCCCCATAATATCCATACCAGACCTAAAGGGCCTGGCATGGATTTTGGAGGGGACCCCCATGCCATTTTTAAAAAAAATGTTGGCGTGGAGTTCCCCTTAACCGCTTGCCGACCGGCGCACGCCGATGTACGTCGGCAGAGCGGCACGTCTGGGCAAATGGGCGTACCTGTACGTCCATTTGAATTTCCCGCCGTGCCCGTGCGTGCGCGCCGCCGGTGGCGCGGGCGCGCGCCGGCCGGGAGCTCCATGAGTCGGGTCGCGGGTCCCGCGGACTCGATCGCCGCGGGGATACCCGCAATCGCCTCACGGAGCGGATGAACGGGGAGATGCCGTTGTAAACAGCATCTCCCCGTTCTGCCTAGTGACAAGTGTCACTCGATCTCTGCTCCCTGTCATCGGAGCAGAGATCAGTGACGTCACCCACACAGCCCATCCCCCTACAGTTAGTAATCACTCCCTAGGACACACTTAATCCCTCCCCGCCCCCTAGTGGTTAACCCCTTCACTGCCAGTGTCATTTACACAGTAATCAGTGCATTTTTAATCGCACTTATCGCTGTATAAATGACAATGGTCCCAAAAATGTGTCAAAAATGTCCGACATGTCCGCCATAACGTCGCAGTCACAATAAAAATCGCTGATCGCTGCCATTACTAGTAAAAAAAAAATTATTAATAAAAATGCCATAAAACTATCCCCTATTTAGTAAACACTATAACGTTTGCGCAAACCAATTAATAAACGCTTATTGCGATTTTTTTTACCAAAAATATGTAGTAGAATACGATCGGCCTAAACTGAAGAAAAAAAATGTTTTTTTTATATATTTTTGGGGGATATTTATTATAGCAAAATGTAAAAAATAATGCGTTTTTTTCAAAATTGTTGCTCTTATTTTGTTTATAGCGCAAAAAATAAAAATCGCAGAGGCGATCAAATACCACCAAAGGAAAGCTCTATTTGTGGGAAAAAAAGGACGTCAATTTTGTTTGGGAGCCACGTCGCACGACCGCGCAATTGTCAGTTAAAGCGACGCAGTGCCGAATCGCAAAAAACACTCTGGTCAGGAAGGGAGTAAATCCTTCCGGGGCTGAAGTGGTTAATATAAATATCAGACCTGGTAATGGACTGGGGGGGAACCCACGCTGTTTTTTCATTGATTTTTTTATGTACTGTATATTGCCGGGATCCAACAATACATTACAGCCACAACATTTTTTCCTTTAGAAATGTAATTTTGCTGCGGTACTGTTATAAATATGGGAAAAAGGCGCTACTTTACAGGCAGACTAAGGGGACCCCCCAGGCACGATATTTAAAGTAATATTTAATTTTTATTGTTTCACTTTAAACATTATTAAAATCACTGCTCCTGAAAAAATGGACATTTTAAAAACTATTTTTTGCATTGATACATGTCCTCTGAGGCAGTACACGGGTTCCCAAACACTTTTTATGGCAATAACTTGCATATAAGCCTATAAAATGAACACTTTTGATTTTTCATGTTCGTGTCCCATAGACTTTAACGGTGTACGCATGTTCGCACAAATAAACCCCTACTACATTGGTGGTCAGTGTTGAAACTCCTATACTGGTAGTCGTTTAAAAAATCAGCATTGCCATTGATCACACCCTGCCCCCTGCACTGCTACTGATCCCAAGAGTCCTAGGATCCCTATTTATGGGTCCCTGGGTCCCCTCACCACCCCAGTCCATGGTGTGTAGGCAGTGAGTAGATGATGTGCTGTAACCTCTAGCAACCAATCAGTGGGCGGTAATGATGTGCAGTAACCTCTAGCAACCAACCAATGAGCAGTATTGATGTACAGTAATATCTAGCAACCAATCAACAAGCAGAAATCATGTGCTGTAACCTCTAGCAACTAACCAGTGAGCCGTAATGTGTGCTGTAACCTCCTAGCAACCAGTCAGTAAGCGGTAATGATACACTGTAACCTCTGGCAACCACTCACAATTGCTGTCTGATCTGATTCAGTAAACTGATTTGAGTCTAGCTGTTATTTATTGTATGTCTCAGAGAAGGTGGAGAGCGGAATTGCATGGGGGGGGGGGCACAAGAAAATGTTTGCCCAGGGTCCAAGCAATACTAAAGACAGCCCTGTTAGTAAGGATGCTGGTCCCTACACCCGGAGCCGATGGCTTTGGGTGCCGACTTTGCGGGCTCCCTGAACAGGTAAGTGTTATTATATTAAAAGTCAGCATCTACAGTATTTGTAGCTGCTGGCTTTAATTTTTTTTTCAGCCAGGTGGAACCCCGCTTTAATATCACTCTAAATATAAATGGATAAAAATGATTTAATAAGGTGAGCAAAGAATGCTGGGTTCTCAGTCAGTCAAGTTGAAATGTTTTGAATGATTTCCTGTTCATCTCTGCAGATTTAGCTGATATATTATGGTGCCTTTTATTATGCCTCAAGGAATTGCCTTGCAAGTCCTGGTTTCGATAATTCAGTAACTTTTAGGCCAGGGAAACCATGTTGCTATTCTTTGGTGTACCACTACAGACACTCTTTGAGAAAGTGTTAAAAGCATTAAGGCTTATATTCTTATTTAGTCTAAAAATAAATTGCACTAAAGTATATAAAAAATGTTGTGAGTAAAACAAAAGTGAACACATTGAAGGAAGTCCATGTAATGACGTGATGTCCAGTGAATCCCTCAGTGCTTAACACTTTCACCAAAGTAGTATGTGAATTTCAAAAAAGCCTCCACCTCATAAGAATGGCTGCTTACCAGCTCCTTGTGACCTCCTACTACAGGAGGTCTTTCCCGCTTGTGGCTATATACCCAGCCAAGGCCTTTGGTCATCCAAGTGAACCGCTGTCAAACCTCCACCGCCCGGAAGGGCTGATCACATATGAACCCCAAAAAGAGATAAGGCCTCCATAGTGTAAAATCTTAGGCGTTGGATAGATTGGTATTGCACACCGCGATTGTGATCCATCCGGGGTATTGATTATAGACTTCTTGTTACCTTTAATTCACATAAGGAAACATGTGCATATAAAGTACATCACATACATCCACATACCATACAAAGAGAAAAAGAGAAAGAAAGACCCCCTTAATAATATAATATAGCCAAATAAGGCACGTATAAAAATACATAAATGTGGTATTGTATCAAATATGTAAACTACCAAGAGGAAAACCAACCAGTGAAAAATAAAGAGGTAAGGCCATTTACAGAACTATAGATAAATATAAAAGACAAAATCTAAAAAACTAAGAAAATTTCTAAATCAATCTAAAGAACATAAACGTATTATAAGTAAAACCAAAAAAATATATACTGTCATAAAATAAACAGCAGCATTGATGGTAGGCGGCACTGTTATAGAAGTATATAGAATATATATATATATATATATATATATATATATATATATATATATATGCAGGGCTTTTTTCTCAGAGAAAAGGTGCAGGAACCCACCCTCTCTGTCCAACTCTCCTCCCCAACCACACCCAACCCCCCCCCAGCCACACCTTCCTTAGAGGAGAGATTTATAGCGGCGCCAAAAAATTGTAATGAGTTAAGGCTTAGAACTGTGTATCACATAAGGAAAATTCCCCAAAATCCCCCCCCCCCTCTCTCCTCTCATCATAAATCCCCCCAGCTCTCCTCTCATCACAAATCTCCCCCCAGCTCTCCTCTCATCACAAATCCCCCACCGCTCTCCTTTCATCACAAATCTCTCCAGCTCTCCTCTCATCACAAATCCCCCCAGCTCTCCTCTCATCACAAATCTCCCCCCAGCTCTCCTCTCATCACAAATCCCTCCAGCTCTCCTCTCATCACAAATCCCCCCAGCTCTCCTCTCTGCTGACCTCCCCCTCCTTCTCCTCCACACATACTTTCTCAGCTCCCCTCTCATCACAAATCACCCTCAGATCCCCTCTCATCACACAATCCCCCCAGCTTCCTCTCATCACAAGTTCCCCCCAGTTTCCCTCTCAACACAAGTTCCCCCCAGCTCCACTCTCATCACAAGTTCCCCCAGCTCCCCTCTCATCACAAATCACCCCCAGCTCCCCTCCCATCACACAATCCCCCCTCTTTAATCACAAGTTTCCCCCAGCTTCCCTCTCAACACAAGTTCCCCCCAGCTCCCCTCTCATCACAAGTTCCCCCCAGTTCCTCTCTCATCACAATTTCCCCTCAACTCCCCTCTCATCACAAGTTCCCCCCAGCTCCTCCTTCATCACAATTTCCCCTCAGCTCCCCTCTCATCACAAGTTACCCCCAGCTCCCCTCTCTGCTGACCTCCCCCTCCTCCTCCTCCTCCTCCACACACATACTTTCTCAGCTCACCTTTCATCACAAATCTCCCCAAGCTCTCCTCTGTGTACAATGCTCTCCCCTCTGCTAAACACACACAAACTTTACCTCTCTGCACATATTCCCCCTCCCCCACACACTCCCTCGTTTTCATAGGGACAGATCCCTCACCTCTTCTGCCATCACCACTCTCCATGGTATGTGCAGGCTTTTTTTTATGCACAGTGCAGTGGACTGGAGAGCTCCCCCTAGTGTAGCACAGAGCTGATGAGGTGTTTCAGGCTTCCTCTGCTCCGTGCTACAAAGTCTGAATAGCGGCGACAGGCAGGGATGGAAGCTTCCTCCCAAATCACTGCAGGGGCTGAAGGATGGGACATGTGACCTCACAGTGATCGAGGGCAGCAGCCCTAATTGTGCAGCGCTAGCACAGAGAAGCCAGTAGAGGAAGTGCGCTGTGCAGAAAACTTCCTCTACTGGCTTCAGTATTAAATGACAGGCTGGCAGGGACGGACTGGGAATAAAAAACCCAGTAAAATAGCAAATTTCAGTTAAAAGTAGTAAAAGTGGAGCCATCATCAAGGGGGACACCTGGGACTCTGGGAATGTGGGGGGGGGGGGCGACTCTGCAGACATGATATAAGAGCTGGTCAGGGACAGCGGACATGATACAAGAGATGGTCAGAGACTGCGGACATGATACAAGAGATCAATGTGGCCTCACCAATGTCCATCAAATGCAGCCTCACTGTGCCCATCCATGCAGCCTCACTGTGCCCATCCATGCAGCCTCACTGTGCCCATCCATGCAGCCTCACTGTGCCCATCATTGCAGCCTCACCGTGCCCATCATTGCAGCCTCACATGCCCATCATTGCAGCCTCACCATGCCCATCATTGCAGCCTCACCATGCCCATCATTGCTGCCTCATCATGCCCATCATTGCCGCCTTACTGTGCCCATCATTGCTGCCTTACAGTACCCTCATTGCAGCCTCACCGTGCCCTCATTGCAGCCTCACCATCATTGCAGCCTTACTGTGCCCATCATTGCTGCCTTACTGTGCCCATCATTGCCGCATCACTGTGCCCATCATTGCAGCCTCACCATGCCCATCATTGCAGCCTCACCATGCCCATCATTGCAGCCTCACATGCCCATCATTGTAGCCTCACCGTGCCCATCATTGCAGCCTCACCGTGCCCATCATTGCCGCCTCACCATGCCCATCATTGCCGCCTCACCATGCCCATCATTGCAGCCTTACTGTGCCCATCATTGCAGCCTTACCGTGCCCATCATTGCAGCCTTACCATGAACTCATTGTAGCCTCACCATCATTGCCGCCTTACTGTGCCCTCATTGCAGCCTCCCTCACCATCATTGCCCCCTTACTGTGCCAAACAATGTAGCCTCACCAGTCAGTGTGTGTATTACGCACAGCGGGCATCTCCTGCTCCTGCTGTGTCACAGAGCTCAGTGTTAAATGTTTGGCCGAGCTGTGACAAAAGTCCCGCCCTCCTCCTATACCAGCTTGTGTGATAGACAGAACACTGCATCTATCACACGAGCTGGTCTAGGAGGAGGGCGGGACTTTTGTCAAAGAGTGGCTGAACATTTAACACTTAGCTCCGTGACACAGTGGTCTCCCGCTGTGTGTTACAAGTAGGCAGGAGAGGTGCTGTAGGCACAGCATAGATTAAAGCAGCCCCAGGGTAGGCAGCCTACCGGGAAATATCCCGGTAGGCCAGTCCGGCTCTGCAGGCTGGAGAGGAGAGGGCTGCCAGAGGTCCCAGAACACAGTTCAGGTGAGTTACGGTTGAAAAAAAGCCCTGTGTATATATATATATATATATATATATATATATATATATATATATATATATATATATAATGTATATTGTATATTGAATATCTGAGAGACAAAGATCTAACGTCCTCTGTTTTCTCAAAATAAATAGATCAAAGCATATACACATATCCAATAATGAAGATCCAGTCAACCCCCATGAACACTAAGCATGTCTGGAACACAGCAATATGAATATTAATTATTCTCAAGGTCCCCAGTCATTGCACTGGGGAAAGAGGACGAAGAATAAATAAATAAATGCATGTATATACACATACTGTGAACAACAATCATACATAGCATCATAATAATATCATAATATCCCATCCTCTCTGTGTGTGTATGTTCGAGAGTGACACAAAAGATGCCCCAGTCAGAGAGAGTAAAGCATGTCATTATTCATAAAAATTACTCACATTTGTTGGATAGATTGGGCTGCCCGTCCTTCTGGGAGCTGCGCAAACGCAATGATGTCAGCACATCGCTCCTCCCTATGCGTTTTGTCACAGATGACATTGTCCTGGGCCCCAGGATGACATCATCTGTGACAAAATGTGTAGGGAGGAGCGACGTCATCGCGTTTGCGCAGGTCCCCGGAAGGATGAGCTTCCCTATTGAGCCGGCCGGCTTATCTTTTTATGCCTAAAAAGAGCCTGGTTGCATGAATCTATTGACGTACACAGTGTGGCTCAGCCCTACCACCTGCTCTCTGCTCACAGGTTGTAAGTGACAATAATAGAAGCCAATGTCTCCAGCTGTCACAAGGAAAAAATAAAAAATTGTGCACACCCAAGGCTTATCTTTTCATTTAAATTTATTCAGATTAGGTATAAATGCATTACATAACTCTCCATGAAAATTTTATGAAAAATCTAACCTCCCCCCACAATCCCAACTCCAATAAATCAAAAAATTCCCAACTTTTGGTAACAATAGATATCTGCAAATGTTCATGGAAGCCGCCACACACGATCTGCGGCTGACTGCATGGGAGCAAATGCAACCCATGCAAGATAATCGGATTCCAGAGCAGTGGAAAGCTCTAGACAAACTCAAAAGATGTCCTGACTGCATAAAAAAACCAAACGATAAGGGGGCAATGTAGTTCTGTGGCAGGAACAAGCGTACCTAGATGAAGTATACAGGCAACGCCTGCATTCATCATGTTGTGAAAAATGTCCCAGAAACCCATTCCCAGATCTGGTAGATGGACTTAATTATTGCCTCAGCAAAGTCTTTCAAGTAGGCATGCTGATGAAAAAAGAATATGAGTATCTGAAGGTGAATGACTATAATATCCCCACGTTCTATATTACCCCGAAAGTTCACAAAAACATAGAACAACCGTCAGAACGCCTCATCGTGTCAGGGATGGGAGGCCCTTTAGAAAGTGGGGAAGTATATTGATAAACGTATGAAACATCTGGTTACAGAGTTACCATCATTTGTTTTGGACTCTTCGGACATTCTATGCAAATTAAAAGATCTAATTACTCCAGAGGACTGTGTCCTCGCAGGAGTGGACCTAGAGTCTCTCTTCTCCTCCATCCCACATAAGACAGGGGTACATGCGGTGTCCCAATGGCTAGAGACACGACATCCTCTGGCTGGACCACACAATGAGTTCCTACTTGAGCTATTAGAGATGGTTCTGAACAATAATTGCTTTATGTTCAATAAAAAGTTTTTGCATCAAATAAGGGACGTAGCTATGGGAGCCGCATGTGCCCCATCATAGCCTGTATACACCTGGGATGGTGGGAGAAAGAGGATGTATATACTCATACTGCCTTTGATCAATTTGTCACTCTCTGGGTTTGTTATATTGATGATGTGCTGGTGGTGTGGAGGGGCTTACCTGAGAAATTTGAGCAATTTATCCTGAACCTCAATAAGAATAACAAAAATATCTTTCTTACTTATAAAATGGATTCATTTAAAAATGAATTTTTGGATCTCATGAATAGAGTAAGGAGGGAAACAGGATACCAACTAAAAACATCTAGGAAACCGACCACGGGTAACACTCTCCTCCACGCCACCAGCCATCATCCATGGCCCCTAATTAAAGAGATCCTGACAGGACAGTTCCTAAGACTGCGCAGAAACTGTTCAAATATTAGGGACTTCTATCAGGAAAGCAAGGAACATAGACATAGATTTAGGGCACGGGGCTATCTAGAATCAGACAGGGGATGAAAAAAGCCCTACAAAAAAGCAGGGAAGACACTCTTGGACTCAAAGACAATATTGATCAGACCACACCCCCCTCAAAAATTTTTGTAGATTTGTAGATTTGTAACTACATATGGGACACACTGGACCCAACTGAACGCAGTACTGACAAAACACTGGCATATTCTTCTCCTCGATCATAGACTCAAAAAAATTTTGGATCCTAGACCTACCCTTATTGCCAAAAGATCCCCAACACTCGGGGCGATACCCTAGTTAAAAGTGAGTACAAAAGCAAAGTACATAATGATGGAACCATATGGGACATGGGACACCTAAATGGTATGTACCCATGTGGGCACTGCAGCATATGCAAATATGTAATCAAGAAAAAGTCCTTCACTGATTCAGAAGGCAAACAGACATACCAAATTAGGTCCTTTGTTAACTGCTCCTCCAGTCTCTTAGTATATCAAATATTGTGTCCCTGTGGCATGATGTACATACAGTATCTCACAAAAGTGAGTACACCCCTCACATTTTTGTAAATATTTTATTATATCTTTTCATGTGACAACACTGAAGAAATGACACTTTGCTACAGTGTAAAGTAGTAAGTGTACAGCTTGTATAACAGTGTACATTTGCTGCCCCCTCAAAATAACTCTACACCCAGCCTTTAATGTCTAAACAGCTGGCAACAAAAGTGTGTACACCCCTAAGTGAAAATGTCCAAATTGGGCCCAAAGTGTCAATATTTTGTATGGCCACCATTATTTTCCAGCACTGCCTTAACCCTCTTGGGCATGGAGTTCACCAGAGCTTCACAGGTTGCCACTGGAGTCCTCTTCCACTCCTCCATGATGACATCACAGAGCTGGTGGATGTTAGAGACCTTGCGCTCCTCCTCCTTTCATTTCAGGATGCCCCACAGATGCTCAATAAGATTTAGGTCTGCAGACATACTTGGCAAGTTCATCACCTTTACCCTCGGCTTCTTTAGCAAGGCAGCGGTCGTCTTGGAGGTGTTTTTGGGGTCCTTATCATATTGGAATATTGCCCTGCAGCCCAGTCCCTGATGGGAGGGGGATCCTGCTCTGCTTCAGTATAGCACAGTACATGTTAACATTCATGGTTCCATCAATAAACTGTAGCTCCCCAGTGCCAGCAGCACTAATGCAGCCCCAGACCATGACACCACCATGCTTGACTGTAGGCAAGACACACTTGTCTTTGTATACCTCACCTGGTTGCCGCCACACACGCTTGACACCATCTGAACCAAATAAGTTTATCTTGGTCTCATCAGATCACAGGACATGGTTCCAGTAATCCATGCCCTTAGTCTGCTTGTCCTCAGCAAACTGTTTGCGGCTTTCTTGTGCATCATCTTTAGAAGAGGCTTTCTTCTGGGACGACAGCCATGCAGACCAATTTGATGCAGTGTGCGGCGTATGGTCTGAGCACTGACAGGCTAGCCCTCCACCCCTTCAACCTCTGAAGCAATGTTGGAGGCACTCATATGTCTATTTCCCAAAGACAGCCTGTGGATATGAAGCTGAGCACGTGCACTCAACTTCTTTGGCCGGCCATGACAAGGCCTGTTCTGAGTGGAACCTGTCCTGTTAAACCACTGTATGGTCTTGGCCACTGTGCTGCAGCTCAGTTTCAGGGTCTTGGCAATCTTCTTATAGCCTAGGCCATCTTTATGTAGAGCAACAATTCTTTTTTTTCGGATCCTCAGAGAGTTCTTTGCCATGAGGTGCCATGTTGAACTTCCAGTGAACATCCTTCTTAGAGAATCGCTCCCAGACAGTGAAACTAGGAACATTCACCTCGGAAACCCGGGCAGTCTCCTGCGGAGTCCCTCAAGGATCACCCTTGTCACCAGTACTATTCAACATATACATCCGCCCACTTCTCAATATCATCAGGAAAACCGATCTTTGCTTCCATTCATACGCTGATGACACCCAATTCTACCTTCGCATCAACGGACAAAAAGACCTTCATCAGCAATTACAGAAATGCCTCACCTTAATAGATGACTGGATGTCCACTAGCTCCCTCAAACTTAACGGATCAAAAACAGAGCTTCTTCTCCTACATGCCAACAAAAATTCCAAAATAAAGACTCCGTGGACACCTCCCACCATCCTTGGACAGACCATCTCCCCAAGCACCAAAGCCAAGAGTCTCGGAGTCATTTTTGACTCAGGAATGACAATGGATGCACAAATAGGATCAGTGGTGAGCGGATCCCACCATCTCCTCCGCCAACTACGTAGACTCATCCCCTTCATCCCAGAAGAGGACAAAGCGGCAGTTGTGGGAACAATCATCAATTCCCGACTTGACTACGCAAATTCGCTCTACGTAGGACTATCCCAATATCAGCTTGCGCGCTTACAACTCATCCAAAACACGGCGGCAAGACTGTTAACAGGAAAAAAACCCTGGGAATCCATCTCCCCCTCCCTAAAGAGCCTACACTGGCTAACCGTGAAGAATCGGATCACATTCAAGACCCTCTGCCTCACCCACAAATGCGTACAAGGAAACGCCCCACCATATCTCCGCGAGAAAATAAAACACTACACACCGAATCGCAGTCTTCGATCAGCTAACCAAAACCTCCTTACCATTCCCAAATACCGCTACAAAGCAAAGGGAGAACGAAGATTCTCAGTCCAAGGACATCGACTATGGAATGCTCTTCCAACTAACATCCGCATGGAAGAAAACCACCAGGCCTTCAGAAAAAAACTAAAGACCTTCCTTTTCTGAGAAGCTGACATCAGAGAATGCATCCAGCGCCTTGAGGCGATTCAGTTCGCATTTGCAGCGCTTTACAAATCATTCATTCAGTATGAGAGAGTGAGAACAATAACATTAAATTTAACACACCTGCTCCCCATTCACACCTTAGACCTTGCAAAACTAATTAGTCACATGACACCGGGGAGGGAAAATGGTTAATTGGGCCCAATTTGGACATTTTCACTTAGGGGTGTACTCACTTTTGTTGCCAGACATTAATGGCTGTGTGCTGAGTTATTTTGAGGGGGCAGCAAATTTACACTGTTATACAAGCTGTACATTCACTACTTTACATTGTAGCAAAGTGTCATTTCTTCAGTGTTGTCACATGAAAAGATAATAAAATATTTACAAAAATACGAGGGGTGTACTCACTTTTGTGAGATACTGTAGGGAAGACGAGACAGGAATTCTGTAAGAGAATGGGGGAACATGTAGCAAGTATAGGCAAAACAGAAGACAAAAAAAGATGATGAATCACCAGTAGCGTTACACTTTAGAGAGGTATATGGGGTCTCAGTAGATGGCTTTAGATGTGCAATAATTTATAAACTCTAATTATCTGACAGGCGAGGAGATAGGGATAAAATATTACTTCAAAAAGAGGCCAAATGGATATTCCTGTTGGAATCCATGTCGCCCTGAGGATTGAACAATGATTTCTCATTGCATAGTTTTATGAATATACCTCTCTTTGCCTGTCCTGAATTGGAGAGAATCCTTCATATTATATCATATCTTTATAAATCCCTATTTTTCTTCCCTGTTCTTTTCTTTCCTATCACTCTTTTTTCCTAACTCGCTACACTCTAATATAAACAGAGATATATGTTTCTGGTGATATTGGGTAAATGAATAATGCTTCTGGATTTTGAATGCTTAACAGCAATAATAGACTCATTGTTGAGAGAATATTATGCCATGACAAAGGATACAATGTTACAAATGTATCAGAGTCATATGTGTCCAAACTTCCATATTATTGCTGAATGTATCGAATCCGAACATGCATATCCTATACAGCCTTCTCTAATATTAATGCTTAGTTCAAAGAATGTATTTATACACTTGCCCTCATTTGTAGTTAGTTTAATCTTGAGATACCATCTGATATATCCTGGTCTCTTACCTTTGAAGGATTTAGATATATAATTTCCGCTGGATTATGGCCAGAGCTGGTCTGGTAAATCCACAAACATAGGCATGTGTGTGAGGGTGTTCACCTAGGCCATGCATTTTTAATCATTGTATATAATTATATATCATTTTCTTTTTTATCTATTATGGGTGAACACGTGTTGGTGTATGCACAATTTGTTATTGGGTTTCCTTTTAGCAATGATTGCCTTTTGATGTGACACCTGGTAGGCGGAGCCTATGCACATTTAAACTCAGCAATAGGGAAGGAACCCTTATATCCTGAAGAAGTTCCGGGAGGAACAAAACATATGTAGACACAGGAACAAACTACCCCCCCATACCCCTCGATGCACCTTTTGCTCTATCACTTGAGAGGAACCGAAGGAAGCAACCAGCACGGGACTAACCATATATTGGATGATATATGATTGATGTTATCTTTGCAGTCTGGAAGGTTAGATGGACACCAGCTGTTGCATTAGTGTGACCTAGGAGCGGCTTTCTGTTTGCTTGTGGAGTCTAATGAGGAATGACATGCTCGTGGAATCCATGGAGGAGCTTTACACTTTATATATATATATATAGTAGCTGCAGCATTAAGGAAAGGGCCACCGGCATCCTTAACAAACAGTGAATAGTTGGATTCCCCGCTGACAGCTGAATGTAAAAAATAAACATTGCCGGCAATGCAAAAATGTAATAAAAAATAGGTCTGGTATGGATTTTAAGGGGAACCCTTACACCAATTTTTTTTTTAAAAGGGTGTGAGGTCCCCCCCCAAAATCCATACCAGATCCGTATCTGAGCATGCAGTCTGGCACGCCAGAAAAGGGGGGGACAAGCAAACGGCCCCTCTCCTGAACCATACTATACCACATGCCCTCAACATGGGGTGTGCTTTGGGGCAGGGGGTCTCAAAGCTCCTTACCCCAATGTTATTGAGGTCAAGGGCCTCTTCCCCACAACCCTGGCTGGTGGTTGGGGGGGTCTGCGGGTGGGGGGCTTATCAGAATCTGGAACCAACCCAGCATGCCCTTGATCGGTGATGACACAAGGGGGCGGTGCCCCACATCTTAGTTATTTAGGAGCTGTCAGACCGCTGTGCTGGCAGATGGTGGGAGCCTTCGTCTGTTTTTTTTTTTTCTCTTTTTCTGGGTCAGCAGTGGTGGCGGGAGGCATGATTGACAAGAGATCTGCTGCCGGGGGGGGGGGGACATTTTTTGTGTTGTGTTTTTATTTACTTTTTAAATTTTTTTGGTGAATGAGTAGGGGTACTATGTACCCCATACTTATTCACATGGGGGGGGCGGGATCTGGTGGCCCCGTTTTTAAAGGGGGCTTTCAGATTCCGATAAGCCCCCTGCCCGCAGACCCCCACAACACCGACCTTAAAATTGGTTGAGCGGGATGGGGGTGCCCTGTATTGAAGTGGTTAAAAAGAAATGGCCAAAAAATGAAGGTTTCAGGACAGAATAATGTGACACACAAACCACTTGTTAATCCAACAAAGATATTTTTTGCCAGCAATTCACATATGATGAATTAGGAAGATGAAGATTTTTGTTATTTGAGACAGAGGTTTGCAAATATAATTAATGCCAAGATAAAGGAAGGCATTTTGTTGATCAGATACATCGTCAATGACAAGTGGTTCAAAGATCTGTTGATGAGGCTAGAGAAAATTGCCTGGAAAGCATTCAAGAATGTCTTTGAGAAATATTGTATTTATGTTATTCATTTCAATTACTTATATAGTGCCGTCAATTTATGCAGCGCTTTACATATACATTGTGCATTCACATCAGTCCCTACCCTCAAGGAGCTTACAATCTAAGGTCCCTAACTCACATTCATACATTCTAGGGACAATTTAGACAGGATCCAATTAACCTACCAGCATGTCTTTTGGAGTGTGGGAGAAAACCGGAGTACCCGGAGGAAACCCACACAGGCACAGGGAGAATATACAAACTCCAGGCAGGTAGTGTCGTGGCTGGGACTCGAACCAGTGACCCTTCTTACTGCTGGGCGAAGGTGCTACCCACTACACCACTGTGCCGCCACATATCTTGGCAAATTCGAAAACAAACCACATTCAGCTGGTTGACAAACTTCTTACAAGACCATGAAGTGCAACATGTCACTGAAGAGTCATTTTCTGTATTCACACTTTAACTTCTTTCCCAAAAATCAGCTAAACATTTCACATTTTTCAGGTAATATACATATTGTATATTCTAATGAGAAATAGGTGTCTTAGAATAATGGTTCCTTGAAGATGCTTTTGGAATACATATTTTGTAAACAGTGTAAACAGGAAAGCAAGATAGAAGGGGTTAAAAAAAATGGTGTCTGCCTCCATATAAGCTTGCACGTGGAAGAAAAAGATTACATATAAGTGGTAAAACAAATTCCGACTTATATTCAGTTGAAGATCAAGGGGTTGTATATATGTTTTGTTATAGTTGTGTGACTCTGAAAGGGTTAAATTGTAAGTCTACTTTTAAACTACCTAAGCCTAGCAGCTCACCTTCCCCTTCAATTACTATTTACACCCCTGTTACATAACCAAGATCAGTTGGTGACATGCTGCAGGAGCAACAGCCCACAGCAGTTAATGGTCCTTCTACCCTCTTAAACTGGTCACAGCTTTCTCCATAGCCTACTTGTAAGTCTGCATCGGATCACCCACTGATCAAGAGTATAAATAGTAATGGTATGGAAAGGGGGTATAAGTATTCTTTAAAAAAGAAAAAATTAAATACCATTAAAAGAAAGAACATCAACATTCTTATGGACATGTACAGTATTTGTATTCCAAAAAATGATCTCCAAAAGTGTCTTTTGTCTAACTCTGTAAAACAGTAGCCTACACCCAACACTGTGTCTTTCTACTTTAGTGAGATCTTTGCAAAGTGGTAATGACCTATCCAGCATCAACATTAGCAGGCATGCTGCAAACATTTTGAAATTAGGGATATTTCCTTACACTATCCCCCAATCACAAGATAGTGGCAGGAAAGAAGACAAATGGAAATAAAAGTGTTTTCCCATAAAATAAAATGCATGTTGATGAAACTCATTAAAAATTCATTGTACCACATGTCACACCCACATGGAAAAGTAGAAAAGGAACAAAAACATGCATGGAAATGAAAGTTAAAAAGCCATGCATCTTTAAACAGAGAATTGTGAGCAGAAATGTTTTGCTATGGAAAGATGAGCCATCCTGCATCCAAATACCTAGTATAAACTGATGTATGCTAGGTAGAAGCCCTAGATAAACACACTTTATATAAAGGTTTTCCTTTTTTTTATGTTATATATGTTTTCAATTTTGAACAAGCACTTGCTTATGTTTCTCCTAAAAAAAAAAAAAGATGTCAATCAGTACATTATCATTATTTAACCATGCAATCTATCCCATCTTGTTCTTACTATGCCAATCATGAAGGCTTCTTTTAAATGGGAATTTTTGGGTAATAAACCCTAAATGTTCCAATGCACAGACCAACATTCAATCAACTATTACCTAATGATTTATGTGATTTTCTGTAAAAGTGAAATGAACTGTGGTGATAATGTAACTTCTATTTGTAATACTAGCTAACCATACATTTTCTAATTGTGATAGGAATGAGCAGCAATGAACTTCTAGGCAAACTAATGGTTCTGTCTGGGTATATTTTGATAATAAGTGTGGGTTCACATACAAATCTCTTGTCATATAGAAGCTTCTAAAGGGATCCTTGCTTATGCAGGAATAGATGGTAAATTATGACAGCTCCAATGTTGTGTATAATAGATTTTATTAGCCCTTGTAACCTAACCAAAATCAGCCAATGCGTTTGAAAGTTACATACTGTATCCCCCTGCTTCCTTCATCAAGGCTATGAAGACATGTGTTGAGAGAAATAATAATAATAAAATCAATAGCCCATGGTATCTGTCAAGTACCTTACAGTGGAGCCCGAGATGATGAGGGTGGCCTCTTGCACCCCTGGCAGTGGAGACAGGGATTGCCGGGGCAGCGGAAGGGTGCAGGTGCCTGCCGGCAGTAGGCTGAAGCTTGGAGACACAGGAACTCCTGTCACGGTGACGTGGAAGCTGGTCACAAGACTTGTTCAGCGGGAGCCAGATAGGTAGGTGCAGGTTCAGGATCAATTGCAGAGTCAGGAACAGGCAGAGGTCGGTAATGGGTTGGCAGAGGGTTACCCAGGAGGCAGAGCCATAGTCATAAGTCCAAGCCGAGGTCAGTATTATAGCAGAGGCAGATAAACAGGCAGGGATGATCCAAGAGAGTAGTCAGAGGAAGCCAGGTTTTCAGGAACAAGGTCAGCAGGTAAGAATAGCAATCAGGAACACAGTAACGAGCTGAATACAATCCAGCACTGAAGCTAGGCAGACTCTGTTTAAATAGGGTGCCGTGCGCCAGGATTCATGGTAAAAAAGCTAAATCAAAAATGGGAGAGGTGAAGGGGCTGAAGGTGTAGTGTTGGGTGTACAGTTTGATATGTTATCATATCTATTCCCTAGTTTGATCCTTTATTATGTTTGAAAAGCTAAACCTTTGTTTTTCTTAATGAAGGTCAGATAGCTACAGGAGACAAGATTCTATGGAGCTAAATCAATAAAGCAGTTACATCACTTTTGCCTGCCGCTATGGCTGTAACAGATTCAAAAAGAATTACCATCAGTTCAGAGAGATAAGATTAAAGATTAAAGATTGCTCAGATTAAGGCATGTATGTGCTGGAAAGTTGTCCCAGACAGGATCAGTGGGTTGCTGATAGCAACCAGTGACTCATCCCCACCAAATTCAACTGAGAGATTCCCCACCCAACCACTGAATGTAAACAAAGGGCGGGAGATGTTGGTGTTGCCATCACTCAAATATGGTAATGGACATATTTGAACAATAACAAGAATCTCCTAGCCAGCAGCTGAATGGGGCCAGGGGTTAGTCATTGGCTGTTATGACGATGTTGGCTCCACAACTACTGCTGCTGTGTGGCAGCGGAAAGGGGGGGTGAAACCAGAACCAGTAGATCTATTTGTTCAAGTGGTTGTTACAGTGCAGTTTATACACATGAGTGGTACAGCTTTTATGTTGTTTTTATGTCATTGTACCAGATTTATGCTGTATAAAGTTTATTTTGCATCATATATTGAGAATTGAAATATGAGATCCTATCCACCCGGTGAGGAGAAGTGGTGAAGCGTTTGTAGCACAGACCCTCTTGTCTGGTCCCGCTGATTTGTCCCAGGTTCTATTCCCTTCTGAATGCCCAGGCAGCCAGGCACACAACACTTGCACAGTCTCTCACAATAACCAGGCAGTGGACGTCTTTTCTTGCTTTTATTGCTGGTTAAACTTGGATGGGGTGCAGGGAAAGCTTTGAGATACTCCAGAATTTAGTGCTCAAACATATGGAGGACTATTTCTATTCTGCCTATTCTCTTTAGGAAGGTTACCCCCCCCCCCCTCTTTTCGGAGTTTAGAGACACAAGCACTTCTGGGACTTTCAGCAGGGCAGATCCCACTCAAGCAAAACTGACACAGTCACACAAGGGGGTAACAGCAAACATGTAAGTAGGATCCCACTTAAAGGCCTCACAGTGGTGCAGTGGTAGCACTCTCGCCTAGCAGTAAGAAGGGTCACTGGTTCAAATCCCAACCACGACACTACCTGCTTGGAGTTTGCATGTTCTCCCTGTGCCTGCGTGGGTTTCCTCCGGGTACTCCGGTTTCCTCCCACACTCCAAAGACATGCTGGTAGGTTAATTGGATCCTGTCTAAATTGTCCCTAGTTTGTATGAATGTGAGTTAGGGACCTTAGATTGTAAGCCCCTTGAGGGTAGGGACTGATGTGAATGTACAATGTATATGTAAAGTGCTGCGTAAATTGACGGCGCTATATAAGTACCTGAAATAAATAAATAAAATAAATAAATAAAGGCCTCTATTCATTGTGTCTGCAAATACTTGCATACCTCCAGTGCAATACTGGCTAGACACTGTACTGTGAATCTCCAGGCTGAATCCTTAGTGCACCCCCTTACTTGGCTCTAAACTGCTTCTAGGAAAAGAGGCCCCCAGTTCTAGCATAGCTAGGACCTTGATGAATTATCTGCAGGCTTCAGCTGACTTGCCCAGAAGGGCAGCAGACCTTCAGACTGGGATCTCTTCCTCCAGGACAAGAACCCTGCTGCTCTCTGCCTCAGACTATTTATCCCCTCTCAGCCACCAACTGAGCACTTCCCCCCACAGGGATTGTCTGAGAATTCCTAAATATTCAAGCCCAGGGTCAGCCTCCTCCAGCCCAGTATACTGTATTCTAGAACCTACTAGAATATAGGGGGAAGTAGCTGACTCTGCAGCCTGTGAGACCCAGAGCCACCAAAATGAATCAAACACTGCTCCACTTTTTGCAGAGGAGCTAAAAACTAAATGTAGCACTCTGATATTTAGGCAGGGCTGCTATAAAATTTAGTTGCCAGGCAATAGTTGCCTTGGCCAATTGTTAGGAGATCAATTGATGTCATGCGGACAGACTGAGATTATCACTGCAAGGGGACCTATGTCAAGAAGTGCGGTCCCTTGCACCATGGCCTGGCTGCTTGTTGCTTGATTGCAACCATGCCTCCTGTCCCCAAAGTTGTCCCTGAAGAAGAAGGGAAACTGATGGGAAATGTTGTTCTACCCCGAGTGAAAAAAATTGATGGCCCTTGATGCTTAAAAGACACCGGGGTGTTTAGTTAGTTAGGTAGAATAAGCTGTGGCAAAAGGGGCAAATTCTTACCTTACATATTGGATGATGGACTGTCAAGTGAAATGGGAAAAGGTCCCCCGAGCGGGGTTTTTAGGCAGCTAACCATAGATATGAACAAGGCATTAAATAAAATATTAAAGTGCTTTATTGAAGGGTAATGAATGAATGTAACAACATATAAATATAAATTGGGAGCTCCAGTGGGAAAATACCCATACCAAATACATATAATAGCAAACATAGGTTATACACAGCATATGATAAGGCTATTGCATAACAATCCTGACGCGTTTCGACCCATGAATTTTGGGGTCTCTTCAGAGGATGAGTTTGCTACAGAAAAAAGAAAAATTTTTATAACAGTATATCCAGCTTATTTAAAAGAATTACAGCATAGGCAAGTTTGTTTAGCAACACTTTGCACATAATTACCACTGAGTTTGGATGTACCCCTCGATCAGAGCCTCCCCACACAGCAGCCAGACCATCCAGTGTGCCCGCACGTAGCAGCACCCCAGGAAGAAGGGGGAACAGGAATCCACTTGATATGGCTTGCAAGGAGTCACACGTATAATTGCCCCCCCACCAACACACCACTGGGGGGTGGGGCCGGAACCTACGAAAATTGTCAGAGCGTTAGCTCCTGAATATACCCATATAGGTTAGTAGTTAGATTTAACTGTTGGGCGGTCAGAAAGTGTTGTAATAATCTATTACAGCTTGAATTGATCATGTGAAGGATAATAAAATGAGTAAAGTGACTATATTGGTATAACTAATATAGAATATGTCAGGGATGACCTTGTCCTTAAATGCTGACAATGGCAGTGATAGGAAGAGAAGTGAAGGATGTGCACAGTGAATAATGACATGTAAAATATGTGTGAAAACAGGAATGTGCATGAAAATGATGCGAGTGAGTGTTTAAAACAGAAAAAAACAAAAAAAACAAAAACAAATGAGTGTATGTGTAATGTGTGTTTTTTTTTTTTTTTTTCTGTTTTAAACACTCACTCGCATCATTTTCATGCACATTCCTGTTTTCACACATATTTTACATGTCATTATTCACTGTGCACATCCTTCACTTCTCATCCTATCACTGCCATTGTCAGCATTTAAGGACAAGGTCATCCCTGACATATTCTATATTAGTTATACCAATATAGTCACTTTACTCATTTTATTATCCTTCACATGATCAATTCAAGCTGTAATAGATTATTACAACACTTTCTGACCGCCCAACAGTTAAATCTAACTACTAACCTATATGGGTATATTCAGGAGCTAACGCTCTGACAATTTTCGTAGGTTCCGGCCCCACCCCCCAGTGGTGTGTTGGTGGGGGGGCAATTATACGTGTGACTCCTTGCAAGCCATATCAAGTGGATTCCTGTTCCCCCTTCTTCCTGGGGTGCTGCTACGTGCGGGCACACTGGATGGTCTGGCTGCTGTGTGGGGAGGCTCTGATCGAGGGGTACATCCAAACTCAGTGGTAATTATGTGCAAAGTGTTGCTAAACAAACTTGCCTATGCTGTAATTCTTTTAAATAAGCTGGATATACTGTTATAAAAATTTTTCTTTTTTCTGTAGCAAACTCATCCTCTGAAGAGACCCCAAAATTCATGGGTCGAAACGCGTCAGGATTGTTATGCAATAGCCTTATCATATGCTGTGTATAACCTATGTTTGCTATTATATGTATTTGGTATGGGTATTTTCCCACTGGAGCTCCCAATTTATATTTATATGTTGTTACATTCATTCATTACCCTTCAATAAAGCACTTTAATATTTTATTTAATGCCTTGTTCATATCTATGGTTAGCTGCCTAAAAACCCCGCTCGGGGGACCTTTTCCCATTTTTCTTGTCCATATTGGGGTGAGCAGCATTGACTCTTTAATGTGTCTTCCCTCTTTGATGGACTGTCAAGTGTACCAGGATTGCCTTTTCATATGCTGGCTACCAGGTGGCATGAGTCAGGCCAATCTGAGTGAGCCCTTGTTCATGTTATGCATTAATTGATAAGAAATGCTAAGAAAGTTTCTGTAAGATAGTTGTGGAAAGGGGTGGCATCCTCGGATGAGGATGGGGCCCAATTTCACTTATATGTGTGTTTAGCAATAGAGATCATTGAAATTTAGGCATATTATAGGGTGTATATACACTGCTGTGCTGCTCTTTGCTGAAGGTAATTAACATTTATTCAAGAGTCACTTATTTATACTTTGCACTGTGTTATCATAGGGATTTTCAGGTGTTCCTGCACCCATTGCGTCTTTCTTGGACAAGGAGAGACAGCGATTCAACGTGGATAGCAATGCTAACCTTTTATGTTCCTCACTATGGTATATTTTAGATAGATAGTTAGGATATAAGGCTACCGTTTATATTTCCCCTTAACCATTTGGGTGGTACGCAACACGTAAAATTGTATATAATGTCTGCTACTTATCCGCCCTGTGTGAATTGCCACTTGCTCATGTATATGTATATGTTGTGCATATCTACTTCGTGTGGTACGCCACATGCATTGTTATTGTTATTATTGTTCCTTCCCTATTTCCCCACCCATCCCAGTTTTTGCCAGGACATTCACTCTCAGGCCTGAGAGTTCAAATAATTTTTATGCAAACCCCCGAGACATTGTTTTCCTAGGCAGGGGAAGGATGTAGCACCCTGATGTCTAGGCAGGGCTGCTATTAAATTTAGTTGCCAGGCGATAGTTGCCTTGGCCAGTTGTTAGGAGATCAATTGATTTCCCCCTAATTCTGGACTTGCTGCACTTTTCTCTTCTATCACTAGGTGGTACTGTAGCTGGTGATATTGGATAAGACAAGGGCATAGCAAGGGCAGATTAGGAATGAATGGGGTGTCTCAGCCAGTGGGCAGGGATTTTCTTGGTCCCTTGGCCTGCTGGGATAGCCTATTTATTTGGGTGGAGTCAGGTGATCAGGGTTCTGTGCCACCTGGATGGCTGTCTGGGTGGATATGTGTCATGCTGCCGCGGGCTGCTAGGCCGTAAACCTGAGGCCTATCCAGGGACATGTGGCTGCTAAGCTGTCGGAGGGCCTATCCAGA
The DNA here is from genome assembly GCF_042186555.1 of Aquarana catesbeiana. Classification (NCBI taxonomy): domain Eukaryota; kingdom Metazoa; phylum Chordata; class Amphibia; order Anura; family Ranidae; genus Aquarana; species Aquarana catesbeiana. The sequence continues at coordinate 381,657,399 of NC_133328.1, read as the reverse complement.
AGCAGGAAAGCAGCATATGGTTTTGGACTGCGGGCTTGTAGTCCAACCAAAAGTAACAGTTCTACAGAACGGGAACCAGTTGTGGTTGGAGGTAGAGGGGATTGACACTACATTTCTGAATAAACTGTTTTTAAGTCTACACCTAGAGGCGCCTCTCTTCCTTTGTACATCATGGTACCTGCCTGATTAATTTTCTAAGTTTAATTATGGACATAGATATATATGCCCATTACCTATAATCTTTAGGGTTACCAATATAGACATATCTCTCTTTGTGATGGTTTGCCGATTTACTTTTATAGTTGCTGTAGTTGGCCCTTCACTTTGCCTGACTACCAGCTTCACCAGTACACTACCAGCAGGTATTTCTATTTAGTCTAGCATGCATGTATTGGGCAGTCAACATTATGGTATATCCAGTATTTTGAATCTGGAGTTATAATCCGGTACCCTTCTCTTACTTTCAGGGATTTCCATTATCTGGCCCCATTATATTCTTCTGGCCGTTCCGCTGCCTGGGAGTGCAGGGAGCCTTTTCCCCTTGAGTATAACAATACTGAGTCTGTGTTCACAGACCCTTCTGATGCCCTTTTGCCTTGAGATAGCAACCCCACTGGCACAATTAACTTGTGTTGTTTGTCTACACTTTTTAATGCTAGATAATGAAATATTGAAAATGATCTTGCTATTTAACATTATGCAAGTGGATTACTGTAATAGTCTTTTATCTAATTCTTTAATTTCATGTTGGTGATGCTCCACTGAAAGTTACTGATTATATATTTTAATTATGCTTTAGATAAATTCCTCCTTTCTTTGCCACCCTGAAGAAGGACTAAACTGTATCCCGAAACGCATTGGATGTAAGGAGGTCTCTTCATATACCCCCTTGTATGATGATATTAACCGACTGTGTTCAGATAAATCAAAATTGCATTCTAATTTTTAATCATGTTTAATTACTAATAAAATTTACTGTTACTATATTATTTTTGTATATCTTTATATATGATACTATTAGTTGCCTAAAAAGTTTCATTTAGGGGAACCTTCTTCTTTGTTTTGAATACTGGATGTGGCACTTTTAAGCTTAGATTTGCCATTCGCTCTCTCTTTCTTGATAACAAACAAGCATGTATCTTATCCAGTAGCCGCAGCAAGAACTGGCATATGTGGTCCCGGCGTGTGTGTCCTTTATCTCACCCACAGGAGATCATCAACCTTGGAGCGTTACTTCCTGGTTTAGCATCCAATGTCACAACTGGTTGCTGTACAGCCATGTCCCAAAACTGCTCACAAAAATTAAAGGAACACTTATAATCAGAGCATGTATCAGGGCTGGGCTCAGCCCTTCCTTATCTGAGCTATCCGCTCAGCTGTCGGCTAATTGCCAGCTCCCATCTCTCTCCACAGTTACCCAGCTGTTGTTGATTCTGCTCGTCAGTCCTGCCTACTTAAAGCCGTCCAGCTCACTTGATCTCTGCGCCTTGGTCACATCACAAGAAACCATCTCCTGTGTTCCTGTTTAAAGACTGGCTTTACTGACATCTTTTCTGGCTCCTTATCCTGCTTGCTGTTCCTCTACTTGGATCCCTGACTTCTGGCCTGGCTGATTACCCGATCTGGTTACTGAACTCTGGCTTGGCTGATTACCCGATCTGGTTACTGAACTCTGACTTGGCTAACTACCCGATCTGGTTACTGGACACTGGCTATACTTTGACTACGCTTACTCTATTTACCTTTTTATTTTTATTAATAAACAAGAGTGATTTTACTGTACTTCTATCTCGGTCTGGTTCATGGTTTCTGCCAGTAGGCGAAGGCCATGAATTCAGAAGATACAGTCAATCCACTTGTTGGTAATATTTTTTCCAGATTGAATGAGCAAGATCACCACACGGATCAGTTTGCCATGGCGTTACAAACGCTCCTAAGTTGCATGGCTCACCTGGAATCCCCCACTGTGGCTGCTGCGGTACAACCTGAGTTGCGGGCCATCCCTGCTGCTGTGCCAGTCTCTGTGCAGGCACCCGCCTTGAGTATTACCTCTATAAGAGGTATGTCTGGTTCCGCCCCGCTTCCCCAGCGATTTGGGGGCGATCCAGTTCAATGCAGAATGTTTCTCAACCAAATTGAGATATACTTTGAGATGCTGCCCCAGGCGGTTCCCATGGACAGAAGCAAAGTAGGGTTCGTGATATCTTTGCTTTCTGAGAGAGCCTTGGCCTGGGCTAACCCTCTATGGGAGACGCAACAACCTGTTGTCTTGAGTTACCCTGAGTTTGTGGCCTCCTTTAAAACGGCATTTGACGTTCCCGCATGCTCCGCTTCTGCTGGCAAGTGCCTCATGTCCATCAAACAGAGTATGAGAACTGTTGCCAACTACGCCATTGAATTTCATACTCTGGCAGCAGAGGTTGCTTGGAACAATGAGGCCCTCGTGGCTGCTTTTTATCATGGTCTCTTGGATTCCATCAAGGATGAGATAGCAGCCCAAGATATACCCACTGAGCTGGAGAGCTTAATCTTGTTTGCCATCCTCATTGACTCCAGACTCAGAGAAAGACTCTCTTTTAAAGAGCGCTTGCAGAAGCCTCGTGTACGTTTGCCTCTGAGCTTTGCAGTCCCATCTGTGCCTCCCTCACCTCCCATGCCTCCTGGTACCAAGTCGGTCAGTGAAGATGAACCCATGCACTTGGGCTTCACGCATCTCTCTGCGGATGAGAGAGCCTTTAGGAGGAGGGAGAGATTGTGCCTTTATTGTGGCCAGGCAGGTCACTTTTTGAAGTCTTGTATTACCTGTCCTGGGAACACCCGTACCTTGAGGTACTGTCATGGACAGACCTTAGGTGTCATTGTGTCATCCCCAGTTATCCAGAGGGATAAGCCCCTGGTTTCAGTCACCCTTTCTTGGGCTAAGTCGTCTATCGAGATACAGGCTCTAATTGACTTTGGGGCTGCAGGCCTGTTCATTAATGCTGCCTTTGTATCAAAGCACTCGATTCCACTGCAGTTGCGTGACACTCCACTTGCCACTGAGGCTCTTAACGGGAGACCTGTACAGCCTGCCCATGTGACTCATGAGACGGTTCCATTGTCCATGGCCGTAGGGGCTCTTCACCTTGGGATAATCCAATTCCAAGTGATTTCCTAAGTTTCCGCTGGTTATTGGTTATCCTTGGTTACAGAGGCACAACCCCTCTTTTGATTGGCTCCGTGCTGAGGTTCTCTCCTGGTCACCACAATGCAGTGAAACATGCTTCCGGAAGGTAGCCAAGGTCCTGTGTACCTCTTCACTCTCCTCCCTGCCAGAGGAGTACTGTGATTTTAGCGATGTCTTTGACAAAGGTCAAGCCGGTAGTTTGCCTCCACACCGGCCGTATGATTGAGCAATTGACCTTCAACCTGGTGCCACTCCCCCTCGTGGCCGGGTTTACCCTTTGTCGGTCTTGGAGGATAAAGCCATGGAGGAGTATGTTGCAGACACACTTTCTCTGGGTTTCATCCGCAAATCCTCGTCTCCTGCTGGTGCTGGTTTCTTCTTTGTGAAGAAGAAGAGCAGTGAACTGAGACCTTGTATTGATTATAGGGGTCTCAATCGTTTCACAATTAAGAATGCCTACCCGATCCCATTGATTACAGAGTTATTTGACCGTCTGAAGGGAGCAACGGTTTTCACTAAGCTTAATCTGAGAGGGGCTTACAAGCTCATGAGCATTAAGGAGGGCGACGAGTGGAAAACTGCGTTTAATACCAGAACAGGCCATTATGAGTATCTCGTAATGCCTTTGGGCCTTTGTAACTCCCCGGCAGTTTTCCCGAAATTTATTAACAATGTCCTCCGAGATTTGTTGCAGTTATGTGTGGTAGTTTATCTCGATGATATCCTCATATTTTCCAAGTCCCCGGACAGCCACCACACAGATGTCTGTCATGTGCTTCAGAAATTAAGAGAGAACAATCTCTATTGTAAACTGGAGAAGTGTGAGTTCCATCGGGAACAGGTTAAATTCCTGGGCTAAGTCATTTCCACTGCTGGTTTTTCGACCCAGTGAAACTTTCGGCAGTCCTACAGTGGCCTCGACCTGTGGAGTTACGTCCTCTGCTGGGTTTTGCCAACTATTATCGGAAGTTTATTCGTAACTTCTCGTCTCTGGTCAAGCCCCTGACCGATATGATCAGAAAGAACGGTAACCCACAGAGTTGGTCTCCGGAGTCCATGAAGGCCTTTGAAAGTCTCAAGGCTGCCTTTTTTCTGCTCCTGTGCTGGCACATCCTTGTCCTACGTTACCTTTTATCCTTGAGGTTGATGCTTCTGAGACTGGTGTTGGCGCTCTTCTGTCTCAATGTCCTACCTCTGGGAGTGCTATGCATCCTTGTGGGTACTTTTCTAAGAAATTGTCAGTATTGTCAAGAGAGCTGTTGGCAATCATTTTAGCCTTGAAAGAACGGAGACATCTCCTCAAAGGTACCACTGTGCCTGTTCTCATTCTTTTTTTTTTTTTTTTAAATTCTTTTTTTATTCAGTTTTTTAGCATACAAATAACAACAGGCCACATTTATGGTCGACAACCACCGACTATAACATAGTTGCTGGTGGACATTTACATACAAAAACACAAACAAAAATCAAACATGAATTTAAATCCCCCCTCCCTCCCCCCCCCCAAACAACAAAGCTTTTGCCTAGATATATACTGTCCAAGTTGGCCTCCAACTGGAGGAAGGCACTAGGAGACACTGCACCCTCGCTGTCCGACAACTTGGGTCGTGATGCTAAATACAGTCCAAAGCATGAACCGGCTCCCTCTTCCTCCCCCCCAGCACTAAGAATTTCATAGGAAGAAATAACCCCCCCCCCTACAAGTGACCAGTTATCCTAATGCAGAATTATCAATATTTCTCCTGTATGCCAGTCATATACATCTGCCGTTATGGCCTAATACACTAATATCGATAGCTATAGGTTATCTGTTATTAGTCTGATACCGTATCTACTGATGCCATCCAACCCCCCCACGCCTTGTCAAATTTGGTCAGTGCCCCCTACTCAAATAAGTGGCTTTATAAAATGGTTCTGCCTTATTAACCAATGCTTTCCAGGATTCCAGGGTTGGGGCTGAGGAACTCTTCCAGGAGAGAATAATACGCTTTTTGGCATAAAACAACAATAGGGTAAGAAGAGTTCTAATAGCCCTGGTAGTAGCCAGGGGCTCTACCAGATGCAGTAAGCATACCTCAACTGTCATGGGAATCAAAATAGAGGTGACCGAACTTATGCAGCCTGCTACATCCTGCCAGTATGCTTTGACCTGTAGGCATTCCCAAAAGATATGCATAAAATTTGCTAGTGGCGAGGAGCACCTCCAGCAAGAGGAATGCTGGTTCCCAAACATTTCTAGCTGGGGGCAGATAGATCCTGTGCAGGAATTTAAAGTGAATTAGACTGTCCCTAGTGGAGACCAGGGTCTGAATTGCAATTCCCCATACATCGTCCCAGTCATCTCTATCCAACCCCGAGGTTGCAGCTTCCCACGCTTGTCTGCAAGGTTCCAACAGTTTCGTTGCTTCCTGAAAGAGATCTCTGTATAGGCTGGAAACCGGTTTAGATAGAGTCACTGCGAGTCAGCAGTTCTAAATCACTGGGCTCAAGGTCAAGAGGTTCTCCTCCAAACTGGGAAAGGCATGCCTTAATTGAATGTACCAAAAAAAATGTGTATTTGGTAGTTCATAACGTGATTTCAACACGTCAAAGGACATTAGGGTGCTATTCGCTACAATGTGATTTAGTGTCTTAATTCTGTATTTTGTCCACATCGGATCTGGGTAGTCGAAGAAGTGCGGCAGACCGGGATTCCTCCACAAGGGGAGATTTGGAGAAAATTTTTCATGACTAGAAGGCCGGAGCCCCTGAGTCGCGGACCATGCCCTAAGTACAGAGCGCATGGAGGGTGTCAGAGGGTAGGGGGCCCGTAAACCCCTATATACCAAGTGGGATAGTGCTTCATATGAACCCACACATGCCGCCCCCAATGACACCGCAGCATCATCCGAAGGTGTGGTTGCCACCATTAATTGGCCAGCTAAAAAATATTTATGAAAATTTGGTACTGCTAGGCCTCCCTCCCCCCACGGTTGCTGTAAGATGGTCAGTTTAATGTGGGGGATTCCTCCCTGCCACAGAAAAGAAGAAATCATACTGTCTATTGACTTGAAGACTGTTTTTGGTATCCACACCGGAGAATTTCTAAGGGTATACAGGAGTAAGGGTAGAATTTTCATTTTGATTAAATTTATCTTCCCAATAAGTGACAATGGGAGATTTTTCCAGGAATGTAATTTTTTAGAGATGATGTCTAGTAATGGGGACACATTAAGACTAATGAATTCCGTCACCGAGTTCGTAATTGTAAGACTCAGGTATTTAATTTGTGTTACCCATTGCAAGGGATTACTAGATTCTACCTGTCTCTTTGCCATGTGGGAACGTAGCGGAAGTTTCTTCGATTTATTCCAATTGACCCGGAGTCCAGAGACCCCAGTAAAGTGCTCCAGTAGCGCCAGTGCAGCCTGTAGAGCAGGTCCAGTATCTCTAAAGAAAAGGACTAGGTCGTCTGCATAAAGGGCTGTAGTTTCGGTAAGGGTGCCCACCCTAATACCCTGAATTTGAGAGGAGGAGCGCAGTGCAATCGCCAGAGGTTCCATGACCAACGCAAATAAGCCCGGTGACAATGGGCACCCTTGTCTGGTGCCTCTGGATACTGGAAAATTGTCAGACACCCCTCCATTTAGGCGGAGTGCTGCCACCGGCTGCTCATAGAGCATTGATATCCATTTGAGGAATATAGGACCAAATCCCATGCGTTTAAGTACCTGGGTCATATATCCCCAATCAATGGAGTCAAATGCCTTTTCCAGATCGAAAAACACCAGAGCCCTTCAAGAAGATATCTCCTCATCTATTTGAGTGTTGGTGTACACTCTGCGGATATTAATGTCAGTGGCTTTCTTGGGCATAATCCCTGTCTGATCTGGTGATATCAAGTGCTCTAGAATCCTCATCAACATATTGGCAAATCATTTTGGTCAAAATTTTGAGGTCCGTGTTTAACAGTGCTATGGGCCTATAGGAGGAGCATTGAAGAAGGTCTTTATCAGGCTTGGGAAGTAACACCACATGAGCCTCATACAACGAATGTGGCAATCTCCCTGCTTCAAAGCATTCCCCATAAAGTTGCAAGAGTCTGGGAGACAACAGTTCCATATAAGTTTTATACCACTCTGCTGGTATCCCATCAGGACCCGGAGCTTTACCATTGGGGAAGGAGGCAATGGCGAAGCCAGTTCTTTAGGAGTAAAAGGAGCTCCCAACTCCGCCTCCCCCGGCAGCTCCGGTATGCGAAGGGAGCCCAACAGGTCCGATAGCACTTGGTCGTCATATTTGGGTATAGCAGTATGTAACTCTGAATAGTACGATACAAAAGCCTGCATAATACCCTCTCCATCTCTTACTAGATTACCTCCAGCTGAGTAAATGCAGGGGATAGCTGTATGTGTTCGGGTATCTGCCGCCAAGTAGGCCAACAGCTTCCCATTCTTATCACCTTTTTCAAATAGTTCCTCAGCCCTTCTCTTAAATGTACATTGTGTATGAGTTTGAGTTTGAAAATGAACCAACAAGGCCCTTCTGGCCATCTGTAACTCCGCCAGGGTGGAGGAGGAGGGCGCATCGGCATGGAGCTTTGCACATTGTAGTTCACGGGCCTTAAGCGCCTCCGATTCTGAATTTTTCTCCACCCTAGCGGCTTTGATGGCAGCTATATACGCCCCACGGGTGGATGCCTTGAAGGCATCCCAGACCGTGAGCCCATCTGTTGAACCTTCATTGATGTCCCAGTAGTCCTGTATGTGCGGGGAGACCAGCGCCTCAACCGAGGGCTCACTCACCCACCCCAAGTGCAGCCTCCAAACTCTACGACTATTGCCTGCAGTTCGGCTCAACATTACCTCTAGGGGGTATGATCATAAATCCCCCCCCGCCAGGTAATCGGCCTCCGCAATCTGTGTGCTGAATTAGCAAAGGCCAGATCAAGACGGGATGAGGAGGCACTGACGTGGGAAAGGTGAGAGTGACTGCGCTCACCAGGATGTTTCCACCTCCACACCTCCTCCAACGCCGCCGTGTCCGCCCAGTGGCCTAGTTCTAGATTCCGCACCCGAGACGGGTTAGAGGTGTCCAGCCCATAATCTAGGATGTTGTTAAAATCACCCACCACAAACACTTTTAATGGGCCAAAGGTGGCAATCTTCTCTAAAACCATGTATAGAACCTCATTTTTGAAGGGGGGGGTGGAACATATACATTCGCTATTGCCAGTAACTGAGATTCAATGGCAAGGACCACAATTGCATATCTCCCATAGGAATCCGTTATTACATGTTCTATAGCACATGCTAATTTCTTATGTATTAAAATGGCCACTCCCCTGGCATATGAGGAGTGCCTGGAATGTATGGCTCTCTGTACCCAGTTCCTGTTCAGGGATAAAATTTTGTTACCCACTAGGTGGGTTTCCTGCAGGAGGATAATATGGGGATTCAGGGATTTGAGGTACTGGAGGACCAATGCACGCTCAAATTTGGAATTTAATCCGTGGAAATTCCACGAGATTAGTTTGAGATCACTCATAAAGTGGAGCTATGTATTGGATAAGGACAGGAGTTGTCCTGTAAACTGAGGAGGTCAGTGGAGAGGGACCCAGGCACAAAGAGCAATAGAGCATCACATCACTACAAATGAACAGCATATATCTTGATAGGCAATTTACATCCCCATGTGTTCGCACCAGTGAGGTGAGCCACAGAGGGAAGCATAAAAAGCAGTTATTCTTCCCCAGTAAAAAAACACAAAAGAGAAAAAATTAAAAAAGGACTTGCAAAAAATAAGAAAAAAAAAAAGAGTCACAGAAGAAAACATTCTAAGAACTCAACTCCCTGTTTGCTCCAGGCGAACAGAACCAAAAAAAGAGCAAAACCGCAGGAGAAACTTTATTCCCATCAACTTGGTGAACAAAAAGTGGAACGTTCCAAAAGTCTATCCACTTAAAAAAGGGGGTTCGGGAAGACTTGTAGGTAGTGCAAACATTTATAACAGTACCTGAAGCTCCTGGAGTGCACGGATGGCAAGTCTAAGAGATTGTCCTATACTGCAGGCCGCCAGGGGGACAAAAAACTTTGTGACAACAGGATTCCAAAAGGTGCCGCATCAGCAGGAACCACCACTCCCAACATCAGTACCACATGAACATAAGTATCTTCCAGGCCTAATCCACATGTTTTCATGAGACAGGTTCCACCATCGGATTTTAGCATTAGGCAAAGGCATCCAGCCACTCAGCCGCCTCTGCAGGGGATTCAAAGAATTTTGCAGCTCCATGATGAAGTACCTTTAGACGGCTAGGATACAGCATGCTATAAATCAGACCTTTCTCCCTCAGGCGTCTGCGGATATCTGTAAAGGAGCGTCTTTTCTTTTGCAGTTCTGGTGAGAAATCAGGATACAAATGGATGACGTCATTTTCATGCTTCAATTCAGGGTGCTTGTGGGCCCCCGCCAGGATCAAATCTCTATCCCTGAAATTCAGCAGGCGCACAAGAAACGCACATGGCCACGCACCTTCAGGTCTCCGGCCCGTGGGCACCCTATGCGCCCGCTCCACGACATAGACAGGAGACAGATGCTACAGGCCCAGGAACTTTTTGAAAAAGGCCTCAGCAAACTCCACAAGGTTAGCGCCTTCTTCACCCTCAGGGAGCCCAACCACCTGGACATTATTGTGCCTGAGGCGGTTTTCCGTGTCCTCTGAATGGGCCATTAGAGTTTTGACCTGCCACTGCAGCTCCACCACCGATTGTGCCATGGAGGCCGCCACATCTTCCACTGCAGAAATGCCTGCTCAGTTTCTGTTAAATGGCCCCTAATTTTGTTCATATCCTGCCTTATCAGCCTACATTCGATCGTCAGGGTATCTATTTTCCCCTCCACGGATGACTTACTGTCCGCAATGGCCGCCAGTATCATTGCGGTGGACCACTCCCCCAGCCGCTCCGACGGTTCACCCATGACCGTCGGGGACCCCTCCTGACCCGAGGCCTCGAGTGTCGCCATCCAGGTGTCTGTCAGTACCGCTACAGAGGCCGGAGAGGATGGTGCTATAGGCAAGGTGGCCATTGCATGTGTGTTCGGCTGCGAGATCCGGGAGATGGAAGTAGCTGCCTTCTTTGCCGACTGACGTTTCCCAGTCATCGGAAGGACCGGGGGAGCCCCCCAGACTGGAGGAAGGTATTTGCTGAGCAGAGTGGCTTAAAATGAACCAGGATGGAGACGGACTAGAGTCACAGATGGCAGGAGCTCAGGCTGAACACCTCTGTCTCTTATCTGGTGCCAAGGAGACAGGAGGGCCGCAGGGGATCGCCCGGGTGTATCAAGATGGCCGCTTCTTACCAGGCTGGATCCTCAATTTCCCCCTTCTGCTGTTTAATTGGAGTGTCCCAATGGGAGCTGCAGGAAGCGATCGGCCAGCTGAGAGGTCCGGTGGCTATAGCAGGAGGAAACTGGGCTCAGAGTGGTCAGGGGGTCCCATAGCACCTGCCGAGGCCTTCACTGGGTGAAGCAAGATGGCCGCCGTGAGCTAGGCCAGAGCCGCGGCCCGTCCCACAGGCAGCTGCAGGACGAAGGAGCACCGCGATGGCGGCCCGGATGGTGCGGCGGCAGTAGCTGGAGGAAACCGGCTCAAGATGTGCAGGGGGGCCAGGAGTACTTGCTGGGGCCGTCGCTGGGTGCAGCAAGATGGCTGCCACTCCGGAATCTAGGCCAGAGTTGCGGTCCGTCCCTCAAGCAGCTGCAGGATGAGGAGAGGTAAGGTCGCAATGGCGGCCCCAGGCGGTCGGGCGGCTGCAGCAGGAGAAGATCGGGCTCAGGGCAGTCAAAAAGGCCAGGAGATCTTGCCGGGGCCGCCGCCGGGTGAAGTAAGATGGCCGCCGCTCCGGGAGCTAGGTCGGAGCCGTGGTCCGTCTCTCAGGTGGCTGCAGGCAGGAGAAGTGCTGTGATGGCGACTCCGGGCAGCACTCCAAAAAGCTGGGAGGCTCTGAGGACTGCGAAGGGGGCAAGGCAGGTCTGCTGGAGTCCAAAAACTGAGGATGAGGATCAGGATGGCAGGAGATTTTTTACACACGCTTCTGTTCAGCCCAACATCCGGCCATGCCCCTCCTCACTGACCATAAGAATCTCATATTCTTGTCGGAGGCTAAACATCTCTCTCCCAGAAGGGTGCGATGGGCTCTTTTCTTGTCAAGTTTCAATTACATTGTCTCATTCTTACCCGGTACTAAGAATGTAAGGGCTGACGCCTTGTCACAACAATTTTCCTACACTTCCAAGTTGGAGTCAGTTCCGGTTCCTATGATTCCTCCTGATTGTATTCTGGCTACGGTTCGCACCAGTCTTACTTCTCATTTGGGTGACAAAATTCTTGCTAATCAGGTTGTTGCTCCTCCTGAGAAACCTTGTGACCGCTGCTTTGTCTCAGAGTGTCTCTGTACTGCCGTGCTCCAGACTTACCATTCTAACCAAGGCAGCTGGCCACCCTGGTAAGAATCAACTAGTTTGAGCCATTTCCCAACAATTCTGGTGGCCTAGTCTACGTGCTGATGTAACTGCCTTCGTAGCTGCCTGTTCCGTGTGTGCTCAGAGTAAGACTCCACGACACCTTCCAGTGGGCCTCCTCCAACCCATACCCAATGGAGAGAGGCCCTGGACCCACCTGTCTATGGATTTCATTGTGGAGTTGCCCAACTCCCAAGGCAACACAGTTATCCTTATGGTGGTTGACCAGTTCTCAAAGATGTGCCATTGAATTCCACTTAAGAAGTTGCCCACTTCTAAGGAACTAGCTTCCATTTTTGCTCAGGAGATCTTTCGCTTACATGGGCTACCCAAGGTGATTGTCTCCGACAGGGGTAGTCAGTTTGTGTCCCGTTTCTGGTGAGCCTTTTGTGCACAGCTGGGGATTCAGCTTGCTTTCTCCTCTGCGTATCACCCGCAGTCTAATGGGGCCGCGGAACGAGCCAATCAGTCCTTGGAGCAATTCCTACGTTGCTATATTTCTGACCATCACAACAACTGGTCAGACCTATTACCATGGGCAGAGTTTGCTCACAACAGAGCATTCCTTCATTAGAGGAGCATCTCCGTGGTCTTCGTTCCACTTGGGCACAAATCCAGGAGGCTTTGCGTCATGCTAATGATAGGTACAGACTCCATGCTGACCGCAGACGCCTGCCTGCGCCTTCCTACCAGGTTGGGGACAGGGTCTGGCTGTCATCTTGCAACCTCCGACTTTGTGTTCCCTCACTGAAGTTCGCACCTCGGTTTATTGGGCCTTTCCATATCCTTCGCAGGATTGACCCAGTGGCTTACGCATTAGACCTTTTTCCTAGTATGCGCATCTCACATGTGTTTCATGTATCCTTATTGAAACCTTTGGTCTGCAACCGCTTTACCACCTCGGTGCCACGTCCTCACCCTATACAGGTTGAGAACCATGAGGAGTATGAAGTACAATCCATTGTTGACTCCCGTAGGTTCCGTGGGCGCATACAGTACCTGGTGCATTGGAAGGGGTACGGTCTGGAGGAACACTCTTGGGTCTCATCCTCGGACGTACATGCCCCTGGCCTCCTCCGTGATTTCCATAGATGTTTTCCCCTCAAGCCCGGTGGTCCTCTGAGGGGGAGGGGTCATTGAGGAGGGGGTACTGTCAGGGCTGGGCTCAGCCCTTCCTTCTCTGAGCTGGCCGCTCAGCTGTCGGCTAATTGCCCAGCTGTTTTTGATTCTGCTCGTCAGTCATGCCTACTTAAAGCCGTCCAGCTCACTTGATCTCTGCCTTCGCCTTGGTCACATCACAAGAAACCATCTCCTGCGTTCCTGTTTAAAGACTGACTTTGCTGACATCCCTTCTGGCTCCTTGTCCTGCTTGCTGTTCCTCTACTTGAATCCCTGACTTCTGGCCTGGCTGATTACCCGATCTGGTTAGTGAACTCTGGTTTGGCTGACTACCTGATCCAGTTACTGGACTCTGGCTATACTTTGACTACGCTTACTCTAGTTACCTTTTTATTTTTATTGATAAACAAGTGTGATTTTACTGTACTTCTGTCTGGGTCTGGTTCATGGTTTTTGACAGTATGGCATCAATTCAATTAAATAAAATGAAATCAATTCAATAAACTCCTGGGATATTGATCTGGTCAGTTAAGTAACAGAGGGGATTGTTAATCAGTTTCAGCTGCTTTGGTGTTAATGAAATTAACAACAGGTGCACTAGATGGGCAACAATGAGACTGCCTCTAAAACAGGAATGGTTTTATATTTGGAGGCCACTGACATTTTATTCCCTACCATCTTTTCTGACTGTTTTTCACTAGTTTTGCATTTGGCTAGGGTCAGCGTCACTACTGGCAGCATGAGGCCATACCTGGACCCTATAGAGGTTGCACAGGCAGTCCAACTCCTCCAGGATGGCACATCCATATTGCCATTGCCAGAAGGTTTGCTGTGTCTCCCAGCACAGTCTCAAGAACATGGAGGAGATTCCAGGAGACAGGCAGTTACTCTAGGAGAGCCAGACAGGGCCATAGAAGGTCCTTAACCCATCAGCAGGATCGGTATCTGCTCCACTGTGCAAGGAGGAACAGGATAAGCACTGCCAGAGCCCTACAAAATGACCTTCAGCAGGCCACTGGTGTGAATGTCTCTGACCAAACAATCAGAAACATGAGGGTGGCCTGAGGGTCCGACATCCTCTAGTGAGTTCTGTGCTCACTGCTGGGCACCGTGGAGCTCATCCAACATTTGCCACTGAACACCAGAATTGGCAGGTCCACCACTGCCACCCTGTGCTTTTCACAGATGAGAGCAGGTTCACCCTGAGCACATGTGAGAGATGTGAAAGGGTCTGGAGAATCCATGGAAAATATTATGCTGCCTCCAACATCATTTAGCATGACCCATTTGGTGGTGGGTCAGTGATGCACAGACCTCTACAGGCTAGACAATGGTACCCTGACTGCTATTAGGTATCAAGATGAAATCCTTGGACCCATTGTCAGACCCTACACTGGTGCAGTGGGTCCTGGGTTCCTCCTGGTGCATGACAATGCCCAGCCTCATGTGGCAAGTGTATGAAGCCAGTTCCTGGAGGATGAAGGAATTGATACTATTGAATGGCCCCCCATGCTCACTTGACCTAAATCCGATAGAACACCTCTGGGCAGGACCGATCCCAGGCGGGTGCTCGGGGTGCAGTGCACCCGGGCACCACAGAGGTGGGGGCACTGAAGAGCCAGAGTGCTCCCCTCCCTCCTCCTCCTCTCCTTGTCCATAGGCGACTCTCTCCGTCGGTCACCGCCGCTGCTGTGTTTTCTGCCGAAGCCCATCCCCCCTCCCTCCTCCTGTCAGAGGAGGAGAGCAAATAGCTGGAGACCGGAGCGGCTGTCTCTGTGTGCAGAGAGACCAGCCACGGCCACGCAGTGACCTCACTGGGGAGGGGTCGGTCCGTGGCCGAGCCCGACGTGTTCCAGTTCTCCCCCTGCTGCCCAAGCCTGACACGCTCTGTTCTCCACCCAGGTGTTTTTTAATTAGCCTAATGGAGGGGGGGTTTGTAGGGGGTCTATACTAATGTAGGGGGGCGTGACTTGTCCTGGGGGGTCTAAACTAATGGAGGGGGGTTGATTTGTCCTGGGGGGTCTAAACTAATGGAGAGGGGGTGGTTTGTCCTGGGGGGGTCTGTACTAATGGAGTGGGTGGTTTTTCCTGGGGGGTCTGTACTAATGGGGGGGTGGTTTGTCCTGGGGGTCTGTACTAATGGGGGGGTGGTTTGTCCTGGGGGTCTGTACTAATGGGGGTTGGTTTGTCCTCGGGGGGTCTGTTCTAATAGGGGGGGGTTGTCCTGGGGGGGTCTGTACTAATGGGGGGTGATTTGTCCTGGGGGGTCTGTATTAATGGGGGGTGGTTTGTCCTGGGGGTCTGTACTAATGGAGGGGGTGGTTTGTCCTGGGGGGTCTGTACTTATGGGGGGGTGGTTTGTCCTGGGGGTCTGTACTAATGGAGGGGGTGGTTTGTCCTGGGGGGTCTGTACTAATGGAGGGTGGTTTGTCCTGGGGGGATCTGTACTAATGAGGGGTGGTTTGTCCTGGGGGGGTCTGTACTAATGGGGGGGGGATTTGTCCTGGGGGTGTGTACTAATGGAGGGGGTGGTTTGTCCTGGGGGTCTGTACTAATGGAGGGGGGTGGTATGTCCTGGGGGTCTGTACTAATGGAGGGGGTGGTTTGTCCTGGGGGTCTGTACTAATGGGGGGGTGGTTTGTATTGGGGGTCTGTACTAATGTAGGGGGGTGGTTTGTTCTGGAGGCGGTCTGTACTAATGGAGGGGGTGGTTTGTCCTGGGGGGTCTGTACTAATGGAGGGGGGTGGTTTGTCCTGGGTGGGCTGTACTAATGGAGGGGGGTGATTTGTCCTGAGGGGGGTCTGTACTAATGGAGGGGGGGTGGTATGTCCTGGGGTCTGTACTAATGGAGGGGGGTGGTTTGTCCTGGGGGTCTGTACTAATGGGGGGTGGTTTGTACTGGGGGGTCTGTACTAATGTAGGGGGGTGGTTTGTTCTGGAGGCGGTCTGTACTAATGGAGGGGGTGGTATGTCCTGGGGGGGTCTGCACTAATGGGGGGTGGTTTGTCCTGGGGGGGTTGTACTAATGGAGGGGGGTGGTTTGTTCTGGGGGGTCTGTACTAATGGAGGGGGGTGTTTTGTTCTGGGGGGTCTGTACTAATGGAGGGGGGTGGTTTGTCCTGGGGGGTCTGTACTAATTGAGGGGGGGTGGTTTGTCCTGGGGGTCTGTACTAATGGAGGAGGGGTGGTTTGTCCTGGGGGGTCTGTACTAATGGAGGGGGGGTGGTTTGTCTGGGGTGGTCTGTACTAATGGAAGGGGGGTGGTTTGTTCTTGGGGGGGTCTGTACTAATGTGGGGGGTGTTTTGTCCGGAGGGGGGTCTGTACTAATGGTTGTGTTGTGGATCATCCCCTACTTTTTTCCCCATTATCAAATTCCCCTTTAGAATTTGTCTTGACTTCCACAATGGCTTCTAATTAATTTTATCTAACACCTTATCCTGGGGGGTCTGTACTAATGGCGGGGGGAGGTTTGTCCTGGGGGTCTGTACTAATGGAGGGGGGTGGTTTGTCCTGGGGGTCTGTACTAATGGGGGGTGGTTTGTACTGGGGGGTCTGTACTAATGTAGGGGGGTGGTTTGTTCTGGAGGCGGTCTGTACTAATGGAGGGGGTGGTATGTCCTGGGGGGGTCTGTACTAATGTAGGGGGGTGGTTTGTTCTGGAGGCGGTCTGTACTAATGGAGGGGGTGGTATGTCCTGGGGGGGTCTGTACTAATGGAGGGTGGTTTGTCCTGGGGGGGTTGTACTAATGGAGGGGGATGGTTTGTTCTGGGGGGTCTGTACTAATGGAGGGGGGTGTTTTGTTCTGGGGGTCTGTACTAATGGAAGGGGGTGGTTTGTCCTGGGGGGTCTGTACTAATTGAGGGGGGGTGGTTTGTCCTGGGGGTCTGTACTAATGGAGGAGGGTGGTTTGTCCTGGGGGGTCTGTACTAATGGAGGGGGGGTGGTTTGTCTGGGGTGGTCTGTACTAATGGAAGGGGGGTGGTTTGTTCTTGGGGGGGTCTGTACTAATGTGGGGGGTGTTTTGTCCTGAGGGGGGTCTATTCTAATGGTTGTGTTGTGGATCATTCCCTACTTTTTTTCCCCATTATCAAATCCCCCTTTAGAATTTGTCTTGACTTCCACAATGGCTTCTAATTAATTTTATCTAACACCTTATCAGTTTTCCCACTTTGCCCATATTTTTTCATATCTGTCCTGTTTGTTTCTGGTCTTATAAACCCACCTTTCTGCCTCCATCATCTCCTCCACCTCCCTTTTCCATTCTCCTAATGTGGGGCATGTAGCCTGTTTCCAGTACTTGGGCATTAACCTCTTTGCTGCGTTTAGTAAATGCGGTGTGAGACTATTTTTATAAGATCTTGTGGTTTCAATAGTCCCATGGAACAGGAAATGTATTGGTGTTAATTCTATACATTTATTTGACATTCTTTTGATCCATGGGGCTATTTCTTCCCAAAATACCTTGATCTTAGGACATGTCCACCAAATATGAAGTAATGTACCCCTATCTTTACATCCCCTCCAGCAACGAATATATGCATTTGCATAATATGCATTTGGATATATCTGTGCTAATCGCACCGGGGTTCTGTACCATCTAGTCAAAAATTTGTATGACATTTCCTGAATAGATGAGCTTACAGATGATGAGTGTGTTACTTCTATTAATTTTTTTGTTTGTGATGGGGTAAATGTACAGTTTAGTTCATTTTCCCACTCTTAAATAAAATATGGTGTTGTGGTTTCTTGTTCGCTAAGCATTAGTTTATACATCTGTGACAATAAATGATTGGGTTCTGATATCTTCATACACATCTTCTCAAATGTGGTTAACGTATTTTGAGGCCTTATTTTGTGTTCTATTTTTTTTTTAAAGTTTCGCATTTGGTTATATCTGCCATCTTCATGTCTCCTTGTAATGATATCAGTTCTACTTGGGACATAAGAGTGCCTAGGGGGGCATATCTTAAACACATTGTGTTCCCTCCTGATTCCCATGAACCTAGCGCTCCCTTTTCTTCTCCAGGAGGGAACCATGGATAACCCCCCCCAATGGGGCTAAAGGAGATACTTTAGGAGCATATTTACCCGTTTTATTTATTCTATCCCATACTGCCAGTGTGTTTCGAGTTAATGGAGATGTCCATTTAGATAGTCCCCTGTCCTTGGCTGGTATCCATGGTGCCCCCGCTAAATCCCTTTCTGCCATGTTTTTTTCAATCAACACCCATGCTTTGTTTTCAGAGTCATGACACCAGTTTAGTATTACCAGAGTCATTGCTCTGTAATACATTGCAATGTCTGGCAACCCTACTCCTCCCTCCTCTTTCCTTCTGCGTAAGATGTTATATGCTATTCTAGCTCTTCCATTCTTCCATATGAAGGATAGGAATTCTTTACATACCTTTTTATAAAATACTTGGGGGAGTGGTATGGGTACTGTGTACAGTATATATAATAATCTAGGTATTATGTTCATTTTAAGGGTGTTGATCCTCCCAAACATTGTTAACATATGTCCTTTCCAGCTATGCAAATCCTCTGTTATTTTGGCAAGTAAGGGACTATAATTTTGTTCATATAGTAGTTTTACATCCGCAGATATATGTACTCCCAAATAAAACAAAGATTTCCTGTTCCAGATAAACGGGTATTTGTTTTGCAGAGATGTAGTTAATGGTGATGGCATATGACAGGGTAGTAATTCCGATTTCTCCAAATTTATTTTAAAGTTTGATCATTTCCCATATTTTGCCACCTCCTGCATCACTTCTTTAATGGATTCTTGGGGTTTTGAAAGGAAAAATAACAAATCGTCAGTGTAAACTGATACTTTGTACTCTCTAGATCCTATTTCTACTCCCCTTATTTCTTTATTTTCCCTTATTTTGCATAGGAAAGGTTCTAACACGAGGGCAAATAATATTGGGGACAGTGGACACCCTTGCCTCTTACCGTTTCATATATCCAGACCTCCTGATAGGGTCCCATTAACTTTTACCTTGCCCTTGGTCCAGCATATAATGCTGATACCCACCCCATCATCCGTTCCCCCAACCCTATTCCTCTTAGTACTTCCATCATAAATATCCAGTTCACACTATCGAAAGCCTTTTCGGCATCCATTGATAGCACTACCCTTGGTGTTTTATTAGGTCCATTCTGTATCCAATGGAGAACACAAAGGGCCCGGATGGTGTTATCTTTAGTTTCTTGTCCCATCATAAACCCTGTTTGATCAGAGTGTACCAACTGTATTACTTTATCCTGTAATCTAGTTGCTAGAATTTTTGCTAGTAATTTGGTATCTGAATTCAAAAGGGAGATAGGTCTATAGTTTGCGCAGTATTGTGGGTCTTTCCCAGGTTTTGGTATTACTGTCACAAAGGCCAGCAAAGCTTCTGGGGGTAAGGGGTTGGTAGATGTAAGTTGGTCAAAATAATTGCAAATTGGTATAGTCAAGATATAAATAAAATTTCTATAGTATGCATTTGTTAGACTATCCGGCCCTGGACTCTTCCCCATTGGTAAATTTTTCATTGCATTTTTTATTTCCTCTACAGTAATCTGCTCCTCTAACCTCTCCACCACTTCCAAAGTTAGGGGTGATAATGCAGATTCTTTAATATAATTTCTAATTTCCTCCACTTGAATCCCTTCTTCTAAACCTGACAAATTTGGTTGGATATTATATAGGCCCTTGTAGAACTGCTCAAATTCCATAGCTATGGACTTTGTGTCTATTATCTGTTTATTACCTATTCGTATATTATGAATGTGGGAAATTTCTTGTTGTTTTTTTAATTGTCTGGCTAATAGTTTACCACATTTGTTCCCATTTTTATAAAATCTATGTGCAAAGAATCTATATTTGTCCTTATCCCTTCTATCAAGATATGTGGAGAGTTTTATTCTAAGTGTTTCCAGCTGTTTAGCTTCCTCAGGGTCAAGACTGTTTTTATGTTTGATCTCTAACTCATGTATATTTCTTAATAAATCCTCCATCTCCTTCCTTTTCTTTTTCTTAACTTGCGACCCATGAGCTATCAGCTCCCCCTAATGACGGCCTTGTGGGCTTCCCATATCATTTGTTCTGATACCTCTCCTGCTATATTTTCTTCTAAATAACTTATCATTTTCTTCCGTATATCCTCCGCTATCTGCTCGTCATCTAACAATGACTCATTTAATCACCATATTTGCTCCCGTTGACTCAGATACCGGAAGAAACTTCATCACCACTGGTGTATAATCGGAGATTGTTATAGGTTCTATTGTCATGGCTCTAACATATTCCAGATAATACTGGTCCACCATGAATAGATCCAATCTAGAATATACTTTATGGGTCTTTGAGTAGTAGGTATAGTCTTCCAACCTCTCATTAAAGATCATCCAACCATCCACCAGGTCGAGACTTCATAAATATTTTTTTAATTGTTTAAGTGCTTTATATGAGAAAACTGTTTTTCTTGATGTAGTATCTAATTCAGGGTCCAGAATAGTATTAAAATCCCCTCCCAAAATTACGCATCCCTCCCTGAACTTCTCCAGCTTTCTTAACGTTTTCAATAGGAAGTCTATCGTGCCATTGTTTGGGGCATATAAGGAAGCAAACGTATAACAGAACCCATACAAAGTTCCTTTAATAAATAAAAACCTCCCCTCTGGGTCTGTTTATACTGCTGTGGAAATCAATAGACATGTTTTCCCAAAAGCTATAGATATGCCCCTTGCCCTTGCGATAGGAGATGCGATAGGAGTGTATGGAACCATTGGTTATAGTGAGATAACGGTAGCTTAGGAACCAATCCCGGCATGAAGTGCGTCTCCTGCATGTAGATTATATTCACCGCCTGGTGACGCACCTCCTGCCATAGGCGGCCCCTTTTGTGGGGTGAACTCAACCCCCTTACATTATATGTCATAATCTTCAGTGAGTTATCCATCATTTATTTTCTCCAAAAATATAGAATCTGCGCTTTTTTAACCCATTGCCAACTATTATCTTTTCCTTTTCTATTAGGGAATTTGTACTAAAATCTAAAAATCCACATCCACCACAACATAACACCCTGCTACTTAGGGTGTACCATCTACCAGGAGGGTAATCCTCCGTGGGCATTCCCTGCCCTACCTTCACCCCCCACCCCTCTGCTTAATGCAGATTATCCAATCCCTCATCGGGACCTACCTATTTGTACTGAGGGTACCCTTTCCCTCATTTATACCCCGGACCATTCTTTCTAATTTCTTTTTATATAGCTGCTTCCTTTTCATTCTATTACAATTTTTCTATGCTCGGCACTGAGGAGGAAAGGGAGGAAAGAAATGGGAAAAAAAAGGGGGGTGGTAAAAAAAGGGGGGGGAGATCCGCCTGCTTCTCCCATTTGGTGGTGGGCTCCAATTCTGTGGACTGCGGATATGTGCAGTATGTAGCATGGGTGAGCCACGACCGGCTTTCCCCTGAAATCCTCCAGTATCAGGGCCTCCGTACCGGCGCATCCCTGCTCCTACCGTGCCTCCGATGTTCTCCTCTCTTTGCGGCGTCATGTATGCCCTCAGTCCACCAGTCACACTCCTGCTTCCTCCCCCAGCTGGCTGAAGGGCTGCGCGACCTACAAGTGGTCATCTCCTCCTCCTCCTCCCCCGCAATGGTTCCTTCGCTTTCTCCGCTCCTTTCACCTTCTGTCTCTGTGTTAAAAAAAACAGCTGAAGCTGTGACTGTCTGCTTCTAATCAAGCATGTCAGGGGCAGCTCTTTCTCTCTGGTCCGGGTGTGTGAGGGAGCTCTCACCTCACACGTCTGCTCCTCCCATCACCTCTACAGCTTCCTCTGACCATCTCTTGTAACATGTCTGCAGTCTCTGACCATCTCTTGTAACATGTCTGCAGTCTCTGACCATCTTTTGTATCATGTCTGCAGTCTCTGACCATCTCATGTATTATGTCTGCAGTCTCTGACCATCTCCTGTATTATCTCTGCCGTCTCTAGAGACAGGGAAACACTTGAGAAAAGAAGGGAATGCTGCACACCCCGAGTGTGATCAAAAAAAAGGAAATGGTCCCCCAACCGGGAAAGGGGCTTTCTAGGCAGCAAAAAATATGTATAGCACAGAGTGTGAAATTGATGAGCTTTATTGGGACATAAATTGCAAAGGATGACAATAAAATATGAGCTGTGTTACAGGAGATAAATAAACAGCGTGACCACAAATGGGAAACTCGACAAATAATACAATGCAAATGTAAAATATTAGAGCGCTTTGGTAAAACTGACGCGTTTCGACCCCATCGGGTTTTCTTCAGAGGATATGTATGTGCTGTAGAAAGAGTTATATGCATAAATATACATCAATGAAATTGCACATAAATGTATAAAAGTATAAGAGTAAAAAAAAAATTCTTTATGGTATAGTTACCAATCACTTACATAAGGCTGTTACTCCTAAACCCGATGTTCTCCAAGGCCCCCCCACACACACACATATCCGGTCCCAGCCAGGATACTCCCGGCCGGTCAACACCCCAACGGGGAAAGCCGAGCACAGCTGCGTGACTTGCAGTGAGTTACACTTGTGGAATTCCTTGTGGTTGGCGAGAAGTGTGAGAGCAAGCAAGCAGCACCTGCAATCTAAACATCAAGCAACAGCACTGTTAGTGCTTGTAAGGAGATACAAATAGAATTAAAGTAGGTAGGTAATTGAGTGGTAGACAAGAGAGTTTACTAATTATGATTTTTAATTAGTGTTGTACTAGTGTATCTAAACGTTGCGACCAGCGGCATGGAAATATGTATTATATGATAGAGTAAGTAAAAATAATAAAGCTAATAAGAATGATAATGGTAGCTAAAAGTAATCAAATTAATATGTGTACAAAACATATATCATAAAGGTATGATGGTAGGACTGGTTAGGTAGATGGAAAAGGAAGGGAAAGGTGTTAAAGGGGAAAGGGAAAAAAAAAAAAGAGAAAGAAAGAATAGAATGATCCGACAGGTGAGGGAAAATGGGAATGGGGGGGGGGGGAGGCGTGAAGGAATGGGGGGGTGGAGGAAAATGGGAAGGAGGGGGGGGGAGAAGTGGAGGAATGAGGGGATGTAGGAAAAGGGGGGGATAGAGATGAAGAAGCAAAGCAAGAGAAGAAGAGGAGGGGATAGACAAGACGCAGGAGAAAAGAACGAAGAGGAGACAATGCATGCGAAAAAAGACCGATACGTGAAAAATGAGAACCATATGTGAAAATGAGGTGCAAAAGATGTAAAGAAAAATCAAGAGAACCCGAGGTAAAGTGTTGTGAAGGAAGTGAGCATGTGAAGGATGTGAAGGTGAGTTGAAGATAAATGAGTGAAGCTAGAGCGTGTGGGAGAAGTAGGAACCAGGGAGACAATGCAACATAGTCAATGAGTGAAGATTAAAGTGCAGAGAAAGTGTGTACTGCTGTGATAGGAAAACTAGTTAGTGGAGGATAGTGGAGTAATTGTAGAGAGTTGTGAACGCCAGCAGACATTACAAAATAAGCACCCAAGGTGCAAGATCTGCAACGTCGGGTCCAAACCATAAAAATATAAAGTATAGCCTGGTATTACCTGTCACAGGACTAGTTATGAGTCAGCAGACCTCATATTGGAGCGATGGGGATCAAATGAAAGATCTCCCGCATAGCTCCATCCTTATATGTGAAGAACTGGACGCTAATTGATTGCCCTAATGTGTTGCAGGTGCATACCTGTCACTCCCACCTCACTCACCTAAGCAGGAACAGTGCTGACTATGTCAGCGCTGCCATGTGTAGTTCACCCGGCGTTCGGCAAGACAGACCGTCCCGGTATTCCCGTCACTTCCGCCGCAACTGCGTGGCGTTGTGACGTCATGTGCACGCGCGCACCACATGCGTGCGCGGGCATGATCACGGTGCCTGGAAAGATCCGGAACGCTGCTGGCAGGGGAAACCACGTACAAGATGGTCCAGCCATCTAGTGGTCATATAAGGGAAGTGCAGGGCCCTATGCTTGCCTCCCCCTGCCAGGAAGAAACACAGTGGCAAGGCTAACATCCCGATGGAGGCGGCGGGTCCAGGGATCAAAGTCTGGAACTGGGATAGGGGAAAAAAAGGGGGAGGGAACTGCAGGGCAAAAATTATTGTTAAAAGATCATGGAAGGATCCCAGGGTAACGAAGACTTCTTAGGGGAGCATCTTTGTGTTTGAGTCATTGCCATAGAAACTTTTGTAAAGGGGAGGAGTTGGTAAGATGACCACGCCCACATGGGGGCGCCAGAAATATAATATAATATAATATATATATATATATATATATATATATATATATATATATAGTGATGCCCTGGTCCAGATCTGGGAGGAAATACCCCAGAATACCATCCATTGTCTCATTAAGAGCATGCCCTGACGTTGTCAGGCATGCATACAAGCACGTGGGGGCCATACAAACTACTGAGTACCATTTTGAGTTGCTGCAATTAAATTTCAACATAATGGACTAGCCTACTGCATAATTTTTTCACTTTGATTTTCAGGGTGTCTTAGAATTCAGCCCTCTGTAGGTTGATAATTTTCATTCACATCAAACAATGTGGCAACCTTTCGTTCCTAACACATTATCCAGTCCATATCAGTATAGATATCCAGCATGATATTTTTCTCCATTGATCTGATGTGTCTTCAAAGTGTTCCCTTTAATTTTCTTGAGCAGGGTATATATATATATATATATATATATATATATATATATATATATATATATATATATATATATATATATATATATATATATATATATATATATATGTGTGTGTGTGTGTTTTGCACTTTAATAATTTACATTTTAATAATTGAATAATTTTTAATACTTTTTATAGGGGTATGATGGTTTAAGTATTGGAGATTTTGTTATATGATTTGTCATGATCCCAAATAGGTGTCAAATTAAAACAAATTTTCTGATGGTAACAAACAATAGGCAATAAACAGTGGCTGAAACTACTGTAGTGAATCATAATTACAACACAAAATTCCAGCCCCTCGGATTTCACATACATGGGTGATAAAGGCGTTCCCTTATTGCATGCCACTGACATCAGCTGGGCTTGAAGATGACTGCTTGGGCTATTCTTGTGTTCAGCACTTAGCTATGGAATTATACTTCTTCGTGTTGTAGCACATCATGTGAGTAATGGCTTGAGCTCAGTGGTTTAATCATCTTGGTGGAGCATCACAGCGTGTTTCCCTCTATGAAACAATTAAAAGGGAACATGCTGCCTGGGAAAACAGTGATGTTATAGTAATAACTAAATGGAAAGACAGAAATTAGGCATATGTACAGTTCTGTAATACTTATGCCCCGTACACACGGTCGGATTTTCCGATGGAAAATGTCCGATCGGAGCGTGTTGTCGGAAATTCCGACCGTGTGTGGGCTCCATCGGACATTTTCCATCGGATTTTCCGACACACAAAGTTGGAGAGCAGGAGATAAAATTTTCCGACAACAAAATCCGTTGTCGGAAATTCCGATCGTGTGTACACAAATCCGACGGACAAAGTGCCACGCATGCTCAGAATAAATAAAGAGATGAAAGCTATTGGCCACTGCCCCGTTTATAGTCCCGACGTACATGTTTTACGTCAACGCGTTTAAAACGATTGGATTTTCCAACAACTTTGTGTAACCGTGTGTATGCAAGACAAGTTTGAGCCAACATCCGTCGGAAAAAATCCTAGGATTTTGTTGTCGGAATGTCCGAACAAAGTCCGACCGTGTGTACGGGGCAATAGAGTACAAAATATTATAATTATACACATTTACTTGCTTTTACCTGTCCATCACAATAAATCCTCAGAACATCTTAGCCAAATGCAAAACTGTAGGTGTTTAGAAAATTTGTTCATGAATCATATACTGTGGCCAAATATATGGACAAAATAATAACACCCAGATTATACTAGCATATATACAGCTACACAAGCTCAAAGTTGTCACACACAAACTGTAAAGGCATTCATTGACTTATGGGAAAGATTCAAACCTCTTTCGGGTTTTTCTTTTTCTGCTGTAGGTCCCAGTGGGGAATTTAAACCTAATAAAAGGATGTCTTTAGATACACTTTAAGAACAATGGCATTATTCCTTATACTGTATCTAACAGTTCCACATACTGAGTACCTGACATACAGAGCACAATATGTTGAGAGAGGAAAAAGGCAACCTTTCAGGGTTTAGCCCATTATTACAGATGGCCGTGTTTTATTAGGTACTGTACAATACTACATCATGTTGAAACCAGTTGTTGCTGTATATATACTTCCTTTAACCCATGCAGTATATTTTTGCGCAGTTCTACTACTTTGTAACAGCCTCATTTCCAATTCACCACATTGGTTTGTGATTTGGGCTATTTAATACTTCACAAATATAAAGATAGGGTCTCAGCGCTAAACCCGACAGCCCATTCTGGATACCTACTTGTACATTTTGCAAATGAGCAATAGTTACCATGGGTGTAGAGGAATCCTTCCACAATGTCTATTGCCCCTCCCAACCAACAGTATAATTACCCATACAACTATCACACTTAATACCCTCAGCCCTATTTTCCAGCACCACCAACATCATCTTTTCCTGTGCTTGCTCCCTCATGTCCTTCAGCCCATCACAGTACCCCTCAGCAGTCATCTTCCTCTTGTTCAGATGCCATGTATACCCAACACATCCTGGACTCCCAGTTCAAATTTCCAGACCAGCTTCTATTGCTGCCAAACTAGGCCAACCTACCATGTTCTGACCAATCCGAAACACAGGTCACTGGACACAAGTACTCAAAGTCCCTGTCAACTTGAAAGAAGTTCTCTATTTTTGTTTATGGATGATCAGAAAATGCTACCATCAAATCTTATTTATATTGAAATTTTTTATGACAAAAAGATGGTGTATTTATAATTGTCAAATTTTTTTTCACACAATTTTCTTTTGCGTTTTTTTTGACATTTTAAAAAAGGCTAATAATTTTATGCTGAAGACCATTGCTCACATGTCAGTGGTGAATGTAGAAATCACACTCATCTTGTTCAAACATGGCATTGAGGAAGAGAATCTTCACACAATATATTTTGTGTGAATACTCACTTATCCAATCATGTGAGAAAAGAATTCCTATTTATTTAATCTGGACAAGATTGGTCAATTGAAGTGAATATTCACACAATTTTTTGTTTAAAAATGTAAATAGTTATTGCAATCAAAATGGTGGTCGGCCCACCCTTTGCAGCTAAAAAAGCTTCAACTCCTCTGGGAAGGATGTCCACAAGGTTTAGGAGTGTCTATGGGAATGTTTGACCATTCTTCCAGAAGCGCATTTGTGAGGTCAGGCACTGATGTGGACAAGAAGGCCTGGCTCACAGTCTCTGCTCTAATTCATCCCAAAGGTGTTCTATCGGGTTGAGGTCAGGACTTTGTGCAGGCCAGTCAAGTTCCTCCACCCCAAACTCGCTCATCCATGTCTATGTAAAAAACACACTTCACCCGTGCTAGAAAAATTGTGCCTATACGCTTCTCCTGTTGCTGCTGTTCATAACACAGTCAAATAATTAAACATCAAACCACAGCGCAAACAGTACCAAAAATAAAGTGCAGATTCCTAAAGTGCAAAATATTGTGAATACACCATGAACATTTAAATCTCAAAACATATACAAATAATACAATCCAAAGTTATATGAGAAAATCAGATGTGGACTGGCAAGCATGTAGCCAGTGAAAGTATGTATTAAAAATTAGTCCCAAACACAATTGCTCCTGTGCAAAGAGTATTCTAAAGTGCTGTAGTGCTCCAAAATTACCACATGGTGATCAGTGCTCCACACACCCTCTTTGTGCTTTAACTCACCAGATGGTATGGACCCCTGCATGTGGGTCTATCAGACTTAGACTGGTGAGCAGGGAGATGACACTTCTTTTATTTCTTCATATATAGTCAAGACTCATGCATAGAGGAGAGAGAATCCATATAGTGTAGTACGTCTTGTTTATTTCAATGGAGGATTAAAAACACACTTACAATGATCCAGAGTAAAATTTGCATGTTTCAAAACATTCTCAATAGGGCAGTCCGCTCGCTCCAGGAAGTAGCTTGGTTCCATGTCTTTATGAACCTTGCTTTGTGCACTGGTCCAAATCATTTGGTGGAGGGGGATTATGGTGTGGGTTTGTTGTTCAGGGTTGGGCTTGGTCCCTTAGTTACAGTGAAGGGAACTCCTAAGGCATCAGCATACCATTTTCATTTTCCCAACTTTGTGGGAACAGTTTGGGGATGTTCCCTTTCTGTTCCAACATGACTGTGCACCAGTGCACAAAGCAAGATCCATAAAGACATGGATGAGTGAGTTTGGGGTGGGGGAAATTGACTGGCCTGCACAGAGTCCTGACCTCAACCCAATAGAACACCTTTGGGATGAATTAGAGCAGAGACTGTGAGCTAGGCCTTCTTGTCCAACATCAGTGCCTGACCTCACAAATGCGCTTCTGGAAGAATGGTCAAACATTCCCATAGACACACTCCTAAACCTTGTTGACAGACTTCCCTGAAGCTGTTATAGCTGCAAAGGGTGGGCCAACTCAATATTGAACCCTACAGACTTATGCCGCGTACACACAGTAGGAATTTCTGATGGGGAATGTTTAATGTGAGCTCGTTGTCGGAAATTCTGACCGTGTGTATGCTCCATCGGAAATTTGGAATTCCAGCTCGTCATACGTGTTATATGTCACCGCGTTCTTGACGTTCAGAATTTCCAACAACATTTGTGTGATCGTGTGTATGCAAGACAAGTTTGAGCCAACATCCTTCAGAAAAAAATCCACGGTTTTGTTGTCGGAAAATCCTATCGTGTGTACAGGGCATGAGACTGCAATGCCATTAAAATTCATGTGCGTGTTAAGGCAGGCGTCACAATACTTTTGACAATATAGTGTGTATGTGTGTGTGTATATATATATATATATATATACAGTATTGGACAAAAGTGAGTACACCCCTCACATTTTTGTAAATATTTTATTATACCTTTTCATATGACAACACTGAAGAAATGACACTTTGCTACAATGTAAAGTAGTGAGTGTACAGCTTGTATAACAGTGTAACTTTTCTGTCCCCTCAAAATAACTCAACACACAGCTATTAATGTCTAAACCGCCGGCAACAAAAGTGAGTACACCCCTAAGTGAAAATGTCCAAATTGGGCTCAAAGTGTCAATATTTTGCGTGGCCACCATTATTTTCCAACACTGCCTTAACCCTCTTGGGCATGGAGTTCACCAGAGCTTTACAGGTTGCCACTGGAGTCCTCTTCCACTCCTCCGTGATGACATCACGGATCTGGTGGATGTTAGAGACCTTGCGCTCCTACACCTTCCGTTTGAGGATGCCCCACAGATGCTCAATAGGGTTGAGATCTAGAGACATGCTGGGCCAGCCCATCACCTTTACCCTCAGCATCTTTAGCAAGGCAGTGGTCATCTTGGAGGTGTGTTTGGGGTTGTTATCATGTTGGAATACTGCCCTGCGGCCCAGTCTCCGAAGGGAGGGGATTATGCTCTGCTTCAGTATGTCACAGTACATGTTGGCATTCATGGTTCCCCCAATAAACTGTAGCTCCCCAGTGCTGGCAGCACTCAGGCAGCCCCAGATCATGACACTCCCACCACCATGCTTGACTGTAGGCAAGACACACTTGTCTTTGTACTCCTCACCAGGCTGCCGCCACACATGCTTGACACCATCTGAACCAAATAAGTTTATCTTGGTCTCATCAGATCACAGGACATGGTTCCAGTAATCCATGTCCTTAGTCTGCATGTCTTCAGCAAACTGTTTGTAGGCTTTCTTGTGCATCATCTTTAGAAGAGGCTTCCTTCTGGGACAACAGCCATGCAGACCAATTTGATGCAGCGTGCGGCGTATGGTCTGAGCACTGACAGGCTGACCCCCCACCCCTTCAACCTCTGCAGCAATGCTGGCAGCACTCATACGTCTATTTGCCAAAGACAATCTCTGGATATGATGCTGAGCACGTGCACTCAACTTCTTTGGTCGACCATGACGAGGCCTGTTCTGAGTGGAACCTGTCCTGTTAAACCGCTGTATGGTCTTGGCCACCGTGCTGCAGCTCAGTTTCAGGGTCTTGGCAATCTTCTTATAGCCTAGGGCCATCTTTATGTACAGCAACAGTTCTTTTTTTTCAGATTGTTGTTGGAAATTCTGACCATGTGTATGCTCCATCGGACATTTGCTGTCGGAATTCCGGCTCGTCATATGTGTTATACATCACCGCGTTCTTGACATTCGCAATTTCCGACATTTGTGTGATCGTGTGTATGCAAGACAAGTTTGAGCCAACATTCTTCAAAAAAAAATCCACGGTTTTGTTGTCGGAAAATCTTATCGTGTGTACAGGGCATGAGACTGCAATGCGATTAAAGTTCATGTGCGTGTTAAGGCAGGCATCACAATACTTTTGACAATATAGTGCGTATGTGTGTATATATATATATATATATATATATATATATATATATATATATATATACAGTATTGGACAAAAGTGAGTACACCCCTCACATTTTTAGAAATATTTTATTATACCTCTTCATATGACAACACTGAAGAAATTACACTTTGCTACAATGTAAAGTAGTGAGTGTACAGCTTGTATAACAGTGTAACTTTTCTGTCCCCTCAAAATAACTCAACACACAGCCATTAATCTCTAAACCGCCGGCAACAAAAGTGAGTACACCCCTAAGTGAAAATGTCCAAATTGGGCTCAAAGTGTCAATATTTTGCCTGGCCACTATTATTTTCCAACACTGCCTTAACCCTCTAGGGCATGGAGTTCACCAGAGCTTTACAGGTTGCCATTGGAGTCCTCTTCCACTCCTCCATGATGACGTCACGGAGCTGGTGGATGTTAGAGACCTTGCGCTCCTCCACCTTCCGTTTGAGGATGCCCCACAGATGCTCAATAGGGTTTAGGTCTGGAGACATGCTGGGCCAGCCCATCACCTTTACCCTCAGCAGTTTTAGCAAGGCAGTGGTCATCTTGGAGGTGTGTTTGGGGTTGTTATCATGTTGGAATACTGCCCTGCGGCCCAGTCTCCGAAGGGAGGGGATCATGCTCTGCTTCAGTATGTCACAGTACATGTTGGTATTCATGGTTCCCCCAATGAACTGTAGCTCCCCAGTGCTGGCAGCACTCATGCAGCCCCAGACCATGACACTCCCACCACCATGCTTGACTGTAGGCAAGACACACTTGTCTTTGTAATCCTCACCAGGCTGCCGCCACACATGCTTGACATCATCTGAACCAAATAAGTTTATCTTGGTCTCATCAGATCACAGGACATGGTTCCAGTAATCCATGTCCTTAGTCTGCTTGTCTTCAGCAAACTGTTTGTAGGCTTTCTTGTGCATCATCTTTAGAAGAGGCTTCCTTCTGAGACGACAGCCATGCAGACCAATTTGATGCAGCGTGCGGCATATGGTCTGAGCGCTGACAGGCTGACCCCACACCCCTTCAACCTCTGCAGCAATGCTGGCAGCTCATACGTTTCATACTCATACGTCTATTTGCCAAAGACAACCTCTGGATATGATGCTGAGCACGTGTACTCAACTTCTTTGGTTAACCATGGTGAGGCCTGTTCTGAGTGGAACCTGTCCTGTTAAACCGCTGTATGGTTTTGGCCACTGTGCTGCAGCTCAGTTTCAGGGTCTTGGCAATCTTCCTATAGCCTAGGCCATCTTTATGTAGAGCAACAATTCCTTTTTTTCAGATCCTCAGAGATTTCTTTGTCATGAGGTGCCATGTTGAACTTCCAGTGACCAGTATGGGAGAGTGAGAGCGATAACACCAAATTTAACACACCTGCTCCCCATTAAAAAAAAATTGCACAAAAAAAATGGCGTGGGGTTCCCCCCCATTAAAGACCATACCAGACCCTTTGGTGTGGTATGGATTAGGAGGGAACACCCCCATGCTCAAATTTTCTTTTTAAATGGCATGGGGTCCCCCCCAAAATCCATACCAGACCCTTATCCGAGCATGCAGCCCGGTAGGTCAGGCAAGGAAGGGGACGAGCGAGCGCCCCCCTGAACCATACCAGGCTGAATGCCCTCAACATGGGGGGTGGGTTCTTTGGGGCAGGGGGGCTCTGCGCCCCCCACCCCAAAGCACCTTGCCCCCATGTTGATGGGGACAAGGGCCTCTTCCCAACAACCCTGGCCGGTGGTTGTTGGGGTCTGCGGGCAGGGGCTTATCGGAATTTGAAATGTAGTAAAATGTAAAAAAAAATAATTTGAGGTGTTAATATTACTAATGGATTACTAACTTAAAAGTTTAGTTGACCTTAACCAAAAAACTGTATGTGCAGGTAAGAAGCACCTGTAGATAAAAAATAAACTGCAACTTTTATCAAAGTTGGATGATCCTTTTGCTATAGGTGTAGGGCATTTATGTACCTCCAAAAGCCCGAGATAGTATCATTCCATCCTGCCTTGTTGCTAGTGGTGGGATCTGCTGCCCTCTGTCTGTATTTGTAAATAGCTGTGCTGTTTATCATAGAATTCATTATATATAGCACTTCCTGTCTGTGAGTTGTTGGGTTGAAAACCTCAGAAGGAAGAAGTGAAGAGAGAGTCTGAGTCCACATGTCCTGTCCATGGAAAAGCTGCTGCTAAATCCAGACCAGAAGCATGTATTATTAGGCAAATGCTCATATGTTTAATAGTTATTAACTATTGTTGCCCATAGCATCTGGGTATACATAATAAGACTGGTGACAGAATTATATCTACCCACTTATTTTTATCTTTCATGCGCTATTGCAATATAATTTATATGCAGCTCTTATTATTTTAGTTATCCCTGTCACTTCTGGTCTGGGATTCTATAGCTAGCTTTAGCTCAGGGCTCAATAACCAGCATAGGCTAGAGCCAGGTTAAGCATTCAACAGCCACTTGATAGTTAGAGGTCTGGCTGCATGTCAGATTAGAAGCTAATAGGGACTGAGATGCAGAGAGTAGATAGGCTGACTTTGAGTTCAAGTGCTACACCTTGGTTTCTGCTGGTGAGAATCTGTGTTGCAGGCTGGTTGGACAATGGCTGGAGGATCTCCTCATTATTGCTGATCTTGTCTTCAGGTCTTCAACAGCAAGACAGACCCCGCATCATGATCATCCTCACTTCTCCCTTCATGAAGTTTTATTTAAATGTTTTAATTTTTTTACGAGACCTGAAAATGTAGGCTGGTCCTCAGCTGACAGAGAGAAGAGCAGCTTCAGTTTCATTGTGCATGCTGCTGTCCTTGCTTATGTTAACAGTGGTAAAAGAGAAGCTACAACTGAAGACTGCAATTACAGAACTTCTGTAGCCTGCTGGGTCTTCCCACCACACAGAGGAAGGAAATGTGGCCTGCTGAAATCCCTGTGAATGCTTAGAAGGGAAGATTGTGGCAAAAGTATTTTTAACAGTATACATTCATAAACCCATGCTATATACATACTTTTTATATAGCTGCTGTACTGGATAAGAATGAGATCAAGATATAAGTTATAAACGACGCTTGTATTATTGTATTGCCAAAGCCGGATAAGGATCTTTTGATCCCAGAATCTTACCGTCTGATATATTTGTTGAATTTGATTCTGGCAAGGATCTTGGCGAAGAGACTGGGTAATACTACCGTCCGTGTAGCCAATCCCATTTGAAGAAGTCTTTTCGACGAAACATGTCTTGGGCATGGTTACACGGCATTCCATCGCACTGACATTAGATGCCGCTGTCTTAGGAGGACTACACCGATCGGATGGCTGGGCCTTAGAAGGTTGGGTGAGAGATACACCAGTTTACACTTTAGGTCCGCTGTGACCGCGGTGCACCGTTGGATCACTGATCCTGTTGCTTGCTGTACTTGCTGTGGATTTTTTTTTAAGGCTTTTATGTTTCCGTTTAAAAGTGAGTGTAACCATTGAAGTGTGTTTGAAGTGATTTTAATAAATCTGTCAAAATGGTATCACGCTATGTGGAGCACTTTATTCATTTTTCACATATGGAGCTGGCTTGATTGGATTCACGGTTCATCACAGGCAACCCAGGTGTGGTTCAATTGCTGTTTTGCCAAACACGAGAGTGGGAGGCTATACAATCTGGTGAGTGCGCTCTTCAGAGGGAGTGGTGTCACTATCACGGTGGTGTGGTGGAAGAGTAGAAGATTTTTCACACAAGGAGATTGAAAAACAACTGTTGAGCTTGATCATTAATTTCTTGTAATTTATTATTTATAGTGACACTTTTCACTGGGTGTTAAAGAAATTTTTTTCATGATAAAAATAAACTTTTTTTCATGACACTATTATTATTAATATTTTTATGTATAAGTAGAGGGTCATAGGCATTAGGCTGCTCTGACCCATTATTTTACACAATTTATATTAGCGCCGCTATCTCTATCTGTACACGTGTGAGAGGTATAGTTTTGGGATTCTGATCAGCTGTAATGTTTGAAAGCTTTAATAAATAATGAAGATTAAAAAAAAAAAAAAAAAAAGATATAAGTTATATAAATACAGCGCTCAGCCAAACTACAAAAAATCCCAGCAAAGTGAAAACAAAAACTGTATATAAATAAACAAATATATATATAGTGCTAATTATCTGCATAAAATAACATGATTATATGAAAAATCAAACCAATATAAAAAAGTCCAAAAAATGCGTAAAAGTCCCAAATAAAGTGCCTTATGCAAGAAAAAGTGCCTTAGTGTACCATGTTCACTTTAAGCCTTGATTAACTACATGTAACCTCCACCTCACAAACCACTTAGCAGATATGTAGACCCACTGCTGTTTAGGGTCAAAACACGCTTAGGGGCACATGTTCCCCCACACCTCTGCCTTGCTTATTCAACAGCACCAACTCAATCCTCTTGCTCCCCAGGGTCTGAACCGCTTATCTCTCCTAAGGGGTTCCACCACTATTGCTCTTCTTTACTCATCAGCCAGACCAGTCCGCTAATCACCATAACTCCCCTTCTTTTATTCTCACATGGATGCCAGCATAGGGATACAATTCAATAGAATTTTCATAGTGTAACACTGTTTATTAAATAAAAACATACTGTATATGAAATCAATAAAACTCACAATGCCATATGCTATCTCCCAGCACTAAGATCAATCACTCATTCACAGTTGGTCTGCCTGCGGGATGACGTCAAATAAAACTTCCCACCAACACACGTTTCACCTTAAAGGCCTCATCAGGGAGCGGAACCCTCCCTGATGAGGCCTTTAAGGTAAAACGTGCATGAGGCATGGTGAGTTTTAATGCTTTTATGTGTGTTTTCAATTCATAAACAGTGGCTAACTTCTCCTGTTAGAAGAGTTTGATGATCCCCTAACTGGTTATTGCTAGTACAATTTATTTCTGAGAAGACTGAACAGAAGTAATTGTTTAAATAGTTTGCTACTTCCAGGTCTCCCTCAACATAAGTGGTGTCTAGTTTTCATTTTAGTGACCCCATTGTATTTTTTCCTTCTATTGCTGATGTACCTAAAGAAGTGTTTGTCTCCTTTCTAATATATTTATCAATCTCTTCCCCTTTCTGTGCTTTGGCAGCACAGATAATGTTTGGCCTCCTTTTGTCTACTTTTATACCTTCTATTTCCTTGAATCTCCTGTATGCTGATTTTTATTTTCCTTACTACCCTACTTACTTCTTTAGTGAACCATGTTGTTTTTTTTTTCTTCTGTTTAGTCCTAATAATTTGCCTGACATATAATCTAGTTGCCTTCAGGATGGTAGACTTTAACAGTGCCCACTGAATACTTACTCCTGTAGTTTTATTCCAACCTTTTGATACATTTTTTAGAAATTCCTCCATTTCAGCAAAATATATCCTTCTGAAATTAAAAACATT
Source organism: Aquarana catesbeiana (assembly GCF_042186555.1). Lineage (NCBI taxonomy): Eukaryota > Metazoa > Chordata > Amphibia > Anura > Ranidae > Aquarana > Aquarana catesbeiana. The sequence continues at coordinate 381,621,609 of NC_133328.1, read as the reverse complement.
TGTTTTTGTATATGATTTTTCAGCTCTGGTTTAATATCTAATCGGACATTGGTGATCACTAGAACCCAAATTTTCTCCCACCTTAACATTAGACAGTCGATCCCCATTTGTCAGTTCTAGGTCTAGAACATGATCACCTCGGGTTGGGCTTTTTACCAACTGTTTCCCAATCATTGCTTTTATTCAGTGCTTTCATTACATCCCTGTTTTTGTTCCTGGCCTAAGGAGAAGGAGAAGGAGAATGAAGGACGTTCACAGGGACTGAGTGTGCTTCAGGCTGCCAGCTGACAACTCACCACAGCACCTGCGAGGAAGAGAGGCGCAGTAGCAGACATCCTGGAACACCAGAGAGTGATATGGATGCTGAGGGAGCCTGTTGTATGATCAAGGGAAAGGACACTGCGAACACTGATTGCAAGTATTACAAAGCCGGTGCCTTTATCAGTGCTTTAGAAGACATTATCCTGAGTGCTTAGACATAGGAGCTGGGCCCCAACAATCTGGCCAGCAGAGGAGAGTATTTTACAGAGTGCTGAACTGTTATAGTGGAGTAACTCTCCTTAGTTGAGATTGCCCCAGTATAGGGTGTAGGAGGGGCATATTTCTTGCTATTGTTGAATTGTTTGTTGTGTCATTTCTGCTTACATATCTCTTTTGCCACCAGGGTACTGCACATGCATCTGCATGGTGCTATTTGCAGAGTTGTAGGCATGTGAACAGGGGACCCGAGAAACAGTGGCTCCTACGGGGGTAAGCACTACAAAATAATAGGTAGAAAATTCTCATAAATAACCTAAATCATCATGTATAAAAATTACATATACAGGCAGTCCCCGAGGTACAAACATCCAGCTTACAAACGCCTCACGGAGGGAGACAACAGGAAGTTAGAGGAAATCTACCTCTAGGAAGGAAAAATTCACGCCTGTAAGAGTTACATAGTTACATAGTTGGCAGTGGCAGCTGCTCAATTTTTTTTTGTGAGGGGAGCAATCAAACCGCCCGCCACTCCCCCGGTCAGTCGATCAAACCTCTCCTCGTCGCTTGATCGTCAGCCCACCAGCCTCACACTTACCCCATCTAGGTCGTGGACAGCGCTTCCTCCTCGGCGTCTCCACTGCGTCTCCACCTCATCAGCTGGTCAGCAAGCGTACGTGATGACAAAGAGTCGTAGCCACGCCCAACTAGTTTAATCAAAGAGATGACGACGTCGGGGGACTGTCAGGTGACAACGTAATCTCTTTGATGCAACTAGTTGGGTGTGGCTTAGACGTTTTGTCATCACACACGCTTGCTGACCAGCAGTTGAGTTTGGTGCAGCCACACAGCCTGCTGCTTTTTGGGAGAGCAATTGTATCTGTTTTTTTGCTATATGCAAGTTTTTTAAACCTATTGCCCAAGGATATGCTTAGTGTGATTCCCTTTGCAAGTTTTACTTGTTATTTTTTAAATTAATGTTTTTTATGGGTTACCCTATGGGCTTATATGCTTTTTATTTTTTATCTTGCTGATGAACCATCCCTGACTGGATCACGTTTGGCGCTTTGGAGTTTCCCTTCATAAGGAGATGTAACACGCGCATTTGACCTTACTATATGATGGTCCACAGGATCTGATAAGAGGCTTTAATACTTGGTGTCACCTGGTGGTGGAAAAACTACGAATTGTGATTGTGGAGACACCGGTGAAGAAGTGAATCGTAGATGATTTGTTTCCTTTGGACTTTCTTGTTTCACGGATATTTTTCCTTTTTAGCCCTTGTGAATGGGCTCTTATGGACACTTCTTTACATATTTGGTGTGATTTCTTTATACACCTTTTTTTCACCTAATACGTTTGATGTCATTATATTGATTTTATTTGTGTGTTTTCACAATATTGAGTTACATTTTTTAGCGCTGCTTCATATATTTATCACAATTCTTGCATCTAGTGTCATAGATTGCTTAAGCGGCTGCTCATTTGTAATTTATATGTTTTAGCACGGATATTCTATATGATTTTTTATAGCGAATATTATTTCACTATTGTCACACAACTGGGTAGGCTCAGATCGCAGTGCTCTGCGGCCTGAGCTCACTCTTTTTTGAAGCCAATTAGAGCTTCAGGCTCTAATCACATGGATTAGGGGGACACATGGACAGAAAGTGAGGTGAAATCTTCTGAACAGGGGCACAGACAGCAAAACAAATGTTACAGGGGAGTTAACCCTTTCCTATGCTATCCGAAAAACTTGAGCTAAAATTACATTTGAAAAATGTACCTGTTCTAACTTACATACAAATTCAACTTAAGAACAAACCTACAGACCCTATCTTGTTCGTAACCCAGGGACTGCCTTTAACCTTAAAGTGGTATCAGGTTCTTTACCTAATGCATTATCTGCATTAAGGTAAAAAATGCTCCAGTGCCTTTTTATGTCCGCAAACACTTACCTGCTGTCCCTTGTTACTGCTGCCTGGTCCTCCACAATGTGTGCCGCTTTCTTGATCTCCCCAGTTATTGGGAAAAATGCTGAGTATAGTGATAGGCTCTTGCTACTACCTGTCAAATAGCTGATAAGAAAAAGCAGTGATGAAGCTTGCTAAATGCTGTGTGTGTCTATGGATGCACACTGCATGGGTGTCTCCTGAACATCCGGCTAGCTAAGGAGACACCCACAAATAGAAGGGGGGGGTGGAGGGGGCAGTGGCTTGGGAACCAGTGTTCATTTTGAAATCAAATTTCGATTAAGTCTTATTATAGTCTTTTGACTAAAATGCCATTTTAGTGGTATTTTAGTCTTTTGACTAAAAGGCTATTTTAGTTTTCTTTGTATTTTAGTTTTCTGAATTGTTTTAGTCGTATTTTAGTCGACTAAAATCTCCAGTACATTTTAGTCAACTAAAATCCTAATGGGTTTAGTTAAATTTTAATGCATTATTTCTTTAGATTTGCCAAATACTCCTGGAGTAAAAATCTAATAACATGTTTATTATTTATGTTATTGAACATGCACTACAGGCACAAATTTAGCCGTTGCGATATACGGCGTCTTTATAAATAAAACCAAGTTTCATAAACAAACAACATATTGCTTTTTGACAAGCAAAAGTACAACTTGAAAATATAAAAAACCCCAAAAACGGTAAACTCTATTGGCTGTAATGCCATTGCACATTTTACCTGAATATATTCCCAACGTTAAATATTAAGAAAAAAAATAAGAAAAGCCTTTCTTTCAGCAGCTTAGTAGATGCCCCTGCGTATTCTTATGTGGTGGTGAAGTGTTAATTTTGACATCTAATTTCAATTTAGTTTTAGTCGTAGTCTTTTGGCTAAAATGCCATTTTAGTTTTAGTCATATTTTAGTCTTTTGACTAAAATGACATTTTAGTTTTAGTTGTATTTTAGTCATCTGAATTGTTTTAGTTTTAGTTGTATTTAGTCAATTAAAATAGTATTTTTTTAGTCGACGAAAACATTTTAGTCGACGAAATTAACACTGTTGGGAACAAGACAAAGGAGAAAAACAGAGATAATTTTAAAGAAAAATTAGCATTATCCAATGCATAGAAACAACAAGAACCGTCTTGTGGGACTTTAAAAGGCAATCACTCCAGAAAAAACATATGCATTATCCAATGCAAGTGTGGGCCTCCTCTTGTTAAAAAAATAAATAAGGGTTTACTATCACATTAATACTCCTTGCAAAATGGTATGCTTATCCTATGTCATTCTTAAGGGTGGTGTAAATTATGTTATATTAACAGACTATTCAATGTAAATGATTGATTCTGCATATACATATATTACTATAATAAGTATATACTGTATAAACTATAATGTATTACACAACGAAGAAGTCTCTTCTGTAACATAAAATTAGTAGCTATTCTCCATACTTGGAGCAGAGTGATAACCTATGGCCATATGCAAATAAAAAAGTTTAGGACTTTGCTCAAGTTGGTATCATAGCAACAAATTACAGTCAGTGTTTGTGGAAGATGAAAGTTAGTTTTATGTACAGGTAAAAGGGCAACATGTAAATACAGACATGAGTAAACATACTGTGTGAGTACAATAGGAGGGGCAGCTCCATTTTCAATTGTAAATTATCAGCTGTTTTACAAAGATCAAAGTATCCAAGTGTTCAAGTTCACCAAGATTTTTTTACAAAAATGACAAAAATACTGTAGCTGGTTTAAAAAGAGACTAACCTGAACTAAGCAATGAAAAATGTATAGTTTCCAGCTGGTTTAAAGTGAGCCTATGGCCAGGCTACATACTTTCAAGTATTTACATATCTTTTAAATTGTTTATACTACACCATGAGCATCAGTAACTCAGAAGGTATAAAAGCTTGTAGATGAGAATGACAGCTAGTAATACAGAAGTAGAGTGGGTTGTTGGATTCACTGCTTAATCCATACTGTGTTACCAATTAGTGAATTTCATTGAGAAGCTTGAATGTTTTGTGGTTCCTATGGTTACCACTTGTGTATATATTCTGGCATTCGTCACCCAGCCTCCAACCCTTGATAAAGTCACATGACAGTGACGCAACACGTCGGGAGGAGTCGGGTGACATCACTTCCGGTTATGGCCGAAACCAGAAGTTCTCCTTTTCCAGCGTCTTGCTAATGTGTGACCCCATGGTTGTTTTTTCTACTCGCATATTCATCATTTTAACTGTAAGTCTACATATTGTTTTAATAAAACGTACTGCTTTATACTACACCATGAGGAGTTGTTTTCCTTGTTACATGTGCGGTGAACTATGACGAATTATATCATATGGAGATTTGGTCCAGCAGCTTGATGCGCATTACCTTTGGAATTGAGGTGAGCGGCCATTACACATGGTGGTGGGGTTTGCTCTTTTTGATTCAACACAAATGTATGATTGCTGACACTGGGATCTTTCTGTCAAGCATTCACCGTTGCATTCAAGAAGGACTGTACATTATTGTTGTTGATATACACATTTTCCTGCACTAGGATTGTTATATATTTTATTTTTTTGACATTTTTATGTTCAAGTTTTTTTTATGTTATGTACATTTTTTTTTACTATGTTGTATGGTTATTGGTGTTTTTTGACTTAGTGCCACGCTATTATTATGCACAGTGTTAAAGACTAAGTTCACCTTTAAAAAAAAAAAAAGCACATATTTTTTGCAGGAAAAAAATTGCATTTATTATTTTTTTAATGGAGCCTGCAAAGTATTTACACCCACGATTAGTGAATCACGGGTGCAATGTCAGGCTCGCGCAAACACTTCCTCCAGTTCTTTGCCCATATCTCATACAGGTTTTACAGGTGTGGGAGAACTGGAGGAAGTGCCAAGGGACTACAAGTACACTAATTACGGTACCCGTAGTCCACGGCGGCAGTCAGGATTTGTAGTTCATTCATTCACAGATCTCTCACAAAATTTAAAAATGACAGTGGCCGTGGAGGAGAAGAACCCCTGCATAGTGTCACGGTAGTGGGGGCAATGTGAAGGTCGGGGGAGACAATTTCACCATTTATACCCTAAATAGGGCCATAATGTGGTGCAAAAGGTGAAATTAGCCTTTAAAATGTATGCCTCAGTTATATAGTTATATATGGTGACACAGTGAGTTATAAATAATATTTGAAGACATAGAGAGTCATATATGGTGATATGTCTAATTTTTAGTCCATAATTTCCTGACACATGTAATGTGTAAAACCATACAGCTATCTGCTGGAAGTTATACAGAATATCTTTTATTTTATCAATTTATAGGTACACTATAATGCCCTGTGTTTTTTAAACTTCTGTGTGCCACTGCATTCAGGTTCAGGCAAATCTGCTTTCCTGTTCTTTAAAACACTTCTGTATGTTGGCCTTGAATGGAAAAAAAGAATTAAAGGCTTGTTCACACCAGCAAAGATGGTCTGCATTGGAGTTTATTGCCAAGTGCAATCCCAATTTTCCTTATGCCTCATAACCTCAAGTTACACCCAGGGCTGGTGGAAGGATTTTTTACACCCTAGGCAAAACCTCATTTTGCTGCCCCCCCCCCCCCATTGGCTTCGCCCCGACACCCCTTTGCCCTGCCCATGTATACGGTGGAGATTTTTGCAGCGCCTCTCCACCTGTTTCTTCAGCTGTGGTCCATAGGCACGCACCTGCGCCTCTGAACCCGACCTGAAGACACCAGCTCGCTTCCTCACACCAGCCCTGGTCTGCAGGTATATAGACAGGCTAGGGTAGTATATGAACAGGCTAGGGTGGTATATAGACAGGCTAGGGTAGTAGCATATGGACAGGCTAGGGTAGTATATGGACAGGCTGGGGTAGTATATGGACAGGCTGGGTAGTATAGACAGGCTGGGGTAGTATATGGACAGGCTAGGGTAGTATGTGGACAGGCTAGGGCAGTAAATAGACAGTCTAGGGTAGTTTATGGACAGGTTAAGGTAGTATGTGGACAGGCTAGGGTAGTAAATAGACAGTCTAGGGTAGTATATAGACAGGCTAAGGTAGTATATGGACAGGCTAGGGTAGTATATAGACATGCTAGGGTAGTAAATAGACAGGCTAGTGTTGTAAATGGACAGGCTCAGGTAGTATATGCAACTCACTTTATCTGCGGACCAGGCCCTGGTGTCTGCAGCTGCAGAGACACCTGTGCCAACATCGGGCCAATGGGGGTCTCCTCCAGCCCTTCCCCTTCACGGTCAGCTGACATCTAGTTCCCGTCCCCCTGGCTCTGACGGCCATACAGTAAACTGAAATGGCGGGCGGCCGGATGTGAGCTGCGCCGGCCCAAGGAGCAGCCCAGCTGCCACAGCTGCCTTGGGCCCCATAAATTCATGCGGCCAGGCGCTCCCAGCCCAGTGTGCAGATCCCCACGGTGCCCCTGACTGATGTGCTCTCTAGGCTGATGCCTACCTTGGCTATAGGTAGCGCCAGCCCTGGTTACACCAACATTGCCTGTTCATGCGTACTGCAAAAATAACATGACCTGTACATGTGCACTGCAAAAAAATGCATTTCTTGTGCAGCAAAGGATGTTCTTGCAATGTGTAACACATGGCAACCTGCTGCCATTAGAATTTGGACAAAAAAAAGAAAAGCAATGATATGCATGTTAACACACAATAATGCGCACACTGTGATGTGAACAAACCCTTACATAGTATTAACAATTAGTAAGAAACTGCCAATTAGGTGCTGGACACAACACTTTTCTGTAGCCTTTGTTTTTGTTTTTTAATGAAGCATGAGTTATATTTCATGCCACTGTTCTACTATGGTAATAGAAATACTATTACAATGATGCTAGTGTTCACATAAACATTCCTTTTTTTTTTTGTTGAATATAATGGTTTCTTTCAAGCTGTGAAATATTAAAAGTATTTCATCTCTGGATTGAAATCCATATGGTTTTCTTCCATATTATTTTTCCTTGGGCATTTTTTCTAATTAAACCCTAGGATTGAATTGTAGCCATGGAAAGCACTGTAACATTTTATTCCATGGGAATTTGCCTTTTGACAAGCCTGTTGCAACATGACAAAAAATGAATTTGTGCATACTAACAATTTTTCTATGTATGCTTGGCAGCTATCCAAGAGGTGTGGTTTGAAGGGTAAAGTCTGCCGATGAGTCAGTATCATTCATTTTTATCTAAATATTGCAGACACACCCAAGCAGTATTGCCCTAAATCTTTCTCAAACGATCACCCAAATGTGCCACTTTAGTTTGTATTATCTAGTTCATACTCTTAAATATGCTGTCTGAAGTGAGGAAAAGCCAGGTTGACCATGGCTTTAGTACATAACCATGTCATTTACAGCAGGACTAAAACAACACTTGCAGATTCTGGAGTTTGGCCAGCTGGGTTTAGTATGCCAGTGAAGACTTAGCATTAGTTTGGGAATTAATGAGGCTTTGGGTGTGTTTGTTTGTACTGATGTGAGCATTGTGCTGATAGGCTGTTGAGTTTATAGACATGTGTTAACCAGGGTGGAGGTGTGGAAGATGAAGACGATGCATTTTTACCTTTCCCATAGTTTGCTGTCTAGTTGGGTGTAATTGTTTTCACCGCTTCATAAAGAAACATATAGTAGCAGATATCACAGTGGCCAGTGACTGATTAATGCTCATTTCTCTATTTGCTACACCTGCTTTTATATGTCTGTTTACCCATTGTCATATGTCAGTTTTCATTAAACCTGTTTTTTCTTTGTGGGTTCAGATAGCTAATTATTATTATTATTTTTATTGCTAAAAAAACATTAAGAATAAGAAACATAGTGACACATATTATTATATATAATACAATTTATTGACTAAGGCCCCTTTCATACTAATCTGTTGTGGTTTAAAAAAAGCACCAAACCCACCCGCTCTAATGGAAGTCTTTGGCAAAGCATGTGTGAGTACTCTGTGCTGCACCCACGCTGTGGGGAAACACAGCAGATTAGTGTGAAAGGGGCCTTAGACACCTACAGTATTCCACATAACCATGTGTTACTCTCTATTTATTTATTTTTTATCATAGATCAATTGAAGTTACTACATGCATGTTGTAGTATTGATGTATGTATTTTAAATTCACAAAAATTATTATACAACATAATGCTCCTTACAATGCTATAAGCTTTTGGATGGCATAAAAAGAACAGAAATTTTAGCCATTTTTAATGTGAAAATAATAATAAATAGAAAAAAAACACAGATTTACAAGAAATAAATGCGTTTAGTAGGTTCTCGTGAACTAATAACAATTGCAATTTTAAAGCAGAGCTTTGACCACCTCCCCATTTTTTTATTTACCCAGGCTTACCAAGTAGTGTGTTGTGCACGTTTCAGATACTCACCCACCCAGAGAATCCAGCATTGCTGAGATCCTCTTGTCTTCTGCCACTGCTCGGTCCCGTGATGTCATGCTGTTTGTGATGTCATCGATAGGTCCTCTGGTAGGGTTGCCACTTCATCCCTTTAAAACTGAACACATATTATTACACAGGTTCTGTGGCTGATTAAGGTGGTAATTAAACTCACTTGGTGTCTTATCTACATTAAATTAGCCTCAGAACCTGTGTAATTCATATGTGTTTGGGTTTAAAGGGATGAGGTGGCAACCCTATCCGCTGGCTCTACCAAGTTCCAAGCTTAGCCAGCTCTAGATGCCCCGTGATAGGCACGCCCCCTCCTCCTTTGTGAATGAACGGCTGTGCTTCCTGGGATATTTGATGTGCATATCCCAGGAAGCACAGGGAACACTGTGCTCATCATTCGCCTAAGTAACTGGCATGCATGGGGGGGGGGGGGCAGCGCTGCACATTTTTTCATTTTGCAAAAGAAAAGCTCTATTCAAGCAAAGTCACATATAGTAGCTAGTCTATGTTGGCATTATGTGTCTCAGCCCCTATTGTACAAAAGAGTAATGCCCAAGGGACTTTACTAATAAGTAATTTTTATCAATTCCATGTGTCTCTCAAAGTCTCATGGGCATTACTGTTTTGTATACCTCTAATAGTAAGGAGAGGAAGAGGGGTGGATTGGGGGGAAGTTTATTTCGAGGATGAAGATCCACTTACTTACAAAGCTTTTTGAATAAGGTTGAATATGTATCAACAGAGAAGTCTCAGATGTAGAGCCAACTAGTTATTTCCCCACCACCAAGCTATTAAAAGCCCATTTGTATTGTAACCTAAACCCAAGAACATTGGAGGACAACCGAAAATTTCCAGCGTTTTGGAATCAGCTTTCTTCTAAAGATCACTCAGGGTTGCATAAGGTGATCGTGTCACCATATAAATGTGTGTTTCTAGACTAGCCTTTCTCAAGCTTTCTAACACAGAAGTTACTCTTGCTTATAAATACTTTATCTACGGTTTATGATACATTAGTGTGATGGTCAGTGGGATGAGCAGTATGCTCATGCTGTCAGTGGTTACTTATCAGAGAGGCAGAAATTGCTCATTGCTCCAAAAAACCGTAGTAGACTCTGGAAGAACACTAGTTGAGAAAGTCTGTTCTAGAGATTCTGCTACAGACAAAAGCAACCTATTTTACTGTCCTTCATTTCACTTTGGAACCCCAACTGTACATCAGATATTGTTCTGACATCCTAAAAGGATCAAACAGTCTGAAAACCCCTTAAAACTAACTGGGAATTTGGACTTCTGACCCATAGGTTTTATTTACATACAACAAAAAAGGAACAAATTATGGCAAACTACTTCCTATGCACAAGTACTCAAATAAATAAAGCTGGGTATACACATTGAGTCTTTATTTTTTGTTCAACCAGAGGGTTGAACAAAAAATAACCTCACATATCCCTAAATCAAAATGAGCAATGTTGATGCAGGGATCTCTCCCGCTGTGTCTTTTTATCCTGACCTGGGGGCATCCTACCCATCAGAATACACAGATCAGCACTTACAGCTATTAGCTGTAAGTGCTGATCGAATGCAGGTTTTCCAGCATTGACCATTGACCATTGACCATTTAAGAAAAGTCGATCATTAGACCAGCTGATGAACACACGTACAAAAATACAGCCAGTTCCTGCTGAACTGGCCAAATTTCAGTACATCTATACCAGCTTTAGCTTGATATGTCTGCAGGCAAGGCCATCGATAGGAAGGAACAGGCGTCCTATACTGGGCTTGGGACCCCACTGGGTCAGCAAGGGGATCTGGCAGGGACTGTTTGTGGCAAAGCTCAGGCTGTCCCCTGGGACTCTTGAATATCTTTACCCCAGCAACATGTACTGTGACATACTGAAAAAGAGCATGATCCCCTCCCTTTGGAGACTGGGCCGCAGGGCAGTATTCCAACATGATAATGACCCCAAACACACCTCCAAGACGACCAGTGCCTTGCTAAAGAAGCTGAAGGTAAAGGTGATGGACTGGCCAAGCATGTCTCCAGACCTAAACCCTATTGAGCATCTGTGGGGCATCCTTAAACGGAAGGTGGAAGAGCGCAAGGTCTCTAACATCCACCAGCTCCATGATGTCATCATGGAGGAGTGGAAGAGGACCCAAGAGGGTTAAGGCAGTGCTGGATAATAACGTTGGCCACACAAAATATTGACACTTTGGGTCCAACTTGGACATTTTCACTTTGGGGTGGACTCACTTTTTCTGCCAGCGGTTTAGACATTAATGGCTGTGTGTTGAGTTATTTTGAGAGGACAGCAAATTTACACTGTTATACAAGCTGTACGCGTGCATATTGCCGGAAATAGGCTCTGATTTGACATGCAATTTGACCTGTGAAATCGCATTTCAAATTGCGCCGATGTGAACGGGGGCTTATTGTCAAAGCTTAATTGAGCAAGCTGAAGTTAAAATTTGATTGGTTATTATGCACAGCTGTACCAGATTCTGTGTGCACCAGTTTTAGTAAATCTCCCCCATAGAGTGTAGGGGTCAGATCTATGTTGATTACTAGGTCTATAAGTGTAGCAGTCAGGACAATCCAATGTACAACATATCGTACAGAGTGCAGTAGTAAAAAGTATGTACCATAGGGCCCTACATTGAATTGTAGTGATTGAGCTGGTTTTAAATCTTTTTTGGAAACTGTTCAAGTGATTGTGATTTTAATAAACTTTATTTTAAAACCAATAATAAAAGGAAGCTGCCAATTATTGCTGTTTGTGTTTCACACTAAAGCAATATGGTGGTGCTTTTTGTAGGCAGTTTAGTATATTTTCATTTATTTTGAATCGTTTATTCACAGGCATTCCTTCTACTTACACAAAAATATTACTGTAGATGCTTTAACATAATGTATCTTATTAACCAGAGTACATATATATTTAAAGCGTAGCCTATCTATGGTCAAAATGTAAAACCATATATTGATTTCCACATTATATTTCAAGTATTTTTATCCTGCTCCTATTGCTCTTCCAGTCTTTGCAGGTGACACCAAGCTCTGCAGTGGAAGTCCTTACAGGATGTCTCCAACTTACAAGCCGACCTCAATGCTTTATTTAATTGGGCAACTGTGTGGCAGATGAGGTTTAATGTTGATAAATGTAAAGTTATGCACTTAGGGGCTAAAAATATGCATGCATTATACATACTAGGGGGAGTACAACTGGGGGAATCAATGATGGAGAAGGATCTGGGTGTTCTGGTACATCGTAAACTTAATAATAGAATGAAATGCCAAGCTGCAAGAAAAATTCTTTCTTGTATTAAAAGAGGTATAAACTGCAGAGAGAGAGAGACATAATTATGACCTACAAATTATAGGTAAGACCTCATCTAGAACATGCAGTTCAGTTTTGGGCACAAGTTCACAAAAAGGATATCAGGGAACTGGAGAAAGTGCAGAAAAGGGCAACCAAACTGATAAGAGGCATAGGGAGGAGCTCAGCTATGAGAAAAGATTAGCTGAACTCAATGTATTCTTTTTTGAGAAGAGATTAAGAGGGATATGATCAACATGTATAAATACATAAGTGGTCCATATAGTGAACTTGATGTTGAGTTATTCCCTTTAAGGTCATCACAGAGGACAAGGGAGCACTTTTTACATTTGGAGGAAAAGAGATTTAACCTCCAAATATGGAAAGGCTTATTTACAGTAAGAGCTGTGAAAATGTGGAAAAGACTCCCTCAAGATCTGGTTCTGGTCAGCTCAGTAGATTGACCTGGATTCTTTCGTAAATGCACATAATATAACTGGATACTAATATTTATAAGTAAAGTTTATCCAGGGAATATCCGATTGCCTCTTGGGGGCTCAGGAAGGAATTTTTGCCCCCCTGGATCAAATTGGACCATGCTCTATTGTTTTTTTGCCTTCCTCTGGATCAACTGTGGGTATAGAATTGTGTATTTTGTGTGTGTGTGTGTGTTTTTTTTTCTCTGTGGGTTGGAGTGGTGTTTTTTTTTTCAACCAGACTATGTAACTTTGTAACGCCGGAGATGCAGAGAGGAGGAGTTTCAGGAGGTGGAGTCAGCGCAAGAATCACAGCTTTCAGGCAGCAAGGTACCCTGGGATATATAATCCATAGAAATAGAAAGTAAACAGTAGAGGAGAAGATGCAAAGCATGCAGGGAACCCAGGAAGCTGTGGAAAAAGATGGCCAGCAGGCAGAACTCAAAGCACAAAAGGATTTTTTAGCTATGCTTATATTGAATTGTCAAAGAAAACTATTGTTTGTATTGTTATTACAATGCCGATGCCATAAAATGAAAGTATATGCTGTGATCATAGATCTCCTTTAAATTGTATGTGAACGTTTACCTTGAAAAATGGTGACATGTTCAATACTTATTTTACCCGCTGTATATTTGATCACATGGCTCTGTTCTCAGCTACAAAAGGGGCTTAGCGTGCTGCAGGTAGAGACTCCTTGTTATTATGGGGGGTCTGGCAGCAGAAGCTTGAACAAAATGTAGACACAGTGTAAAATGCATGCACAAAAATACACTGTGAAGAGGTGGGTGGGAATAGGAAGTTGTCAACAGGAGTTGGAAAAAAAGCAGTAGATGGATCCTCCCAGTGGAGAGCTGTGCAAGGGGGAGTGACAGCACAAGTCTGACCCCTGGAGTACAGGTAGGTTGTGCTCCTGAGTAGTATGCAAAAGAGAAAATTGACCATGTGGGGATGGTTGTCTTTCATGCTTAGTGTGGTCAGTTTGAAATAGTAAAGCAGGAGGACTGGCAGGAACACCAGGTATTTCACACAAAAAAGCAATGCAAAGAGAATAAGCTACTTTTTATACATGCATGTGGTAACACAGGCACATATCAGGAATATAAAATGTTGAGATAACATTTGCTTTAGGTTATAATAATTTGCACACTACAATAATGTACAGAGTGTCACATTATATTTCAGCTTTTTCACATCACCAGGTGAGTGAAATGTTTCAGATGAACATTAAAAAGCTGACTGGTGACATTTTGCAGACTCCAGGAAGAACTTGTGTTAACCATTGTTTGATAAAAACAAACCTAAAAAAGTAAAAAAAAAAAAGTGTATTTTTTTAAATTTAAAAGAATACATAATGATGGACATGATTGGTCCTGGTGCTTGTGTGACAAACAATGCAAATCCTTAGTGATCACATTACACTCCTGCTGCTGAGTGTGTCAGAGTGCACACCTTTACCTGAGGGAAGGGAGAAAGCTATACAACCATCAAAGTTCTCTCCCAGCTCCGTTCTTGTAGTCAAGCAGTTTAGCATTGGGCGGAGTGGGGAACACCCTCCTTCAAGCTCCAAGCACACACAAACTATGTCCTTGGCCGTATGAACACTTTTACAGGTTGCAGCTTGTGCCCTTCATTCTGCCCGGAAATCCTTCACAAACCTTTGTTTGCTGTTTTTATTTAAAGAGTTGGCAAACTTCTAGTAGTAGTGAAACTTTGCAAGAATAAATATTGTAAATGATCCCATTAATTGATATTGATCAGGCTTTTCTAGAAGCTTTTGAATATAACTGCACACTCTTATTTTATTATTACCTGCTGTGCAAGCTCCAGTGAGGCAGCAGAAGACAGTACTGGAATCAGTAAATACACTGGCCTGTATTTGAGCAGCTTGAGATTCAGGTCCATTCAAAAGATAACAACGCAAGCAACTAGTGGGGTTTTACTAGGAGGGTAGCCAGGGGGAAAGGATGAAAAAATTAAAATAATTTAGCCTGTGAGTTTTGTATACTGAGTTATCTTTTCATGTTTTGCCTGGAGCAAGAATTAGACATATAACTAAATACCATTGTATAATGACATTTAAGATGCAAAATACTTTTGGTATGATGTTATGTAACAGGTATCATTCATCTGCAGGCTCTGAACATATACATACTCACCTGTCCCACCTCAACGTGTTGTAACTGCAAATGTTTAGACACATGTGCAAATCGCTGTTAAAGTGGTAGTAAACTCTGCGTTTAAACTCTTACCCACAGGTAAGCTTAATATAATGTAGCAATTACTCTCGGTGGAGCTGCTGGTTTAAGGGGGCTTGTTACCTTCACTCTCGACACCTCTGTTTCACCAGCACCGGGTCTGGGGTTCCGTTGAGTTTACCTCTGGAGGATATAAGCACCAAACACTTGAGTAGGTTTTTCAATGCTTTAATAAAACGAACAAGGGAAGTAGCAGGAAAGAGGTAGTAGGAAAGCTGCAGGGAAGCTCAAATACCTTTCTGTAGTATTCTTCAGAACATTCTTTGTAATTGAACACTTGTAATTAAATAGTCCCCCCTTTCGTAGGATTCAATCTTTGCCCGCCTGGATAGACACCTCTCACTTGCCTAGCAGCCAACAGGTAACACGAACAAAAGTCTCTGCCACGGACTTATCTGGAATAAAACCCGTACGATCCTCTGCCACAGGATGTATTGTTTTGTGATGAATGTCAGATACAGTACTTGAACCTTTAAGCCAACCCGGCAGTACTATACTGTAAGATTACTTCTGAATGCGTCCTCCAACCGTGTCACCAGGCCCCTCTCCAGACCAGCACTCTGCATGATCCTTCCATGATGGGTCCTCCCCTGGGATCTTCTCGGTTGTCCAGCTTCTTCACTCAGGATAGACAGCTCAGGACCATTCCTCCTCTGCTGTGGTAGGCCCCAGACAGGCTTCTGGGCCTACCCACACGCCGCAGCGATGCGGGCCTCCGGAACGGAGGACCACGAGGTGGTATTCCTAGTGCATACCTGTCGGCCAGGAGGGCCAGCAGGTGGCTGAAGACGAACCCTAAAACATGGCGTCTGTCCCATAAATACCCTCTCCCAGAATGCAACTCGGAGGACCACCTTCACCGAGTTATCCCTGGGACAGAGGAGCACTCATTCGCTTCAACACGTTGCTTTTCCAACACCAACCCATGGTGACAACGACACCCACCGGCACAATGTGGAACTGCATGCAACGTCAGCCAAGCTAGAACAGAGGCAAATCTAACTTCCTATAATAAGCGACCCACTAAATTTACCTATCAGCGGTAGATAAAAATCTACCAGCGCTACATAATATAATTCTTAGTACCGTGAATTTCTTTTAAACTTGTGCCGTTTAGATGATAATCACATTGGGGGTTATTTACTAAAGAAAAATCCACTTTGCACTGCAAGTGCACATGAAAGTGCACTGAAAGTACACTTAGAAGTAAAGTCGCTGTGGATCTGAGGGCGACATGCAAGGAAAATAAAAATCAGCATTTTAGCTTGCACATGATTGGATGATAAAATCAGCAGAGCTTCCACTCATTTCAGATCTACCCCTTAGATTTAGAGGGACTGCACTTCCAAGTGCCATTGTCTTTAGCCGATGATGTCACTGACACACGTGCAGTAGCTCTGCATTCATGGCACACTGAGTTCGCCCTGATTGCAGAGAGAGCCATGCTGCGAAATGGTGACTCCTGTGCATATGTGTGGGAGCTACATCATCGCTGCCTGGCCATTCAAATGTCCAGTGAATGCATACTCAGAAGAAAGACTGATCGAAGATAGAAAGGCCAGGAGCAGTGACAGCACAGGGCTGGAGGGCTCTTTTTAAAAAGTAAGTCTGTCATACTGTGCTAGTATGTGGTGAATACTAGCAGATTATGGCATAGATATGCAGGTGGGCCAATTAAAAAAAAATTACTTTACTCCTGTTTTAATAAGAAGTATTCTGGAGCTTTTATAAATTGTGAAAAAAACAATCAGCGCCAAAATAAATTACTTCCTCCTATAACAGGGTAAATGCGTGAAATCACCAATATATGTGACTGCACAGCTGCTGAACACTTATACCGCGTACACACAATCGGACATTCCGACAACAAAATTCATGTTTTTTTTCCGACAGATGTTGACTCAAACTTGTCTTGCATACACACGGTCACACAAATCTTGTCAGAAATTCCGATCACCAAGAACACGGTGATGTACAACACGTACAACGAGCCGAGAAAAATGAAGTTCAATAGCCAATGCGGCTCTTCTGCTAGATTCCGAGCATGCGTGGAACTTTGTGCGTCAGAATTGTGTACACACGATCGGAATTTACGACAACGGATATTGTTGTCGGAAAATTCGAGATCCAGATCTCAAATTTTGTGCGTCGGAAATTCCAATGGAAAATGTCCGATGGAGCCTACACACGGTTGGATTTTCTGACGACAAGCTCCGATCGAACATTTTTCGTTGGAAAATCCGACCGTGTGTACGGGGCATTACAGTGATACACCACACCAAATTCAATATTGTTTTCGAAATAGTGCAGCACTGTGTCTCGTTAAATAATGTGCATACAAAATTTATATTAAACATTTCAAAAAAATATTTTAAATTAAAAAATGAAAATGTCAAAAAATTTGAAAAAAACTGTTCATCTGTGTCAATACTTCCAAAACAATCACCGCTGTGTGTGTTCATCCTCAAAAGGACTAATATCCAGTGCACACCTCCACCAGCTAAAGTGCCTGCTCACCTCAAAGATGAATGTAAAAGCATAGACAAATCACTCCTCGTGTCCTTCACAATGGATCAACTATCACTCTCCAAAGATAAAAACTTTAAAACAGCATGTCTCAAATCATCACTTCATTCACCGCAAATCTACACTCACTAAACGCGTGTCGGCATCTCATTGGCCTTCATCAGTAGATCTACTGATGAAGGCCAATGAGATGCCAACATGCGTTTAGAGGGGAGGAGCCAAATCTGTGAAGCTTCGTGAGTGTAGATTTGCGGTGAATGAAGTGTTGATTTGAGACATGCTATTTTAAAGTTTTTATCTTGTGGATTTGTTTTGGCGGCTTTTAATAAACATGCAAACAGAGTACACTATGGCACTTGTGTTTGATGTTTCATGTCTATAACCTACGGAAGTAATAGTGTGATTGAGCACTTATGAGAAAGTGAAGGAAGATTTGTATGACGGCAATACAAACGCTAATTACCCGCACAGAGGAGCAGTCTGGAGACTGTAGCATTACCATTGGAGAGTGAAAGTTGATACATTGTGGTGGACACGAGGAGTGATTTGTCTATGCTTTTACATTCATCTTTGAGGTGAACAGGCACTGGTGGAGGTGTGCACTGGATATTGGTCCTTTTGAGGACGAACACACACAGCGGTGATTGTTTTATAAGTATTGACACAGATGAACTGTTTTCTTCTAATTTTTTGACATTTTCATTTTTTAATTTAAAAATTTTTTTGATCATGAAATGTTTAATATAAATTTTGTATGCACATTATTTAATGAGACACAGTGCTGCACTATTTAGAAAACAATTCTGGAGCTATTGTCTCGCAATCAACGTCATGTATCTGACAGGAGACTGAAATTACAAAGTTGGCCTCTCTTGTATCTTCAGTCTAGGCCCCACTGAGAGGGATACAGTTAGTGCCAAGAGACAGACGGAACATGAGTGCTGGCAGATGTTGATAGCAGAGCTTACAGCTGGAAGGGCAGGCTTGCAAGGTCTGACAGGACATCAGGTGAGAAACAGACTCTATGCGGGATGGACCAGCCACGGGTAAAGGGTCACTCTGTGTGTACCACAGGTTCAGGAAGCATGACTTGTCAGAGCTCCCAGCAGGCTTGTGGCTTGAACATACAGTTGTGTTTGTCAGATGTGGATGGCAGCCAAGGCAGGCACTCAGTAGTAATGTGGAGCCAAATCAGAGACAGAAGCATGGTCACTAGAGTAGCCACGGGTGGGCAGCGTTATATAGAGGCATAGGCAGGATAAAAGTCATAAGACAGAGCCAAGGTCAGGGACAGGTGAGTAGAAGTAGAGGCAGGGGGGCCTGGCTTGAGGGCAGTCTGAATAGGATGTGTTTGTGAAGAGCTCCTGCAATCCTGCTAGTCATCCTTGAAATCCCTTCTCCAGTGGACCCATCTTGTTCCCTCTGCAGCACTCAGGGCCCCCAGGCAGCCAGCGCGCTGCCCGTGGCCGAAATCATGGCATTTTTCCACATCTGCAGCCGCCTGGAGGACGGACTGTGGCTCCAGCCTAGCTTCGGGAGCCACGGCCATCTTGCTCCACCCGGCAACAGTACCAGCACCCACTCCTGGCCCCCCGGACCACTCTACACCTGACCCTGCAGCTACACAGCCACCGCTTGAGGCCGACATTGCGGCGCTTTGCCATGTCTGCGGCCGCCTGGGAGACAGACCATGGCTCCGGCCTAGCTCCGGGAGCAGTGGCCATCTTGCTTCACCCCAGCCGAGGTACCAGCGATCACTCCCGGCTTCCCTGATCGCCCTGCACCTGGCTCCTCATCAGCACAGCCACCCTAATTCACATACTTGCTGGCCGCTGCCTGCTGCACTTGGTGACACTCCTTCACAGTGGCCTGCAGGTGGACTATCAAATCCGACCCTGTGAGTGGCGGCTATCTTGCTGCACCCCGACACTCACCTACCTAACTCCTCCACGTCTGATCTGGGCCACCACTGGAAGCCAGAGAGCTTTAGTCGGTCACGCCGTGACCCCCAGCAGTGGATGGCTGCTATCGTCAGTAGCACGAGTTAGAGCCGCAGCCCTAATTCTAGCTCCAGAGCCACGTGTAGTGGCCATCTTGCTCCACCCTGCTACAGTGTCCTGATCATCTTCCCCCTCTGCACCCGGCTGACTCCCTACACTGCCACTGGAGTTCTCCAACCTGTCAAACTGCCATGTGCAGCTTTCATTGAAGCATTCCTCTGCTTTCACAACCGCGTGACAGACAATTCACAGCGCTAGCTCTGGCTCCCTCGCCTGTTAGATTACCGCCCGATGAGGAGAGTGGCTGACTATCGGCATGTGAGGAAGCAGTTTGCCTTAGCTCCATCTGTCCCGCTCCTATCCTAGCCTGATCCTGCTGACCCGATCGTCCCTGTGAGAACCCACCAGACTTCTCACCCTCCTGAGACCACCGGGAACACCTGAGGATGGTAAAATATGGCCCAGCGCTAGAGGATATTGTTGAATTCCTGCTGCTGCTTTCTCCATGTGAGCCGCAACAAAATGTCGCCGGCCAGCCTCATGAAAGGAATCACAGCAAGCCCTCCTCTTCATCCACAGCAGCGCAACACAAATCAGGGAAGGGTGAGTCGCAAAACCCCTGTGCTTCTAGCCCTGATGACCCTCTCCCCCAGCAGTGACCATGCTGACACAGGTCCTGCAGAACCCATGCTAACACAAATCATGGAGGCTAGTCAGCACAGCCATGCTTCACTCACCACTCAGATAGACTCTAGCAGATCAGATCTGTCCTTCCTGAAGCAAGACGTGCACAATCTCCGCCATAGGGTGACCAATGTAGAACAACGCATAGGAGATTTGGAGAATGATACCTGTCCTTTGCAGGCCTCTGTTAGAGAATTACGACAATCCCAAGAGTATACCACCGATAAGTTAATAGATATGGAAGATCGCCTGAGGCGTAATAATCTGTGTATTTTGGGCTTTCCGGAAGGTTCGGAAGATACAGCCCCTGAGGCTTTCATGGAGCAGTGGTTAACATCTACTTTTGGCGCCTCCACCTTCTCTCCACTATTCGCCATAGAACGAGCGCATAGAGTTCCCCTGTGCCCCTTACCTATTGGGGCACCTCCACGGACTATGCTCATCAAACTGCTGCACTTCAGGGACAGGGAAATGGTTCTCAGGGCCGCATATCCTTCAATGGAAAAGGGATCACTATCTTTCCTGATTTCTCTGTGGCTACGCAAAAACAGAGGGCTACCTTCCTGGCCATTAAAAGGAGACTGCAAGACCTCCAACTGCCCTATGGTATGCTATACCCTGCACGACTGAGGGTCATCCATAAAGGAAAGGCCTACTTCTTCACGGATCCAAAAAAAGCGGCCCATTGGGTGGATTCATTGGGTCCTCCTGATCAACGTCACCAGCAACGAAGATCTCCGCCTCGCAGACCTTCGGTTACCCTTCACAGCTCCCCCCCCTTCTTCTTTTCTCATATGCACCAATCCGCAAGATTAGTCACAGAGAAAGCTTGTTCACTCATGATACCCCCCCTTTTTTCCAACACTTTTCATCTGAGTGACTGATGATCCATTACCTCATGTTGTCCTTCACTCACCGGACAAAGCTACTCTTGGATAGCTGTCACAGCAATCTCCTTGATGATGTCCTACTGAGATAACTGACACATCCCTGTAGGGCCAGGGTCACCTACCATAGTTCACTTTGCGGGCACAGATGGAGCCTATACATTGCAACCTCTATCACCACCCACCACAGTTTGTTGGATATGGGACTACACCACGTCCCCCATGTTTTACGGTTTTGTTTCTGGGAACAAAGCCCCCAAGTGTTGGGAATTGGGGGACGGGAGGGTTAGGGCTATTCTACCTGTTTCCCTTGTTTTTTGGACATGCTCCTCCCTTTTCTATTTTTATCTTTGTTTTTTTGTGTCTTTTTTTCCCCATGGTTTTTGGCAGGATCAATCATCATGGTATCCAGTCTACAGTTGTAAGAGAAATACTATACCTTCTTATCTATGTATTGTTATTAGCGACTCATGCTAGGTTGGGGTTGCAGGTTTCTAAAACCTAGTTAACCTCACTACAATACAGAAAATATTCTTCTTTATAGTATACACTGCATGGCTATGTCTAAACTACGTGTAATTTCATGGAATGTTAGAGGGTTTAGCTGCAAGGTTAAACGTTCACTGATGTTTGAGTACCTGGCACGGCACAATGCGCATGTGATCCTTCTCCAGGAAACTCACCTACTAGGCTCCAGAGTAATGGCGCTAAAGATGGCGAAAATAGCCTACGCCCTACACTCCACATATTCCAGAGGCACATTCCGTAGCGAAATCAGCTCCTATTATGCCGCGTACACACGATCAGACTTTCTGATGGGAAATGTTCAATGTGAGCTTGTTGTCGGAAAGTTCGACCGTGTGTATGCTTCCATCAAACGTTTGCTGTTGGAATTTCCGCACACAAATGTTTGAAAGCAGGTTCTCAAATTTTCTGACAACAAAGGAAAGTTTGATCGTGTGCACACAAGTCCAACGCACAAAATTCCACGCATGCTCGGAATTAAGTACCAGACAGAAGAGATCGGTCTTGTAAAACTAGCGTTTGTAATGGAGATAGCACATTTGTCACGCTGCAAATTTTGAAATCTTTCAATGCAGCGCATTCTCTTCTTCTTTATAATGCTAAAATAATGAAGTTGCTTTGCTGCTGATATTCATACACAGTTCTGACAAATGGATTTCTTATTATTTCTTGTGATCTCCCGAATAATCATTGTTTTTGTTTGTTTTTTTTCTCAAGATCTCCAGAATAGTCTTTATTTTATTTTTTTTTATAGTGATCTACTTTTTATTTTTATTTTTTTTCTCAAGATCTCCAGAACTTTTTTTTTTATAGTAATCTCCAAATACATTTTTGTCGTTTTGTGTGTCAAGTTACCACAACACCATTATTATCTTGTATTTTGTAACCTCAAAGAGGTGGGTTGGTGTTGGTGTCCCTTGTTAATCTGACATTGTATTTTTGAAATGTACCTGCCTACTCAAAAACAAACTGTCCTTTTTGAATTAAAACACATAGCCAAGTATTTCTCAAAACAAAAATTTAAAATCTAATAAGGGTCATTACAAAATAAAGCGGAAGGCAACACTGGAGAAACAGTTGGAATTGGTGAAGCCTTTGTACCCCAGGGCAGACATCAATTATTTGACAGGCAAAATTGGTAGCTTGAGGAGTCTATTTAATAGGGAGCACAATACGCTCCAGGACTCTGAGAGATCGGGAGCAGCAGCAGATGACATATATGTCCTGAGGCTGTGGTCTTATAACAGCCTGCGTCTTTTGCCAGACCACACCAAACCCAGGCCATCACTCTCAAGACTTCCTTGCACGCTTCCTTCCAGGCTGTGGCTGTGTTGTTGGAGGTGTTGCTGGAGGTGATGGAGGAGTCATATGATCCAACTCACAGACGTGGCTTTTATTGGTGAGTTGGCCCCAACCCCCTTATTTAGGGCCTGAAATATTACCTCCTCACAGATGGGGCATTGGCCCTCCTCCATTCCTTGAATTTTACTGAAAAAAGGAAAAGAAAGGCGCCTCTAAGTGCAGTATGTAAAATTTAATAGAGTGCACAAAGGGTTAAAAGCACTTACAAGATTGTTGAGTGTTAAAAGACATGATAAAATCAGGAGTCCTCATCTGTGGCATGTGTCCATCCTCAGCACGGTGGTAGAGAGCAGTGTAGAGCCGTCCAGCAGCTGTAAAGCGTTCTCATGTGTGTTGGAAAGAGGAGGCAGCAGGGAAGCCTGTATTCACTGCGGGACACACAAGGCTGATGGTGTCAGTGTAGAGAAGGGGGTGGTAACGCGTTTCGGAGCATGTGCGGCTCCTTCGTCAGACCTACGCCCACACTCCTCAAGCTGGCTTATAAATGGTGAGGGGGAGGAGCAAGGGGAGGAGTGTGGGCAGATACTAAATATACAATGATAAGGGAAGTGACAGATGTATTATGAGGACGGCCAAGACGACCGTGCACTCGCAAAATGGATTATTAACGTCAGTGCTATATACAATGAAGTCCTGAAGGAATTTGACACAGGGGTACAGGGCACAGATGGCAGTGGTTAAATTAACAATAATAAATAAATAAATATACAAACATAAGGTTGACATTAAATTAATATACAGGTGTGTTACATGGTCGGCCGGGTGTCTATATGAATGTGTTATAAAGGCAGCCGGGCGTTTGTACACATGCAAATAGGGTCGTAAGTCTAATGTTGAGTTGACAATGAATAAATCTACAGCCGTGTTACAAGGGCGGCCAGGCGTATATACACATGTGTTACCGGGGCAGCCAGGCATCTATGTGCACGTGTTACAAAGGCAGCCGGGTGTTTGTACACATGCAAATAAGGTCGTAAGTCTAATGTTGAATTAACAATGAATAAATAATAAATAAATATGTAGCCGTGTTACAAGAGCAGCCGGGGAGCTATACACCTGTGTTACAGGGGCGGCCAGGCATCTGTACACATGCAAATAAAGTAATAAATCTGTTGTAAGGGGATAAAAAAAAAAAAAAAAAAAGGAATAAGCGATTACTAATTATGTCTGTAACAATGATAAAACAGTAATGAATATTACTTTACTATGAATAATAATAACACTATGAACTGTGTTACAAGGGCGGCCGGGCGTCTATACACTAAAGACAGATAGAGGAAAATAGTGGATGCTTATACAAGTTGTACGAATTGTGCAGATTATGCCTGTAGCAATAATCTCATGGTGAGAGGTATTACTCAACTGTGTACTAGAATTTAGAAGTGTTACAGGGGCGGCTGGGCGTCTATAAACTACAGAAGGATAATAGGAGGTGGTGGATACTTATACAAATAGTGCAGATTATGCCTGTAGCAATACTCTGACGATAATAGATAATAATAGATAATAATAGACTGTAAATAAGTATGCGAGTGTGTTACAGGGGCGGCCGGGCATTTACGCACCCGCAAATAAGGTCACAAATCTACTATAAGGAATTAACTTATAGGAATAGGTAATAAGATGTAATGGATGCTCTACAAATAGTATTTGATTGTGACAGATGGCAGATATGTACATGTATAACAGGCAAACACCATGACGTATGGATATGATAATAAGGAGGGGTGAATGATAAATGAACCATAATATTACAGTCTGTATGTTAAATGTGGTATCATCTAGAGTAAGGTGCTAATTTCCAATTCTTCATTGATACCTCCAGGCGAAAGTACGTCAAGAGCGTATATCCAATAAGTCTCCCGTTGGCAGAGACGTTTAAATCTCTCTGCCGCAGGGAGAGTGGCTGGTATGGATTCGATGATCCATACTTTTAGGCCTATGGTAGATTTAGGGTGATGTTGGGTGAAATGTCGTGGGACGCTATAATGGTCTTTACCGGCCTCGATGAATCGGCGGTGCTCTCCAAAACGCTGGCGTAGGGGGCGTATAGTTCGACCTACATAGTGGAGGCCGCAGGGGCAGGTCAGGCAGTATTCTCCTCTAACCAAAGTGCTGCCAGAAGTGCCATCTCATCAATATCGTCCCTCTGACCGGCTGCCCACCTCCACCAGAGCGCCCTTATCACCTCTCTTGAATTTTACTGGCCGTCATACACGCAAAGGCCTCATGGACACTAGGGGTGGTTGTGAGGACCACAGTAGCCTGCCGAATCAAAGTAGTCGCTCACACCTCCATGTTCCTCACCTTCCTGGTCCTTTTTGTTGGAAGGCGGACGGGAGGAACCTGGGATTCGGTCAGGCTACTGGGCACGGCCACCTCCTGGCTGCCGCTTTCCACGGTCACCTCCTGGCTGCCACTTTCCACAGCCTCCTCCTGGCTGAGACATTCCACAGCCTCCTCCTGGCTGAGACTTTCCTGTGTATGAAAGTGGGACAAAGTTTTAGATTTTGGTCATCAATCACACACAATTTTGAGCGCATGACTGTTGCAAATTGAATGTTAACAAATAGAAAAGACAATCATTCTGACCCCAGCATTTTTCATTCTTGTCCCAATCATTTTTGGCTACTACTGTCTATTGATATGTAAGCCACTTTTTGTTAAATCCGAAATTAGTGATCAATAATAGCATCTAGTTAACATCATTAATTTTTTGACAAGAAATATGTTGAACAATGCTATACATGGCTCAAGATGGGCTCCTCCACATCTTCCTGGGTGGAAGGCCCAGGTTGTACGGAAGCCTCATCTGATGTGGAAGGAAGTGTGGAAGGAAGGGTTGAAAGTGATGGCCTGGGTCACTCTGGTTTGACAAAAACCACAGTCTGTCATAGTACCAGAGCCTGGGGACATAAATCTCATCTGTTGTTGCTCCTGATCTCATGGAATCCTGGACCTTTTTGCGCTCCATAGGCCACCAATTTTGGCCTTCAAATAGTTGATTTCTGCCGTGAGAATCACCAGCTTCACCAATTCCAACAGTTGATCCAGCGCTGCCTTCCTCTTTAGTTTGTTGTTATAATATTGGTATTCTACTTGCCACAGACAGGTCAGCTCTCTGTACTTATCAATAAAGTTTGGCAAGAAATCTGGATCGGTAAATTTATCCAATTTATCTGCAAGACACAACACAAGACAAACCCTAATGTCAGGCTAAACTCTCCTAATCTTGTCCCACTAACCACTGATGCCCCAAGTTAAAATTGTACCTTCGTTTGCACGATCAGAGCTTACGCTACTCCGTCCTCCGCTCACAGATCGTACTTACGACGCACATGTGTTATGCTTTATATACACTTCACATGCGTGAAACTCCGCCCCTGACCTTCTTTCTAGTGTATTCCCCGCCTTTTCTCTTTCAGCGCAGTGGGAGAGCACATGGCAGAGAGACAACAGAGAATGAGAATAGCAGCAACGACGCCGAAAGCCCCGAAAGCCCGGAGCCAGAAACGTCCCGATCCAGGAGGAGTTTTAAGGCCTCAAATATGTCCTTTGTAGAGATGGTGGAGATGGTGGACATCTTGAAGAGGGGACGACTATGATGGGAAACAGCAACCCAAATGTGAGAAAGGCCAAGATCATGACTAAAGTTGTGAGAAGTCTGCACAGGAATTTTGGGGTACGACGATCCAAGGAGCAATTGACGAAACTCTGGTTAGACCTGAAATTGAGGGAGCACAATCAGTACAGAAGGATCAGGAAACTGCTTCTAAAAAGTAAGTATTTGTTGTGTGTTCCTATAATTATTATTACTTGCATGCTGCTCCATGTGCTTCTCTTTACTGTTTGTCAGGGCTGGGCTCAGCCCTTCCTTCTCTGAGCTGGCTGCTCAGCTGTTGGCTAATTGCCAGCTACTTTCTCTCCACAGTGACTCAGCTGTTGTTGATCTGCTCGTCAGTCCTGCCTACTTAAAGCCGTCCAGCTCACTTCATCTCTGCCTTCGCCTTTGGTCACATCTCAGAGACTTTTCTCCTGCGTTCCTGTTGAAGACTTGCTCAGCTGACGTCCCTTCTGGCTCCTGATCCTGCTTGCTGTACTACTACGTTGATCTCTGGCTCTCTGACATTGGCATTGGCTGACTACCCGATCTGGTTACTGAACTCTGGCTATGTATTGACTATGCTTACTCTGTTTACCTTTTTATTATTATTAAACAAGTGTGATTAACTGTACTTCTGTCTCGGTCTGATTCATGGTTTCTGACAGCAGGCGAAGGCTATGAATTTAGAAGATACAGTCAGTCCACTTGTTGGTAATATTTTTTCCAGATTGGATGACCAGGATCACTGCATGGATCAGTTTGCCTTGGCGTTACAAACGCTCCTGAGTCGCACGGCTAACCTGGAATCTTCCACTGTGGCTGCTCCGGTACAACCTGTGTTGCAGGCCGTCCCTGCTGCTGCTCCAGTTTCTGTGCAGGCACCCACCTCGAGTATTACCTCTATAAGAGGCATGTCTGGTTCCGCTCCGCTTTCCCAGCGATTTGAGGGTGATCCAGTTCAATGCAGAGGGTTTCTCAACCAGGCTGAGATATACTTTGAGATGCTGCCCCAGGCATTTCCCACAGACAGAAGCAAAGTAGGTTTCGTGATATCTTTGCTTTCTGAGAGAGCCTTGGCCTGGGCAAACCCTCTATGGGAGACACAAAAACCCGTGGTCCTGAGTTACCCAGAATTTGTGGCTTCCTTCAAAAGGGTATTTTACGTTTCCGCATGCTCCGCTTCTGCTGCCAAGAGCCTCATGTCCATCAAACAGAGTACGAGAACTGTTGCCGATTATGCCATTGAATTCCGTACTCTGGCAGCAGAAGTTGCTTGGAACAATGAGGCCCTGGTGGCTGCCTTCTCTCATGGTCTCTCTAAAAACATCAAGGATGAGATAGCAGCCTGAGATATACCCACTGAGCTGGAGAAGTTGATCACATTTGCCATCCTCATTGACTCCAGACTCAGAGAAAGACTCTCTTTTAAGGAGCGCTGGCGCAAGCCTACTGTACATTTGTCTCCGAGCTTTGCAGTCCCACCCTTGCCCCCATACCTCCTGGTACTGAGTCGGTCTGTGAAGATGAACTCATGCACTTGGGCTTCACGCGTCTCTCTGCAGATGAGAGAGCCCTTAGGAGGAGGGAGAAATTGTGCCTTTATTGTGGCCAGGCTGGTCACATTTTGAAGTCTTGTCCTACCCATCCAGGGAACGCCTGAACCTTGAGGTCCTGTCACGGACAGACCTTAGGTGGCGTTGTTTCGTCTCCAGTTTCCCAGAAAGATAAGCCCCTGGTTTTGGTTACCCTGTCTTGGGCTGAGTCATCCATAGAGATACAGGCTCTAATCAACTCAGGGGCTGCAGGCCTGTTCATTCATGCTGCCTTTGTATTAAAGCACTCGATTCCGCTGCAGCTGCGTGACACTCCACTTGCCATTGAGGCTCTTGACGGGAGACCTCTACAGCCTGCCCATGTGACTCATGAGACTGTTCCATTGTCCATGGCCGTAGGGGCCCTTCAGCATGAGATAATCCAATTCCAAGTTATTTCCTCACCTAAGTTTCTGCTGGTTATTGGTTATCCTTGGTTACAGAGGCACAACCCTTCTTTTGATTGGCTCCGTGCTGAGGTTCTGTCCTGGTCACCACAGTGCAGTGATAAATGCTTCCAGAAGATAGCCAAGGTCCTGTGCACCTCTTCACTCTCCTCCCTGCCGGAGGAGTACCGCGATTTTAGTGATGCCTTTGACAAAGGTCAAGCCTGTACTTTGCCTCCACACCGGTCCTATGATTGAGCAATTGACCTTCAACATGGTGCCATACCCCCTCGTGGCTGGGTTTACCCTTTGTCAGTCTTGGAGGATAAGGCCATGGAGGAGTATGTTGCAGATGCACTTTCTCTTGGTTTCATCCGCAAATCCTCATCTACTGCTGGTGCTGTTTTTTTTTTTTTGTGAAGAAGAAGAGTGGTGAACTGAGACCTTGTATCGATTATAAGGGTCTCAATCGTTTCACGATTAAGAATGCCTATCCCATTCCGTAGATTACGGAGTTATTTGACCGCCTCAAGACAGCAACGGTTTTCATGAAGCTTGATTTGAGAGGGGCATACAATCTCATCAGGATTAAGGAGGGCGACGAGTGGAAAACTGTGTTTAATACCAGATCAGGTCATTATGAGTATCTCTTAATGCCTTTTGGCCTTTGTAACGCTCTGGCAGTTTTCCAGGAGTTCATTAATGATGTCCTCCGAGATTTGTTGCAGTTATGTGTGGTGGTTTATCTCGACGATATCCTCATATTTCCCAAGTCCCTGCAGAGCCACCACACAGATGTCTGTCGTGTGCTTCAGAGACTACGAGAGAACAATCTCTATTGTAAATTGGAAAAGTGCGAATTCCATTGTGAACAGGTGAAATTCCTGGGCTATGTCATTTCCACTGCTGGTTTTTCAACGGACCCAGAGAAACTTTCAGCCATCCTACAGTGGCCTCAACCCATGGGTTTACGTCCTCTGCAGCGTTTTCTTGGCTTTGCCAACTATTATTGGAAGTTTATTCATAACTTCTCGTCTCTGGTCAAGCCCCTGACTGATATGACCAGAAAAGACGGCAACCCACAGAGTTGGTCTCCGGAGTCCATTAAGGCCTTTGAGAGTCTCAAGGTTGGCTTTGTTTCTGCTCCTGTGTTGGCACACCCTGATCCTACGTTGCCTTTTATACTAGAAGTTGATGCTTCCGAGACTGGAGTTGGCACCCTTCTGTCTTAACGTCCTAACTCTGAGTGCGCTATGCATCCGTGTGGCTACTTTTCCAAGGAATTGTCACCGGCGGAGTGCAATTATGAGATTGGTGACAGAGAGCTGTTGGCGATCATTTTAGCCCTGAAAGAATGGAGACATCTCCTTGAAGGTACCACTGTGCCGGTTCTCATTCTTACTGACCATAAGAATCTCACATTCTTGTCCAAGGCTAAGCGTCTCTCTCCCAGAAGGGCGCAATGGGCTCTTTTCTTGTCGAGTTTTAATTACATTTTAATTACATTGTCTCATTCTTAAAAAAAAAAAAAAGTGTGCTGCTTCTCCTTTCATCTCTCCTCTGTCAGGCAGGACTGTACTGTGCAAATCTCAGGACTGGATGGACAGATTTACCAGTCATCTGGCAGAAATACCTTTGAGAGGTGGAATGCAGCTGTACCAAACTGAGGGATAACCTGTCAAAAGGGGACGCTGCCATTGGAATACAGCTATTACGCCTGTTACCCCTGCAGGGGTGAGGCGCTCTGGTGAGTGCAGGCACAAGTGGGTGATGTCGAGGAAAGCGGGGAGCACTGGAGAGTCACCTTTGTTTTGAATTTGTGCACGGATCACCGCTCACAGACTGTTATTCAATAGTGTATAGTCGTATACACATATAGATTATATACATTTGTTGGAATTTATTACTTTGATATTAGCATCTGTCATTTATTATTTATTTATTTTTTCATTGTGTTTAGAAGCAGGAGATGTGCTTTGGAATCATTGATTTTTTAAATATGTTTATTCTAGCTCACACGCAGATATATACAGCAATTTCTCAACAACCGAGTCACGCATTATTAAGCATGCAACACTTTTATTTGTGATGTGCTGTATTATCACGTCATATATATAGATTCATATTTTTCATGTATTTAATTTTCCTCTACACCTACTGTACATATATTTGTTTCCTTTAATTTCTGTTTTATACATATTTATTTGAAGCACTATTCACTTTATATGGAGAGTTAGTAATATTCAAGTAGTGTAGTGGATTCACATATAATTAATTATTTGAACAGCGCCATTTTCCCTGAAGTAGATTTTTTATTGTCTCATTCTTACCCGGTACTAAGAATGTAAGGGCTGACGCCTTGTCACGACAATTTTCCTCCACTTCCAAGATGGAGTCGGTTCCGGTTCCTGTGATTCCTCCTGATCGTATTCTGGCTACGGTTGCACTAGTCTTACTTCTCCTTTGGGTGACAAAATTCTTGCTGCTCAAGTCGATGCTCCTCTTGAGAAACCTTGTGACCACTGCTTTGTTCCCGAGAGTCTCCATACTGCTGTGCTCCAGACTTACCATTCTCCCAAGGCTGCTGGCCACCCTGGGAAAAATCAACTCTTTTGGGCCATTTCCCAACAATTCTGGTGACCTAGTCTACGTGCTGATGTAACCGCCTTCGTAACTGCTTGTTCCGTGTGTGCTCAGAGTAAGACTCCACGACACCTTCCAGTGGGCCTCCTACAACCCATACCCAATGGAGAGAGGCCTTGGACCCACCTGTCTATGGATTTCATTGTGGAGTTACCCAACTCCCAGGGCAACACAGTTATCCTTATGGTGGTTGACCGGTTCTCAAAAATGTCACATTGTATTCCACTCAAGAAGTTGCCTACTTCTAAGGAACTGGCTTCTATTTTTGCTCGGGAGATCTTCCGCCTACATGGGCTACCCAAGGTGATTGTCTCAGACAGGGGTAGTCAGTTTGTGTCCCGGTTCTGGCGAGCCTTTTGTGCACAGTTGGGTATTCAGCTTGCTTTCTCCTCTGCGTATCACCCCAGTCTAATGGGGCCTCAGAACGAGCCAATCA
The DNA here is from genome assembly GCF_042186555.1 of Aquarana catesbeiana. Taxonomy (NCBI): domain Eukaryota; kingdom Metazoa; phylum Chordata; class Amphibia; order Anura; family Ranidae; genus Aquarana; species Aquarana catesbeiana. The sequence goes on along the minus strand of NC_133328.1, from coordinate 381,590,049 downwards.
GTCCTTACAGCACTTCCCACGTTGCTATATTTCTGACCATCATAACAACTGGTCAGACCTCTTACCGTGGGCGGAGTTTGCTCACAACAGTGCCTTGAATTCAGTTTCCCGTTTGTCCCCGTTTATGGCAAACTATGGTTTCCAACCTTCCGTTTTGGCTGCCTCATTTGTTCCGCAGAGTATTCCTGCGTTAGAGGAGCATCTCCGGGGTCTTCGTTCCACTTGGGCACAAGTCCAGGAGGCTTTGCGACATGCTAACGATAGGTACAGACTCCATGCTGACCGCAGACGCCAGCCTGTGCCTTCCTACCAGGTTGGGGACAGAGTCTGGCTGTTGTCTCGCAACCTCCGACTTCGTGTTCCTTCTTTGAAGTTCGCACTCGATTTATTGGGCCTTTCCGTATCCTTCGCAGGATTAATCCAGTGGCTTATGGACCTTCCTCCTAGTATGCACATCTCTAATGTGTTTCATGTCTCCTTATTGAAACCTTTGGTCTGCAACCGCTTTACCACCTCGGTGCCACGTCCTCACCCTATACAGGTTCAGAACCATGAGGAGTATGAAGTACAATCCATTGTTGACTCCCGTAGGTTCCGTGGGAGCATACAGTACCTGGTGCATTGGAAGGGGTACTGTCCGGAGGAACGCTCTTGGGTCTCATCCTTGGACGTACATGCCCCTGTCCTCCTCCGTGATTTCCATAGACATTTTCCCCTCAAGCCCGGTGGTCTTCCGAGGGGGAGGGGTCATTGAGGAGGGGGTACTGTCAGGGCTGGGCTCAGCCCTTCCTTCTCTGAGCTGGCCGCTCAGCTGTCGGCTAATTGCCAGCTCCTTTCTCTCCACAGTGACTCAGCTGTTGTTGATCTGCTCGTCAGTCCTGCCTACTTAAAGCCGTCCAGCTCACTTCATCTCTGCCTTCGCCTTTGGTCATATCTCAGAGACTTTTCTCCTGCGTTCCTGTTGAAGACTTGTTCAGCTGACGTCCCTTCTGGCTCCTTATCCTGCTTGCTGTACTACTACGTTGATCTCTGGCTCTCTGACATTGGCATTAGCTGACTACCCGATCTGGTTACTGAACTCTGGCTATGTATTGACTACGCTTACTCTGTTTACCTTTTCATTATTATTAAACAAGTGTGATTAACTGTATTTCTCTCTCGGTCTGATTCATGGTTTCTGACACTGTTGTACAGTTTAAAATGGCAAATTTCAGGTTCATGGGCACAGTAATCGTTCGTAGTAAACATCGTTTGTTTGCCCACTAATACGATGTTTTTGGAAGATGCAGGTTAACTGCAGGTTCATGCCTATTTGTATTAAAAGAAGTTTAGTATATTGTTGTCTAGATGGGTTTGTAACTAGAATGAAATGCAAACTTGATTCAGTGTAAGGAGAGGACACTCAGCAGCTGTTTACACATCTGGACGCTGGAGCACTAGTGTTGGACACCAGAACACCCTTTTTAGGGTGTCCCACACGTGTTCCAGTGAATACTAGGGGTCTCTCCATGTTTGATACTTTACCAAAAAGGTAAGTATTCCAGCTTTAAGAAAGGTAAAAAATCATGTCTTCAGCTTGGAACTCTGCCAAAACAGACAATTGTACGTCACTTCCAAGCAATGTTTCATATTCCTATTTCTTGCCTCAAATATCTGTGTGCTAAGTATACCTTTTTTGTATTCACATAGAGGAGAAAAGAATTAGGACATCTGAGGACACCAGGAACCCCACTCTCCTGAAGAAGGAGAAATCCCCACACACCCTAAAGAAGATGTAGAGGGAGAGGTTCATGAAGTGGGCGAAATAGTGACCACAACAGGTCAGTGTCTGAGACCACAGCTTCAGGTAATAGATGTATGCCTGTATATTTATAATACATGGTGTTTTTTTTATTTATAGGTGATGTGGATGCTGTGGCATAAGAAACTAATTTCAACAGTGCAAGTGCAAATATCCTCATCGGGGAGATAATGGTGTGCAATCGGGATTTAGAGAAGGTCAAGGAAAACATCAATGATGTACAACATAAAATGAAGAACATCATTGATGTTTTAGGCAGAATCTAAAACACTCAAAAATTGAACAGTTTGTGGTTGAATTTTTTTATTTTTACTAACGTTTTAAAGAAATTTGAAAGCCAAATTTTGAAGATGCACACAGTGTGTCAACATGCGCTATCTCCTATCATGGGATATCAATGTATGCGTTTTGTGGGTGCAACCCCTTCCTCGCAACTAAAGTAGATGAGAGGAAGGGGTTGCAACCCCGAAACACGTCCATTGATCCCCCATGATGGGAGCTAGCACATGTTGACATTAGGCATGGGATCAGGATGGAAATCCACATTTTCACTCCCAATTTGTGTGCATCTTCAAAATTTGGCTTTTACAGGGGTGACATCACCCCATCTGATGAAGGCAAAATCAACACAGTTTTGACATACTAATGTCACATATTGCCTTCACTTTATCAAAGTTGAACTTTGTAAGTTCCTGAGTTGTGTATGTTATGGTTTTAAACATGGCTGTTTAGCCAAAAAAAGGCTATATCCACTGTCAAACATACATGTTATAAAACCAATGTTGGTTTGTTAAAAAAAACCTTTTATAATGCACATGTGAATGTGCTTTGAGTAAAATGTGTTATACTCAACAATGTGTGGCTTCTTCTTTTAATGCTCAATACCAGTTTTTGGAGTAAGTTGCTGTAGTTACAGTGACAATGGGGGTATTTACTAAAGGCTCATCCACTTTGCACTACAAGCGCACTTTCAGTGCAGTTTCAGTGCACTTTCAAGTGCAAGTAGTGCAAAGTGGATTTTCCTTTAGTAAATAACCCCCACAGTGCTCTAAAATTTGACCCAATCAGGCCATTTTAGGGACTCAAAGCAATTAATTCATAGAGCTGAAAAGGATGATTATTTTTATCATTAATGCATTACATACATTAACAACAAATACAATGTGTGTGTGTGTAGCAGACCCACAACATAATAGTTAGCTTAAGAAGAGATTGTCACCTCATGTATCAAATAAATTATGTTTGCACTATTGAAGAAAATGGCCAAAAATAAAAGGCCATTGGAGAACCTAGGAGACAGATAAGAAACACAAGCAGTAAATCAAATTAAATATGAGTTCAGTTTATACATTTTTTTTTAATTTAAAACATGTTTTAAACATTGTCTGGCATATCATTGGCCCCTCTACCCGCAAAGTACTCTACATACTTTTGGCGAACTTCGCTGGCGCTTTGAGGGGGCAAGCCAGGACAGCCAGCTTCAGGAACTGTCAGGGTTGTTGGATCAGGAAAGCCGGCCTCAGTCCCAACTGAGGCCACATAGTTTGATGCATTTTTCCTCAAGAAATTATGTAGTATGCAGCATGCAAGAACAATATGATTTTTTTATATTCCGCCATGTTGATCACTGTGAGGAATAGGCGGAACCGGCTGGCCATTATTCCAAAGGCATTCTTCACCACTCTTCTGGCTCTGGCCAGCCGGTAATTAAAAACCCTCTGCTCCGGGGTGAGGGTCCTCGTCGGGAACGGCCACATCAGATGGTCACCCAGCCCAAAAGCTTCATCTGCGATGAAGACAAACCGGAGTCCTGCCACATTGTCTTCCGGAGGTGACAAGCCCAAGCCACCATTCTGGAGCCATCTGAAAAACTCTGTCTGGGCAATGACTCCACCATCCGACATCCGGCCATTTTTCCCCATGTCCACATACAGGAACTCGTACGTCGCCGACACCACCGCGAACAACACAATACTATTATACCCCTTACAATTATAATAGTAGGACCCGAGTTGGGGGGTGGGACGATGTGGACATGTTTCCCATATATTGCCCCTCCGCAGTTGGGAAAGTACCACTGCTGGGCAAACTGGGAGGCCACAGTCTGCCATTCCTGTGGGTTTGAAGGAAACTGGAGTCAAACAAGAAAAAGAAAAATTAGTACTTTTGCACATAACATTGCAAGCAGATTAGAAACATTCTTGGCCAATATAAGTATAACATTTCTTGAAATTAGTATTTAAAGACAAAAGTATAAGGTCCACTTATCAGATTCCTCCCCCCCTCTGATGGCCCATTTTAAAAATTTCAGGGGGGGGGGGTGTTTTGGACAGGTAACCCTCTCCACTTCATTGAGAGCTGAATGCATAAATAATGTATGTTACTTTGCCCAGCCCCTCCTTACTTACACTATTGGCAGCCCACTGGACAGGTAAGAAGTGTCATAATACAAAATTATGAATACACACTGTACAAATTGAGGCACATTTTTACATTCTGCAATTACCTATCAAGATAATAGGAGAAAAAAACCTGAAACGGTACCATTTGAAAGTATTTAGGCAGGCACTTACACTACATGCTTTGGTGAATTCATCCATAAATATGAACATATAAGAGGTAGGTATAGTGTGTATGGGTTTGGCAGCAGATAGAGTATTGGTATCGGCAGACTTAGCGGTTGGGGGGTTCCAAATGAGTTTTGGCCCCCTTAAAAAAAGCCTCTTGCACTCTGCCTGAATTTAAGGATAATAATAACATTTGGACACATTTTAGGGGGTGTTTAGGGTAAGCACTATAATGGAGCTGACAAAATACATTGTTAAGTGACTAGGCTAGGTGTATATGGGCCCAGGATAGCATGCTGGGGAGGTTAGTGAAGGCAAATATGCATGAAGGTAAAAAAAGGAGCGGTAAAAGCTTACAGCATTCATGAGCACAAAGACGACATTCACAGCATATTACAATCATGGTAATTATGGAATGATGAAATAAATACAATGCATTAACAAACATTAAAGAGGGAGTCCAGTGAAAAAAAAAAATTAAAAGTCAGCAGCTACAAATACTGCAGCTGCTGACTTTTAAGGTCCAGTGATGTCGGCACCCGAGACTGAATTGTCCCTCGGTCCTCAGGTGCTGCCGCCGCCTTTCTCTGTAAAGGAATCAGGAAGTGAAGCGCTGCGCCTTCACTTCCCGGTTCCCTACTGCGCATGCGCGAGTCGCGCTGCGCTTCCTAACTGGTCCCTGCTGTCTCTGGGACCCGTGTGTGTCCCAGCAGACAGCGCGGTGGGAACGGGAGGGGGCGTAGACCCCCATTGGAGTCTATGCCGGAAGTGGCTGCAATTACCTGTCTTAGACAGGTATCTGCACCCCCCTCCCCCCTGAAAGGTGCCAAATGTGACACCGGAGGAGGGGAGGGTTCCGAAAAGTGGAGGTTCAATTTTTGTGTGAACCTCCGCTTTAAATACATATAATGTGATGGTAAAGGATAAAACTTACCTTAATATAGTCCTTCTGCATGACCTGAATTATGGCAGAACAGGTCTCTGGAATAATGATTCCCAGAGCCTGGGGGGAGTTCAGTCATAAACATAATATCCTGGAGACTTCTCCCTGTCGCCTAGTACTGCAAGTTGGCGACGAGCCTCTGCTCAGGAGTGATGGCTTGCCGCATGCAGGTGTCCTGCTTCGTAATATAAGGGGACAGCAAACCCAACAGACAGTAAAAAACGGGGTCCCTCATCCGGAGATAATTCATGAAATCATCAGGATTATTCTCCCGGATTTCCCGCAGCAAAGGCATGTGCGAGAATTGGTCACGCTGGAGCAACCAATTCTTCATCCATGAACTCCTCCTCGCCCTGTTCATGTACTGGACTTGGGTGAAAGCAAGAACTCCAACACCAAGCCCAAGCACAGCACGAACTCTATGAAGAGTACGTACCCGCAACATGGCTAGAAAACGGTCGGCTGGTCAGAACGAACTAACAGAACAAACTGAAATTCAGAAAGAACCTGAGAAGTACGATCTGAAAAATAGAAACGAGTGGACAAGAACGCACTGAAAAATAGATAAGAACTATTAAATAGAAAGCACTGAAAGACAGGAATGAACTGACAACACGCACTGAAGAACAGATACGAACCCACAATCACAAACTAACAAGCAGTAACGAACTGAAAAGCACAAGGCTGAAAAGCGCAAATCGTCTCTCACCAAACTTTCACTAACAGGAGATAAACACGAGATTAGCAGAAGGAGCCCAAAGGGTGGCGCACTGGCTATTGAACTTCCTTTTCATAGTCCCATTGTACGTGTTGTACGTCACCGCGTTCTTGACGTTCGAAATTTCCGACAACATTTGTGTGACCGTGTGTATGCAAGACAAGTTTGAGCCAACATCCTTTGGAAAAAAATCCAAGGTTTTGTTGTCGGAAAATCCGATCATGTGTACAGGGCATAACTATTAAGCTAGATCCAGATGGCTGCTACATACAGTGGGGACGGAAAGTATTCAAACCCCCTTAAATTTTTCACTCTTTGCTATATTGCAGCCATTTGCTAAAATCATTTAATTTCATTTTTTTCTCATTACTGTACACGCAGCACCCCATATTGACAGAAAAACACAGAACTGTTGAAATTTTTGCAGATTTATTAAAAAAGAAAAACTGAAATGTCACATGGTCCTAAGTATTCAGACCCTTTGCTGTGACACTCATATATTTAACTCAGGTGCTGTCCATTTCTTCTGATCATCCTTGAGGTGGTCCTACACCTTCATTTGAGTCCAGCTGTGTTTGATTATACTGATTGGACTTGATTAGGAAAGCCACACACCTGTCTATATAAGACCTTACAGCTCACAGTGCATGTCAGAGCAAATGAGAATCATGAGGTCAAAGGAACTGCCTGAAAAGCTCAGAGACAGAATTGTGGCAAGGCACAGATTTAGCCAAGGTTACGAAAAAAATTTCTGCTGCACTTAAGGTTCCTAAGAGCACAGTGGCCTCCATAATCCTTAAATGGAAGACGTTTGGGACGACCAGAACCCTTCCTAGAGCTGGCCGTCCGGCCAAACTGACCTATCGGGGGAGAAGAGCCTTGGTGAGAGAGGTAAAGAAGAACCCAAAGATCACTGTGGCTGAGCTCCAGTGATGCAGTCAGGAGATGGGAGAAAGTTGTAGAAAGTCAACCATCACTGCAGCCCTCCACCAGTCGGGGCTTTATGGCAGAGTGGCCCGACGGAAGCCACTCCTCAGTGCAAGACACATGAAAGCCCACATGGAGTTTGCTAAAAAACACCTGAAGAACTCCAAGATGGTGAGAAATAAGATTCTCTGGTCTGATGAGACCAAGATAGAACTTTTTGGCCTTAATTCTAAGCGGTATGTGAGGAGAAAACCAGGCACTGCTCATCACCACAGCATCATGCTGTGGGGGTGTTTTTCAGCTGCAGGGACAGGACAACTGGTTGCAATCGAGGGAAAGTTGAATGCGGCCAAGTACAGGGATATCCTGGACGAAAACCTTCTCCAGAGTGCTCAGGACCTCAGACTGGGTCGAAGGTTTACCTTCCAAAAAGACAATGACCCTAAGCACAAAATAACGAAGGAGTGGCTTCACAACAACTCCGTGACTGTTCTTGAATGGCCCAGCCAGAGCCCTGACTTAAACCCAATTGAACATGTCTGGAGAGACCTAAAAATGGCTGTCCACCAACGTTTACCATCCAACCTGACAGAACTGGAGAGGATCTGCAAGAAGGAATGGCAGGTGTGAAAAACTTGTTGCATCTTTCCCAAAAACTCATGGCTGTATTAGATCAAAAGGGTGCTTCTACTAAATACTGAGCAAAGGGTCTGAATACTTAATTAGGACCATGTGATATTTCAGTTGTTCTTTTTTAATAAATCTGCAATAATGTCAACAATTCTGTGTTTTTCTGTCAATATGGGGTGCTGTGTGTACATTAATGAGGAAAAATAATGAGCTTAAATGATTTTAGCAAATGGCTGCAATATAACAAAGAGTGAAAAATGTAAACGGGTCTGAATACTTTCTGTCTCCACTGTAATTGTGGCATTAGAACTCCTTGGTAAACCATACACAGTGACTAGCCTGTATGCCCTGCCACCCTTTACTAAACAATTCTTTGATCGTGTACTCACTTCCATCCTGGAAAATGCAGAAGGTCCTTTATTGATAGCTGGAGATTATAATACGGTCCTTGACAACTCTCTTGACAGATTTCGATGCTCTACTGTACTCCCCACTCCCTTAGGCACTAATCTGACCCAATATGACCTAGTAGAGGCCTGGAGATGGAAACGTGTGGATGGGAGGGAATATTCCTGTCAATCTGACACTCATGGTACACTATCACGTATTTATCTGTGTTTACTATCCTCTGATTTACTCGGCATGGTGAGCGATGTCAGATACCTCCCTAGGGCGGTGTCTGGTCACTCTTCACTGTTGGTGGACCTAGCTTTGGGGATATCGCCCAATTTTCGGGTGTGGCGGCTGAGCCCACTATGGCTGGCGGACCAGGCTGTCACAGATCGGGGAATGGTTGATCTGAACTCCTATTTTGCAACTAATGCACAGAGTGCATCCGTCCCTGTGGTCTGGGATGCCTTCCATGCTACCATGCGTAGCTCGTTTGCTGCGGCCATAGGGCAGGCCCGCAAGACATCTCACTCCAGATTGGCGGATGCGGAGGGGGAGCTTCGAGTGGCGGAGGTGGCTTACGCTGCATACCTTACGCCCTAAAAACACACTGCCTGGCGACACAAGGCCAGGGAAGTAGACATGGTATTACTCAAATGCACCCAGAAAATACTGTTATATCAAAATCAGCGACTCTTCGAATTTCTCAACAAAAACAGTCACTTTCTAGGCTACCTGTCTAGACCGGACTATCAGCCATGCAGTATCCCTAGAATTCAGAACCTGGAGGGCATAATAGTGGAACAGACCAAGTAGGTAGTAGAGGCTTTTGTTACATTCTACTCCACTCTATATTCCACTGGGGCCCACTATACTATTGTGGAATTAGACGACTGTTTACAAGATATTTCACTTCCATAATTACTAGATTCTCGGGTCTCATTGCTAGATGCCCCCCTAACAACCGAGGAAACAGGAGAAGCCATCAGTCCTTTGCTAGAAATAAGATGCCAGGGTTGGACGGATTCCCTATAGAATGGTATACGCAATATAGAGAATTACTGATTCCACATCTCCCCAGGGTATACAACTATGCTCTGAAGACAGGACAGCTACCGCTCTCTATGTCTGAGGCACTGATTTTCCTTATCCCCAAACCTCACAAGCACCATCTTCCCTGCGAATCTTACCAATCGATATCCCTAATTAACTCGGATGTAAAAATCTTAGTCAAAGTACTTGCCCAGAGATTAAACACGGTCATTACTACTGTCATTGGTGCGGATCAGACAGGATTTATCCCTGGAAGATCTACTTCCATTAATTTATGGTGACTCTTTACCAACATGCAAGCCACTCATGAGACAATGGGCTCCAGGGCTGTTTTAGCACTGGATGCTCATAAGGTCTTTGATTCGGTGGAGTGGCTTTATCTAATGGAAGTCTTGGCAAAATACGGAGTCGGTTACACATTTATTAAATGGGTTCAGTTACTATAATACAAACCTACAACTAGATTAAGAGTAAATACAACTATTTCTGACCCCTTCATGATACGCAGGGGTACCAGACAAGGGTGCCCTCTGTCGCCACTACTATTTGCTCCGGTGATAGAGCCACTGGCAGTGCTGATCAAATTTAGTGGGGAGGTTGGGGCCTGGAAGAAAAGGTATCCTGAAAATGTTAGTTGACTTCTAGTCGTTATACTGGATTTTAGAAGGTAACAATGAAACTCCTCAATCAATCTGTACTCACTGACTGGATACCATGTAACTGTACCTCATTGCCGAGTGAACACTGTTTGCTCCTTTAATGCTACATACGCACTTATGTTTTTGTCTGTTTGTCTCTTAGATTGTAAGCTCTAAGGAGCAGGGCCCTCTGATTCCTACTGTATTAAAGTGTATTGTATTTGTACTGTCTACCCTCAAGTTGTAAAGCGCTACGTAAACTGTTGGCGCTATATAAATCCTGTATAATAATAATAATAATGTAAACAAAAAAAAATTATACCTTTAAAAAAAAGAAGAGTTAGAGGCAGAATCCAGGATCAGATAAGAGGCAGTCAGCACTGACATTGAAACAAGGCATACTTTAAATAGGTCATCTGGCTGCAACATTAATTGTGAATGTGCTCACGGGTCTGTGCATACGGACGTGCGCATGTGTGCACCTAAGTGCACTTCTTTCTGCAATGCCATGTACATGTCTCTGAGCCAGCCTGCTCACAGGAATTCCCTGACAATCAAGCAGTAAACTGTAAGTTGACATGGGCATTAGAAATAGGAGAAAACAAATTAAACTGCTTTTATATGATTCCTCAGTTTTGGTGCCAATGGATATTATCACAAAATGCATCTGAACACTAAATGTAGGGGTGGGGCAAATCAGTTGCCTGCTGGACTGGCATGTCAACACAGTTGGATGTGGTGCATGATGACACTGCTGGTGTAAAAAAAAATTTACCTAATCTTTGGTGAACTTTGAGGTTTGCTTCCACTCATTTGACCAGACCAGACGAGATAGTAATGCAATAGACAATCTTTCTATCCCTATATATTTATCTAGCAATTTACCTTGATGTTCTTAATTTCAGTACAATGACAGCTCTAAAAAATGCACATTCCATCTCTTCAGTCTGGTTACACCTACTGCCTGGGGCACAAAGTCTTGATCTTGAGGGATAAAAAAAAAAGTGGGCAGGTGTTTTGGAAACAGCAAAGACTGAAAAATATCTTATTACAGACTTTTAAAATTATGTTGGTCATGCTGTACCTGATTTTACTAGAAATGCATGTGCAAGGTGCTACTAGTGGTAGTTTCCTTGCACACAAAAGACAATAGGCCTAATGTCTAGCTAGCACTGATCATAGTTTTTACAGCATGTGAAATTAGATGTTACCTGAGAAAATTAACAGTGCGTACCTGTATGTGTGTGTGAGTCAGTCACTCTCAAAGATGTGCAGGCCAGAACAAAAAAAAATCCTCTGGAATTTTAATAGTTATAGAAGGACAGATAAATATTGTGACTCCTTTCTCCCAATATAGGGATCTTCCAGACTTTGGACATAGCAAGTAGAAAGCTATATGTCTAGGGCTATGCAGAATTTATGCGAAAAATGGGCAGGAAGAGTTGATCAAATCATGTTAGCCCCACACCCACCAAAATAAAAGCAGGATATGGCTTTAATTTGTGAAAGACATTAAATTGAGGAATGGGAAAGAAAAAGAAAATACCCACATATGTCCATTTCCTCTGCTATGTAGGACTGATAATTGACACTGCTATTCTTATGGTAAATGTCTGCTGCCATATCCACATGTACATTTCCCCTGCTATGTATGACTGATAATTGACACTGCTATGCTTTTAGTAAATGTCTGCTGCCATAGCCTTTTAAACATGTCTATATCATTGATGATTTATACTTTCCTCCTTTTGCCATAAAGTGGTTGTAACCCCTTTACAACCACTTTTTACTACAGGCAAGCCTACAGTTAGGCTTACCTGTAGCTACACTGCATATCTCCTAAACCTGCACGGTTTAGGAGATATCCCCTGTATTTGCATGTGCCGACGTCATCGGCACATGCGCACTTAAGCAAACTGAAGCAACAGCACGTACGTGCCGTTGCTTCAGTTAGACTGTGCCGTTACCAGCGGCTCCCGTTCACATGCGCAGGAGTGACGTCATCTCTGGGTAATCACAGCGCCGGAGCCGCAATACCCGGAAGTAACCCGGGAGCGATGTCGGCCGCCGGATCGGTGAACGAGGACCGCTGTGGGGGCTTCGATCTCAGGTAAGTAATTCATAATGAGCTATACTAGCGCATTATGCCTTTGTCTTGCGGGGTTTTGGGGGGGCTTAGGGTTTACAACCACTTTAAGTGAGCAGAATAATCAATTACCTTTTATGACTTTGGTCTGTGTCTGTGGGCGGTCTGTTTTTTTTTGATAATCTCTCCTCACATTCCACTGTCTCAAATCAGATCCTGATTTGCTTAGTTGACAATGTTTGCCTGCTCCATCTCCCTATAAATATAGAGCAGCTTATGGGGAAGTTGCAGACACCATGTTTCTTTCCTGAGTGTTGTATCAGTTTCAACACAGAAAGTTAACTAAAGCTGTATGAAGCTACAACAGGAACTCTGCTCCACTCTTTTGATATTTCATTTCCTATGTCATCTGATTCCTACTAATATGTTCCCTCTACTCTTCCTTTTCACATTACTGTCCTCTGTCCTCAAACTGTCCTTACTTTATCCCTCCCCTCTACCCACAGCTTACACATATCACCCTCACTCCTACCCTCTCCCTATTACTGCACCCATTACCTCTTGCAAATCAGAACCCACATGCTGACCTAAACTCTAGGCCAGTGAAATATGTGCACTCATATACATACCACTCCCATCTTACTTTCCTCACCCTCTTCTCCTTATCTCTTGGGATTTTTCCCCCAATCCTGGCCCTCCATTTCCTAACTGCATCCCCCATATCCGGCACCCTTCCTCCTCTGGCAACAGCCAAAATCCACTTAGTTTAATTTGTAATCCCCTGCTTCCAAAAACCAGCCCTCAATCTCATGTGCCCTCTCTGTCTATAACAAACACATCTGTGCATGATCTTTTTATCTCCCATTGCTTTAACATACTTGCCATTACTAAAAACCTGGCTTCAAGAGTCTGACTCTGCTTCTCCTGTTGCCCTCTCTCATGGTGGCCTCCACTGGATTCACTCACCCAGACCTAGTGGATGGAAAAGAGGTGGAGTTGGATTCCTTCTATCCTGACAGAGCACTTCCAAGTCCTTCCTAGCACTCCCTCTCTATCCTCGTCTTCTTTCGAGACGCACTGTATTTGTCTGTTTTTCCCAATTTCTCTGAGGATTGCAGTGATTTAAGGGCCTCCTGGACCAGTATTGTGCTTTTTTGATGATGACTTCTCTGCCTCGCTACCCTATTTTCTCTCCTCTGAAAAAGGACACTAGGTGTAATCCTAGACTCTGACCTGTCCTTTTAGCTCCAAATCCAATTGCTGTCAAAAGTTTGTAGACTTCACCTCTGTAACATCTCTAAAATTCGCCCCTTTTTAACTAATGAAACAACCAAGCTACTCATTCACTCCCTTGTCATCTCTCGCCTGGACTATTGCAACTGCCTTCTCATAGCCATACCTCTCCATAATCTTCTCTTCAGTCTATCCTGAATGCTGCTGCCACTTCCAATTGTCCAGCTAATTAAATACTAACAACAACATACAAAGCCATCCAACTCTGCCCTGAGCTACATCAACAATCTTGTCTCCAAATATTATCCAAACTGTCTTCTCCACTCCTCTCAAGACCTCCTGCTTTCAAGCTCCCTTGTCTCCTCCTCCCATGTTCATTTCCAGGACTTCTCCAGAGCCTCTCCCATCTTCTGGAACTCTCTACCTCAATCTGTCCAGCTATCTCCTACTTTAGCTGCCTTTAGGCGTTCCCTGAAAACTCATCTCTTCAGGGAGGCCTATCATGCCTCAGAATAACTGAACTTTTATTACTTCCATCAGCGCGCACCCCCCCCCCCCCAGTTAAAATCGTTTGTACCATCAGCCCCACCCTATTAGAGTGTAAACTCTTATGAGCAGGGCCCTCTTAACCCTCTTGTATTGTATTGCATTGCAACTGTACTGTCTCCCTTTATATTGTAAAGTGCTGTGCAAACTGTTGGCACTATATAAATCCTGTATAATAATACAAAAAAAAATGTATCCCAAATCCTTCCTCATCAGTACAGGACTCACCAAATACAATAATATTTTCTGTAAATACATTGGTGGCTTAGTCTTAAGTTTGGGAGTAGCCCATAATATTATGAAAATATAAAACAAGGAGTATGCTAGTATAGTGTCTAAAGCTTGTATTAAATATAGACCTGTTACCCTTTCAGGAGGCTGGTGGTGGAAAGCATTTGTAACAGGCCCTGTATGACACTTAAAAAAAACAATGTATCAGTTCATGGCCAGCAAAAGCAGAGACCCATTGTTAGACCCCATACATGATATTAGATTTTCTGCAGATTTTTGTCTTCAGACCAAAAACATATAATACGAGGTCAAACCTTAAGAGTTTCAATTTGTATGCAATCAGGCAGGCCCTTGCATTACATGGTTTTGGTAAATCTGAAGACAAAAATCTGCAGAAAATCTAATAGTGTATATGGGGTCTTTAACCCTGACATACAGCAGTTACAATGACCTCAACCCAGGCCTCCAAACATCATTGAAGTATTTCAAGGAGCTCTGAAATTTGTCAGTGACACTAGGGGAGACTCTACTTTGACCCTACTGCTGGCCCCTAGCTGGTACTTGATCTCTTTGATGTGGTGTACCAAACCAGCTGCAAGCACAGTACAATCCACATTTGTTTCAAACCATCTAATATAAAAACCTACCTAAACTATCCATTTACCTTTTCAGTCTGTAGCCAGGTGCTTGGCTAAGAAAATAGAGTGAGAGAAACAGTGGCTACAGCTGTTCTCTGTACCTGCTGCCCTGAACTGGTTAACAGCTGTATCAGTGAAAGGAGGGAGTTGCTGAGCAGAAAGAGTTCAATAGTCTGAGTTTGATAACACTGCACAGTTGGAAAATGTGGTCCAGAGGAGATAGACTCTACTGTAATCAAGAGCCTTTGGAATGCGTTCCCCAGACAGAGATTGCCAGGAGGAGAGGAAAGAGCTGCATTTTATCAGGCTGTACAGGACACAGCTTCCTCTTGCTGTGAGGAGGACTGGAGAGTGCACATCGCTGTCCAGTGTGCAGCACATGAGAGTTTCTAAGAATGGCTGGAGCAAGCCATACAAGCCCTGGATGCATGGGACACTCCCAAGACTCAGATAAAACAGAGAATCACTTAGAGCTTAACCACTTAAGGAACGGGCCTATTTTTTAAACTTGGTGTTTACAGGTTAAAATAATTTTTTTTGCTAGAAAATTACTTAGAACCCCCAAACATTATATATATTTTTTCAGAATAAAATGGCCCAATTTTTTTGAGTTACAGAGGAAGTCTTTTACTAGAATTATTGCTCCCGCTCTAACGATTACGGCGATACCTCACATGTGTGGTTTGAACACCGTTTACATATGCAGGCGTATCTTATGTATGTGATCGCTTCTATGCGTGAGTACGGCGGGACGGGGCGCTTTAAGTTTTTTTGTTTTCTTATTTATTTTATTTTTTATTTTTTATTTTTACACTGTCCCTTTTTAAAAAAAAAATTGGATCCTCCCTTGTAATAGAAAAAAAGTATGACAGGACCTATTTAATGTGAGATCTGGGGTCAAAAAGACCTCAGATCTCACATTTACACTTAAATGCAATAAAAAATAAAAAAAATGTTTTTTTTATTTTTTCAATAAAAAAAATCCCCCCTTTAAGACCATTGGGTGGAATGGATCCGAGCGGGGGCGATCATTCCCTTACTCAACTTCATGCCTCTGAGGGGAAAGGATCGGATCGTCTCCGCCACTACCGACAGCTTTCGTAAAACGGCGGAGATGACCAGAAAGCAGCGAGAGGGGGGTGGGCACCTCTTTTGCGCAAATAAAAGTGATCTTGCTGCGAATCTGCCGCAGAGACCACTTTTATCCGAAAGCAAACCTCCTGCTGTTTTTAAAAATACTGAGGTAATCTCTGGCAAGGAGGACTGGGGAATAGTGGCGATGTGTTGACCAGCGTACAAATTGCTTTGGTCCACAATAGATCTATAGAGATCTTCGGTGAAAAACAGCGAATAAAAATCAAGTGACGTAAAATCAACTGTTTCCACCTGAATGCCGTGTTAGCCAGTCAATAGGGGAAGTACGGGTGCTGCAGAAGTGGTGGGTTCCCAATTAGGATTGGCGAATGCAGCAGGAAGGGCACTATGGGCACGACAGGCCTGTGTTCGTCTTCTTCTTGGTGGCAGCGGGACACTACTTGACTCACCAGCTTGAACTGCACTTATGGGACTCACCACGTCATCAAGTGTTACTGCAGTGCTGGATGTACGACCAGGGTGTACTAGGCCACTGGTGCTTGCCAGTTCACCAGAAAGAATAGCGGTGCTAGTACTTCTCTGCTCCATACGAGGGACCTGCGGTTCTTGCACTTCAAGGACAGAAGAAGAAGTTCGGGGTCTGGTACGCCTGACCTTGGCAGGGACCACAACTCCGTCGTCAGAGCTATCTGTCATGGAGCCACTGTCCTCTACAGGATCTTATTCTAAGCCTGAATCTGACAAATGAGTGACTTCCTCTTCACTATCTGTCATGTTCAGAAATGTGTAGGCCTCTTCACTAGTGTACCTTCAATTTGCCATTTTGGGCTCTAAATTTAGTGGTACACTAGTGAGACTCCCAGGTAAAAAAGATCCTGGCTGTTGGCAACTGTATCAAAACGCTACCAAAAAAACTGTTAGCGATCGCAGGGATCAGGCCTGACTCTGCGAACGCTGCAGTTATGTGTTTAGTGTTTTGTAAGTGACAGTGATCGATCGATACTGCACTTGGGTGGGCTGGGCTGGGTCGAGGGGCAAAACGCAGGTGCTAGCAGGTATCTGGGCTGATCCCGCTAACATTGCGTTTTTGGGAACCCTAAACTGCTGGGGACGCTAGTATAGATCTGATCAGATCAGATATTGATCCGTTCAGATACTATACCACTAAGGGAGGTGTATGCTGCATGCGTGGGTGTTAGCGGTACTTGCACTAACCTGACGCTGCCTGGGGCGACGCAGACCCTATCTGACCCTAAAACGTAACTTATATCACCCGCTGGGCGATCAGGGGGTTAAACCTTTATTAGGTAATAAACGGCGGGTGCCCTGACACTATAAAAAATAAACTAACTAACCAGCATCACCCTTAACAGTTATACGGTGATCACTGGTGAAAGGGTTAACTAGGGGGCAATCAGGGGGTTAAAACCTTTATTAGGTAGTATATGAGGGTCCCTGATGCTATAAAACGCTGATGGCGAACCTAAATACTAACCTCCCTAACTAGCGGCACCTGTGACACTAATACAGCAATCAGAAAAACGATTGCTTAGTGACACTGGCGACGGGGGTGATCAAGGGGTTACCCTTTATTAGGGGTGGTTAGGTGGGTATCCTAGACCTAAAGGGGGCTAATACTAACTGCCCTACCACTTATAACTGTCACAAACTGACACCAATGCAATAATCAGAAAAAAAAAACAAAACTGCTATTGGTGTCACTGTGACAAGGGGTACAGGGGGGTGATCAGGGGGTGATGGGGGGTGAAAAGTGTGCCTAGAGTGTTCTACTGTACATGTAGTGTTGGTGCACTTACTTGGATGTCTTCTCTCCTCGGCGCCGGAATGAAAAAGACCGACATGAGGAGAGATGACATCACTTCCTCTGCCGCTGTTTACATTTCAGAGGCAGAGAAAGATTGTCATTGGCTGGCAGCGATCGCGAGGGGGTGGCCACGAATGGATGGCCTCCCCCTCACCTCGGATCGCTCAGGGAACGATGCTGACCGCCTCGGGCACGGGGGGGTCCGAGTGGACCCCTCACCCGCGGGAGGCAAGTAACGCACCCATACGTTACTTTGCCTGTCCGTGCCATTCTGCCGATGTATATTGTCATGAGGTGGTTGGCAAGTGGTTAAGGTAAAAACCGCCCCACTAGCGGCCGGCCGAAAAGCGCTGCTAAAACAGTGCTAAAGCGCCACAAAAACGAGCAAGGCTTTAGCGCTAACGGCCGGGCGTTGCAGTGTGAAAGGGGTCTTAATCATAAAGCAGAACTAAACCCATCAATTTAACCTTTTCAAAAAACAGTTACATTCCTGGAATGCTGGGATTGCTAACTGTTACATTTACTTGTGTCCTCAACCAAACTGTCAAACCATCAAATGGTTGGTGTCATAAGTGATCACATGTGCAGCACCATGGCAGTCGCAGATCAAACAGAAGCAGCTTCCTTGGCTGTAAAGGATAGGAGGGTTTAATTACGCTTTAAGGCTGTCAGCAGATCGGCCTCTACAAATTGGGCACAGTGCCTAAAAATAGAGCAGGATGAGACAGTGTATTATTGGATTTTAAACAGTATGGGCACTTATTTTTAACGTTTTACATAGCTATACCTGCAAAAGGGGCCAGCCTGAAGTGATCTAGCAGGATTTAATTTTCGGGAATAATGTTCCACTTTAAGTATCCTACAAGATGTGTTCAGGAGGACAGAAAAGGTCTCTGACCTCATGTGCAAGTCTTAACATACCACCAAGGAAACAGGAGGGAAGCTGCCTGATTATATTTTGACAAGGTAATGCTTCAGGTGTTGCTAAAGAAAAATATAGACCCCAGCTCAGTAGATGAAGTTCGGGCACAGCAGGTTTTAGGGGAACTCAGCCCTTAGATTCTATTATGATCCAGTTAAATACTTGAGGAGATAATGGAATCCTGAAGTACCCTTAATTAATCAGGACTGTGTAAGTAAGCATGCTGAAGAGAAAGAAGAGCCCAAAAACAAACCTGTTGCTGAGATCAGAGTAGCTGGTGCAGTCAGTTGCAACCAAGAGATGTAGCCCAGATGGCCCAGATAATGAAAATCATGACTCTACTGGCAACTAAGGCTGTTGCATTGCCTGGTGGGAGTATTTCAGCGCCCAACCAGTCTTCAACTCCTACTGCTGTTCCTACTGAAAAATTGGCAAGCCAAGTGATTTGTTTCAACTCTTGAGAAGTGGAACACTACAGACTGTAATTCACAAGCCCACAAAAGTCCAAAAGCCAGTGCGGAGCAAACCAGGTGCCTACCTACAACAGCCAGCTCCAAATCCAAAGTTGCAAAGAGAAAACAGTGGAGATCCAAAGCCTCACAGAGGGCCCTCCTGCTGTTTCTGAGTGACCATCCAACTCACTTTCCTTGACACTGGGCGTACAGCCCCGGAAAGTCAGTGCACACCAGCCGACTGGGACTCAATTAGAACACCAACAAAAATGGATTCCAACCAAGAAGGGAGCATAGGTACAGACAGCAGGACCCAAACCCCCCTATGCTCCCAGCAAAATCACTGACAAGTCAGTACGGTGCCTTGAAAAAGTATTCATACCCCTTGAAATTTTTCACATTTTGTCATATTACAACCAAAAACTTAAATGTACTTTATTGGGATTTTATGTGATAGACCAACACAAAGTGGCACATAATTGTGAAGTGGAGGGAAAATGATAAATGTTTTCAACATTTTTTACAAATAAATATGTGAAAAGTGTGGCGTGCATTTGTATTCAGCCCCCCCCCCCCCAAGTCAATACTTTTTAGAACCACCTTTCACTGCAATTACAGCTGCAAGTCTTTTGGGGTGTGTCTCTACCAGCTTTGCACATCTAGAGAGTGACATTTTGTCAGAAACCATGAATCAGACTGAGACAGAAGGACAGTTAAATCATGTGTTTAATAATAAAAGTAAATAGAACAAACATAGTCAAAACATAGCCAAAGTTTGGTACCCGGAAAGGATAATCAGACAAGCCAGAGAGTCAGGAAGCCCAGGAACATCGTAGTGGAACAGCAAGCAGGATCTGGAGCCAGAAGAAATGTCAGCCAAGCAAGTCTTTAAAAGGAACGCAAGAGATAGTCTCTGTGATGTTGACCAAGGCAAAGGCAGAGATCATCTGGGTTGGACGGCTTAAGTAGGCAGGACTGACGAGCAGGATATCATCAACAGGTGAGTCATTGTGGAGAGATAGGAGCTGGCAATTAGCTGACAGCTGAGCAGCCAGCTCAGAGAAGGAAGGGCTGAGCCCAGCCCTGACACATTTTTGCCCATTCTTCTTTGCAAAATTGTTTAAGCTCTGTCAGATTGGCTGGAGAGCATCTGTGAACAGCAATTTTCAAGTCTTGCCACAGATTCTCAATTGGATTTAGGTCTGGACTTTGACTGGGCCATTCTAACACATGAATATGCTTTGATATAAACCATTCCATTGTAGCTCTGCCTGTATGTTTAGGGTCGTTGTCCTGCTGGAAGGTGAACCTCTGCCTCAGTCTCAAGTTTTTAGTAGACTCTAACAGGTTTTCTTTTAAGATTGCCCTGTATTTGGCTCCATCCATCTTCCCATCAACTCTGACCTGCTGAAGAAAAGCATCCCCACAACATGATGCTGCCACCACCATGTTTCACGTTAGGGATGGTGTGTTCAGGCTGATGTGGGATGGTGTGTTCAGGCTGATGTGCAGTGCCACACATAGCATTTTGCTTTTAGGTCAAAAAGTTTAATTTTGGTCTCATCTGACCAGAGCACCTTCTTCCACATGTTTGCTGTGTCCCCCACATGGCTTCTCGCAAACTGCAAACGGGACTTTTATGGCTTTCTTTCAACAATGGCTTTCTTCTTGCTACTCTTCCATAAAGGCCAGATTTGTGGAGTGCACAACTAATAGTTGTCCTTTGAACAGATTCTCCCACCTGAGCTGTGGATCTCTGCAGCCCCTCCAGAGTTACCATGGGCCTCTTGGCTGTTTATCTGATTAATGCTCTCCTTGTCCGGCCTGTTGTTTAGCTGGACGGACATGTCTTGGTAGGTTTGCAGTTGTGCCATACTCTTTCCATTTTTGTATGATGGATGGAACAGTGTTCCATGAGATGTTCAGTGCTTGGGATATGTTTTTATAACCTAACCCTGCTTTAAACTTCTCCATAACTTTATCCCTGACCAAGTTCAACTGGGATCAGCCAGGACTGTTTGTTGTCGTTGAAGCCAATTTTCAGGGAACAGACACGGGGTGGAGGTGATCCCCGAAGTAGTGTCATCTGGTGCCTTACAATAAAATCATGGGAAGATTCCAGTGAGTGCTCGCAAAATCATGGGCTCACCAGTCAAATTACAGGCCTGAATACTGACAAGACAAGTGAATCCAGTTACCCCAGCCTCACCCTCTGAATTTTTTTTTATTTAGTTATTGCGATGAGCAAATACAGAACAAAATCTGTTGGCCTAAGCCGGACATAGATCTTAAGTGTACAATGTAGTGTCAATAAGAAAGATAATGGTGTTTATAGAGAAATCTGTCCACAGCAGACACAATCAAATGCATCTATTATAAGAGATTCCAGAAAGTATGGACACATTATGTACATCATAATATTTGGTCCACATTGTCTCAGACAATGCATTCAATGTTTATAAGGCACCAAGGCCACAAACTAACTGGCAAACTCTAGGACAGGGGTCTCAAAGTACCGGCCCACGGACCGGTTACAAAGGGCCCGCAGGCAGCGCCGATCCTAGGTGGGTGGCAGCGGCTGGGAGCTTTCTCTATCTGTCTTCTCTCCCCCGTATGCTGCTTCAGCCCAGCACAGGAGAGCAGAGCAGAGGGAGGATCCGCCCATCGCCCCACGCCCACCTGTTCTGTCGAGAAATGCCCCCATCGAATAGTGCCAGGGCTGAAGGGCACATGCGCTGTACATAACATCACAACAGCTGATTTTACCATCATGGAAACAGCGCAGGCGCACAGTAGCCAACAGAATTTATTTTTTATGTCATATTGTGCCCCGCGCTCCCGTGGCAAGCTGATGTCCATGATGGGGCGGATTTCTACGCGTTGTGGGTGGATTTATGGGCACTTGGGGGCGGAATTACATGTCCAGTGCTGCAAAACAAAACTTTGTGATGGGCGGATCTCTACATTTCTTGTGGGCGGATTTATGGGCACTTTGGGGCGGAATTAGATGGCCAGTGCTACAAAAAAATAAAACTTTGTGATATTCTGTCCCAAAGTGCCCATAAATCCGCCCACAAGAAATGTAAAAATCCGCCCATCAGAAAGTTTTATTTTTTTGCAGCACTGGCCATCTAATTCCACCCCAAAGTGCCCATAAATCCGCCCACAATGTGTAGAAATCCACCCATCATGGACATGAACTTGCCACAGGAGCTCGGGGCACAATCTGACAGAAAAAAAAAATCTGTGGGCTATTGTGCGCCTGTGCGGTCTCGCCGTCACAACAACTGATGGTAAAATCAGCTGTTGTGATGTTACATAGGGCGCATGCGCCCTTCAGCCCGGGCACTATTCGATGGGGGCATTTCTCGACAGAACACCTGGACGAACTGCACATGCGCCGTACATAATACCAAAACAGCTGATTTTACGATCAGCTGTTGTGTCGGAGAGACGGCGCCTGCGCACAATAAGCCGACTGAAGATATTTTTCAGTCAGATTGTGCCGAGGCATGTTCATGTACATTGGGGATGGAAAGTATTCAGACCCCCTTACATTTTTCACTCTTTGTTATATTGCCCTAATGGTGGACTTTAAAGGCACAAGTAGAGAAGTGTGAGGAGAGTATATAATATGTAAACCATAATTTATTCATTTCAAGACATAGTAAAAACATTGAGCAACAATATAGTAAACATTTTAAGGAATGCAGTTCATATTTTTGTACACAGATAGGATGTTGGTACCAATAAGCTTGCATCCGACTCGTTTCGGAGTTATTTAGCCTCCTTCCTCGGGGGTGGATACAAGTTAACAGAGATTTCTAAATTTAAAGACAATGTATTAACAAAAGGACAGTAAGCATATAAATACATGAAGCTATAAGAACATAAGTAAATACTGTACTTATTCATTTCGTTTACACTTACATTGGTACTGTGTAAGCTGACTTGGCAATCCAAAACACTTAAAAACAAAGGCACTGACACTGTCTGTCTATCCAACGTATTCCTGATTGTGGTAGATAGAGGTTGGTTTACGTAATCAAGGTGTTGTTACTTCATGCATAGCAGTGAAGAATTTTTTCATATGTGTAAATGAGTAATTACGTTCCTCAAGAAATTGAGGAAAGGCCCAAAAATGGAGGGCATAAAGGGGTTTGAAGACCTGAAGCTCCACTGAGGCCGAAGGCGGATCCTGTGAAATGTAACAACATGATATGTAGTGGCCGATCATTGATCAAGGATTATACTATACGTGAACAAGATTAAATACAGAGATATCTTTAAATAATAGAGGTAAACCATACCTGATAGTACTACCGTAGATGGTTCAAGAGGGTATATTAAAGGTAATTGGTACTGGCTTGGTATATCTTGGATAGCTGGGGATAATGGTGAAAAAAAAGGGGGATATAAAGGTACCATTAATTAAGTGAATAACTTCTCCGGCTGGGAGTTGTTAATAATTTAAAACATAAAGATGTATCAGTATCAAAAGGACCGGTAGAGTTTTGATAGAACTAAGCTATCAATAATTTAACTAATGTTATGTGCAATAAGGAAGTTTGTGGCAGTTTAGAAAATAGTTTACCAATCAGGCCAGTCAAAACAGACCAGAGAGAGAATATAGATAGCTGGGGACATTTCTTAGAAAGGCTACGTGGATGGATACTGGGTGCTGGACAGAAATCTGATTTTTTGTTTAACCACTTGAGCCCCGGACCATTATGCTGCCTAAGGACCAGAGGTCTTTTTCCAATTTGGCACTGCGTCGCTTTAACTGCTAATTGCGCGGTTATGCAATGCTGTACCCAAACGAAATTTGCGTCCTTTTCTTCCCACAAATAGAGCTTTCTTTTGATGGTATTTGATCACTTCTGCAGTTTTTATTTTTTGCGCTATAAACGGAAAAAGACCGAAAATTTTGAAAAAAAATGATATTTTCTACTTTTTGTTATAAAAAAAATCCAATAAACTCAATTTTAGTCATACATTTAGGCCAAAATGTATTCGGCCACATGTCTTTGGTAAAAAAAATGTCAATAAGCGTATATTTATTGGTTTGCGCAAAAGTTATAGCGTCTACAAACTAGGGTACATTTTCTGGAATTTACACAGCTTTTAGTTTATGACTGCCTATGTCATTTCTTGAGGTGCTAAAATGGCAGGGCAGTACAAAACCCCCCCAAATGACCCCATTTTGGAAAGTAGACACCCCAAGGAAATTGCTGATAGGCATGTTGAACCCATTGAATATTTATTTTTTTTGTCCCAAGTGATTGAATAATGACAAAAAAAAAAAAAAAAAAAAATATTTACAAAAAGTTGTCACTAAATGATATATTGCTCACACAGGCCATGGGCCTATGTGGAATTGCACCCCAAAATATATTCAGCTACTTCTCCTGAGTACGGGGATACCACATGTGTGGGACTTTTTGGGAGCCTAGCCGCGTATGGGACCCCGAAAACCAATCACCGCCTTCAGGATTTCTAAGGGTGTAACTTTTTGATTTCACTCTTCACTGCCTATCACAGTTTCGGAGGCCATGGAATGCCCAGGTGGCACAACCCCCCCCCAAATGACCCCATTTTGGAAAGTAGACACCCCAAGCTATTTGCTGAGAGGCATATTGAGTCCATGGAATATTTTATATTTTGACACAAGTTGCGGGAAAGTGACACTTTTTTTTTTTTTTTTTTTTTTTTTGCACAAAGTTGTCACTAAATGATATATTGCTCACACAGGCCATGGGCCTATGTGGAATTGCACCCCAAAATACATTTAGCTGCTTCTCCTGAGTATGGGGATACCACATGTGTGGGACTTTTTGGGAGCCTAGCCGCGTACGGGGCCCCGAAAACCAATCACCGCCTTCAGCGTTTTTAAGGGCGTGAATTTTTGATTTTACTCTTCACTGCCTAACACCGTTTCGGAGGCCATGGAATGCCCAGGTGGCACAAACCCCCCCCAAATGACCCCATTTTGGAAAGTAGACACCCCAAGCTATTTGCTGAGAGGCATGGTGAGTATTTTGCAGCTCTCATTTGTTTTTGAAAATGAAGAAAGACAAGAAAAAAATTTTTTTTTTTTTCTTTTTTCAAATTTCAAAACTTTGTGACAAAAAGTGAGGTCTGCAAAATACTCACTATACCTCTCAGCAAATAGCTTGGGGTGTCTACTTTCCAAAATGGGGTCATTTGGGGGGGTTTTGTGCCACCTGGGCATTCCATGGCCTCCGAAACTGTGATAGGCAGTGAAGAGTGAAATCAAAAATTCACGCCCCTTAGAAAGCCTGAAGGCGGTGCTTGGTTTTCGGGGTCCCGTACACGGCTAGGCTCCCAAAAAGTCTCACACATGTGGTATCCCCGTACTCAGGAGAAGCAGCAGAATGTATTTTGGGGTGTAATTTCACATATTCCCATGGCATGTTTGAGCAATATATCATTTAGTGACAACTTTGTGCAAAAAAAAAAAAAAAAAAAAAAAAAATTTGTCTCTTTCCCGCAACTTGTGTCGCAATATAAAATATTCCATGGACTCGACATGCCTCTCAGCAAATAGCTTGGGGTGTCTACTTTCCAAAATGGGGTCATTTGGGGGGGTTTTGAACTGTCCTGGCATTTTATGCACAACATTTAGAAGCTTATGTCACACATCACCCACTCTTCTAACCACTTGAAGACAAAGCCCTTTCTGACACTTATTTTTTACATGAAAAAGTTTTTTTTTTTTTGCAAGAAAATTACTTTGAACCCCCAAACATTATATATTTTTTTAAAGCAAATGCCCTACAGATTAAAATGGTGGGTGTTTCATTTTTTTTTTTCACACAGTATTTGCGCAGCGATTTTTCAAACGCATTTTTTGGGGAAAAAACACACTTTTTTAAATTTTAATGCACTAAAACACACTATATTGCCCAAATGTTTGATGAAATAAAAAAGATGATCTTAGACCGAGTACATGGATACCAAACATGACATGCTTTACAATTGCGCACAAACGTGCAGTGGCAACAAAATAAATACATTTTTAAAAGCCTTTAAAAGCCTTTACAGGTTACCACTTTAGATCTACAGAGGAGGTCTACTGCAAAAATTACTGCCCTCGATCTGACCTTCGCGGCGATACCTCACATGCATGGTGCAATTGCTGTTTACGTTTGACGACAGACCGCCGCTTGCGTTCGCCTTAGCGCAAGAGCAGGGGGCGACAGGGGTGCTTTTTTTTTTTTTTTTTTTTTCTTTATTATTTTTTTGCTTTTTTATCTTATTTTTAAACTGTTCCTTTCATTTTTTTTTTTTTTAAATCATTTTTATTGTTATCTCGGGGAATGTAAATATCCCCTATGATAGCAATAGGTAGTGACAGGTACTCTTTTTTGAAAAAATTGGGGTCTATTAGACCCTAGATCTCTCCTCTGCCCTCAAAGCATCTGACCACACCAAGATCGGTGTGATAAAATGCTTCCCCAATTTCCCAATGGCGCTATTTACATCCGGCGAAATCTAAGTCATAAAATGCTCTTAGCTTCCGGTTTCTTAGGCCATAGAGATGTTTGGAGCCACTCTTGTCTCTGATCAGCTCTATGGTCAGCTGGCTGAATCACCGGCTGCATTCTCAGGTTCCCTGTTGAGACAGGAGAGCCAGAGAAAAACACGGAAGACGGTGGGGGGGGGGGGGGCATTCCCTCCCACGGCTTGTAAAGGCAGTCTAGAGGCTAATTAGCCGCTAGGATTGCTTTTACATGAAAGCCGACCGCTGGCTGAAAAGAATGATACCAAGATGATACCTAAACCTGCAGGCATCATTCTGGTATAACCACTCAAAGTTGTGAATGGCGTACCTGAAGACAAAAAAATGGTTAACAATAAAGCACAGTAAACAATAAAGTATAAATAATTACATACCTGAAAAACAAACATGATAAAACATAATAACAATAACAATAACAATAACAATAAAACACTGCAGAATAGAATACAGTAAAAAAAGAGCAGAACAATAGAGAGAGAGAATAGAGAGAGAGAACAATAAAACGACAACTATTTTTTTTTATTTTATATATATTTTTTTTTTTTTTACACTTTTTTTGTAACTAACTTTTATAACTGTAACCGGTTCCAGGTTCGGGTCTCTCAAAATGCGATGGCATCTTGGGAGACCCTGTGAAAGTGTGCCTAGTCTGTGCAATGCTGTACCCTACGCTAATACTCAACTAGTGTATGGTAGCGTTCAAAACATTCACCAATGCAAAGACCAGGATTGTCAGGACAGAAGGGACAATAATAGCGGGTGTCACGCCTATATCCGCGTTTGCTGCAGACACAACATCTTTTTGGGGGGGGTTCGTTGGGTAGGGGTACTCGGGAGCACATAAAAATGCCTCTCATGCAGCCGACTGCATTTCGTTGGGGGATGTGAATGGGGGAAGTACGGGCGCTGCAGAAGTGGTGGGTTCCCAATTAGGATTGGCGAATGCAGCAGGAAGGGCACTATGGGCACGACGGGCCTGTGTTTGTCTTTTTGGTGGCAGCGGGACACTACTTGTGCTTGTCACCTCACCAGCTTGAACTGCACTTATGGGACTCGCCACGTCACCAAGTGTTACTGCAGTGCTGGTTTGACTACGACCGGGGTGTACTAGGCCGCTGGTGCTTGCCAGTTCAATAAAAAGCTTCCAAAAAAACTGTTAGCGATCGCAGGGATCAGGCCTGACTCTGCGAACGCTGCAGTTATGCGTTTAGTGTTTTGTAAGTGACAGTGATCGATCGATACTGCACTTGGGTGGGCTGGACTGGGCCGGGCGGAGGGGCAAAACGCAGGTGCTAGCAGGTATCTGGGTTGATCCCGCTAACACTGCGTTTTTGGGAACCCTAAACTGCTGGGGACGCTAGTATAGATCTGATCTGATCGGATCAGATATTGATCCGTTCAGATACTATACCACTAAAGGAGGCGTATGCTGCGTGCGTGGGTGTTAGCGGTACTGGCGCTAACCTGACGCTGCCTGGGGCCGGTGCTTGCTAGTTCACCAAAATGCTACCAAAAAAACTGTTAGCGATCGCAGGGATCAGGCCTGACTCTGCGAACGCTGCAGTTATGCGTTTAGTGCCTTGTAAGTGTCAGTGATCGATCGATACTGCACTTGGGTGGGCTGGGCTGGGCCGGGCGGAGGGGCACAACGCAGGTGCTAGCAGGTATCTGGGCTGATCCCGCTAACACTGCGTTTTTGGGAACCCTAAACTGCTGGGGACGCTAGTATAGATCTGATCGGATCAGATATTGATCCGATCAGATACTATACCACTAAGGGAGGTGTACGGTGCGTGCGTGGGTGTTAGCGGTACTGGCGCTAACCTGACGCTGCCTGGTACTTGCTTGCCAGTTCACCAAAATGCTACCAAAAAAACTGTTAGCGATCGCAGGGATCAGGCCTGACTCTGCGAACGCTGCAGTTATGCGTTTAGTGTTTTGTAAGTGACAGTGATCTATCGATACTGCACTTGGGTGGGCTGGGCGGAGGGGCAAAACGCAGGTGCTAGCGGGTATCTGGGCTGATCCCGCTAACACTGTGTTTTTGGGAACCCTAAACTGCTGGGGACGCTAGTATAGATCTGATCAGATCAGATATTGATCCGATCAGATACTATACCACTAAGGGAGGCGCATGCTGCGTGCGTGGGTGTTAGCGGTACTGGCGCTAATCTGACGCTGCCTGGGGCGACGCATATCACCGCCGGGCGATCAGGGGGCTAAACCTTTATTAGGTAATAAACGGCGGGTGCCCTGACACTATAAAAAATAAACAAACTAACCTGCGTCACCCGTAACGGTTATACGGTGATCAGTGGTGAAAGGGTTAACTAGGGGGCAATCAAGGGGTTAAAACATTTATTAGGTAGTATATGGGGGTCCCTGTCACTATAAAACGCTGACGGCGAACCTAAATATTTACCTCACTAACTAGCGTCACCAGCGACACTAATACAGCGATCAGAAAAATGATCGCTTAGCAACACTGGTGACAGGGGGTGATCAAGGGGTTAAAACTTTATTAGGGGGGGTTAGGGGGGTACCCTAGACCTAAAGGGGGGTAATACTCACTGTCCCAACACTGTAACTGTCACAAACTGACACTATGCAGTAATCAGAAAAAAAAAAAAAAAACCTGCTGGTGTCAGTTTGTGACGGGGGGGGGGGGGGGTGATTGGGGGGGGATCGGGGGGCGATCGGGGGGGGGATCGGGGTGTTTTGTATGCCTGGCATGTTCTACTGTGTGTGTAGTGTGTTGTGCACTCACATTGATGTCTTCTCCCCTCGGCGCTGGAACGGAAAATACCGAGCCGAGGGGAGATGACATCATTTCCTTTGCTGCTGTTTAGCATACAGCAGCAAAGGAGTGTTCCCATTGGCCGGCGGCGATCGCGAGGGGGGGGCCACGAACGGATGGCCTCCCCCTCATCTCGGATCGCCGGGGAACAGAACGGGACCGCTTCGGGCACCGGGGGGGGGTCCGATCGGACCCCCCACCCGCGAGAGGCAAATCACGTACATGTACGTGATTTTGCCTGCCCGTGCCGCCTTGCCGACGTAAATCGGCGTTAGGCGGTCCTTAAGTGGTTAATGTAGATTTGTTTATCCTGGCGGGCTCACTAGATGTTTCGACTGACTCTAGAATTTGAGGAAGATCGATCTCATCTATGAGATCGGTTGGATCATTTTCATCGAGAAGGGAGACCAACTGATTTAATGCCTGGTTTTCTTGTGGGGTTAGATCTTTCGATCCTTCCTGTCTATGGTAAAGTTTTTTTAGGATCAATTTCCGTATAAAGAGTTGAAGATCCTTATAAATCTCGAATTTATCTAGATTTTGGTTGGGACAGAAATTTAGGCCTTTTTTGAGGACAGCGACCTCATCATGGGAGAGTTTGTAGGATGAAAGATTAATTATATTTAAATCGATTCCTGTTCTTGACCAAACACTGGGGCAGTTAAAGTGCTATCTGTGTATATGTGTTGAGATTGGATTGTGTGGGTTGAACACCCATCAGGATTTTTTCTAAAAAAGATGGATCCTTAGAAATAGTGTCTAGTGAGGCAACAGTGGAGGAATTGGATTGGGAGGTGATTTCCCTTGACGGGATGTGCGTGTTGGTTTGTGTATTGCATGCTTTCATAGTTGACTCATGTGTAGGTGTATGGGACTGGGTTTTTTTAGGGATGTCGAGAGTTAATTTTTTCGCCTGTTGTCCCTCATTAGAATCGCCGTGGAATGTGTGTTTAATGCTTTGCCCTGTTTTTGGTTTGTGGAGGGTTTGAGCGTGAGATTGGGGTAAATTGGAAGTAGGTTCTGAGGAAGTGGATTGGTGTCCCTGGTGTTGATAATTTTTATTTTGGTTGGATCTATTTTGAGTCCTATCTGTGTACAAAAATATGAACTGCATTCCTTAAAATGTTTACTATATTGTTGCTCAATGTTTTTACTATGTCTTGAAATGAATAAATTATGGTTTACATATTATATACTCTCCTCACACTTCTCTACTTGTGCCTTTAAAGTCCACCATTAGGGGAATTTTCTCTTTTGCTTATTGGTATATTTTAGGATGTGGCACAACTTTGCAGTTAATTGCCGACCTACAATTTTTTTGCTTTGTTATATTGCAGCCATTTGATAAAATCATTTAAGTTCATTTTTTTCCTCATTAATGTACACACAGCACCCCATATTGACAGAAAAAACAGGATTGTTGACATTTTTGCAGATTTATTAAAAAAGAAAAACTGAAATATCACATGGTCCCAAGGGTCACAAGTATTCAGACCCTTTGCTCAGTATTTAGTAGAAGCACCCTTTTGATCTAATACAGCCATGAGTCTTTTTGGGAAAGATGCAACAAGTTTTTCACACCTGGATTTGGGGATCCTCTGCCATTCCTTCTTGCAGATCCTCTCCAGTTCTGTCAGGTTGGATGGTAAAGGTTGGTGGACAGCCATTTTTAGGTCTCTCCAGAGATGCTCAATTGGGTTTAAGTCAGGGCTCTGGCTGGGCCATTCAAGAACAGTCACAGAGTTGTTGTGAAGCCAGTCCTTCGTTATTTTAGCTGTGTGCTTAGGGTCATTGTCTTGTTGGAAGGCAAACCTTCAGCCCAGTCTGAGGTACTGAGCACTCTGGAGAAGGTTTTCTTCCAGGATATCCCTGTACTTGGCCGCATTCATCTTTCCCTCAATTGCAACCAGTCGTCCTGTCCCTGCAGCTGAAAAACACCCCCACAGCATGATGCTGCCACCACCATGCTTCATTGTTGGAAATGTATTGGACAGGTGATGAGCAGTGCCTGGTTTTCTCCACACATACCGCTTAGATTTAAGGCCAAAAAGTTCTATCTTGGTTTCATCAGAACAGAGAATCTTATTTCTCACCAT
The DNA here is from genome assembly GCF_042186555.1 of Aquarana catesbeiana. NCBI lineage: Eukaryota > Metazoa > Chordata > Amphibia > Anura > Ranidae > Aquarana > Aquarana catesbeiana. Next base: position 381,558,918 of record NC_133328.1, on the reverse strand, counting down.
CTTGGAGTCCTTCAGGTGTTTTTTTAGCAAACTCCACGCAGGCTTTCATGTGTCTTGCACTGAGGAGAGGCTTCCGTCGGGCCACTCTGCCATAAAGCCCCGACTGGTGGAGGGCTGCAGTGATGGTTGACTTTCTACAACTTTCTCCCATCTCCCGACTGCATCTCTGGAGCTCAGCCACAGTGATCTTTGGGTTCTTCTTTGCCTCTCTCACCAAGGCTCTTCTCCCCCGATAGCTCAGTTTGGCCGGACTGCCAGCTCTAGGAAGGGTTCTAGTCGTCCCAAACGTCTTCCATTTAAGGATTGTGGAGGCCACTGTGCTCTTAGGAACCTTAAGTGCAGCAGAATTTTTTTTTGTAACCTTGGCCAGATCTGTGCCTTGCCACAATTCTGTCTCTGAGCTCTGCAGGTAGTTCCTTTGACCTCATGATTCTCATTTGCTCTGACATGCACTGTGAGCTGTAAGGTCTTATATAGACAGGTGTGTGGCTTTCCTAATCAAGTCCAATCAGTATAATCAAACACAGCTGGACTCAAATGAAGGTGTAGAACCATCTCAGGGATGATCAGAAGAAATGGACAGCACCTGAGTTAAATATATGAGTGTCACAGCAAAGGGTCTGAATACTTAGGACCATGTTTATATATTTCAGTTTTTCTTTTTTAATAAATCTGCAAAAATGTCAACAATTCTGTGTTTTTCTGTCAATATGGGGTGCTGTGTGTACATTATTGAGGAAAAGAAATTAACTTAAATGATTTTAGCAAATGGCTGCAATATAACAAAGAGTGAAAAATTTAAGGGGGTCCGAATACTTTCCGTCCCCACAGTAGGTGAGGGGCGGAATTTAACATGAAGGGGGAGGATGTATTCATTGATGGCCACTGCTGCAAAGATGAGAGCAGAATTTTAAACATTTAGCTTGCTAAATAGACCCTCCAGGAAGAATAGCAGATAAAGATTTGTTTAGCAGATTTGTTTGGGCATCGTTAAAAATTCTGCCCCCTTCTTTGCAGCACTGGCCATCACTGAAAACATTGGCACCCTTTATGTTAAATTCTGCCCCTTGCTTACATGAACTCTCCTCAGCAGCATGAGGCACAATCTGACTGAAAAATGCCTTCAGTCGGCTATTGTGCGCAGGAGCCGTCTCACTGACACAACAGCTGATCGTAAAATCAGCTGTTGTGCTATTACATACGGCGCATGCGCAGTTCATCCCGGGCACTTCTCGACAGAACACTGGCCCCGGATCAAGGGTCCTGCTGCCACCTCAGGGTGAAAGATTGTGGCGTTCTCAGGGTGCCCTGCCACTAGGCCTGTGATGAAGCCAGGACCTGACAGAAGGAGAGGACCCAGGAGGCAGAAGATCAGGCCACCAGCTGACTGCCAGGAGGAGAGGTAAGTGAGCCATCACACAGAGGTTGAGCAAAGTCCTTAGTTGCGTGACTGGGGTTGAAATTTGTGAAGAGGGGGTATTTGTGGAGTATGTGTGGGGGAGGTTGGTATTTGTGGAATGTAAGGGGGGATATTTGTGAAGTGGAATGTGGGAGGGGTATTTGTGGAGTGTAGGGGGTAATGCTGGGGTTTAATATTGCGTCCGCTGACACCAATGCTGGAGGTTAATAGTGCGTCCACGGACACCAGTGCTGGGGGTTAATAGTGCGTCCACTGACACCAGTGCTGGGGGTTAATAGTGCATCCACTGACACCAGTGCTGGGGGATAATAGTGCATCCTCTGACACCAATGCTGGGGGTTAATAGTGCGTCCACTGACACCAATGCTGGGGGTTAATAGTGCGTCCGCTGACACCAGTGCTGGGGGTTAATAGTGCGTCCTCTGACACCAATGCTGGGGGTTAATAGTGCGTCCACTGACACCAGTGCTGGGGGTTAATAGTGCGTCCACTGACACCAATGCTGGGGGATAATAGTGCATCCTCTGACACCAATGCTGGGGGTTAATAGTGCGTCCACTGACACCAATGCTGGGGGTTAATAGTGCGTCCGCTGACACCAGTGCTGGGGGTTAATATTGCGTTCGCTGACACCAGTGCTGGGGGTTAATAGTGCGTCCACAGACACCAATGCTGGGGCAAAGGACAGTTTGCATGCGGCCCCCATTGGATGTGAAAATTCGTCCTGTGGCCCTCAGGTAATTTGAGTTTGAGACCCCTGCTCTAGGACAATAAAGCACAAGTAGCCAACTGAGCTCAACACAGTAGTTTTTTAAAATAGTTGTTTCTATGAATTTAAACACAATTTAAATTGGATTGGAGGAGTCAAAGGTCAGCTTTGCACACCTCCACAAAAGGTGTATAAGATAACCAGTATCTCTATTACACCTAACACATATTGAATCAGCTCACAGTTCTATGGTATACAATTTGAGGGGGGTATGGTTTTCCATAGCTGTATTACAGAATTTTTCTAAATTGTCCCCTAACAACATTGCATAACATCTAGAGATGAAACTTTTAGTAGATGTGGAATGTTGCATCATATGGAATATAGGGGTTGGGGACTGTTCCAGTGAAGCTAGAGAGGGCTGGGCTTTAATGGCATGCTGTAGTTAAACATAATAAAAAAACATGTTGAGGGGAGGAGGTGGAGCTGCCGGCGACAGACATGTCCAGCATAAGCTCCCCATTTCTCGGGACTCCTTGGCTGGTAAAGACACCCGTACTGCATGGTAAACTGAAAATAATCTGACCATAAGCCTCCTCAGTGACCCTGGGATAAATAAAATGGTCTTTGGTGCCACCTGAGGTAAAAATAAACTAAGGAGTGCCAAGGAAACACAGTCCAGAAGCTCCTGTAAAATGGCCCAGCCTCATTCCTCACACACAGGCACATCTCGCGCTGCTAAGCAGCTGCAATTACCTCAGGATGCCTATAATGACTCTAACTGTGCATACAGCGCCGCCTCACAAGAAAAACAAACAGATTCCCTAAATCCAAATATTTTGAGACAAATTGAAAAAATGGTACAGAAAGCCTTAAGGCAGACCTCTATATAACTGAAAGTCTCACAAAAGAAATCCGTGAGTTAGGCCAGCGCACTTTTAGAAAGAATGTACTGTCCCATGATAATGAATTAGAGACTCTTAAGGAAGAAAACCTTATTCTGCAAACATGCTTAGAGGACTTTACTAAATAGAGCAGATCGATAAGGAATACCTGAGGCTATTGTTGACCTTCATTCTACTATGACTGCACTTTTCCAAGAACTATTACCATCAATCCCAGTCAAACGTTTGGAGATGGATAGGATTCACAGAGCTTTAACACCACGCAAACCATAAGGTCCCCCTCATGATATTTTTGCATAATTCCTCTTCTATCGCACCAAAGAACAACTCATGGCTGCAGCTAGAGGAAAATATTAATCTTTCAAGATCATCCTTATCAGCTTTTTGCTGACCTTTCCCCAATCACTGTGGCTAAATGACGTGCACTGAAACCCTTACTTCATAATCTACAGCAACGCCAGATCCCTTTACAATGGGGATTCCCATTTTCTATCCGCTTTACCTATCAAGGTGTCAAACATTCCTGTAGATCCTCAGATGAATTACAAAACACTCTACAAGAACTACATCTTATCGAAAGATCTTCAACTAGCCCTCATCGACGCACAACATCCAGCTCCCCTCAAGAATCCTCCAAATCTGGAAAAGATTTAGGCCGACAAAATTCCTCTAAGAGAAGTCGATTGAATTCTCCAGATATAGATCCTGTAGACACAATTCACTGAATGACTTTCACTCCTCATCTTAAAGCTTGTTCAATCTTAAGGCTTAGCCTTTATTTGGTCACTAAGTAATTTACCACCTTCAGTATAATCTGACTAAAATTATTGAAACTAATACTGTTCTATTACATTTTGAACTTCCCCCCTTTATCCCCCACAACCTCAGATAAACATATTTTATGTTTTATCCATTTACCCCCCCCTCCCCACCTTTAAGCCAGTGAGATATATATTGTCTCAATTATAACCTTATTTACTTAAATTTATCTTAGAGAAAAATCTAGTTATTTTTTAAATTGAAGTACTTCTATTGTTTTATATTTATTGATCCTGTTTATCAATAACACTATTTTCCTTCCTCATTACTGGCAATCCTATGATAAGTAATATTGCTATGCAAACCATATAGTTTCTTATTTTGAAGTAACTTTTCCCTAGGGTTACCTGTAGGTATTTATACTCACCTTACAGTATAGTTGTTAATAGTTAATTAACCTTTTACTTTTTTACCCTTGCTAATTTTTTTTTTAACGGCCGAACTTGGGTGTCCAAGTGTTTCTCTTTTTCTGTATATAGATCTAGGCCGTTGAGGTCTCGAGAGATTGTCACTGCTATCTTTCTGTCCTAGGATAAACCTCCATTCTGACCTGTTATTATTGGAGGAGCTCCTCGGATAGATACTAGGCCTCTCAGTTAGTGTTTTTTCTACACACTCAGTACACCGCCTTTTTACTTTTCTTATTCGCACAATTTACTTACTATTATTTGACTATATGACTCTTACTCTCTCTTTCTTCCTCTTTATTCTATCTCTACTCCCCTCTTGGTTCTTGCCCCGGGGTAATTGTAGACTCACAATGAATGCAGTATACTACAATATTTACTTTAAGATTTACCAATGGTCCCCTTAAATGTCCGAACTAAAATTTTTCGCTCCTTAGCTTCCTCAAAAGCACATGTATGCCTCCAAGAAACCCATTTTGCAGATAAGACAACCCCTAAATATTTTGGTTCAGCTTATCTCCAAGTTTTCACAGCTTCTGCCAAGACCAAACAACGAGGGGTGCTAATAGCGTTTCATCATACTACACCCTTTTCCCTTCTGACAGAGATCAAAGACCCAGAAAGTCATTATCTTATACTCACAGAATATCTATTTGATTCTCTAATCATAGTGGTATCCTACTTTTCTCCTAAAAAAACTCCATCCTCATTCCTCTCCCACTTATTACAGGTAATTGATACCCATAAAACGGGCACACGTTTAATCTGTGGAGATTCAAATCAAGTCCTTTATCCTTTTTTAGATAAATCCCCAACTCCTATTGCATCTAGTTCTCAATCTAGTAAGTTCCAACAACTTCTTCAACAACACTTTATTAGATTCTTGGCATAAAATCAATCCTGCTAGATGCAGATTTACTTTTTATTCTCATCCCCATAAATCATTTTCCCATATTGATCACATTTTGATCTCAATAGGCATGACCCCTGAACTCCTTTCTTCATCTATTATCCCTTTTACATGGACTGACCACTGTGCAGTACTTTCAACTTTCACTTCTCTAACATTCAAAACACAAGATTCTACATGGCATATTAATGATTCAATCCTATCTGATCCATCACACTCCTCTGATCTAGAAATAGCCATAAAAGATTACCTGACCAATAATGAAACCCCTGATATATCCCCAGTGACCCTATGGTAAGCTCATAAACCTGTTCTCTGTGGGGTTTGTATATGCCAAGCCTCATTTCTGTAAAGAGAAAAACGACACCTAAAAAAAATTTGAAGCAAAATCTAATACAGGCCACACAATCTTTCAATCTAATCCTACCCCTCTGACTAAATTACAGCTTGATAAAGCATGTTTAAGCCTTGACCGTTTTTTATCAGAATCTGTAGATAAAATGTTATGTAAGTCTAAACATAAATTTTATCTTGATGTGAATAGACCAGACACTCTTTTGGCCCGAGCACTTAAAAAACGTAATTGCCCCTGTATATCGATTCAACTGCAATTTTCTCATGATACATTTACTAGTAATCCAGTAAAGATTCTCCACACCTTTCAAAAACATCTTACCTCCTTATATAAAGAGGAAGGATCTTTTGATCAAACTTTAGCAGAATCATTTTTTTCACAAATCAAACTTCCTACTATTCCTTTAGCCCAACGCGATTGTCTTGAAAGCCCCATTACAGCTATGGAAATTAAATTAGCAATTAACTCTCTTAAACCAAATAAATGTCCAGGCCCAGATGGCTTCTCTGCCCTATACTATAAGAAATACTCTCATATCCTTGCTCCAATGTTAACAGACGCATTTAATTCTCTCCTTAACAATCAATCCTTTCGCCCCGAAACATTAATGGCTATATATTCAACGATCCCCAAACCTCAGTCAGATGATACATCTTGTTCTAACTATAGACCCATATCATTACTCAACCTTGAGATTAAGTTACTAGCGAAAGTCTTAGCGACCCACTTAAATAGTGTAGTAGGTTCTTTAAGAAATAAAGACCAGGTTGGCTTTTTCCTTCAGCACCAAGCGGCAGATAATGTATGCGGGCCTACTTTACTAATTGAAGCAGCTAAATCACGACAAATACCCATCTGCCTCTTAACTTTAGATATCAAAAAAGTATGTGATACAGTTTTGTGCCATTACCTACATTTCATCCTGCAGCGTTGGGGATTTGGTCCTCATTTTATTAGCTGGGTCGGCTCATTATACAAAAATCCCAAAGCTTATGTTAAATATGCTGGATATAAATCAAACTTATTTGACATCTGTAGGGGTACGCGTCAGGGATGTCCACTTTCCCCACTCTTATTTGCCCTACTCATTGAACCCCTTGCTCAATCAATCCATACTGACCCCTCTATTAAAGGTCTAGGTTTAGCTGGTCACCAACATAAACTTTGCCTATTTGCTGACGATATCTTAATCTTTTTGACATCCCCTCATATTTCTGCTACTAATCTTATACGTAAACTTGATCACTTTGCCCACATATCTGGTCTAATTATTAACGCTCAAAAATCTATAGCCTTAAATATTAGACATGTGCACACTGCAATATTTCATTTCGGAATTTCGTTTTCGGACGAAAAATAAATTTATTTAGTTAGTCCCGAAATTCATTTTTATTTATTTTGTTTCGTTAAAAAATGCATTTGTCCGAAAATCCAAAATAATTAAGGTCGAATCTGTCATTGGAGGCTTATGGTGTCTGTGGAATGTTCTAAGAAGATTCGATGGAGCAGCTAAACTGTACAACGCCGCAATCGTACATTTCCAGTTGAATGTTCCGCCTACAAGCTATAGTAGAATTCTAAAGTTGTATGACACTAGTAATAATTATATTTATTAATTATTATTACTAGTCAACCAACATTAGAATTCTTCTATAGCCTATGGGTGGAGCATTTGACCATAAAAGTCCGCTCGCGGCGACTGCTTCGTCGAATCTTCATGTCGAATCTTCATGTCGAATCTTTTCTCTCTATGTCAAATAATCTTGGACTAATAGAGTTATGTTAGGCACATTCGACCTTTTTTGCTATTGTCTCTGTAATGTCGAATCTTTTCTCTCTATGTCGAATCTTTTCTCTCTATGTAGAATAATCTTGGACTAATAGAGCTAAGGTTAGGCACATTCGACTACAGGTTCGATGGACATAGATCGCTATTGTCAGCGTCATGTCGAATCTCCTATCTATATCGAATTGTTGTCGCAACGAAAATGCAAATAAAGCATTTGTTTATGTCGGATCTTTCGGTTTTCGGATTCTGCATGTTCGTTATCGTTTATTAAAACGATAACGAAAATAGCCAAAATTCAGACGAAAATGTATTCGGACGAAAACGAATGCACATGTCTATTAAATATATCTTTACTTCCTCATATTTTGCAACACGCGCAAACATCCCTCCCTTTCTCATGGTCCACTTCATGCCTTCTTTACCTAGGGATAACTCTCACACCCAATCTTTCTGACATTTTCACTGCCAATTATCCTCTAATTTTGCGTCAAAAATATATGATCTTCTGACACAATGGTCCTCTCTACCATTATCTTGGATAGGTAAAATTAACGTTATAAAGATGGCTATACTGCCCAAAATTCTTTATCTTTTTTGAATTTTACCTATCCCTGTTCCAGCATACTTTCTCAGAATTCTACAACTTAAGGCATTAACTTTTGTTTGGGGCTCCTTGAAACCCCGTCTGCCCAAACACTCTCTTTACCTTCCAAAGCCCAAAGGGGGACTAGGGTTTCTTAATATTTACCACTTATTACCGTGCAGCTTAATTAGCCATTATGCCTAAATATCACGCAAAACGTGAAATCCCGCTTTGGGTTGTGCTGGAATCAATAGATTGCGACCCACTTTCAATAACCAACCTCATATGGTCTAATTCCTCTGACCGTAAAAAACTCAATAGTCCTATAACTAAACATACACTAGCCATTTGGGATCAATTTAAATCAGTAAATGGACTACAATCTCCCCATATACCTCTTTTATCATTTCTTAAAAATCCACTTTTCTATCCTGCGTGGTCTTCCCCTAAATCTTTTAAAGCAGTGGTCCCCAACCTTTTTGGCGCCGGGGACTGGCTGCGTGGAAGAAAATTGTGCCAAGGCCTGGCGGGGGGGGGGGGGGGGGTGTACGCACATGCGGGGGGGGGTAAGCAAATTTCGCAGGCAATTTATCAGGGCAATAGCTGGTGTTCTGCTGTTGGTACTTCAACCATCACGGCACCATGGTTGGTATGGTGTCAGAATGAATGAAGCGCATTATTTCTTATATTACATTGTAATATAAATTAAATTGTTCAACTCACCATAATGCAGAATCAGTTGGAGCCCTGAGTTTATCACTTTCCACGTCGCCTGCCACCAGATGAGGAATGCCACTTGCCACGCTTGCCTGCCACCAGTTGAGGAATGCCACTTGCCATGTCACCTGCCTACCAGATGAGGAATACCAATTGCCACGCTGCCTGCCTGTGCCTCCAGATGAAGAATGCCACTTGCCACGCTGCCTGCCACCAAATGGGGAATGCCACTGGCCACGTCACCTGCCTGTGCCACCAGATGAGGAATGACAATTCCCACGCTGCCTGCGCCACCAGATGAGGAATGCCACTTGCCACGCTTGCCTGCCACCAGTTGCGGAATGCCACTTGCCACGTCACCTGCCTGTGCCACCAGATTAGGAATGCCACTTGCCACGTCACCTACCTGTGCCACCATATGAGGAATGCCACTTGCCGTGCTGCCTGCCACCAGATGAGGAATGCCACTTGCCACACTTACCTGCCACCAGTTGAGGAATGCCACTTGCCACGTCACCTGTCTGTGCCACCAGATGAGGAATGCCACTTGCCAAGCTGCCTGCCACAAAATGAGGAATGCAACTTGCCACGCTTGCCTGCCACCAGTTGAGGAATGCCACTTGCCACATCAACTGCCTGTGCCCCCAGATGAGGAATGCCACTTGCCATGCTGCCTGCCACCAAATGAGGTATGCCACTTGCCACATCACCTGCCAGTGCCACCAGATGAGGATTTTCACTGCATTGGTGACACTGGTGCAGTGATCGTTCTTGAGTGAGGGCAGGAGAGCAAAGATGCGGGGCTGGCGGTGAGAGATGATGTCATCTCTCTGCTCCCCGCCTCACCTCCGACATTCTGTATGCTGTGAGGGCAGAAGAGCGGTAATACTAGGCGGGCAGGGAGAGATGATGTCATCTCTCTGCTCCCCGCCGCACCGCCGACATTCCTCACGCTGTGAGGGTGGAAGAGCGGTGATGCTAGGTGGGCGGAGAGAGATGTCATCTCTGCTCGCCAGCCCGCTTCTCTCATTCGCCCGCCCGCTTTCCATACAGATCCACCAGTTAAAATGTCATGCTGCCTCCTGCGGCCTGGCTGCAAAGACGCTGTGGCCCGGTAGTGGGCCACGGCCCGGGGGTTGACGACCCCTGTTTTAAAGCATGGACCTCTGCTAATCTAACCAAACTCTGTGAACTAGCATCCTCTACTTCATTAAAAACTTTCCCTGACTTATGTGAAAGTCACAAACTTCCTAATTCAGAGCTCTTTCGATATCTTCAGATTAGAAAAAAAAATGATGCCCTACATACAAAGAAGAATTCATTTAGATAAATTAATGCACTTTGAAAATATATGTAAGTGTGACCCACACACTAAGGGACTTTTTTCAACTCTTTACACTCCTCTTATTACTAAACACAACTCAGACCTACCATCATATGTGGCGAGAGTGAGAGATGGATCTTGGGTTTTCATTGGCAGCAGCCGACTGGGATAAGATTTGGATCACTTGACAAATCCTTACTATTGCCTTGGTAAATGAGAATTTGTGTTACTCCCTGGAACCATATCCTGCACGGAAGCCGCACTACCGTTCTGTGAGCCTTCTTCCCATCTACACTTGCCCTTTGCCTTTTCTCTGTCTGTCCTTTGGGTTGTAAGTGTGTATGGTTATCACTCAATAAATGCGTAATGTCTTCGGGCGTGAGACTAGCTCACACCCCAACTTCTTTCATCCTTCTCTCTTTCACTCCTCCTTTATTCCCATGGTATGTTTCCAAGTATCCGGATAATCTAAATGAGACTTCGTCTTTCTTTTTTAGGCTACAATTCGGTAAAAAGTTTTTTACCTACCTACAACACCACTCTAGAATAGTTGTTCCTTTACAGTATTTTGAAAACTACACTGGTGCTTGTATAGAAAGCATACCCTTATTTTGTAATGTTATGTTCCCTTTCATCTACTAAAAGGAAGTGTATGTTCAGGTGTTTGGTATCTCGTTTACATGATGTATGATGACTCACGTGTGTTAATGTACCAATTTTATCTCCTCTGCTAAAAGTTAATAAAATTCTTTGACAAAAAAAGTTTAAAATAAATAAATAAATAAAAAAAAAATTTGGATCACAACTAAATCATCCTCACAAAATATAGCTGCCTTAGAGACAAATGACAAAGTACTCACGTAGTGGTATTTGGTCCCTGTCAGAATTGTGAAATATGCTCCAAATTATTCTCTATCTTGTTTTCGTGGCTGTGGTGATCTAGGATCAGAGCTCTGAGGAAGCTAGCATTGATTGGCTAGTGAAATGCGTCAACGTGACGTCAGCATGACGTCAGCTCGTCGAAAGGGGAATTGCCTGTTTGCTGCACATGTGAAGCAGTAAGATGGTAGAGGAACGACAGTCTCTAATCCAATGACTAGAACTAATAAACCTGCATGAATGGCACTTTATATACAGCGGAAAACCTCAAGGCAAAAGGAGATCGGCTCTTTCTGAGCATGTTTGAATCTGGACCGTTGGGTAGAGGTACAGGGAAGTGACCGGGATTTAGGACATGGTGAGCGTGTCTTGAACTAAGTCTATTTACACAGTTGTGTATGTTCCTGTCCCCGGGTCTTTTACCTCCCCATCTGATGGCCTTTTGAGATGTATCCATACTGCTAAAGTGACTCTATGCCTAAGTCTGTTCCGTCTGATTATTTCAGCTTCAATATAATCACCTTTCTGCTTCACCAGGTGTAATCTGTCTAGTTATTCAAACTTATAAGGGAATGACAACCATTCATGTGTGGACAGAAAAATGATACCCTGTGTTTTTTGAGTATATGACAGCAATGAACTCACCAACCCGTCCAATACCATCCATATCTAAATGGGTTCTTTTTGACTCACTATTTTTGGTCGGCAACCAAGTTGCTCTGTAACTGCATTAGTATTCTAATTTAGTTTCTGTGAACTGAGCTTTTTATTACTATTTAAGTCTGCAATTACAGTTGCTAATATTTGCCCAAAGTGATTGTTTCAGCATGGGTATTGTGAATGTGGGCGTGTATGGTATGCGCAGCTGCGATTCCCCTTCTTTTTAATATATGACAACGTTGTCCTATTTTTAAACTACCTGTGAGGCAAACCACTAGTCTCTCTTTTTTCATTAATTTGTTGTGTGTTTTTTTCAATTTAATAAAACTTTTTGAATCAATCACTGTGTCCTAGAAGTGGTCCTCTTGGGAGAACTATATTCTCTCTTTTTTGTTATACTTTTAGTTTATGTTGGAACTACAACTCAATATCATTACCATATATGTGATCTTTTCTTTTGCTGCCCCAATATGTACTTCTGTATGCGAATTGTGAAAATTAAAAAAAAAAAAAAATTGTAGTAGGCCATATCTTATTTTGCATTGATTGAACGTGAGCACCCTATCATTATCAAAAATATGACATCATTGATACCATATGGCAAGCCCCTTGCCAATTCTGGGTAATCTTGATTACTCCATATTGGGCTGTATGCTGTAAAGCCCCTCACTTGCCTTAGCTGTTTCACCTTGGACCATACCTTATGCATTAGCCTATAAGTGGGATAGGACTTATTAGATTTCAAAAAGAGGCGAGCTTCTAAACCTTTAGGGAGGGTTTGGGCCCTCACAGCGTATAGAACCTCCTTTAATGTTGAATCTCCAGCCATCCCCTCCCTTGGATCCTGAGCATTCAAGGCACCCACCATATGCTACAATTGTGCCGCTAAATAATTCATCCAGGGATTTGGAAAGGCCAGTCCCCCATTATCTTTTGATCTTTGCAACTGCTCCAGCCAGATTCTAGCAGGTCCTTCTTTCCAGAGCAAGGAACGCAAAATTAAGTTAACCAGTCAGAATATTTTTAGAGGGATAACCACTGGGGTTTTGTGTATAAAGTAGAGTAACTGGGGCATTAAGATCCTTTTTACTGTGTTCATTCTACTGGCCACTGAGAGCCATAGCTTAAACCATACCCCAAGCTTGTCCCTGAACCTTGATAAGAGTGGAAGAATGTTCAGGCGACAGTAGTCAGTAATTGTCGATGATATCATAACTCTTAGGTGTCTAAACTGCGTTACCACTGGTACCATGCAGAAAACAAATAGCTGAGGGTTCAGAGCCTGATCTAATTGCAATAGGGCTGATTTTGTCCAATTTATAGTAAGAGCAGAGTAGCTGCCAAATTCAGTAATTAGGTTCATCACCGCTTTCAACGAGGGGCCTGTGTCTCCTATCAGTAATAACATGTCATCAGCATATAGCAGTATTTTTTCATGCAGGGCTCCATATAGGAAATGTGTTTGAACAGTCATTTTGATGTGGGGTGTGCAAAAAGTGCCCAGCACTGAATTTGTCTTCACAAAGATAAGCCATTCAGAGAAAGAGCCCGAAGGACTCCACTGGGGGATCTGGAAGATCTCTGTGAGCAACTGGGAAAGTTGAAGAGGATGGGCATCATTCGAGAGTCATGGAGTCCTTACATCTCTCCCATAGTGGTGGTACGAATGAAGAATAGTTCTCTGAGGATGTGTTTTGACTACCGCACACTGAACAGGAGGACCATTCTAAACCAGTATACCACACCTTTAATAGAAGATACCCTACAAAGTGTGTTGGAGCGAAATGGTTCAGTGTACTAGATCTGAAGAGTGGGTACTACTAGATCCCTGTGCATCCGGAAGACAGAGAGAAGATGGCCTTAATCTGTCCGCTAGGGTTCTTTGAATTTGATAGAGTGCCTAAGGTCTGTTGGAAGCTCCAGCTACCTTCCACCGATTGATGGAGTAGACTGTAAGGGATATGATCAAAGTGCTGCTGTACCTAGACAATATTATTTTCTTTTGCAGAACCCCTGAGGAGTATAAAGAGCACCTGGAGAAGGTCCTGAGGTCCTGAGGAGACTTCATGACGAGGGGTCGAAGTTATCCCTAGAGAAGTGCTAGTTCTAAAAGTTTTATATCACTTTCCTTGGACATGTTGTCTCAGCTGAGGGAGTGGTCACTGACCCCAATAAACTGTCACCTTCTGGCCAAAACCCATCAATGTGACTGAGCTGAGGTTGTTCCTGGGGTTCAGCTCATACTATCAAAGATTCATCAAGCATTTTGCCAAGATAGCTCAGTCCCTCAATGAGTTGTTGAAGAGTAAGGATCAGGATGATGATCCAGACTTTCTGAAACCATTCAAACAAACTGGAGGGACCGGGAAGTCTTGGGAGGTAATACAAAACCAGTGGACTAATCAGTGTGGATAGGCCTTCTGTCTGTTGAAGAGGAGCCTAATGAATGTCCCTGTACTGGCTTATGCCGATCCAACCAAACTTTATGAACTACATGTCAATGCCATTCGAGATGTACTCAGTGGGGTGTTGTATCAAGGTTATGATGGACACCTGTGGCCTGTCATTGGGTCTCAGTTGCAGGTGTCCCTAAATACTACTGTGACCTTTGCCAAGTAAAGGACAAAGGCCTTCCCAAGCTTTCTAAGAAAGGCTTAACAAAGGACTAGATGGAGGACCCTCTCTGCGGTGTAACATTAAAGGCCCTGGATGGTCGAAGTTCAGGTCTGCTTCTGACAGATTCTCCAAAAGAAGCACATCAAGTTCACAAAGAATGGGATTGGCTACAGTTACTGAACAGGGTGGTTACTCAACAGGGGCCCCTCAGATGAGCCCGAAGATAAATAGCAACTGTAACTGCAACTGCAGGCAAAGCATAGAGAGACTGTGTTGGCTGCTTTGCATGGTAATTGTGGTCACTTAGAGCCAAAAGAACTTTCAAACTAGTGAGAGACCACTTCTATTTGCCCTGTATGCAGGCTGAAATCAAAGGATAGTGTCACTCTTGCATATCATGTATATAGAGGATAACTTTACCCACAAGAGGCCACCCAATGGACCATCTCCAAAGTCAAGGACCAATGGCATTGGTGTGAATTGATTTTCTGTGTCTGGAACCTGATTCGATTGGACAGGGAAATTTCCTAGTCGTGACCAACCATTTCACCTGATAAGCCCAGGCGTTCCCAACTAAAGACCAGCAAGCATCTACTGTGGCCGAAATTCTAGTAGAGAAGTTCTTTATTCACTACAGCCTACCTCAATGTATTCACCCTGACCAAGGAAGAGACTTTGAGAGTAGCCGTATTAAGAGACTAGTAGACCTATTAGGCATTTAGAAGTCCAGAACAACTCCTACCACCTGCAAGGAGACCCACAGCAAGAACAAATTATTTGGATATGCTCGGAACACTTCCTGAAGAGAAAAAACAGCACTGGAGCTGGCATATTTCAGCAGTCGCACATGGCTATAACAGCACAGAGAACAATGCCACCGGGTACTCCCCATATATGCTCATGTTCAGGAGGGAGACACGCATTTAGCACATCCTTAGACCAAACTTGGATGACATCCCATAGAGAATATGTGGACTGTTTAAGGAAGAGTCTAAAAACAACATACACAAAAGCCCAGGCTGCCTCAGGCACCATAGGGCAGGCAAACAAAAGAAAATTTGATCTGAAATAAGGATGTAGGACCTACAACCCAGAGATAGAGTGCTGCTGAGGAACTGGGCATCCCCAGGAAGCATAAGCTAGCTGACCAGTGGAAGTTCCAGCTCTGTGTCATCTGTAAGCAATGACAGAATCTGACAGAATCTAGAATCTGGAAGAACAGGTTCATTGAAGACTTGGCACCATAATCACCGCTTGCCATTAACAGAAGCAGTTTGCGTGCCAGATTCTCAACCAGATTCTCAGCTTACCCAAATTTCCTCTCAAAGATCACATTTAGTGACCAGGTCTCAATCTTTGCCACCAGATGCAGATGAAGAGAAAAGCAATGAGAAGGATGATGTCTACATGGACTGGTTGTGGTCATCTACTCTTTCAGAGACTGCCATTGTTCCTCCTCCCAGTGAGACAAATACTAGAACCCTCAGGCCTGAGGCTCCAGAATTTATATCCCAGAACCAATCCTTGGAAAATCAAGAAGACCTTCCAGCCTCTGTGAATGCAGAGAACACAGAGATTTCTCAGGCACCCATAGAACCAGAAGAAGAATCGGTTAGGGAAAAGCCATCCGAGCTAAAATAGTAAAGAGAAAAGCAAACAATTTGCCCCCCACCCCAAAAGACTAACTTACAAAACCTTAGGTGAAAGTTATGAAGAAGCCATTGTCACCACTAGGGATGAGCCGAACACCCCCCGGTTCGGTTCGCACCAGAACCTGCGAACGGACCGAAAGTTCGCACGAACGTTAGAACCCCATTGACGTCTATGGGACTCGAACGTTCGAAATCAAAATTGCTCATTTTAAAGGCTAATTTGCATGGTATTGTCCTAAAAAGGGTTTGGGGACCCGGGTCCTACCCCAGGGGACATGTATCAATGCAAAAAAAACTTTTAAAAACGGCCGTTTTTTCGGGAGCAGTGATTTTAATGATGCTTAAAGTAAAAAAAAAAAAGTGAAATATTCCTTTAAATATCATACCTGAGGGGTGTCTATAGTATGCCTGTAAAGTGACGCGTGTTTCCCGTGTTTAGAACAGTCCCTGCACCAAATGTCATTTTTAAAGGAAAAAATCTCATTTAAAACTGCTTGCGGGTTTAATGTAATGTCGGGTCCTGGCAATATGGATGAAAATCAGTGAGACAAACGGCATGGGTACCCCCCAGTCCATTACCAGGCCCTTTGGGTCTTGTATGGATATTAAGGGGAACCCCGCACCCAAATTAAAATAAGGAAAGGTGTGGGGCCACCAGGCCCTATATACTCTGAACAGCAGTATACAGGCTGTAGGTTTGTTGTTAAGTAGAATCTCTTTGTAATTTTGAACGGGTACATTTTTAACGTGTTTAGCTCCAGCCAAAAAATCTTTTTTAAGCTTTTTGGAAAACATAGGGAAGGGTTATCACCCCTGTGACATTTGTTTTGCTGTCTTTCCTCCTCTTCAGAAGATTTCACCTCACTTTTTGTCCCAATGGATTGGAAAGCATCAGTGGAAAGGAGAAATGTTTTTCCCATATTAACTCTTACAGGAGAGAATTTCCCTTCCTAGGGGTAGATTTATTCTCACTTCCTGTTGTCTCCTTCCGTTTGCAAGTAGGAGTCGTTTGTAAGTTAGTTGTTTGAAAGTAGGGTCCTTCCCTATATACTCAGCAGAAATTTAGGCCTTAGGTGTTGCTGTGGCCACAACACTGTAAGCCCTCACAGGGCTCTGCTGTGAAATATTAGATCAAGAATTGTAATTACATGCCCCTGTTGAACAGGAGCTGAAAAATTAGGCCTTAGGCACTGGTGCTGGTGCCACAACACTGCAACCCCTCACAGACACGCTAGTTGGAATGCAGGAACGAGCCCTGCTGCAAAGTATTGCATCAAAAATTGTAATTACACGCCCCTGTTAAACAAGGGCTGAAAAATTGGGCCTTAGGCACTGGTGCTGGTGCCACAACACTGCAACCCCTCACAGACACTCTAGTTGGAATGCAGGAACGAGCCCTGCTGCAAAGTATTACATCAAAAATCGTAATTACACGCCCCTGTTAAACAGGGGCTGAAAAATTGTGCCTTAGGCACTGGTGGTGGCACCCAGAACCAAAAATGTTCTTACAAGCTATCAGCGTGATGATTGAGGAGGAAGAGGATAATTACTCAGGGATAGTCACTCAGCATCAGCATAGGCAGTCTTTGAAGGGATCTGAGATTTAAAAAAAAATTAGGTGCTTGGTAGCTGGTGGTGATCCAAGACTCATTCATTTTTATGAAGATCAGTCGATCGACCGAGTCAGTGGACAGACGCACCCTGTGATCGGTTACCACGCCTCCAGCAGCACTGAATGTGCGTTCCGAAAGAACGCTGGATGCAGGACAGGCCAGTAGCTCAATTGCATACTGTGCAAGCTCTGGCCAGTGATCCATCCTCAAGACCCAGTAACCCAGAGGATTTTCGGTGGGAAAGGTGTCCAAGTCTGATCTTGCCCCTAGGTATTCCTGCACCATGTAAAACAGACGCTGGCGATGGTTGCTGGAACCGATCATACCTTGGGGCTGCGGACCAAAAAATTGTCTGAACGCATCGGTCAGACGGCCACCTTCTCCACCGCTCCTTCTTTGACTGACCGAAGCCTCAGCAACACGTTGTCCAGAAACAGGAGTTTGTAACCTCCCAGTCTCTGGGAACGCGTTGCACAGACCTTTCTGCAAGGACTCCCGAAGATGTTTCTTCCTCTGCTCCCTCTGCGATGGCAAGATAAGGTCCGCAACCTTACCCTTGTAACGTGGATCAAGGAGGGTTGCCAGCCAGTATTGGTCCTTCTCCTTGATACCACGAATACGAGGATCCTTACGCAGGCTTTGCAGGATCAGGGAGGCCATGCAGCGTAGGTTTGCTGAGGCATTCGGTCCGGAGTCCTCTGGGTCACTAAGGACGACATGGTCCGCAGCCACCTCCTCCCAGCCACGTACAAGTCCATGTGTTTCTTGGGACTGATCCCTTAAAGACTGCTGCTGATGCTGAGTGCCAGGCTCCACCTCCATACTGACACAATCTTCCTCCTCCTCCTCTTCCTCCTCGTCCTCTTCCTGTGTGATCGGCGGGCACGCAGGAACACTGTCTGGATAAAGGGGGCCTTGAGAGCTAAGGAAGTCCTCCTCTTCCTGCCTCTGTTCTGCCTCAAGTGCCCTGTCCATTATTCCACGCAGCGTGTGCTCCAACAGGTGGACAAGGGGGACAGTGTCTCTGATGCATGCACTGTCACTGCTCACCATCCTCGTGGCCTCCTCAAATGGTGACAGGACAGTGCATGCATCCCTGATCATGGCCCACTGGCGTGGGGAAAAAAAACCAAGCTCCCCTGACCCTGTCCTGGTGCCATAGTCGCACAGGTACTCATTGATGGCCCTCTGCTGCGTGTGCAGCCGCTGCAGCATGGCCAACGTTGAGTTCCACCTGGTGGACATGTCACAGATTAGGTGGTTCTTGGGCAGGTTAAACTCCTTTTGGAGGTCCGACAGCCAAGCACTGGCATTATATGACCGGCGGAAATGCACACAGACTTTCCTGGCCTGCCTCAGGACATCCTGTAAGCCCGGGTACCTGCCCAAGAACCGCTGCACCACCAAGTTAAGGACGTGAGCCAAACAGGGCACATGGGTCATTTGTCCCTGTCGGAGGGCAGAGAGGAGGTTGGTGCCATTGTCGCAAACCACCATTCCTGCCTTAAGTTGGCGTGGCGTCAACCACCTCTGAACCTGCCCCTGCAGAGCTGACAGAACCTCTGCCCCAGTGTGGCTCCTGTCCCCCAAGCACACCAGCTCAAGCACCGCATGGCATCTTTTGGCCTGCGTACTTGCGTAGCCCCTTGAACGACTACGGAGCACCGCTGGTTCCGAGGAAGAGGCCATGGAGGAAGAAGAAGAGGAGGGGGTGGAGGAGAGAGGTGTGTCACAATCATTAGCATTTTGGAGACGTGGTGGCGGAACAACCTCCAACACTACTGCACCTTGTCCTGCATCCTTCCCAGCTGCCAGCAGAGTCACCCAATGCGCCGTGAAACTTAGGTAACGTCCCTGTCCATGCCTGCTGGACCATGAGTCAGCGGTAATATGCACCTTACCGCTGACCGCCCTGTCCAGCGAGGCATGGACATTGCCTTCCACATGCTGGTAGAGAGCCGGAATCGCCTTCCGTGAGAAAAAGTGGCGTTTGGGTACCTGCCACTGAGGAACCGCACATTCCACAAACTCACGGAAGGGGGCAGAGTCTACCAACTGAAAAGGCAGCAGTTGAAGTGCTAGCAATTTTGCCAAGCTAGCATTCAACCGTTGGGCATGTGGATGGCTGGGAGCAAACTTCTTTCGGCGGTGCAGCAGCTGGGGCAGGGAAATTTGCCTGGTACAATCTGACGTCGGTGTACCAAAATCAGATTGCCCACAAGTACGTGGCTGTGACACACCTAATTCTACACCTTCATTCCTCTCAGTGCAGGTCTCAGAGAGGACTGAAGGTCTAGTGGGGTTGGAAATCTCAGCTGATGAGGAGCAAGCAGAGGTCCTCTTTGTTCTTTGGTGTGGGTCTTTTAGATACGCTTGCCAACGAACTGCATGGCAGGTCAACATATGTCTGGTCAAGCATGTGGTACCCAAGCGGGAGATGTTTTGGCCACGCGAGATACGCTTGAGACATATGTTGCAAATAGCAGCGGTGCGATCTGATGCACTCGTCTCAAAAAAGGCCCACACCAAAGAACTTTTTGAATAACGCACAGAGACTGCAGCGCCCTGCACATGTGGAGCTTTGGGGTGTGATGCAGTCAATGTGCTGCCCTTAGGCTGGCCCCTGGAGGGCATCCTGCCTCGTTGGTGATGTGCCGCCTCCTCCTCTTCCTCCTCCTCCTCTCTCCTATCAAGCACCCACGTTGAGTCAGTGACCTCATCATCCCCTCCCTCCTCATCACTGGAGCAAACCTGGCAGTATGCTGCAGCAGGGGGAGCATGACTGCCAGATTGCTGTCCTTCTTGGGCACCCCCTCTGTCCGTGCTCGTGTTACTGCCTTCATCGAGCTCAGTATCATCATCAGAGCCTTCCAAACGCTGGGCATCCTCCTGGAGCATGTACCCAACACTGTGGTCAAACAGTTCGAGGGACTCCTCAGGAGGACATGGTGGGGCTAGGGAAGGAGTCACTGATGACATTGAGCCGAGGGAAGAGGCCGCTGCTTTGCCAGACAAAGTACCCTGGGCATGGGTGAGAGAGGATGAGGAGGATGAGGACGGCTTGGTCATCCACTCGACCAAGTCTTCCGCATGTTGCGGCTCAACATGGCCAGCTGCCGAAAAAAAGGCCAAGCGTGTCCCATGGCCACGTGCTGATGAGGATGCACCGTCTCCACGACCAGCACTAGACACAGAGCCTGCTTGC
This sequence comes from Aquarana catesbeiana, assembly GCF_042186555.1. Taxonomy (NCBI): domain Eukaryota; kingdom Metazoa; phylum Chordata; class Amphibia; order Anura; family Ranidae; genus Aquarana; species Aquarana catesbeiana. The sequence continues at coordinate 381,538,355 of NC_133328.1, read as the reverse complement.
CCTCTCTTATTGGCTTGTGACTGTCTGCCTCTCCTTCTTGGCCTTCCAGACATACTAATGGCCTGTAGCTGCACTAAGCTGGGATATATATATATATATATATATATATATATATATATGTACTGATACTGCAGCTAGCAAAATCAACTGCCTGCCTGTAGTATGAGAACACCACCAACCTTCTACAGGTAGCTTTAGCTGAACACTGTGAGGTGGACGCACCCCACTAACTTGTAGGTTTAGCAGAACACTGTGAGCAGGACGCACTGCACTAACTGTAAATAGTCTAGCTGCCTGACTGTGGTACTAATAGGATCAAAAGAACACCAGCAATTTTCTTCAGGTAGCTGTATTTACTGTAACAAGACAAGCCTGCCTGTCAGTAAGAAGATAACAGAAACGGATCTAGCTGAACACTGTGAGCAGGACGCACCCCACTAGCTTGTAGGTTTAGCTGAACACTGTGAGGTGGACGCACCCCACTAACTTGTAGGTTTAGCTGAACACTGTGAGCAGGACGCACCCCACTAACTTGTAGGTTTAGCAGAACACTGTGAGCAGGACGCACTGCACTAACTGTAAATAGTCTAGCTGTCTGACTGTGGTACTAATAGGATCAAAAGAACATCAGTAATTTTCTTTAAAATACTGTAACAAGACAAGCCTGTCTGTCAGTAAGAAGATAACAGGAACGGATCTAGCTGAACACTGTGAGCAGGACGCACCCCACTAGCTTGTAGGTTTAGCTGAACACTGTGAGGTGGACGCACCCCACTAACTTGTAGGTTTAGCTGAACACTGTGAGCAGGACGCACCCCACTAACTTGTAGGTTTAGCAGAACACTGTGAGCAGGACGCACTGCACTAACTGTAAATAGTCTAGCTGCCTGACTGTGGTACTAATAGGATCAAAAGAACACCAGCAATTTTCTTTAAAATACTGTAACAAGACAAGCCTGCCTGTCAGTAAGAAGATAACAGGAACGGATCTAGCTGAACACTGTGAGCAGGACGCACCCCACTAGCTTGTAGGTTTAGCTGAACACTGTGAGGTGGACGCACCCCACTAACTTTTAGGTTTAGCTGAACACTGTGAGGTGGACGCACCCCACTAACTTGTAGGTTTAGCAGAACACTGTGAGCAGGATGCACTGCACTAACTGTAAATAGTCTAGCTGCCTGACTGTGGTACTAATAGGATCAAAAGAACACCAGCAATTTTCTTCAGGTAGCTGTATTTACTGTAACAAGACAAGCCTGCCTGTCAGTAAGAAGATAACAGGAACGGATCTAGCTGAACACTGTGAGCAGGACGCACCCCACTAGCTTGTAGGTTTAGCTGAACACTGTGAGGTGGACGCACCCCACTAACTTGTAGGTTTAGCTGAACACTGTGAGCAGGACGCACCCCACTAACTTGTAGGTTTAGCAGAACACTGTGAGCAGGACACACTGCACTAACTGTAAATAGTCTAGCTGCCTGACTGTGGTACTAATAGGATCAAAAGAACACCAGCAATTTTCTTCAGGTAGCTGTATTTACTGTAACAAGACAAGCCTGCCTGTCAGTAAGAAGATAACAGAAACGGATCTAGCTGAACACTGTGAGCAGGACGCACCCCACTAGCTTGTAGGTTTAGCTGAACACTGTGAGGTGGACGCACCCCACTAACTTGTAGGTATAGCTGAACACTGTGAGCAGGACGCACCCCACTAACTTGTAGGTTTAGCAGAACACTGTGAGCAGGACGCACTGCACTAACTGTAAATAGTCTAGCTGCCTGACTGTGGTACTAATAGGATCAAAAGAACACCAGCAATTTTCTTTAAAATACTGTAAGAAGACAAGCCTGCCTGTCAGTAAGAAGATAACAGGAACGGATCTAGCTGAACACTGTGAGCAGGACGCACCCCACTAGCTTGTAGGTTTAGCTGAACACTGTGAGGTGGACGCACCCCACTAACTTGTAGGTTTAGCTGAACACTGTGAGCAGGACGCACCCCACTAACTTGTAGGTTTAGCAGAACACTGTGAGCAGGACGCACTGCACTAACTGTAAATAGTCTAGCTGCCTGACTGTGGTACTAATAGGATCAAAAGAACACCAGCAATTTTCTTCAGGTAGCTGTATTTACTGTAACAAGACAAACCTGCCTGTCAGTAAGAAGATAACAGGAACGGATCTAGCTGAACACTGTGAGCAGGACGCACCCCACTAGCTTGTAGGTTTAGCTGAACACTGTGAGGTGGACGCACCCCACTAACTTGTAGGTATAGCTGAACACTGTGAGCAGGACGCACCCCACTAACTTGTAGGTTTAGCAGAACACTGTGAGCAGGACGCACTGCACTAACTGTAAATAGTCTAGCTGCCTGACTGTGGTACTAATAGGATCAAAAGAACACCAGCAATTTTCTTCAGGTAGCTGTATTTACTGTAACAAGACAAGCCTGCCTGTCAGTAAGAAGATAACAGAAACGGATCTAGCTGAACACTGTGAGCAGGACGCACCCCACTAGCTTGTAGGTTTAGCTGAACACTGTGAGGTGGACGCACCCCACTAACTTGTAGGTTTAGCTGAATACTGTGAGCAGGACGCACCCCACATACTTGCAGGTTTAGCAGAACACTGTGGGCAGGACGCACTGCACTAACTGTAAATAGTCTAGCTGCCTGACTGTGGTACTAATAGGATCAAAAGAACACCAGTAATTTTCTTCAAAATACTGTAACAAGACAAGCCTGCCTGTCAGTAGGAATATAACAGGAACGGATCTAGCTGAACACTGTGAGCAGGACGCACTGCACTAAATGTAAATAGTCTAGAAGATAACAGGAACGGATCGAGCTAAACTGAATACAGTGTAAATATATATATATATATGCAACACCTGGGATGCATATATATACACAATACACTTTAAGTGCAGCTAACTGACTGACTGTCCTGCCTAATCTAGCTAACTCAAATGAAATGACACTGTCTCTCTCTCTCTCTAAGCACACCGGAACACACTGCACAGGGCCGCCGTGCAGGCGGCCTTATATAGTGTGGGGCGTGTACTAAATCCCCTGAGCCATAATTGGCCAAAGCCTCCTTGGCTTTGGCCAATTATGGCTCTCTGTTAAGGCGGCGCTGTGATTGGCCAAGCATGCGGGTCATAGTGCATGCTTGGCCAATCATCAGCAAGCAATGCACTGCGATGCCGCAGTGAATTATGGGCCGTGACGCGCCACACGAATTTGGCGCGAACGGCCCATATCGTTCGCAATTCGGCGAACGATCGAACAGCCGATGTTCGAGTCGAACATGGGTTCGACTCGAACACGAAGCTCATCCCTAGTCACCACTCAAAGGACTTACGAAACGCCAACGCTTCCCACTACAGATTTAGTAGCGGACAACTCAAACTCAACCCCTTATGACAAATGGTGGGAGGTTCTGCTAATGTGAATCATTTAGTGTTATGAAGATGTAGCACCCTTTAGGTACGTAAATGTTGTTGCCAGTTGCCACACTGTAGTCAGTGTGGCTGCATTTATTTGGTATGCAAAAGCATATTCTGCTCACTGTATCAAGTGAGGCTGTAATCTGCTAGTAAGGTTTCCTCAGGGTGTTCAGCTGCTGCCAGTCTGGCCTATTGCTTCCTCTGTATCCAGGAGACTTGAGAAGTTTCTGGATAATAGGTATGAAGCTATGCAGATGGCAGCATGAATATTGATACAGCCCTGGCCTATCCCAGTGATGCAGGCTCTCATGGCATGCTGGGTAACTGTATATATTCAGTGAGCACGCTGAGCTCTGGGTCTTCTCCCAAAGTGGATTAGTCCAGCCTGGGGGGCACACTGCCCTCTCAGGCAGAAGCTGCTGTTGATGATACCTCAGTTGGGCAAACTGAGGGGCTTGAATGCTGAGACCCAGGAGCTAAAGGGAGCTGACTGAGGGGAGCTGTCTGCTGAAGTTCTGGTCAGGTATCATGGGAAGGTTTCGCTTGGAAGTTGGATGGAGGCTACCAGCTGTTCTTGGGCCTTGTAAGTACAGACACTGCGAGATCTTGGGGACCTTTGTACTTTAGCCAACCCCCCCTCCCCCGGTACTACATAGTCAGCTGTGGGTCTATTTAAAGGGGTCAACGGCTGGTGCCCTGGAGTACTATGTCCGCCTAATCTTCTACTTAATGGGACTCTGCTCTTGTGGCTTTAACTACTACTACTAAGCTGAAGTCTACTACTGCAGCAGATCTCACTCTATTCTCCTCTCCTCAAATCGCAGATTAGGGATGAAATGGATAAAAAGGATATCTCCATAGTGTAGTAGTTATTAAAAAAAACTACTACACTATGGTGATATTATTTTTCCCCCATGGTCCTTATTAAACGGAGGAGAGGATAAATGTATATGCGATTTGAGGAGAGGAGATTAGAGTGAGATCTGCTGCAAGGATTTTACTTATCCAAGGCGTTTGTAGACCCTTGTGGTCTTTTATTGAGGTGAGCTACTAGGACACACTGGGTGTATTCTGGATGGTGAAAAGAAGTATGACCACATTATTCCCAATTGGGAAAAGGAGTGTGACCGCAACACTTTATTATTGTTTATTTGCACTACTGATATATATATTTTTTTACTTAACTTTTTTGTACTTAATATCTTTATGCACGTGCAATTTGGATTTAACTTTTGCATGATATTTGCTTATTGGACTATGTTTACTTACAACGTTTTATGGACTTTTTATTTACCTTTCATCATGTTTTATTAACTGAAGTGATGTGTTGATTATTTTTATTGATACACGTTTTATTTTTATATTATATACATTTATATTTCTTCATACAGCACAGGATATTTATCATCACTGCTCACTGGGGTTATTATTTTATTACACTGATTTTTGTTATGTAATTTTTCATCATTTATCATTTTTTGATTATTATTGAGAGGATTAAGTTTATCAGCATATTTTGGGTAGCGCCACATTTATTTTTTCTTATTAGGACTAAAGAATGCCCCTTTACAGCTGCTACACAGAGAGCTTTACTTATTGCCTATGCTAAGAGGTACCTTTCAGGGGACATTGCACCATATCCTAGCCATTCTCCTAGAGAGAACTCTAGACTAGTTATAGTCAAAAAGCCATGTGTAGGGGGAGAGTGTAATTCAATTCCTTACCCTGAGGAGGTACCATCCCTGAAGGAGCAAATATAAACATACAAAGTGGTTTGGGACTTTAAATGTACCTCCTTGGGTCTAATAAACACTAAATTGTTGATTATAAAAATAAACGTCTTTATTAAAAATGTTATACAATTTTATAAAAGGTTTGTTTTATAAGCAAATTTGCTATCTATTTGTCCAGGATGATGTTGTCCTGGCTTTAGGATGCAGTTTTTGTGCCAATGCGTTTCACAGGCTGACCCGCTTCATCAGGGCCTTAGATCTTATTAGACACTGCAGTAATGTACAGGAAAAATATGAAACAGTATTTAACAACAAATTCCATTGTTTAGTATCAACACATGCAAACACTTATGCCGCGTACACACGAGTGGACTTTTCAGCACCAAAGGTCCGACGGTCTTTCCGACGGACTTTCGATGGAGTTACGACGGACTTTCGAACGACCCGACTTGCCCACACACGAACGGACTAAAGTCCGGTCGAAAGTCCGTTGGTTTGAACGTGATGACGTACGAAGGGAATAGAATAAGGAAGTTCATAGCCAGTAGCCAATAGCTGCCCTTGCGTCCTTTTTTGTCTGTCGGACTAGCATACAGACGAACGGATTTTTCGACCGGACTCGAGTCCATCAGAAAGATTTGAAACATGTTCTAAATCTAAAGTCCGTCTGATTTTTGACAGAAAAAGTCAGCTGAAGGTCCGATGAAGCCCACACACAGTCGTATTGTCCGACGGATTTGTTCCGTCGGACCAGTCCTGTGGAAAAGTCCAGTTGTGTGTACACGGCTTTAGTAATAGCCGTTGATAAGTAGCCTGGGTGTACATTATTGCAGTATCTAACAGGATCTAAGGCCCTGATGAAGCGGGTCAGCCCGCAAATCACGTTGGCTCAAAAAATGGATCCCAAAGCCAGGACAACATTATCCTGGACAAATAGTTTGAAAATGTGCTTTTAAAACAAACCTTTTAAAAAATTGTATAACATTTTGAATAAAGACATTTATTTTTATAATCGATTGTTTAGTGTTTATTAGACCCAAGGAGGTACATTTAAAGTCCCAAACCACTCTGTATGTTTATTCTAGACTAGTTATAGTATTATTATTCACAATGCAGTTAATGCATATATTCACTGTTTATTGCTGATTTTGTTGATTAGTGAGGTAATTCCAGCCTAGTGGTACTGAACTCTACTGTAAGCTATGTTGCCATAGTAATTATACTGTTTAGCAGACTGTGACTAAACCTAGCTTCTGTATGTTAATTAATGCTTAAACCACCATGTACTCTAACCCCGTACCAATACATTAAGTTTGTTTAATGCTAAATGGTCTTGTGTCTGTTTCCTGATACTAATTCACTGTTGCATTAAAGGTATCCACACTTGTGTTCCTAAAGGTGCATGCAGTAACTTTCACTCAACTAGGAGGTTGTTCATGGAGTAGAGGCGCAGAACAGAGAACCCAAATTACCAAGCAGCTTCTTTGAGATTAGTGCTATAAATCGTTTAACAAACACTGTACAATCATATTGTAGTGTGTTTGGCTTAAAGTATAACTAAACTTTTTTTTTTTTTTTATTATGGATAGTGAAGAGGGATTAGAACAACGGTCAGGTTTTTATTGCTGTCTGTGTCCCTGTTAGGGAGATTCACCCTCTCTATTTATCCTGTTTACTGTTATCATTGAAAGTGAAAGTAAAAAAAATCTTACATTTTGGCATGACATCAGAACAGTAATAGGGGGAAATTTTCCAGTGAGGGCATTAGTTCTTTCTTTTGATCTGGGTGACACGACGGGATTAACTCACTTTTGATTTCTTCTCAATTTCTGTTTTGGCTATGGGACAGAAAGTGAAGGGAAATTTTCCCAATGAGACACAGATAGCAAAAAAAAAAAAAAACCTGACAGGGGTTATAACCCTCCCTTACTCTATCTATCTTGAAAAAAAGTTTTGTCTTTAGCTACACTTTAAGTGTACAAGGTCTGTGTTCACCAAAAGAGCTGTGTATGTATGATTCCCTAATGCCGCGTACACACAATCGGAATTTCCATCAGAAAAAACTTTTTTCAGACGGAATTCCACTCAAGCTTGCCTTGCATACACACGGTCCCACAAAAGTTCTCTGAACTTTCAACCGTTATGAACGCGCTGACGTACAACACTACGACGAGCCGAGAAATTGAAGTTCAATGCTTCCAAGCATGCGTCGAATTGCGCGTCCGAATTGCATACAGACGATCGCATTTTCGGATAGGAACTTTTCCTGACCGAAAAATACAGAACATGCTCCGCCAGCAAAAGACCGATGGAGCATACACACGGTCGCATTTTCCAACAAAAAAGCTCTCATCGGAGTTTTGCTGGCAGCATTTCCGATCGTGTGTACGCGGCATTAGGCTCCTTATTTCTTCAAAGACTCATTCCAAATATGCACTTTGGGACTTGGTTATCACATTTTCTATAAGAAGGATTTGAGGCATTAGTGCTGAGACTTGCAGATAGAATCACTACCTTACTGATTATATTTCATAAGCTCTACTTGCCTACACCTGTAAAACTCAAATTATAATTAAAGGTGTTAATATTTAAGGGGTGGATAGCTGGAAAAGTATCAGACGCCCTGTTATGTCCTTCTGCTGGCATGTAGTAATTCTCTAGCTAGCTGCATTGAGAGAAAAAAAACAATATGTAGTTTGATTAATCATTCTAAACTGTTTGCTGTCTCTTTTTAACCTCTTATGGACCACCGCACGCCAATATACGTCCTAAGTTTGAAAAGGAATATCGTTGTTATGGCAGCAGCTAGCTGCCATAACCCCGGTATCATCTTCTTCGTTCGGCAGTCCGCTTTTCTGCGCTCCGGTGCCCTCCGCCGCTTACCGGAGACGTTGGCAGTGGTGGAGGCGATGAGATCCTTTCTCCTCTGTGGCATGGAGACGAGTGAGGGGAAGATGGCCCCCACCTGTCTCCATAACATTGCAGGGCGGAAGCGACGTCAAAACATCACTTCCGCCCATAGCTCTTAAAGGGACTTTTTTTTATTTTTTTTTAAATGACAAATTTTTTTTTTATTGCATTTTAGTGTAAATATGAGATCTGAGGTCTTTTTGACCCCAGATCGCATATTTAAGAGGTCCTGTCATGCTTTTTTTCTGTTACAAGGGATGTTTACATTCCTTGTAATAGGAATAAAAGTGACACTTTTTTTTTTTTTTAAACAGTGTAAAATAAAAAATAAAAGGTAAAATAAATAAGAAAAAAACATTTTTTTTAAATGCGCTCCGTCCCGCCAAGCTTGCGTGCAGAAGTGAACGAATACTCAAGTAGCGCCTGCATATGAAAACGGTGTTCAAACCACACATGTGAGGTATCACCGTGATCGGTAGAGCGAGAGCAATAATTCTAGCCCTGGACCTCCTCTGTAACTCAAAACATGCAACCTATAAAATATTTTAAACTTCATCTATGGAGATTTTTAAGGGTAAAAGTTTGTCACCATTCCACGAGCGGGCGCAATTTTGAAGCGTGACATGTTGGGTATCAATTTACTTGGCATAATATTATCTTTCACATTATAAAAAAATTAGCCTAACTTTACTGTTGTCTTATTTTTTAATTCAAAAAAGTGTATTTTTTCCAAAAAATGTGCGCTTGTAAGACCGCTGCGCAAATACGGTGTGACAGAAAGTATTGCAACGACCGCCATTTTATTCTCTATGGTGCTAGAGAAATGTATAATGTTTGGGGGTCCTAAGTAATTTTCTAGCAAAAAAAACAGTTTTTAACTTGTAAACAACACATCTCAAAAAGAGGCTCGGTCCTTAGCTGGTTAAAAACGTTTAAAAAAAAACGATTGTACTTTACAAACTAAACTGTAGAGAGTACAGCTTAAAAATGCCTAAAATTACCTCATGTAAATAATATGTTAAGGCAAATACAATATTGTACAGTACTTAATATTCCAATAATATGCTCTCCCTGTGTGGCCTCATTCCTTTCATTTCACTGTAGATAAATATGTCCCTTGTTCTAAAAGAGAGAGCGGCTTTGGGTGGTTCCAAGGGTCAGAGAATTTAATAAGCTTTTGAATTGTGTTTACTTGATTTGGATGAAGGCCTAAAAGGTCAATTATTTTCTGGGACCTTACAAAAATCAACAGTAGGTTCTTTTTTGCCAATAAAATCAACAACATGTAACTCGAACAAGGGTGTTCAAACTTTTGTATAAGACTATAACTTCCCCAGCTACCAGCCCTATTCTGTAGAGAATGTAATCTCTACATAACCAGGTTTAGTTTGAACCTCAGCATTAACACATTCAAGCCTTTGGTCATTGACAAATAAAAAGATGTTTGTTAAACCCTTGCTGGCATTAAAGTAGTGTTATACCTAGGAATAAAAGTGGTGGGAGGGGCAAGAAATATCCTCACCCACCACATATGGGATGTTGGTAGATAGTAAAATACTACTGTTTAAACCAGTTTGTGTCAGTTATTTGTACTTACCTTTGATTGGTTTAGGATGTTTGTAACGGTCCTGGTACGAGTAAAGACCTATAAAAGAAAAAAAATGCATTATAACAGCGCAACAGCTATGAGTAAGCACTTATGTTAGTGCGAAACGTCAGCTCTTTTCTGTGATTTTTTAATTTGATGTGCACCCTTTAAATAAATATACAAGGCTAATTTATGAGTGCGGCTATCCAGAATTCATTCATGTTCATTGATTAGGGATGAGCTTTGAGTTCGAGTCGATCGTAAGTTCAATTTTAACACCGGCTGTTCGATTGTTCGTCGAATTACGAACATTATAAGCCGATCGCGCCAAATTCGAGTGGCGCGTCACGGCCCATAATTCACTGCGGCATCGCAGTGAATTGCTGGCTGATGATTGACCAAGCCGCCTGCACATCGACCATATGTAGTGTGTTGGTGGCGTTTGTTAAAGAGAGAGACTATCATTTCATTTAGTTTCAGCAGGCAGGCAATTCCTTCCTGGTGTTCTGTTGCTAATATACTTCAGGCAGGCGAGACAGTTAGATAGCTGCAGTGTATTGTATATATATATGCATCCCGGTCTTGTGTATATATATATATATATATATATATATATATATATATATATATATATATATATATATATAAAATACACTGTATATAGTTTAGCTAGATCTCACTGCAGACTGCTCCTGGTGTACTGTCGCTAATATACTTCAGGCAGGCGGGCGAGACAGCTGCAGTGTATTTAGTATATGTTCAACAGGGGCATGTAATTACAATTGATTTAATGTTTCACAGCAGGGCCCGTTCCTGCACCCACCAAGAGTAACTGTGAGGCCTTACAGTGTTGTGGCAACACCACCACACCGTCCACCACCAAAGGCCCAATTTTTTCCGACCCTGTTCAACAGAAGCATGTAATTACAATTCTTGATCTAATATTTCACAGCAGGGCCTGTTATTGTGCCCACCAAGAATAACTGTGAGGGCTTACAGTGTTGTGGCAACACCAACACCTAAGGCCCAAATTTCTGCAGAGTATATAGGGCATTCCCTGCACACATCCTGGTCTCCTCCCTCTCTCTATTGGTGTCTTACTGGAAGTTAGCTAACAAACAGAAGTCAGGATCAGGTTTGCCCCTTCCATACCTGACGTCATCAACTCCGGTGTCCAATCCAGGAAAACCGTCTATGAGGAAGACAGAATTCTTTTGAAATAATTAGACCACACAGATTACACATACTCAATCCCCAGCCAGGTATCCATTACCGAGAAGAAAATTCAGCCATCACAGCTGCTAAACCCGGACAAGCATAACGTCACCATATACATTACTACATCAAAGACACCTTTTGATGCCTGAATTTACTTCCCGTAAGGTGAGAGTTTTGAGAGCCCGGGTACACCAGCATTTCCCACAAGAAGATTATCATCACTTTCTTCCCCTTATATCTGATCCCAGCGGATGTGACACGTTTATTATGAACTCATTCACTGCACGAAGGGAATTTAGGAATTAGTGCACTTGGACTCTATATAGATTGTTCTTTATTTATTTATTTATTCACCTATTTTTTGCACACTCAAATCACAACCTTCTATTTATGTTATGATATTATTTGATTATGTGATAGATTTGAAGCGCAAAATGTCCCTATTATCATAGTTTTGCAGAGTGTAATGTGAAGACTTTTTGATTTTGCTGCAGTCTAAATAGACATCATCACTTTTTACTCACGCTGATATCATTGAAATTTTGTTGTCATCACACTCCTTTTACTCGCATAAGCGCGAGGGATATCACTATATATATAGGGCAGGCCCCTACTTTCAAACATCCAACTTACAAATGACTCCTACTTTCAAACAGAAAGAGACAACAGGAAGTGAGAGGAAATCTACCCCTAGAAAGGGAAATTCCCTCCTGTAAGAGTAAATATGGGAAAAGGGTGTCTCCTCCACTGATTTTGCACCAATCCTTGTTTCCCTTAAAAACCCCAAATTTTCAATATCCAATTGTCATTGGGACAGAAAGTGAGGTGAAATCTTCTGAACAGGGGCACAGACAGCAAAACAAATGTTACAGGGGGATATACCCTTCCCTATGTTTTGCAAAAAGCTTAAAAAATTATTTTTTTGGCTGGAGCTACACTTTAAAAATGTACCAGTTCAAAATTACAAACAGATTCTACTTAAGAACAAACCTACAGTCTCTGTCTTAGTATATAGGGCCTTTTTGTAATTTGGGTGCGGGGTTCCCCTAAATATCCATACAAGACCCAAAGGGGCTGGTAATGGGCTGGGGGGGGGGGGTACCCATGCCTTTTTTCTCAATGATTTTCATACAGACATTACATTAAAGCCGCAAGCAGTTTTAAATGACTTTTATTCCTTTACAAATGTCATTTTTTGCAGGGACTGTTCTAAACATGGGAAATACGCGCCACTTTACAGGCATACTATAGACACCCCACAGGCATGATATTTCGAAGAATATTTCACTTTTATTTTTTCACTTTAAGCATCATTAAAATCACTGCTCCTGAAAAAACAACCATTTTTAAAACTTTTTTTTGCATTAATACATGTACCCTGGGGCAGGACCCAGGTCCCCAAACCCTTTTTAGGACAATAACTTGCATATTATCCTTTAAAATTCACATTTTTGATTTCTCACGTTCGAGTCCCATAGACTTTAATGGGGTTTGCAAGCTCATGCAAACTATCGGTCCGCTCGCAAGTTCTGGTGCGAACCGAACCGGGGGGTGTTCGGCTCATCCTTGTTGATGTGCCTTCTGTTGATGCTGTTGCTATGACAACTAGCAATAAACAAGACACTGTAGCTACCTATTCCATGGCTACTGATGTGGTTCCACAAGGCCTTGTTAATGCTGCACAGTCTAATTTACAAGTGTCCAAAGATGAGTCTTTTGATGCCTCGCTTTTACAAGACTTTGCTTTGTCTATGTCTAAATTATTGTCAAAATTGTTACCTACTTCTGTATTACCTAATTCTACTGCTCAAGCTGGATTAGCCTCTGTATGGAAAGATAATATGCATACTGCTGTAGATTCTCCTGTATTGCAAAATATTGCTTTGTCTGCCCCTGCTATGTCTGCCTATCCTTCTGTTACCGTGGTATTTCTTATACAGTTGTGCTCATAAGAATTTATGATTTCTAGGCCATTTTTCAGAGAATATGAATGATAACACAAAAACATTTCTTTCACTCATGGTTAGTGTTTGGCTGAAGCCATGTATTATCAATCAACTGTGTTTACTCTTTTTAAATGACAACAGAAACTACCCAAATGACCCTGATCATAAGTTTACATACCCTGGTAATTTTGGCCTGATAACATGCACACAAGTTGACACAAAGGGGTTTGAAAGGTTATTAAAGGTAACCATCCTCACCTGTGATCTGTTTGTTTGTAATTAGTGTGTGTGTATAAAAGGTCAATGAGTTTCTGGACTCCTGACAGACCCTTGCATCTTTCATCCAGTGCTGCACTGACGTTTCTGGATTCTGAGTCATGGGCAAAGCAAAAGAATTGTCAAATGATCTGTGGGAAAAGGTAGTTGAACTGTATAGAACAGGAAAGGGATATAAAAAGTTATACAAGGAATTGAGAATGCCAATCAGCAGTGTTCAAACTCTAATCAAGAAGTGGAAAATGAGGGGTACTGTTGAAACCAAACCACGGTCAGGTAAACCAAATGAAATTTTAGCCACAACTGCCAGGAAAATTGTTCAGGATGCAAAGTAAAATCCACAAATAACTTCAGGTGAAATACAGGACTCTCTGAAAACATGTAGTGTGGCTGTTTCAAGATGCACAATAAGGAGACACTTGAAGAAAGATGGGCTGCATGGTTGAGTCGCCAGAAGAAAGCCATTACTATGCAAATGCCACAAAGTATCCCACTTACAATACGCCAAACAGCACAGAGACAAGCCTCAAACCTTCTGGCACAAAGTCACTTGGAGTGATGAGACCAAAATTGAGCTTTTTGGCCACAACCATAAACGCTACATTCGGAGAGGAGTCAACAAGGCCTATGATGAAAGGTACATCATTCCTACTATGAAACATGGAGGAGGATCGCTGATGTTTTGGGGATGTATGAGCTACAAAGGCACAGAAAATTTGGTCAAAATTGATGGCAAGATGAATGCAGTATGGTATCAAAAAATACAGCCAGGAAGCTGCACATGGGACGTACTTTGACATTTCAACATGACAATGATCCAAAACAGAAGGCCAAGTCGACTTGTCATTGACTACAGCAGAATAAAGTGAAGGTTCTGGAGTGGCCATCTCAGTCTCCTGATCTCAATATCATTGAGCGACTCTGGGGAGATCTCAAACATGCAGTTAATGCAAGACAGCCCAAGAATTTACAGAAACTAGAGGCTTTTTGCCATGAGGAATGGGCAGCTTTACCATCTGAGAAGATAAAGAGCCTCATCCACAAATACCACAAAAGACTTCAAGCTGTCATTGATGTTAAAGGGGGCAATACACGGTATTAAAAACTGTGATATGTAAACTTTTAATCAGGGTCATTTGGGTAGTTTCTGTTGTGATTATGATTTTAAAAAAGTAAACACAGTTGATTGATAATAAATGGCTTCAGCCAAACACTAACCATGAGTGAAAGAAAAGTTTTTGTGTTATCATTCATATGCTTGGAAAAATGGTTAAGAAATCATAAATTCTGCCAGGTGTAAACTTATGAACACAACTGTACCTGAATCATGTATGAAAAAAGTTCTGTCTTGCGAATTGTCACCATTAGGTTCCATTTAAATATTGCCATAAAAGAAAAGATGGAAGGGAGACTATGTTGATTTGCTTTCATTATTGCCTTCTTTAAAGAGGAAGTAAACCCCAGATTATTTTCCTTTTTTTTTTTTTTAATTATAATGCAGCAATGTATATAGAAGTCTTACATGCGAAAATGTCACTAAAACAAGGTTTGGAAATACCTTTTTTTGCTTTTATAAATTTTCTCTTCTTCCGGGATTCGGCTGCGCCATCTTTAATATTGATTGCTGGCTCTTGTGTGGACGTCATTTCCGCCCTTCCTTTCCTTCGCATGCACGATCGCGGTCGCGTGTAAACCAAGCCTCTATCCAGGAAGGTGAGGAGGAGGGCACAGAATCGTGAGGCTTTCTTTCCTGTGCCATTCTCAGTGAAAGGAAATAAGCTGGCATGCTGTGGATAGTGAAACGGCACACATAGCATGCCGTTAAAGAAGCTACGGACTGGGCATGCGCCGGTGACATCATTACAGATTGCTGGACGCATTGTAAGGAAACTGTTATGCCCCGTACACACAGTCGGACATTGATCGGACATTCCGACAACAAAATCCTAGTTTTTTTTCCGACGGATGTTGGCTCAAACTTGTTTTGCGTACACACGGTCGCACAAAGTTGTCGGAATTTCCGATCGCCAAGAACGCGGTGACATACACCACGTACAACGAGACTAGAAAAGGCCAGTTCAGAACCAAGCGTGGCACCCTTTGGGCTCCTTTTGCTAATCTCGTGTTAGTAAAAGTTTGGTGAGAGACGATTCGCGCTTTTTCAGGCTCATGGTTTTCAGATCGTTTTCTGCTGTTCAGTTTGTGCTTGTGGGTTTGTATCTGCTCTTCAGTGCATGCAGCAAGCTACGCGTGACTTTGATTAGTCATTGTGTTCTTGTTCGTTCGTTACTGTTTTTCAGGTCGCTCTTCACAGGCCTTGCTGTTCTTCAGTGCGTTCTGTTACTTCGTTCTGAGCAGCCGACCGTTTTCTAGCCATGTTGCGTATACGTACTCCTCGTAGAGTTCGTGCTGTGCGGGGGCTTGGTGTTGGGGTCCTGACCTTGACACAAGTCCAGTCCATGAACAGGGTGGGGAGGAGTTCATGGACCAAGAATTGGTTGCTTCAGCGTGACCAGTTCTGTCATATGCCTTTGCTCCGTGAGATCCGTGAGAATAATCTAGATGATTTCAGGAACTTTCTCCGGATGACGGACCCCGTATTTCACCATTTGTTGGCTTCGCTGACCCCCTATATCAGCAGGCAAGATACCTGCATGAGGCAAGCCATCACTCCGGAGCAGAGGCTCGTCGCCACCCTGCGGTACTTCGCGACGGGGAGAAGCCTGCAGGACTTGAAGTTCTCGACAGGCATCTCCCCCCAGGCTTTGGGGATCATTATCCCAGAGACCTGTTCTGCCATCATCCTGGTCCTGCAGATGGAGTATATTAAGGTAAGATTTTTATCCTTTAATATGACATTTTATTGTATTTAATGTTTGATAATATATTGTATTTCTTTCCTCATTCCCTAATTACCATAATTGTAATATGCTGTGAATGTCCCCTTTGTCCTCATGCATGCTGGATTTTTATGTAATTATTTTTTTTGTCCTTCATACATATTTGCCTTCACTTACCTCCCCAGCATGGTCTCCTGCCCCTATATTCACCTCATGTAGTCACTTAACAATGTATTTTATCAGCTCCATAGTAGTGCTTTACCCTAAATACCCCCTAAAATGTTTTTAAATGTGATTTGTGCTTTAAATTCAGGCAGAATGCCAGAGGCTTTTTTTGGGGGGTCCCCAAATCATTTGGAACCCTCCCTCCCCCCCAACTGCTAACTCAGTTGATACAAATCCTCTATCTATCCTCAATCATCTATCTGCTGACTTTGCCAAACCCATACACACTATACCCATCTCTT
Organism: Aquarana catesbeiana; assembly: GCF_042186555.1. Lineage (NCBI taxonomy): Eukaryota > Metazoa > Chordata > Amphibia > Anura > Ranidae > Aquarana > Aquarana catesbeiana. The sequence continues at coordinate 381,521,926 of NC_133328.1, read as the reverse complement.
TTGTGGTCAGATTTATGGATGAATTCCCCAAAGCATGTAGTGCAAGGGCCTGCCTGAATACTTTCAAATGGTACTGTTCAAAGTTTTTGTATCCTATTATTATCTTGCTTATCTTGCTAGGTAATAGTAGAATGTCCAAATGTGCTCAAATTTGTACAGTGTGTATTTATATCTTTGTATTATGACACTTCTTACCTGTCCAGTGGGCTGCCAATAGTGTAACTAAGGAGGGGCTGTTCCAAGTAATACCCATTATTTAGGCATTCATCTCTCAATGAAGTGGAGAGGGTTACCTGTCCAAGAGCCCCCCCCCTATAATGTTAGAAATGGCCCATGAGAGGGGGGGTGAATCTGATAGGTGTACCTTATACTTTGGTCTTAAAAAATTCCCATTAATAAATGTTATCTTGATGTTGGCCAAGAAGTTTTGTGTCTAATCTGCTTTCCATGTTTATGTGCAAAAAGACTAATTTTTTTGGTTTTCCTCAACAGTTTACTTCCACGCCACAGGAATGGCAGACTGTGGCCTCCCACTTTGCCCAGCGGTGGGACTTTCCTAACTGCGGAGGGGCAATTGATGGGAAACACATCCACATCGTCCCACCACCCAACTCGGGGTCGTACTATTATAATTATAAGGGGTTCAATAGTATTGTGATGTTGGCGGTGGTGTCAGCTAATTACGAGTTCCTGTATGTGGACGTGGGGAAGAATGGCCAGATGTCCGATGGTGGAGTCATTGTCCAGACGGAGTTTTACAGGCATCTCCAGAATGGCAGCTTGGACTTGCCACCTCAGGAAAAGAATGTGGAAGGACTCCCATTCGTCTTCGTTGCGGATGAAGCATTTGCGCTGGGGACCATCTTATGCGGCCATTCCCGATGAGGTACCTCACCCCGGACCAGAGGGTTTTTAATTACCGGCTGGCCAGTGCCAGAAGAGTGATGGAGAACACATTTGGAATCATGGCCAGCCGGTTCCGCCTATTTCTTACACCCATACATATGGCGGAGTATAAACTTAATCATATTATCCTGGCGTGCTGTGTTCTACATAACTTTTTACGTCAACATTCTGCCAACTATGCTGGCTCAGTTGGGCCTGAGGCCGGAATTCTAAATGAAACAACCCTGACGGCGCTTGAAAGTGGCCGTCCTGGCTTGCCCTCCCTCAGTGCCCATGATGTACGGCTAAGATACCTTGAGTTCTTTGCGGGTAGGGGGGCCATCAATATGCCAGACAATGTGTGAAACCTTTATCAAATAAAAAAACAAATTAAGCAAATCTTTGTTGACATTTACTGCTTGTGTTTGTTTTAGCTGACCCTGACAGAAATGTGGTGAGTCCTGAAAATGGCGTGATTGTGTAACCTTACAAAGCACTGTTGGGTGTTATTTACTAAAGGCAAAGACACTTTGCACTACAAGTGCACTTGAAACTGCACTGAAACTGCACTTGTAGTGCAAAGTGGATTGGTCATTATTAACTAACCCCCATTGTCACATAAAGCAGCAATTGGAGGACCACAAAAGTGTTGTAGCGTTGAGACAATTATCCACACATTTTTGATTAACAATCTTTTTAATACCAGCACAATCACATGTGCATTTAGAAAAGGTTTTTTAAAATAAACCAACATGTTTGTTGTATAACAATTTTTGGGGTGGCATTAGAAAAAGTACAAATGTCCATTTAAGATAAAACAGGCATGTTTCAAACCAACAAGAAAGACACGAATCTTGAAGTTACAAAGTTCACATTTGGTAGAACTTGAACGCAATATCAGACATGAGTATTTAGGAACTGTGTTTGATATTGCGTTCAGATGGGGTGAAGTCATCCCCGGAAAAGCCAAATTTTGAAGATGCACACCAATTTACGAATGTCAACAGGTGCAACCCCTTCCTCACAGCTACTTTATTATTGAGGAAGGGGTTGCACCCCCAAAACGCGTCCATTGATCTCCCGTGATGGCAGATAGCACATGTTGGCACACTGTGTGCATCCTCAAAATGTGGCTTTTCTACAATTTGCGCAAAAAATTTAAAATTGTAGTACACCATAAAAGAAAGGGCTTTGGAGGGGTTTTAAACTCTCCCCAAAATATCAGTGATGTTCTTATTTTTATTAATAACATCATTGATGTTTTTGGTGATATTTTCCAAGGCAACATTACACCCCATGATCTCCCCAATCAGGATCTGGGCACTTTCCGAGGTGAAAGGATCAGGATCCACAACATCACGATCACCTAAAAAGAGAAAAACCAAAAAAAAAACATGTATTATAAATATGCCGGCATCCATCTCTTACCTGAGCCTGTGGTCGCAGACACTCACCTGTTGTGGTGACTAGTTCCACCATGTCTTCCACCTCCTGCTCTTCTTGTCTTTGGGGGATTTCACTTTTTTCCAGAGGTGGGGGGTTTCTGGTCTCCTCGGATGAGGGGTGTCCTCCGAGTCTTTTCTCCCCTGTGTGAAACAAAAAAAGGTATATTTAGCACACAGATATTTGATGGCAGAACTATAAATATGAAACATTGCTTGGAAGTGGGGTACAATTGTCTATTTTGGCAGAGTTCCAAGAAGTATAATTTGTATTGTCCTTTGTCAAGCTTCAATACTTTACCTGTCTTGTACAAGCTTCACAGATAGAGACCTCCCTATAGTATACAGTGGAGCACCTGTGTGGGCCCCTAATAAAAAGGGTGTTCTTGTGTCCCACACTAGTGCTCCAGTGTCCAGATGTGAAAACTGCTGCTGAGTGTCCTCTCCTTACACAGAATCTAGTTTGCATTTCATTCTAGTAACAAACACATCTACACAACCAAATTAGTTTCATACAAGTAGCCCCTAAAAAATGTGGTCAAATGCATATGGCAAAAACAATGGTGTTTTATAGTCCAAAAGAAAAATGTTTGATATGAACGAATAATGTGCCAATGAACATGAAAGTTGCCATTTTAAACTGTACAACAGTTCAGAAAAGCACATGGAGCAGCACGAACGTAATAAACACAAAAAGAATAGGAACACTGGACAACTACTTACTTTTTTGCAGCACTCTCCGGATCTTTCTGTACTGCTCGTGTTCTCTTAATTTCAGGTCCAGCCACCGCTTCCTGAGCTGATCTTTCGATTGTCGTACCCCAAAATTCAGGTGCAGACTTTTGACCACTTTCACCATTATCTTGGCCTTTCTGACATTGGGGTTGGGGTAAGGTCCATACTTTCCATCATAGTCGGCCTTCTTCAGGATGTCGACCATCTCCAACATCTCCCCAAAGGACATATTTGAGACCTTAAATCTTCTCCTTCTTGATCCAGACGTTTCTGGATCCGGGCTTTCCTCCCCCTCCTCCTCGTTGCTGTAATTCGCACACACCTGCTCTGACTCCGCCATGTGCTCTTCCCCACTGCAACGAATGAGAAGGGGCGGGGAATAGACTAGAAAGAACGTCAGGGGCGGGCGGAGTTACACGCATGCGCAGTGTGTATAAAGCGTAACACGCATGCGTAGTACATACGATCTGTGAGCGGAGGAAGGAGTATCGGAGGCGCCGATCGTGATAACGAAGGTAAGAGCCAAACTTGGGCCTATACTGCTTCTAGATTGAGGCCTACATTGTAACAAGATTAGGAGAGTTTGGCATGACATTAGGGTTTGTCTTGTGTTGTGTCTTGCAGTGAAAATGGATATCTTGAAAGATAACGAATTTATGGCAATCTTCATTGATATGTTCAGGGAGCTGCCTTGTCTGTGGCAGATAAACCACCCACATTATAAGAACCAAACAAAAAGGAAGGCAGCACTGGATCAATTGCTGGAATTTGTGAAGACGGTGATCACCGCGGCAGACATGATCTATTTAAAGATCCTAATTGGTGGCCTGAGGAGCACTTATCTAAGGGAGCACAAGAAGGTCCAGGATTCCCAGAGATCCGGAGCAGCAGATGACATCTATGTCCCCAGACTGTGGTACTATGACAGGCTGTATTTTCTGGCAGGTCAGACTGAACCCATTTCATCACTCTCCAGTCTTCCTTCCACGCTTCTTTCCACTCCAGCTGAGGTTTCTGACGCCCAACTTCAATTTGCATTTAGCCAGCACCTGGGACTCCCCTCCTCTGAAGGATTTACTAACACACACCTGGAAGCAGGTCTACCTGAGCGGTGATTCATTTTCTCTGTCTTGTCTGGGACTTCCAGCCAGCAACATGTGGAGGAGCCCAGCTTGAGCCAGGTATAGCATTCCTCTAAATATTTATGGTTGTCTGATCAATGATGTTAACTAGATGTTAGTTTGGAGTACTAATTTATGATTGTGATTGATGATGCAAAAACTAAAACCATGTCCCTTTTTCATACACAGGGAAGTCTCAGCCAGGAGGTGGCCGGGCCAAGCAGGCTGCCTGATATCCAGGTCCCTACCCTACACCTTCAAAGAAAAAGTGGCAGGAAGATGAGTAACCTGGAGGAGGCTGCCATAGGCCTCTTTTGGAAGGCTACAGAGGCCCTGAGAAGCCCCCACACTGTGGAGGAGGACTTTGCTTGCATAACTGCCTGCAAAATGAGGCAGATGGAGGAGGGCCAACAAATCCTGTGTGAGTCTTTAATGTTGGAAGCTCTCAATAAGGGGTTGAGGGGCCAAATAACATCTGCTACCCACATTTGTGACCTCACACATGGTCCTCCTCCTCCTCCAGGTCCTACTAGTCCTCCTCCTCCTCCTCCTCCTCCTCCAGGTCCTACTAGTCCTCCTCCTCCTCCAGGTACTACTCCTCCTCCTGCCACATCTCCAACACCTGAGCCACAGCCAGGAAGGAAGCATGAAAAGAAGACCAGAAAGTGATGACCCTGGTCCAGTCTGGTCTGGCAAAAGATGCAGGCTCTTGTAGTACCACAGCCTGGGGACACAGATGTCATCTGCTGCTTTCCGGATCTCTGGGACTTCTGGACCAGACTGCACTCCCTAAGATAAGGACCCCTCAGGCCACCAATTTTGATGTTAAAGAATTGATGTCTGCCCTGGGGGTCCAAGTCTTTGCTAATTTCAGCTGTTTCTCCAGTGTTGCCTCCCTCTTTGTTTGGTTCTGAGCCCTTAATAAAGGATTTTGTGTTTCAATTATACTCGCCTATGTGTTTTTTCCTTCAAAAAGGACAGTTTGTTTGTGAGGATTCAGGTACATTTCTAAAGTACAATGTGAAATTAACAAGGGACACCAACACCAAGCAATCTCCTTGAGATTAAATAATATAAGATATCAATGGTGTTGTGGTAACTTGACACACAAAACACACACAAAAATATTATGGAGTAAAACTAAAAATAAAATAGAACAAAGATCAGACTTGAAAAAAATATAAACCTAAAAAAACAACCAAAAACAGCCTTTAAAACCAAAAAAAAAAACAACCCAAAAATAATTTTATCAGATGTGACAAATCTAAATATATTGAGGGAATCACAATAAATAATAAAGAAATAAGTTTGTGAGAAGTCTGTGTGAATATGAGCAGCAAAACTACTTCATTCTTCTCACATTATAAAGAAGAAGAGAGTGCGCTGTATTAAACTATTTTTGACATTGCAGCGTGACGAAAGTGCTGTATCCATTCCGAATGCTAATTTTACCCGACCGAGCTGTTCTGTCTCGGAATTTCTTCTGAGCATGTGTGGCACTTTGTGCGTCAGAACAGGCCACACACGGTCGGAATTGACGCGATCGGATTTTGTTGTCGGAAAATTTTATAGCCTGCTCTCAAACTTTGTGTGTCGGAAAATCCGATGGAAAATGTCCGATGGAGCCCACACACGGTCGGAATGTCCGACAACACGCTCCGATCGGACATTTTGCATTGGAAAATCCGACCGTGTGTACGGGGCATTAGAGTAAGTGACATTTCACTATGCAGATTATAATGAGCTGAAGTTGAAATAGAGGGATTACAACCACTTTAAAAAACAATAGGTTCGAAAAAAGAGATGGTAAAAATTTGAGGATGAACGGCGAAGGTCTAGTCCTCGTAATTTCAACAATTGGTTGCAAGCATTTTGCATATATGCTAGTATTATGGGTGAAAAACACCCAGAATTGTGCAGTGGTCTATTCCAACATGTAGAGATCATTTTAGAGGCATATAAGAATTTTCCAGGTTTGTCCTGGTTCTTTTACGATGAGTCTTTCCGGCAAAAGCTGTCTGTACATAAGTCACCAAAATGGAGTATGACGCATGTTGGCCTTTGGCTAAATCTATTGTTGCCACAGAAACAAGCTGTTAAGCCACTTACGCCTATTGCTGGACCTTTTCGTAAAGGATTGTGTTTTAATTTTAATGAGGGTCATTGTAACTGGTTTAATAATTGTAGATACAAGCACGAATGTGCTTATTGTACAGGGCCGCACCCAGCTGTTCGTTGCTTTAAAAAGCTTAATCAGCATACTCCTTCTGCTTTAAGGGATCCATTTCTTAAAAGTGGTAACTCCAGTGATATTGGTAAACACGTTGCCATGGCTTCTGCTGTACCCAGATCGCAAGAAAGTGGACATGTTAATTGATGGTTTCCATTTTGGTTTAATTTACCTTCTTTTTTAGGTATTGGTTGCGTTGTTTTTCAGAATTTGGCTTTACATGAAGACGTCGTTCGGGTTAAACTTTACAAGGAACTTGAAGAAGGGAGGATTGCTGGCCCCTTTGGTCGTCCACCATTTTCTAATTTTAGGGTCTCTCCTTTAGGGGTTATTCCAAAAAAAGGAACCTGGTTCTTTCCATATTATTCATCATTTATCCTTCCCTGATGGTTTTTCTTTGAATGATGAAATTGATTCTAATTTGTGTTCGGTGTCTTATTCCTCATTTGAGGATGCTTTGATTAAAATCAGTGCTGTTGGTAATTCTGCATTGTTAGCAAAAGCTGACATAAAATCAGCTTTCTGTCTTTTGCCTATACGTCCATCTGCATTTAATTCTTTAGGTTTTGTTTTTGAAAACAAATATTTCTTTGATAAGTGTTTGCCCATGGGTTGTTCTATCTCCTGTTATTATCTTGAACTTTTTTCTACTTTTCTAGAATGGGTGGTTTGTTATCGTTCGGATTCTTCTAATTGTATTCACTATTTGGATGATTTTTTTATTCATAGGTAAGGTGGATACTTTAGATTGTTTATATATTTTCACTGAATTTAAGATGATTTGTTGTTTATTCGGGGTCCTTCTAGTTCCTGAGAAATCTGTTTCCCCAACCACAAATTTGGAATTATTAGGTGTACAAATTAACACTGTGGGCATGAAATTTCATCTCCCTATGGAAAAAATTGTAAAGACCTGGATATTGTTGGATTTTATTTTGACTAAACAGAAGGTTCAATTGAAAACGATTCAGTCTTTGTTAGGTTTATTGGCTTTTGCTGCTAGAGTAATACCTATGGGAAGAATTTTCTCAAAATGCCTTTATAGAGCTATTTCAGGTGTTAAATCTTCTAAACATTTTATTAGAATCACATCTGACATTTGTGCTGATTTGTTGGTTTGGCACAAATTTTTGTTTTCTTTTAATGGATGCTCTTTGTGGCAAACCCCTTTTTGTATCACCTCTGCTCTACACCTTTATACTGATGCTTCTGGGGCTTGCGGATATGGGGCCTTTTGGCAGGGTAGATGGTTGGCTGATAGATGGCATTCTTCTTGGATTGATAAAGGTTTTGTTAATAATATTGTTCTTCTTGAGTTGTTTCCTGTTATTGTAGCTCTTGAATTCTGGGGTGTACGGATCCTTTTGTATTCAGATAATAAAGGGGTTGTTTTTGCAATTAATTGTTTGGTTTCTAAATCACTTCCAGTTATTTCTATTCTTTATTCTTCGTTATTTAGTGTTTCATTGTTTAGAATTAAATATATGGTTGAAAGCAAAATATTTTCCAGGAGTTCATAATGTAATTGCTGACTCATTGTCTCGCAAACAGATGGGCAGATTTCTGGAATTGGTTCCGGATGCAGACATGATCGGAGAGTCATGTCCTCCTCATTTGTGGAAGCTGATCTGATTCCGGTGCAAAATGCTATTCGAAATTCTTTGGCACCATCCACGTGGGCATGTTATGAAGCTGCGTGGAATATGTGGTGCTCTTTTCTGCAACGTTACAATATGTCTAATGAATGCGTTACTGAAGACATGCTGGTAGGTTAATTGAATCCTGTCTAAATTGTCCCTAGTATGTATGAATGTGAGTTAGGGACCGTAGATTGTAAGCTCCTTGAGGGTAGGGACTGATGTGAATGTACAATGTATATGTAAAGCGCTGCGTAAATTGACGGCGCTATATAAGTACCCGAAATAAAAAAATAAATAAAATAAATAAATAATAAATAAGATTTAGTTTTGTCTTTTTTAAATTTTATGATGGCAAGACAATATTCTAATTCTTATATTGTGAAGACATTAGCAGGTGTGTCCTTTTTTAGAAATTTACATGGTGGTGCTTCCTGCTCTGATTTTTTTCTGTTAAATTGGCATTGAAGGGCAATCGTAAAAAACACAGATTGCCGGATCAGAGATTACCTATCACAAGTGATCTAATGGGTAAAATATGCTGAACTACTGAGGTAGTGTGTTTTTCGCTTTTTGAAGCTTTATTGTTTAAACTTTCTTTTTGCTTGTGTTTCTATGGAGCTTTCAGGATCTCTGAACTGCTTCCTCCTAATCGATCGACTAGTTTGGGTCTTCTGATTCTGTGATTCTCCATTCCGGGGTTCTTCGTATGTTGTTATGCAAGAGTAAAAATGATCAATTTGATTGTGGTCGTTGGATTACTCTCCACAAGCATATAGATGTGTCCATATGTGCAGTGTCTCTGACTCAAACTTACTTAGCGCTACGACCACCTCTTGATAAACAATTCATTATTCATGCAGACGGTGACCAGTTTACAATTTATCGATTTAATGCTGTTTTGAAAAAATGTCTGTATAATTTGCAGCTGGACCATCTTACCATTTCATCACACTCTTTTCATATTGGCGCGGCTACTACTGCTGCGAGTTTAGGTTTTTCTGAATCTGTTATTAAAAATATTGGTAGATGGAGATCCAAATGCTACAGTTCTTATGTACGTCCTAACGTTTTTATTTAATTTTCAGATTCTCCATTCATTACTTGGATCGTCTGACATTCTTACGTATACTGGTTTCTTAGAAGAGCTGAATTCTGCTGTTATGGTTGTAATTTAGATCTACCTACATCTCACTTTGCCTTATATTGGTATGGGCATCGTGGAAAAAAATGGGTGAATTTACGTAAAGTGTTATCTTTATTATATTTGAAATGGCCTGTTCCTGATATTATTATCTTCCATTTGGCTGGAAACGACTTTGGTCTCCGCAAGACTTTAGACATTATCTCATGTATAAAGTCTGATTTGTTGTGCATTCATAATGTACTTCCTAACTGTGTCTAATGCCCTGTACACACGGTCGGACATTGATCGGACATTCCGACAACAAAATTCATGGATTTTTTCTGACGGATGTTGGCTCAAACTTGTCTTGCATACACACGGCCGAACAAAGTTGTCGGAAAATCCGATCGTTCTGAACACGGTGGCGTAAAACACGTACGTCGGGACTATAAACGGGGCAGTAGCCAATAGCTTTCGTCTCTTAATTTATTCTGAGCATGCGTGGCACTTTGTGTGTCGGATTTGTGTACACACAATCGGAATTTCCGACAACGGATTTTGTTGTCGGAAAATTTTATAGCAAGCTCTCAAACTTTGTGTGTCAGAAATTCCTATGGAAAATGTGTAATGGAGCCTACACACGGTCGGAATTTCCGACAACAAGGTCCTATCACACATTTTCCATCGGAAAATCCTATCGTGTGTACAGGGCATTAGTCTTCTCCGAGATTATTCCTCGTTTGAGTTGGCTTTCCCCCAAATGGAAGCATTTTGATCGAATACGTAAGAATGTTAATAGAGCTGTTGCCAAGTTTATGCCTGTGTTGAATGGACTGTCTTACAGACATGTGGATTTGGAGGGTGGTATACTATGTTTTTACCTTCCTGACGGAATTCACTTGTCTGATATTGCACTGGACATCCTGAATATGGATCTACAATCTTGTGTGGAATTGGCCGTGGGCCGGTTGAGGTGCCATGCTTATTGTACATAAGCTTGGCGTGTGGAACTTTATGTTATGGTTTGATTAGCTTGAGCTTTAATAGCTAAGCTACAAAATGTGTTGTTATTGTTGGTATGTTAATATCAGTATTTGATAATAAACAGTTAATATATATATATATTTGATATATACCTATAATAAAAGGCCACACATATATGAGTCCAATGTTATAATTGTATTTATATGTTAAAGTTTAATATAAAAAAATTTGGAGGATTGTTATCTGCTATAAAGGACAACATCCCTAACTTGAATGGTATACAAAAGAAAAAGAAAGGAAAAGAAAAAAGAGAAAAAGGAAAAAGAAAGAAAAAATATATAAATATAAGAAATATAAATATAAAAATAAAAAAATAAATAAAAAAATAGGTTGGTACCCTAGATCACATGGGCATGCGTCGTATGACCAATCTATGCAAGAAGCCATCAGGTTAAATTTTATAAAAATCTCCAAAGTAAGACATTATATAAGGAAATACATTGAGTAATACCTTCCATGGATAACAGGAGGAAAACATGGAGATACCAGGACATATTAATTTTATTCAGATGGGAAAAGAAGAAGGGCAAGACACAAGATCGAGCTATCAAGGGATGATCTTGTTATTTTTCCATACCCCCAGATACAAATCCTTCAAGGAAAGGCCTAAAGTTGACTGCCTCATTGAGGCCTGGAAAGGTGGTCGCTTGAAGGGAAAAAATCTATTTTAGTTCTTTTTGGAGTATAGTCTTGTCCCAGTCACCCCCTCTTAAATTGGGCTGTACTCTGTAGAGAACAAAAAATAGGATTTTTGGAAAGATGGCATTGTGTAATTGTGCCATTGTGTAATGCTATTATGTGTCTCCCTTTTTCTCTTTTTTCTTTTTCTTTTCCTTTCTTTTTGTTTTTCTTTTTTGTTTCTTTTTCCCTTTTTCTTCTCATTTTCTTTCTTTCCCCCCTGATCTCCAGGGATTGGGCTGAGATGTGTGTCCCATTTTTGTGTGCAATCCCGGTACGCGTGGACCATCCAGGCCCATGGGTTTTGATTGTGTGAATTTTTCACCTATCTACCCGCAGGCCATTTCTGCATTTTTTGCGGTCCTCCACGTTGCCTGGGCTATGATGTAGGTTTGCACCTTTAGCATTTTTGTTTTTTCCTTCCACAACACCTACGTCCACAGTCAGATGTAATTGACTGAGCTCCTGCCTAATGCGCAGGCGCAGTCTTTTCCCTGCAAGGACCTGTTTCCGACTTCCTCTCCGTTGGACGTTGCAACCCCTCTGGGTGACCGCACATGCATGTTGGTGGGAGCGCAACACATGACGTCACTCTTTGATGTGGGCAGGGAGTGACGCCCTGTGTGCCGCACACTCGGGGGACCGTGTTATGCAGTCATGGCAGGTGAGTGGTGATTGCGATCACCTTAACCTGATACTGAGGTGGTTTCCACCTATCAGCCTTATAAATGGGCAGCTTCCTATGGCAGAGACCCACTGGTGATTGATCGGAGCGGCAGGATACTGGTGACCGTGTTCACGGAGGTAGGTGTTATCACCTCAACCTTACACCTTTTAGTAACTTTTAGTAATATACATGCTTTTATTGTTTCTGGATCTCATTCGGATTCTCTTTTCAAACCCTCCGCCTTCTTGACTGCAGGTTGCCGTTGCTGTGAATTTTAGTCTATACAGCTGAGCTGCTGAGGGATTATTCCTAGGCATCACAGCCACCGACCACTCGTTTGTGTGTGGCCAGTATTTTTCCACGCATTGGTTCCATACTCCATCCCTCCCCCTCTTCTATATGGAAGAAATAAGGGATTGATTGAAGCACCTCACCTAGTCTGCCTCCTGTTACCATATACATCACTGTTCAAGGTACAGCTTTTTCTTTGGGTTACTTTTAGTAATATACATGCTTTGTTATGCCATTAACAATCCCTATGCTAATGTATACCGTAACAACATTGGGGCATATTGTCTTACGATCTGGCCTACTTATATGTGCTGTTTCTTTACCCCTAGTTTTCCTTGCTGAGCCGGTCCCGATTTGCACACGGGGGATTACTGTGTCTGCCTCTGTCCGGAGTGAGGAGATAATATTTTCTCTACCCTCTTTCTCCCCATCTGCCTACTGTGGTCCTCTGGCCTTTTCATTTATTATTACTTTGGACCCTACTCATTTGTGGACACGTGAGTATGTGAGCAATATGACCTATATGTTTTTTGCCTTTTTCATCTGTTGCCTTTTTTGTAACTACGAATGCCTATTGGATATATAATGTTTACTAAAGAATTCTTTTGTATTTTTAGACTACCATTAAAACCTTAAACTACATATCGAACTATCCCTGAAGAAGGAGTTTATCATACTCCGTAACGCGTAGGAAATACGACTGTATTTTATGTTTACATATTTTGTTATGTCCTAATGTTTGGGTACTATGGGCACCTCTTGCGTTTTGTATAACAAACCCAACCATCTATGTTTCTTAAAGCTATGTGCTACTTTCTATGACACTACTTTTTTTTGATAAATAAAACTTTTTTATAAACATATACTGTTTCACAATCTGTGCCTAAAAAGTCCCATTTTCCAAGCGGAAATTTATATGTTAAAGTTTAATTACATAGTTCTACCTAGCATACCAGTGAGACCCATAAACAGATAACTGGGGAGTTGCTTTTCAGATTAAAAGGACCCACCGATACCAAAAGAGCTCACCTACTTCTTGGGTTCCTGCTGTCAGTGTTATCAGCAAAGTAAGTCTTTAACTACTCTCTTTCTTTAAGACTCTCTCCTGTGAGAGTCTCAAAGGAGCAATGAAAAACTACCTCTGCCACCTCTTTGAAAAGAAGGTTCAGGAGGAGGAGGAGTAAGTAAGCTGTTCTGGTCTCTGTGGCTCCTGACCTAACAGTAGTGTTGATGGGATTTATTAAAAAGTAATGCCACCGACATCAATGATTTTTATGTGGCTCCACATTTTCCCACTGACCACCAGTGCAAGATATGCCTTTTACATTTGGGGTTGGGAGGGGGGAAATCTATTTACATTGGCAATCATCTGACTTCCAATGTAAGAGGCACTCTTCTTTACACTGACTGCCAGTGTAAAGGACATTTTTTCTACTTCCACTTTGTTTTCCCTGACTGGGCTTTAGGTATTGTTAACTGTTATTGTTATTACCCCTGTATTGTAATGATTGCCCTTTTGATGCCCACATCCTGTAACAATTTCCCATTGTGTATTACAGTGTTTGTTACTTGTATATTACAATAATTACCCTTTTGTTGTCAGTGTATTGTAATAATTAACTGTTACCCAAATATTGTATATAATTGCCTATTTGTAGCTTATGTATTCTCAAGGTTACCATTTTTGTCTGTGTGTTGTAAAGTCGCCTTTCTTTAGAATACCATATTATTGTGTCTGCGTCTCAATATAAATGACAGCTGCACACACAATACTGCGCATAACAAGATCTGAACAAATGCTATAGGAAAAAAAAGGGGTTGCACTGTATTCACACAAAACAATGAAGTGTACTGCAAAATACATCAAAAATATATAATTTATATAATGATAAAATGCAAAAAGTGCTTCAAAACTGTTAAATAAATAAATCAAAACATTCATATATTTAACCAATATTTAGTCCATGCTGTTATGCAAAAAATAAAGTGCAAAGTGCCATAATATAATGTAATGGTATTGGTCCCAATAACCAATAAGAAAGATTGTATTCCACTCATATGTTCATAATGATATCAGTGCCGATCACCAAAATGTGCTCAATTCCCAAATGTGAGAATTGGCTTCTTACCAGAAAGATATGACCCTTACAGGTCTAAAGCGCCTTAGTGCATACATTCAAAGAGAGGGAAGGTAAAACCTCATTGTGCAATGTCTAATATAAAAACAATTTTTTTAAGACATATACTCTCAAGGACAGTACAAATACAGGCAATCAGTATACACAGCTTCTGGCACCCCGGCGTGTGTACTGACGTCACCGCCATTTCCTCCACCCAACGTACGTTTTGTCATATGAGATGTTGTCACTGAGGCAAGTTGTTGTAGATTGTCTTTAGAAACAAATGGTGATAGAACTTGCAACAGATTAATGTATGCTTCAGTAAGCCCCGGTTCACTCTACCACAATTTGTCATGCGACAAGGGAGAATGCTGCAGACAGCGAAGAACCTGGATCATTCAGGTATAATAGCATATCATCTGCATACATTGATACACATTCTTCAAATTCCCCACTGCGAAGGCCCTGGACCATAAAATCCTCTCTCAGTTTCACGGCCAATGGCCCAGAGCAAACAAAAGAGAGGATAAATGCAACCCTGCCTCGTTCCCCTATATATTGGAAAAGGTTCCGAAATAAGTCCATTAACCCAAAGTCGAGCCATAGGAAGTTGTACCCATTAAATTAATGTAGGAACAAAACCAAATTTGGCCAATAGTGGAAAAAGGTATGTCCATTCAACTGAATAGAAGGCTTTTTATATATCCAATGATGCAATCACTCTATTACCGGAATTATCATGGGTAAGTTGCAAGTTAAAACAAAATGGAGCAAGTGAGCGCTGATAAAGTATTCAAAAACCAGCTAGCACCCGTAAAGGTGAATATACAACCTTCAATGAACATTGAAATAACAGAGAAAGTGCAGCACTGCACAGTATTTAGTGAATGTCCAAATGTTGGGTAAATAGCTATAGTCCCAAGTGTAATCAGTCCTAATAGGCAAAAAGTCCTTAATAGGTTCCAAAGACGAACCGTAACAGTGTGATGTGCCAGAACACTCACCAGAAAATGAATATAAGCCAGCATATAATCATGAAAGGTCCAAAGTGTTACACAGTGCTCATTAGGAGCCTTGTATCAAAAGTTGCAAGTTAAACAGCCTTCGAAGATTGATTTGAGCACATCTACCTGTTTGGAAACTAATTAGATCTAATCGTACTAATTGAGTAATCACTGTCTGTAGCCTTCTTTAACATTAGTATTAATAAGGGAAATAGGGTGATATAATTCACAGTCTAGGGGGTCCTTCCTGGGCTTAGAGAGTGTAGAAAGGTCCCAGGCCTCCTTCGATCTAATGAGAATCTCCAGGACCAGGGATAGCTGTCATCCTTCTGTATGTAGTGGGTTGTGAGGCATGGTGGGTGTATAGTTGTTAAAGTTATTGGGCGCCAGACACTTCTTGGATGCAAAAGAAAGTTTATTTCTTTTAACACACCTTTTTGGGGGAGAGAAGGTTAGTGCCAGGACACCCTTAGGTAGTGGCAAGCTTAATTGGCAGACTCTGAGACTTCAGTAGGAGGACAGCCATACAGGGAAAGGCATCCAGCAAGACGCCACATCTGCATGTGCAGGAATGCTGTCTCCTATGGCAACAGTCTTTAACAGTTCCAAACACAAGGCTCAACAGTTCCTTCACTTTCACTACAATCACTCCTTGTAGTTCTTCAGCCCACTGAGCTCCCGGTCTCTCACTAGACCCACTGATTCACTGTCACTGAATCCCTTGAGCTCCTCCAATCTTCACAGTAGTATCTTCCTCAAGCGTCACCCCCGCTTCTCTGCTGGATCCCTAGCTTGGCACTGTAGATCCCTCTCAAGCTGCACCCATGCTTGCCTGCTCAGTCCCTAGCTTGACACACAAAGGCTGCTCTGCAAGCGTCACCTCCGCTGGCTGGGTCCCTGGCTTGATTCCCACTGAAGTTTCCCAATTCTTCACCATCCCCGGTTGGTGAAAATACTGTACTTGCTTCAGTTACTCACGGTGGTCCCTGGTAATAAGGAGGATAGTCCCTTACTGGCGACAGCTTCCCCTCTACCTCCAACCACGACAGGTTCTCTGGCCGACAGAACCGTCACTTTTGGTTGGACTGCAAGCCACAATCCCAACCCTGCGTTGCTTCCTTGCTTCTGGATAGGCCCTCAGACAGCTTAGCAGCCAGATGTGCCTGGGATAGGCCCAATCTCCGGCCTAGCAGCCCGGGCAGTACAACACATGTCCACCCAGGCAGCCATCCAGGTGGCACAGAACACCGATCACCTGACCTCATCCAAATATATAGGCTCTCCCAGCAGGACAAGGGATTCAAGAAAACCCCTTCCCATTGGCTGAGATACCCCATAAATAAAAAATAAAATACTGCGCTAACAATCAAAGTGTACAAAAATAAATAAAGCGGCGACTACAGTGTTATACAGCACAAATCAGATTAAATAGGAAAAAGTCGTGCTTATACCCCATATACCCCATATACTCATAACCTGACCTTGCGTTGCCCTTCTTGTATCTAGTACCACCAAGTGCCCAGCCACCTAGTGGTAGAAGAGAAAAGTGCCAAACTTAGGGAGAAATCAATAGATCTCTAGCAATCAACCAAGATAACTATTCCCGACAAGTACATTTGTGAGGAACAACCCTGCCTAAACTCCAGCGTGCTACAGGAGTAATACAATAAGGGCTTCCCTCATTGATACTGGTAATTTACCCACCTGGTTAGAAGAATTAAAGACCTTCAACAAGTGAGGGACAAGAAGGTCTTTATATGTCTGACACCACTCTACTGGATAGCCGTCTAAACATGGCGATTTATGGTGAGCAATGGAAAGCAGAGCATTCTCTATTGTATGTGTAGTGATTGCTTTATCAAGCAATTTCCTATTGTCCCTAGACAGAGTAGGGAGAGTAATATGTGAAAGATATACATTCATATCAGACTCAGAAACTAACCTCTAAGACTGTAAGGCTTCATGTACACGGGATGTTGTTCAACCGCTCCTGAACGACTTAACTCGACAGCTAGAAACCGGCATCTAAAAACGTCCGTTTAGTCGCGTTTAGCCGCGTTTGTGTCTAAAAGCGTTTTTTTTTGTTAGGCCTCATGTACACTGCTGCTGGTAAACGGACGTTTAGGAGCAGTTGGGAATTTTTTTCAACTGCTCCTGAACTCTCCTCTATGTTATCTTATCAGTACATGTACACAAATTAATTTTTAGTTGTTTCTAGGCAGCTGCATTTAGAGGCTTTTTTTGGAACCCAAAAAAATGCACTCAAAAGCTGTGTTTAGAGGCATTTCAAACGCCAAACGTGCCTAAACGTGTTTAGGTGCGTTTTCGTCTAGTAGCGTTTTTTAAAGGGAAACATTTTATTATTCTAATGTCTGGCTGTTTGCATTTCTAGACGGGGTCTAACTAGAACTAGATGGGGTTCAACCTTTTCCAAGAGAACGTCAAAGGTGGCAATTGACATGCGTGTAAAATTAAAACATTTCTCTGTAATTACGCAGCTGAACATACATATTAGAAAAGTATCCTGTGGACATGCGTTGAGCCATCAGTGGATGTGTCCAGTAGTGACTAACTCTGGTCCTTTTACACAATTTTCTATGTCTTTGGAGCCTCAGCAAAAGCAACATCAGGAGCATTTCCTCACACATGCTCATCATGGGATCCATATTAACAAACCAACCAAAAAATAACAGATAGCTACAAGCACACTGCTTTCTCAGCTGCTACTCATATTGTTCTCTCACAGAATGACTGAAATAGTTAATAAATACTTGTTTTTAGTGTTTTCTAATCATTTGGGAGGGTCTCCTGAGGTTATCTTTAGTAGACCCTCCTGAACAGAAACACGTCTAAACGCAGCTTGTAAATGCTGCTAAACACACTTTTTTAAACGTGGATTACTAGCTGTGATGTTCCAGCATTCAGGAGAGGTTGGAAAACGTCCCGTGTACATGAAGCCTAATGCCCCGTACACACGATCGGACATTGATCGGACATTCCGACAACAAAATCCATGGATTTTTTCCGATGGATGTTGGCTCAAACTTGTTTTGCATACACATGGTCGCACAAAGTTGTCGGAATTTCCGATCGCCAAGAACGCGGTTACGTACACCACGTACAACGAAACTATAAAAGGGCAGTTCAGAACCAAGCGTGGCACCCTTTGGGCTCCTTTTGCTAATCTCGTGTTCGTAAAAGTTTAGTGAGAGAAGATTTGTGCTTTTTCAGGCTCGTGGCTTTCAGATCATTTTCTGCTGGTCAGTTTGTGCTTGTGGGTTTGTATCTGTTAACATATATAAATGTTTTCGGGTTTTTCGGTCTTTGCTTTTTTTCCCCTTTCCTTTTTCTTTTCCGTTAACGCTTTACTCTGATCACTAGACTAATACGAATAGATCCTTTTGCATGTCACAATCTGCATTATTAGTTACACCCCCCCCCCCTTTTTTAGAACATGATATGCATATATACGGTAGCCACTGACATATGGGTTGTCTTTTAAAATAACACATTTATACATTTATACCTTTTGGAATCCTATATTCTTCTGTTTTTAGTTATACATAATAACATTTTAATGCAGAGCACATACTTGTGCCGTTTTAATCCTTTTTCATTATTATCTCTTATTTTAAATTCTCTACCATTTGAGGTCTTAATTTACTTATTGTCACATATATTATATCCAGTTAATGCTTTTGTGGGCTATATAATCTGTTTGTTAATTGTTCCCTTTCGTTTTTTAGATTCGTTTTTAGATCGTTTTTAAATATTTTTGATATGTCTCATATGTTGTGTTAATATACTTGCTCTCTGCCAAATACACCTACGTTCCTATCCAGCTGGATTGCTTTGGTCATAAGCGCTGAACTATTTAAGCCTTGATCCTTTTCGTCCTTCTCACACTTGAAAAAAGGAGCGCGCATGCCCACTGTGAGCTTCGCGCATGCTCTGAAACGCGTCGTGTGTTCCCGTCCACTACAGTCCTCCTGGTGACGTCACACGCCCATAGAACACAGAAGCTTTCATTTAGCTCGGCTGCCAAGCTGTCTGTCTCTCCGAGCGGAGGTCCACGGCCATCCCTCTGGAGCCACTTCACAGATATCGGCATATGGACGCAGGATCGATCTAGGATGACCTTTTTATTTGGAAACTCTACTTCATTTACTTAATTGTAAGTGTATATATGTGCTTATTATTTTCAATTAAATGCTTGCACTCAGAGGCGCTTTCTCTATCTCTTGTTTCATGTGGGTTTGTATTTGGTCTTCAGTGCGTGCAGCGAGTACAATTGACTTATCATTGTGTTTGTGTTAGTTCGTTACTGATTTTCAGGTCGCTCTTCACAGGCCTTGCTGTTCTTCAGTGCGTTCTGTTACTACGTTCTGAGCAGCCAACCATTTTCTAGCCATGTTGCGTATACGTACTCCTCGTAGAGTTCGTGCTGTGCGGGGGCTTGGTGTTGAGGTCCTTACCTTAACAGTCCATGAACAGGGTGGGGAGGAGTTCATGGACCAAGAATTGGTTGCTCCAGCGTAACCAGTTCTGTCACATGCCTTTGCTCCGTGAGATCCGTGAGAATAATCCTGATGATTTCAGGAGCTTTCTCTGGATGACGGACCCCGTTTTTCACCGTTTGTTGGCTTTGTTGACCCCCTATATCAGCAGGCAGGATACCTGCATGAGGCAAGCCATCACTCCGGAGCAGAGGCTAGTCGCCACCCTGCGGTACTTGGCAACGGGAAGAAGCCTGCGGGACCTTAAGTTCTCGACAGGCATCTCCCCCCAAGCTCTGGGGATCATTATCCCAGAGACTGTTCTTCCATCATCCAGGTCCTGCAGAAGGAGTATATTAAGGTAGGATTTTTATCCTTTAACATCACTTTTTATTGTATTTAATGTTTGATAATGTATTGTATTTCTTTCCTCATTCCCTAATTACCATGATTGTAATATGCTGTGAATGTCCCCTTTGTGCTCATGCATGCTGGATTTTTAGGTAATTTTTTTTTTTGTACTTCATACATATTTGCCTTCACTTACCTCCCCAGCATGCTCTCCTGGGCCTATATTCACCTCGTGTAGTCACTTAACAATCTATTTTGTCAGCTCCATAGTAGTGCTTTACCCTAAATACCCCCTAAAATGTGTAAAATTGTGATTTGTGCTTTAAATTCTGGCAGAGTGCGAGGGTTTTTTTTGGGGGGGTTACAAAATCATTTGGAACCCTCCCTCCCCCCAACTGCTATTGGCTAACTCAGCTGATACCAATCCTCTATCTATCCTCAATCCTCTATCTGCTGACTTTGCCAAACCCATACACACTATACCCACCTCTTTTGTGGTCAGATTTATGGATGAATTCCCCAAAGCAAGTAGTGCAAGGGCCTGCCTGAATACTTTCAAATGGTACTGTTTGAAGTTTTTGGATCCTATTATTATCTTGATAGGTAATAGCAGAATGTAAAAAAGTGCTCAAATGTGTACAGTGTGTATTTATCTCTTTGTATTATGACACTTCTTACCTGTCCAGTGGGCTGCCAATAGTGTAAGTAAGGAAGGGCTGGCCAAAGTAATACACATTATTTAGGCATTCATCTCTCAATGAAGTGGAGAGGGTTACCTGTCCAAAACATCTCCCCCCCGTAAAATTCACAAAATGGCCCATGAGAGGGGGGGGGATCTGATAGGTGGACCTTATACCTTTGTCTTTAAATATGCCTTAAAATAAATGTAATACTGATGTTGGCCAAGAATGTTTGTGTCTAATCCGCTTTCCACGTTTATGTGAAAAATTATTAATTTTATTTTCTTGTTTGACTGTGGCCTCCCACTTTGCCCAGTGGTGGGTCTTTCCTAACTTCTCAGGGGCAATTGATGGGAAACACGTCCACATCATCCCACCACCCAACTCGGGGTCATACTATTAATACTACTACTACTACTACTACTACTACTACTACTACTACTATTATAACTACAAGGGGTTCAATAGTATTGTGATGTTGGCGGTGGTGTCGGCTACTTACGAGTCCCTGTATGTGGACGTGGGGAAGAATGGTCGGATGTCAGATGGTGGAGTCATCGCCCAGACGGAGTTTTACAGGTGTCTCCAGGATGGCAGCTTGGACTTGCCACCTCCAGAAGACAATGTGAAAGGACTCCCATTCGTCTTCGTTGCGGATGAAGCGTTTGCACTGGGGGACCATCTTATGTGGCCATTCCCTATGAGGACCCTCACCCCGGACCAGAGGGTTTTTAATTACCGGCTGGCCAGAGCCAGAAGAGTGGTGGAGAACACGTTTGGAATAATGGCCAGCTGGTTCTGCCTATTTCTTACACCCATACATATGGTGGATTATAAACTCAATCATATCATCCTGGCTTGCTGTGTTCTCCACAACCTTTTACGGAGAAATTCTGTGAACTATGCTGGCTCAGTTGGGCCTGAATCTGGAATTCAAGTAAATGAACCAACCCTGACGGCGCTTGAAGCTGGCCGTCCTGGCTTGCCCCCCCTGAGTGCCCGCGAGGTCCGTCTAAGATACCTTGAATACTTTGCGGGTAGGGGGGCCATCAATATGCCAGACAATGTCTGAGACATTTTTTAAATAAACAAAAAATTTGAACAACTAAAATATTTGCTGACATTTACTGCTTGTCTTTCTTTTAGCTGACCCTGACATACATTTGGGGAGTCCTGAAAATGGCGTGATTGTGTAACATTAGAAAGCACTGTTGGGTGTTATTTACTAAAGGCAAAGACACTTTGCACTACAAGTGCACTTGAGACTGCACTGAAACGGCACTTGTAGTGCAAAGTGCCCTTAGGAAATAACCACCATTGTCACAGAAACCAACAATTTTAACAACCAACAATTTGGGGAGCATTGAAAGAAGAATCCACACATTCCTGATTATCAATCTTTTTAATACAAGCACAATCATATTTACCAAAGGTTTTTAAAACAAACCAACATGTTTGTTGTATAACAATTTTTGGGCTCACATTAATAAAAGTAGAAATGTCCTTTTAAGGAAAAACAGGCATGTTTAAAACCAACAAGAAATACACAAATTTGGAACTTACAAAGTTCAACTTTGTTAGAAATTGAAGGCAATATCAGACATGAGTATTTATAAACTGTGTTTGATATTGCGTTCATATGGGGTGAAGTCACCTCTGGAAAAGCCAAATTTTGAAGATGCACACAAATTGCCGAATGTCAACATGTGCTAGTTGCCATCAGGGGGGATCAAGGGACGTGTTTTGGGGGTGCAACCCCTTCCTCTCAGCTACTTTATTATTGAGGAAGGGGTTGCACCCCCAAAACGCCTACATTGATCTCCCGTGATGGCAGATAGCACATGTTGACACACTGTGTGCATCTTCAAAATTTGGCTTTTCGACGCTATGTAAAAATAGGTGGCACAATTTTTTTGGAAATAAAGCCAACTACATTAGGGATTTCGAGGGGTTTTAAACTCTCCCTAAAACATCAATGATGTTCTTCATTTTGTTTATAACATCATTGATGTTTTTCTGAATGTTTTCCAAGTCCCTATTACACCCCATGATCTCCCCGATCAGGATCTGGGCACTCTCACTGGTGAAATGTCCTTCATCAACAACATCACGATCACCTAAAAATATAGAAATAAAAACATGTATTATAAATATGCCGGCATCTATCTCTGAGCCTGTGGTCGCAGACACTCATCTGTTGTGGTGACAATTTCCACCACGTCTCCTTCCTCCTCCTCCTCCTCCTCCTGTTGGCTTTGGTGGATTTCCACTTCCTCATGAGGTGGGGGGGTCTGTGGTCTCCTCGGATGAGTGGTGTTCTCCGAGTCTTTTCTCCCCATGTAAAAAAAAAATAGGTATACTTAGCACACAGATATTTTATGACAGAAATAGGAATATGAAACATTGCTTGGAAGTGAGGTACAATTGTCTATTTTGGCAGAGTTGCAAGATGAAGAAATATTTTTTTACTTTGTCAAGCTTGAATACTTACCTGTTTTGGACAGCTTCACAGATGGAGACACCCCTATAGCATCCACTGGAGCACCTGTGTGGGCCCCCTAATAAAAAGGGTGTTCTTTTGTCCCACACTAGTGCTCCAGCGTCCAGATGTGTAAACAGCTGCTGAGTGTCCTCTCCTTACACAAAATCTAGTTTGAATTTCATTCTAGTTAGCTACCCATCTAGACAACAAAATTATTTGAATATAAGTAGGCTAGCAAAAATGTATTCAAATGCAAAACATGGTGTTTCTATGCCGAAAGAACAATGTTTCATACAAACGAATAATGTGCCCATGAACATGAAAGTTGCCATTTTAAACTGTACAACAGTTAAGAAAAGCACATGGAGCAGCACGAACGTTAGAAAAATAAAGAATAGGAACACAGGACAACTACTTACTTTTTTGCAGCACTCTCCTGATCCTTCTGTACTGCTCGTGCTCACTTAATTTGAGGTCCGACCACCGCTTCCTCAGTTGATCCTTGGATCGTCATACACCAAAATTCTTCTGCAGACTCTTGACATCTTTCGCCATGATCTTGGCTTTTCTGACATTGGGGTTGGGGTAAGGTCCATATTTCCCATCATAGTCGGCCCTCTTCAGGATGTCCACCATCTCCCCAAAGGACATATTTGAGGCCTTAAATCGTCTCTTCCGGGATCGGGACGTTTCTGGCTCCGGGCTTTCCTCCTCCTTCTCGTTGGTGTAATTAGCACGCACCTGCTCTGTCTCTGCCATGTGCTCTTCCCCACTGCGCCGAACGAGAAGGGGCGGGGAATAGACTAGAAAGAACGTCAGGGGCGGGCGGAGTTTCACGCATGCGCAGTGTATATAAAGCCTAACACGCGTGCGTAGTACGTACGATCTGTGAGCTGAGGAAGGAGTATCGGAGGCGCCGATCGTGATAACGAAGGTAAGATTAAAAATTGGGCCTATACTGCTTCTAGATTGATGCCTATATTGGGACAAGATTAGGAGAGTTTAGCCTGACATTAGGGTTTGTCTTGTGTATTGCAGATAAAATGGATGGCTTCAATGACCACAACTTCCTCCCCCTGTTCATAGACAAATACAAATACAGGGAGCTGCCCTGTCTGTGGCAGATCAAACACCCCCAATACAACAATAAACAAAAGAGGCAGGCAGTGCTGGAGAAACTGCTGGAGTTGGTGAAGCCGGTGGTCCCCGCGGCAACCATCCCCTATTTAAAAGCCAAAATTGGTGGTCTGAGGAGCACTTATCTTAGGGAGCGCAAGAAGGTCAGGGATTCCCAGAGATCAGGAGCTGCAGCAGATGACATTTATGTCCCCAGGCTGTGGTACTATGAGAGACTTCGTTTTCTGTCAGACCAGACTGGGAATCCCTCTCAACCCTTCCTTCCACTCTTCCTTCCACCTTATCTTCCACCCCAGTTGAGGCTTCCGATGTCCAACCAGGGACTTCCGGCCAGGAAGAAGTGGAGGAGCCCAGCTGGAGTCAGGTATAGCATTCTTCTACAGATTTCTGGTAAAAAAATAAATGATGTTTACTGGATGTTATTATTGATCACTAATTGCAGATTAAATAAAGGCGTTTACATATCAATACACAGTAGTGGGCAAAAATAATTGGGACAAGAATGAAAAATGCTGGGCTCAGAATAATAGTCTGTTATATTTGTTAACATTCAGTTTGCTACAGTCATGAGATGAAAATTGTGTGTGATTGATGAAGAAAAAACTAAAACTATGTCCCTTTTTCATACACAGGAAGACCTCAGCCAGGAGGGGGCTGTGGAATGTGGCAAACAGGAGGAGGCTGTGGAATGTGGCAGCCAGGAGGAGGTGGGGGTTAGTGGCAGCCAGGAGGAGGCGGGGCTAAGTGGCAGCCAGGAGAAGGCCGGGCCCAGTAGGAGCCTGACAGAATCGCAGGTCCCTCCCCTCCGCTTCCAAACAAAAGACCCAGAAAGGGGAGTAACGTGCAGGATTCAGCACTCAGGCTGATTAAGGAGGCTTCTGCATCCCTCAGAGCCTTCCCCACTCATGAAGAGGCCTTTGCCTGCATGGCTGCCACAAAACTGAAGGACATGCAGGAGGGTCAATGCCTCATGTGTGAGGACATTCTTTATAAAGCCTTAACTAAGGGGGTGAGGGGCGAAATCACACCCAATACCCACCTGTGTGAGTTGGACCATCCTCCTCCTCCTGCCACAACTTCACCACCACAGACACAGCGTGGAAGGAAGCATGGAAGGAAGACCAGAAAGTGATGACCTGGGTTCAGTCTGGTCTGACAAAAGATGCAGGCTCTTGTATGACCACAGCCTGGGGACATACATGTCATCTGCTGCTGTTCATGATCTCTTGGACTTCTGGACCAGATTGAACTCCCTTAGATATGGACTCCTCAGGCCACCAATTTTGCTGTAAAATAATTGATGTGCACCCTGGGGGCCAAAGGTTTCTTCAATTTCTGCTGTTTCTCCAGCGTTGCCTCCCTCTTTCCTTGGTTATGAGCCCTTAATAAATTTTTTGTTGGATTTATTATACTCGCCTATGTGTGTTTTCCTTCAAAAAGGACAGTTTGTTTGCGAGGAGGCAGGTACATTTCAAAAATACAATGTGAAATTAACAAGGGACACCAACACCAAACAATCTCCTTGAGATTAAATAATACAAGATAATAATTGTGTTGTGGTAACTTGACACACAAAACACACCCAAAAATATTCTGGAGTTAAAAAAACAAAAAAAAATAGAGAAAAAAAAAAAAGATCAGGCTTGAAAAAAAAAAAGCCCCCCCAAAAAAAAAAGTTTGAAATTTTTAAGTCAAATCAAAATATATTGATGAAATCACGATAAATAATAAAGAAAGAAGTTTGTAAGAACTCTGTGTGAATATGAGCAGCAAAACAACTTCATTCTTCTAGCATTATAAAGAAGAACAGAGAGCGCTGCATTCAACAATTTCAAACATTGCACCGTGACGAAAGTGCTATATCCATTCCGAACACTAATTTTACCAGACCGAGCAGTTCCGTCTCAGAATTTCTTCTGAGCATGCGTGGCACTTTGTGCGTCGGAATTGTCCACACCCAGTAGGAATTGACGAGATCGGATTTTGTTGTCGGAAAATTTTATAGCCTGCTCTCAAACTTTGTGTGTCGGAAAATCCGATGGAAAAAGTCCGATGGAGCCCACACATGGTCGGAATTTCCGACAACAAGCTCCGATCGCACATTTTCCGTCGGAAAATCTGACCGTGTGTACAGGGCATTAAAATAAAAACGTCTGTAAACGAAACGCTGCTAAATGTGAGTTACCGTGTTTAGCAGCGTTTACAAGCTGTTACAGGCATTTGGTGTTTCAAATGCCTCTGAACATCTGCCTGCCCCCATTTTTTTTGCGTTCTAAAAGCTTCTAAACTCAACTGCCTAGAAAGGACTATAAACTACCTTGTGTACAGATATGATAACATAGAGGAGAGTTCAGGGGCAGCTGAAAGAAATGCCCAACTGCTACTAAACGTCCATTTACCAGCAGCAGTCTACATGAGTCCTACGGGAGCTGTAAAACTGTTTGAAAGTAGATAATACATTTTAATTGCCTTCCACTTATCATCCCTTGTGAATTACAAATACTAAGCAAAGAAATTGAAGTATAGGAGCGTTGTGCCAGAAAAGCTAAAAGGTGACCATTCTTATCTCCAAACTCAAAAATTTACGAACATTGATGAAGTTGGCTCTCACTAGATTTTTTTCACCAACAAAAGGCATAAGTATGTAAGTAGTCCTGCCAGGGACCATAATTAGTAGGAGATGGGTCCCTCACATATACATGTTCTGCCATAGTTACCTGTCCCTCCAACTGCATCTCATCCCTCAGGGTTCTAGATTTTAGTTTCTTAATTGTAATTTTTACATGTACACGATGTCCTATATACCTGTATCCATACTAACTTATGCCAAAACTTACTGTGCTGCTTCTATTATGTCAATAGTTTGCAATGTCATCATGTGCATATGTGAGATTTGGATCTACTACTGAACAGATGTGTATTGTTTCTTTTTTTGATTGGGTCAGCAGTGTCCCTCATTCTGAAGTTCAAAAGTTGGGAGGTATGGAATTGTATGTCCTGCATTTATCCACATAGCAAAAGTGGGAGGGTTGGAGAGATCCGTTTTTGGGCTATGAGTTTATGTGCTATAAATAATAGTCGAGGAATAGCTGTATAGTGTACCCCATTGATGTGCCTCCTATTCACAAGCAGTCCGGAGCGAAAATGGGCTTTTTGCACCTGAGTGGACCTCTCACAAAAGAGGCCGTTATGCCACATCATCCATGGACCAAGAAGATTCAATGGACTGACATCCTAATTCCTGATATCTCTTCATTTATTATACTAAGAGATGGTTCTCTATAAAAAACCTATATTTATAACTGAATGTAACTGCATTCTGATAGTCACACACTGTGTGGGATCATGTTACATTCCAGTTATATTTCTTATTACTTCTGATTCATATAGCCTTAGAATATATAAGTGAAATAAGGAAATTCTTGTTCAGTAATATATTATCAGGTAATAACAATAGATTTATTACTTTTTAGGACAAATATGTTCAATAATCCAGAAGTAATGGAAGCTTTTTCTTTCTTTTCTTAAAACAAATATATTATTACCTAACTAGTTCCTAGAATTATGTTTTTGTTTATTCTAATCTGAAGCAATACAACCTCAATTTTATGAGTTAACATTTCTAAACAGTTGCATATGAATAAAATATGTAATTGTTTACTCTAAAAGGGTTAAAATCCCAAAATAATTCAAACTATCTTCATCAATACCAATGTTATTAACAGTACCTTTCTAACTGAATTATTTAGCCTAGGGCAAGACTAACCATATACAACCACCCTGGAATAAATAATTTCAACAAAAACTATATTCTGCACTCCAATTAATGAAACATCATTTTGATGTCTTTTGACATAGCACTTCTCTCCTGTAAGCGGAAGATCCGTGTACCCCCATTAGCCCTCCTCATTCTCCCAACCATATTATGTGGGAGTGTGACGAAGGCACTTATTCCCCTGAGAGAGATATTTATTCTCTTTCACGGGTAAATTGTGATTACTTGCAAAAAATAATTTATACAATGTATCATCTAATCTCATATGTTTTTTGTTTACTCTTTACTCCAGAATTCACTGGTTTCTTTTCTATCTATTCATCTCTTCAGTCCACACAGGTTGATCTGCGCAGTCAGCTCTGCATAACAAAAAGTAAGTCAAAACTATTTGATCAGTTGCCATGGCACCACTGAATATACTTTCCCTGAATGTTCAGGGAATAAATGTCCCTCAAAAAAGGACCAAAGCCTTCCGTACTTTCCATAACAAGAAGGCTCACATAGTATGCCTCCAAGAAACACACTTCACCAAAGATTCTACTCCAAAATATATTTCTCCTTTTTATCAACAAATTTACACGGCTTCTGCCTGTACCAAGCAAAGGGGAACTCTAATTGCATTTCACCGATCCACACCATTCACCTTATCATCAGAAATTAAAGACCCATGAGGTAGATACCTGATACATCAGATGGCCATTGAACAAGCTTTAAAGGAATACATATCAATTAATAATACAACAGACATCTCCCCAATAACACTGTGGGAAGCTCATAAGAGTGTCTTGCGTGGTACAATACAAAGACAAATGGCACTATTTAAACGGGAACGCAAAAATCTAGCAAAAAAACTAGAACTCAATTTTAATGCAGCCTACATATCATTTCAAGATAATCCATCTCAGAGTACAAAATCTCATCTGGAAAAATCTAGATTGGAATACGATCTATTTCTCACTGAGTCAGTTGATAAATCCCTCAAACGCTCCAAACACAATTTCTACATGAATACAAACAAACCAGGTACATATTTGGCTCGGGCATTAAATTCAACTAACAAATCTTTCAAACCAATACGTTTGAAATTATCAAAAAATGTTTACACTTGTAATCCAGTTAAAATAGTCCATAAATTTCACTCACATCTCGCAACTTTATACAAGACAAACAATTAATTTAATCCTACAGAGGCTGAATCCTTCTTCTCAAAAATAACCTTACCTGAGTTATCTCAGAATCAAAAAAGCAGTTTGGATGAGCCTATAACTATAGATGAAGTTGCTAACGCCATAAAAGACCTAAAACTTAACAAAAGACCAGGCCCAGACGGCTACTCGGCTTTATACTATAAAACATTCTCAGAAATACTCTCTCCCATTCTCACTGAAACTTTTAACAAACTTCTAGATGGACATTCTTTTCAGCAAGAAACCCTAATGGCAATTGTTTGTATGATCCCAAAACCCCTTTCTGATGATACTTCCTGTGTGAATTATCGGCCTATCTCTCTGTTAAATCTCAATATTAAATTATTAGCAAAAATAATAGCAAAACGCCTCAATAGCATTATAGGAAAATTAATACATAGAGATCAAGTAGGCTTCATGCCAAATAGACAGGCAGGCGATAATATACGCAGGGCAGTGTTATTGGCACATATTGCTAAAAAACGGAAAATCCCTTTATGTTTTCTATCTCTCGATATTAAGAGGGCATTTGACACAGTATCCTGGCAATATATGCAATATTCATTACAAAAATGGGGTTTTGGACCCCACTTTTTAACATGGATCAAAGCATTATATAATAAACCCAAAGCCTATATAAAATATGCTGGATACAAATCTGAAGCCTTTAATATCGAAAGAGGTACCCGACAAGGTTGCCTATTATCTCCCTTATTATTTGCCCTTATACTCGAACCCATGGCCCAATACATCAGAACAAACCAAACTATAGCTGGCATTGAAGTAGGAGGTATTACACACAAATTATGTATATTTGCAGACGATATATTACTTTTTCTATCATCACCACAGGTCTCTGGTCCTAACTTAATACCAGCTCTTGATGGATTTGCAGCCCTATCCGGCCTTATGATTAATCCTAAGAAATGCCTAGTGCTTAATATTTCACTCACAAACATGGAATTGATCCCGGCTAGGGCTGCACTCCCATTCACATGGGCAGAAAAATCAATCCCATATCTTGGAATTCATTTAACAGCATCTCGTTCTGACTTATTCTCAACCAATTATCCTCCTGTATTAAGACAGATCATAAATCTAATAAAACAATGGTCGCAACTTCCTTTATCCTGGATAGGGAAGATTAATGCAATCAAAATGACTATTCTACCCAAATTGCTTTATCTATTCAGAGTCCTCCCTATTCCAATTCCTTCCTATTTTTTGAGAATAGTACAAAAAAGAGCAACTTCGTTTATATGGGGCTCTTCTAAACCACGTATACCTATACACACACTACATCTTCCCAAAAATAAAGGAGGCCTGGGATAACCTAATTTTACTAACTACTACAGAGCAGCACATTAGGCCAGTCTGTCCAAATACCATGCAAAACAGGAAATCCCATTATGGGTATTTATAGAAGCTTCAGAATATGACCCTCTATTAATATCAAATTTATTATGGCTTGATCCTAAAGACCGCTTTAAAATTCATAATCCCATAACTAAACACTTCTTATCTCTCTGGGATAAACTAAAAACCAAATATCAGTTACAATCTCCACACAATCCTCTCCTTTCTTTTATCAGAAATCCGGCCTTTTATCCGGCATGGATCTACCCAAATTCTTTTAAAGCTTGGACAACATCAGGCATTCAGACACTAAATGATTTCATAGCATCTAAATCATTCCTTTCATTCCCATCGCTTAGAGAAAAATATGATCTACCAAACTCTGAGATATTTAGATATCTCCAAATCAAAAATTTCTATACACCATTCCTAAAGGGGGATACACCATTATCCCAATTATCCATTTTTGAATCAATCTGTACAAAAGATCCATTTGCTAAAGGTACAATTTCATCACTTTATAATCAATTATATGGAGTAGCAAATCTTAATAGACCCTCTTATGTTCAGAAGTGGGAGGAGGACCTGGGACGAACTTTAGAAGACACGGACTGGTCTAACATATGGCTCACATCTAAGTCATCTTCACCCAACATCTTAGCACTGGAGACAGATTATAAAGTCCTAACTCGCTGGTACCTTGTACCCGCTAGAGTGGCAAAATATTCACCTAATACCTCAGCTCTTTGTTTTCGAGGATGCCCAGAAATAGGCACATATTTACACATATGGTGGACGTGCCCAGTAATCCAAACCTTCTGGAAGGAAGTCTTCGTGATTGCATCTAAAATATTTAAAAAAATAATACAACCAGATCCATATTTAACTTTACTTAATCTAAAACCAGAATGGTTAACACTCTCTCAATTCAAACTTATGATCCAACTAATAACGGCTGCAAAACAAACAGTGGCCAAGGCATGGAAATCTCCTACATTGGTACTAGCAGAAACAATTCACAGAATGAATAATACAATGTCCCATGCTAAGATGGTAGCCATCGATCAAAATCAAATTCCAAAATTTGAAAAACTTTGGCATCCTTGGATAAAACAACAGTTCCTGTCAAACTTCAACGACTCTGTCCTGTTGCCATGGTAACAGATTAAATGACTTACAGAGACACCCATTCTAAGGCTTCAAAGAGAACTAAAAAGAATAATAAACTGACGAGCGGGACAACCTTGTGGACCATACCTCTACCTTTCCACCCTTTTTCTTCTTTCTCTTTCCTTTTCTCCACCTTACGATTAAAGCTCATTATCAGAATTTATTTGACCTATATACACTCTACTTGTAAACAATATGTATAGTAGGTATAAATCATTTAAATACCTACAAAAGTAACTAAGGAAATGATATATATCTTTAATTTAGGTTTACGTGAACCCAATGTTTAATATTTGAAATTTCATGATATTTACCTATATAAACCCTACTGTAAAACAATAAGCTTACTTTATAGATCCTTGTAAACTTACTTTATGTATCTTTATAACATTGTATACTCAATAAACTTCTTTTGACAAGAGAAAATAGCAAGAAAACTGTTGCACAGTAGGGATGGGCTGAACAGCCCCCGGGTCGTTTTGCACCAGAACATGCGAACAGGCAAAAAGGTTGAGCGAACATGTGAACCCTATTAAAGTCTATGGGACACAAACCTGAAAAATCAAAAGTGCTGATTTTAAAGGCTTATATGCAAGTTATTGCCATAAAAAATATATGGGGACCCGGATACTGCCCTAGGGGACATGTATCAATGCAAAAAAAAGTTTTTAAAATGACCGTTTTTTTCAGGAGCAGTGATTTTAATAATGCGTAAAGTGAAACAATAAATA
This sequence comes from Aquarana catesbeiana, assembly GCF_042186555.1. Classification (NCBI taxonomy): domain Eukaryota; kingdom Metazoa; phylum Chordata; class Amphibia; order Anura; family Ranidae; genus Aquarana; species Aquarana catesbeiana. Next base: position 381,489,581 of record NC_133328.1, on the reverse strand, counting down.
TGAAAGATTCCTTTAAATATCATGCCTGGGGGGTCCCCTTAGTCTGCCTGTAATGTGTAGAAGAGTGCAGCAGCAAAATTACATTTCTAAATAAAAAAATGTCATTTAAACTTGCTTGTGGCTGTAATGTATTGCCGGCTCCCGGCAATATAGATACAAATTTAAGGGAAATTTTTTTTTTTTTAATTTTGGCGTTTTTTTTCTTGATTTTTCATCTGTATTGCCTGGATCCGGCAATACATTACAGCCACGAAAGTTTAAATTACATTTTTTCCTTTAGAAGTGTAATTTTGCGGCCGTCTCAGAAGTTTGACCTCCACAGAGGCACGAGACAGGGCTGCCCATTGTCCCCACTACTGTACGCTCTGGCTGCGGAACCACTGGCTGTTTCTATCCGGACAGACCCAGAGATCATAGGATTAAAAACTGGAACCCTCACAGAAAAAATCAGCATGTACGCTGATGACACACTACTTTATTTGGCGGACCCAGGTCCTTCCCTCCACCGGGCTCTTCAGACAATTGAACGTTTTGGGAAATTCTCGGGCCTCAAAATAAATTGGGGGAAATCCCAAGTTTTACCAATAGACACTTTCCCACCCACGGAATTCCAAGCCACCCTACCACTACAAAGAGTAGACACAATTAAATACTTAGGAATAAATACCTCCAAAAATCCAGCAGACTACATAACACTAAACATTAAACCATTATATTCCCTTATTAAAACTAAAACACAATCGTGGACTAGACTACCCTTAGGAGTATGGGGCCGCATTAACCTTATAAAAATGATACTACTCCCTAAAATATTATATATACTCTGGCACACCCCAACATACATACCTCTAAAACACTTTAAAATAATGGAGTCCCTTCTCAAGCCCTTTGTGTGGGGAAAAAATAGACACAAGATTGCATGGCAAACCCTCAAAAACCCAACAGACATGGGGGGTACAGCACTTCCGGACCTTAATCACTACTATATTGCGTCCCAACTCTCCCAACTTTACCATATAGATAAGGTGGACAGTGAAAGATTCCGGATGCTAATCTGCCCACAATGGGCCCAAGGAACCTCAGATTCCATATATGCTATCACTGTGGGCACTAAGACCAACGAAGGTAACACACACAAAACATCCCTGTTGTATCAATACAGACGCATCTGGGAACTCGCAAACAACAAACTCAATATACCCAGACACAACGACTTCACTCCCTTATGGTGCAACAGAGACCTACCAGAGCTCCATAATATTCATGACCCGAGACCTTGGTTGGAGAGGGGTATACTCTACTTACACCATGTCTGGTCAAATGGAACCCTTAAAAACTTTGACACCCTTAAAGAGGAATTCCATCTGGCCAACAACATGGTATTCAGATTCCTCCAATTGAGACACGCAATACAGGCACAATTTCCGCAACCCCCACCACAGTCAGCCCCCAATCCCCTAATAGCAATCATAAAAGACACAGACCCAAAAAAATTAATATCCTGTTTCTATAACATGCTCACTATCCCAATAGCCACAAAAATAATATACGGCCTCAAATCCCGCTGGGAAAAGGATCTGGGTAACCTAGAAGATGAGGAATGGGAAGAAGCACTGGACACATGTAAAGAGGTATCTCCCAAACTGTCAGACAGGTTGACACAATTAAATATAATACACCGTACATACCTAACCCCGCATAGGATAGCCAGATACAAACACAACTGTCCAACATTGTGCCCAATGTGTAAGTCCACAGAGAGTTCGTTCTACCATCTACTCTGGTCATGCCCTCAGATACAGGGCCTATGGAAACAGATAGTAACCTTCCTTCATGACAACATGGGTTCACCTGTGACACTGGACCCCAAACAATGCCTGTTGGGTGTGTTCCCAAACCCAATGGAAAAATACACCAAGGTATTTCTACAGGAGACCCTGTTCTCATGCAGAAAGATAATAGCTAGGAAATGGATGCGTCCCTTACCACCCGAGACTAAAGAATGGAAAGCAGAGGTAAATGGGACACTCCCATATAAACGGGTGATATACATCAATAGAGGATGCCCAGACAAACACAATAGAATTTGGGATCGATGGCTACAGGACTCGGAAACTTGCTCATGACCAATATAAATTCCTATGCACTGGAGAAACACCTCTCCTCAATGAAAATACTATAATTATACCCTATATTAAACGATAATATTAATAGAGAACATCAGAAGAAATGTACTACAGACCATTCATGTATGTAACCATCTTTATATCACGTACAATTACATTGCAATGTTTACATGTATAAATACGTGCAAATGATATGACTTGTATGTATTCTGATTCACAATAAAAAACTTTGTTGGAGAAAAAAAAAAAGAAGTGTAATTTTGCTGCGGCACTGTTCTACACATTGCACAGATGCGTCACTTTACAGGCAGACTAAGGGGACCCCCCGCACGATATTTAAAGGAATCTTACATTTTTATGGGGGGGGGGGCATGCTGTTTTTTTGTTTTGTTAATTTTGGCATGGAGTTCCCCTTAAAAAACAACCCAAAGGGCCTGGTATGGTCTTTGGGGGGGACCCCATGCAGTTTTTTTTTCTTAATTCTTTCATAGAGTTCCCCTTAACCACTTCAATGCACTGTATTATATACTCTGCACTGAATTCACTGTATATATAGTCTACACTGAATGCACTGTGTGTACAGTATACTACACGGAGTATATATATATATATATTAATACATTGCCTGCACTGTATATATATTCTACACTGACTACATTGTATATATGTATAAACTAAACTGTTTACATGCCACTAACTAACCTGCCTAATCTAGCTCAAGTGCTCTCAATATTTCCACGTTATCACACTACATACGGCCGTCGTATACGCAGCCTTATATAGTGTGGGGCGTGGACTTAGCACCCTGAGCCATGATTGGCCAAAGGTACCCTGCCTTTGGCCAATCATGGCTCTCCCAGCAGATCGCACTGTGATTGGCCAAAGCATGCAGGTCAGGTGCATGCTTTGGCCAATCAGCAGCCGTCAATGCACTGCGATCTGGGCACTCCGTGGCGCTCACATTTGCCGCGAACGCCCCATATGTTCGGTTTGTTTGCAGACAAACGAACACTTGATGTTCGAGTCAAACTTACGTTCGATTCGATTATCAGGACAATTTTTATTGCACGGCTTTTACAAATCTAGCGCAGGAACCTCTAATGTAGCCATAACGCCAAAAAAGTATCACAAATGCTTTATTGAATAACCTCCAAAGTGTCTGAGCTATGCAGCCCTTTACACAGAACCCAATAAAATTAGGTCTGGTCACATCTATAGTAGATTAAGAACTCATGACCACGTAAATGCGCGTACATCATATTTGGTTTCTGTAAAGAACAGAGCTATAGCTCTGTATGTGGTTAACTCACTGTTGATAAGGGTGCAATGCCCCCTTGTGGTAAATCTTTGGCTGTTACACACCTGTCTGTAGATTTTATTATTTGTTACTCTATTACAGTTAATTGCTGATGTTCATAAAGTTTAACCACTTCCGGACTGCCGCACGCCGATATACGTCTTAACTTTGAAGAGGAATATCGTTGTTATGGCAGCAGCTAGCTGCCATAACTCCGGTATCCTCTTCTATGGCCGGCGGTCCGGTTTCCAATAATAGTGGTCTCTGCGACGGATTCGCCACAAGATCACTTTTATCAGCGGCGGGAAAGGGGCCCCCCACTTACCGGAGCTGTTGGCAGCAGCGGAGGCGATCGGATGCTGTCCCTGGAGTGACATAGAGATGAGTGAGGGGAAGATGGCCTCCACCCGTCTCCATATCATTGCAGGGCGGAAGCAACGTCAAAACGTCACTTCCACCCATAGTTCTTAAAGGGTCTTTTTTTTTTATTGCATTTTACTGTAAATTTGAGATCTGAGGTCTTTTTGACCCCAGATCTCATATTTAAGAGGTCCTGTCATGCTTTTTTTCTATTACAAGAGATGTTTACATTCCTTGTAATAGGAATAAAAGTGACACATTTTTTTTTTTAAATTTATGTTTATTTGCAGTTTTTAACAGCACATACAGTACATGCATATTCCATAAGAGGTAGATGCACATACGGTGCCAATTTACCTAGCAGGTCATATAGCACCTGTACCTGGAAAGGAAGAGGTATATAGACATTCACCAGAACCATCTTGCATGCACCAATATCAGCCATGACAATTAAGAAACGTCCACCAGGATCAGAGATGACATGATGTATGGTGCAGGGTACCGCCTTGCTAATCAGGATTGACACTCCTCTAGCGTAGGTGGAGTTGGTTGCGTGCAGCGCCCACTGTATCCAGGCTCTCCGCAAGGCCAGCACCCTGCTCCCATCCAAATGTGTCTCCTGCAAAAACACCACATGCGGCATGCTAGTCTATAAATACTGGAACATCAGAGCTCGGCAGAATTTGTCATTCAGGCCTCTGATGTTCCAAGAGACCAAATGAACTGTTGATCCTGTCATAATTACATTCCAACTTAATACACATCATGTAATGTACCAGCATTAGAAGAAAAACGTAGGAGTTAGGCCTATGCGTGTCATGAGTGCACCAGAGCCTTAGTGAGATTACAGGATCAGTATGAAAAGCTGCATCTATCAAAAGAAAAACCACAAAAACCCCCGTAACTTCCTGCTGCTGTGTAGCAAACAAAAACAAAACGTACATGCAGCTTTTACCCAAAACCTGTCCAAAAAAGTTTCATGAAAGCATGACCATAGAAAAGTTCAAAACGCAACAAAATGACAAAAAAAAAAAATTGAGCAAAAAGAGGAATAGAAAATTGTAGAAAAAATACTGCTTTGGAAGCGATCATGCAATAATCTGATCCTTGGTACACCACTTTCAAGAGCCGATCACAACAATTCATGCATTTTTGATATGTATGCATTTTGAGCAGTTCCTCCTTAGTCTCAAGTACTGACTAAATGAGATACTTTGCACCAACGAATGTGGGTGTGCACTCATAGCGTGCAAAATTGTATTTCCCGCCGTAGGTTTCCGGTAAAGGGACGTATTAATAGTACCATTTAAATGACGACTAAGGGTAACGTCCAGGAATGCGATGCTGCTCTCACTACACTCCATGGTACACTTAAGATTGTAATTGTTATCGCCAAGCATTGACATGAAATGATGTAAGGTTTCTATTGATCCTGCCCATAACATAAATACATCGTCAGTGTATCTTAACCAACATAATACATTGGATACAAGATTTGTGTATTTATCATTGGAAAAAAGGTCACGTTCCCACCCCCCCAGGTACAAGTTGGCATAAGATGGCGCACAGCATGGGCCCATAGCCACCCCCTGTACCTGGAGGAAGTGGAAACCATTGAAGCAAAAAACATTTTTTCGTGAGGATATGAGACAAGAGTTGAAAAATGAAATTTTTAAGTTTATCAGAGGCGTGACCCCTTTCTCTCAAAAATCGAGTTATCACCTCGAGACCATGTTGATGGGGGATAGATGAAAAAATATACTATGTCCAGAGCAAGGGCTAGTGTAAAACCTAGCCTCGCAATGAACTACGGGAGGCAGAGATGGAAATGCCTACTCGAGGAGCTGTCAAAGAGGCCACAAGATCAAGGGGGTGGTATGCCGCTGCTGAGTGAACAGCATAAAGCCTTTAAGGGCCGATGGTATGGAGGCATCCGAATAGGGGCAACTATGGCTATGGGAACATGCTGTGCGCCATCTTATGCCAACCTGTACCGGGGGGGGTGAGAACGTGACCTTTTTTCCAATGATAAATACACAAATCTTATATCCAATGCATTACAGTGGGGATGGAAAGTATTCAGACCCCCTTACATTTTTCACTCTTTGTTATATTGCAGCCATTTGCTAAAATCATTTAAGTTCATTTTCCTCATTAATGTACACACAGCACCCCATATTGACCGAAAAACACAGAATTGAGCATTGCTCGGTCTTGAGAGTAACATATATTATTACTGTAATTGTTTTAGCTCATCATATGGTTACTAGTTTTGGAAAATTACGTTCTCTTATCTATACGGTGATCTTTGATGTTCATTGTGGGAACCTTCATTTGTGGATATTTTATGCTGACAAGGTAGCTATATGTGTGTCAAGTGTCACTTGGATATTACAGCAGCTAATGTTTTTATTTGCACATGTTATTATTGCACAATGTCTAATTGATATGTTTTGTCATAGATAGTGAGACCTATTCCTTCCAACAACCCCTGAATGTGTCCTGACGAAGCAAAACAGCGAAACGCGTTGACGCATGGGGGCTCACTGCTGTCTATATGGTGTTAACATTTTGTTACACCATATATTCATGCAATTCGTGTGTTAATTTTATGTGTTTTTAATTCTTTTGATACCTGCTATATGTATAATTAATTGTTAATAATAAAATATATTTTTTATATATACTCTCATTCATTTTGCCTCTAAAGTCTGATCTAGGGCTATTTTTGTCAGGGTCACCATTTAAAGCTGCCATACTGACAGTTGGTAGCAGGGCTGCTGTCTGGACACTATGTGAATTAGCCTCTTGTATCTGGTAAGATTACAGTATTTGTATTTTTTTACCTATTGTATACTTACAATTACATTGACCCATATGTATACTTTACTATACTCCTCCTTGCCTATCCTTGGTCTGACTTATATATTGTCCTTTACTAAGCCCCCTCTTTGAGTAGTTGGGTTATCTCTACCTAACAGAGGCTCACAGGACTTCTATCAATCCATACCTTGATCTTTAACATCTTGGTTCCTCATTACATTCTATACTGCTTCTTGGAAGTTATTCAAGCATTTTTTGCTACTGTCCCATTAATGATATGTAGGCAACATTTATACTGTCATCATTTTATTTTATTTTGCTGACTCATAGCTCTGGCGCTTTTCTTGACTTCCTTTATATTATAACTTCCAAGATCTTTTGCCTCCGGACTCTGGCCACCATTGGGGGAGCTTTTGCATGCTGATATCCGAGTAGGACTCGCGGTCTGGTAGTGGGCATCCATGGTGGTGTGGGTGACAGTGCAATCTCCGGCCCTTGTCGTGATTTTTAACCATAGTGGCATACACATATGATGCAACCTTTATTACCTGGTCAGTATAATACCATCTTTGAACTAAATTGTTCATATATATTTATAACTGTATACTTACATTTATATTTACCTTCCAGAGAATGATCTGCATTGTTGTTTAGGACACCTCTGAAGAAGGAACCCCGAAACACGTTAGTGTCATTGCTTTGTCTCAGCATTTTTTTTATTTTTGTAAGGTAAAAGTTGCAGATGGAGGTGAGCAGGAAGGTATTAATCAAGGGAGGATCAGAGTCGGTAGTGAGGACGAGGAGGAAGAGGCTGAATGAATGGGGGAGCGGCAGCATTGAAGCGATATGTGACAGTGCTGGTGGGAGAGAGCAGTGTATAATATGAATGAAAAGCAGTTATGTTAAGTTACAGCGGAGGTGAACCAAAGAATGGCTGGATGAGGAGCTGGAGAGGCTCAAGAAGGGGTGCCAGCTATTACAGCCAAGTTAGAAAGAAAACTGTGGGAGGGGAAAAGACGGTGGTGGTGGCGATGGTGGTGTCTCCAGCTTACAAGCTGACCTCAATGCACTGTTTAATTGAGTGACTATGTGGCAGATGAGGTTTAATGTTGATACATGTAAAGTTATGCACTTGAGGGCTAAGAATATGCATGCATCATACATACTAGGGCAGGGGTGTCAAACTCAACTTCATCTTGGGCCGCATTAGCATCATGATTGTCCTCTAAAGGGCCGGCCATATCTGTAAGACTAGATGTCCAGCGCATCCCCTCCCCTTACATTAGATGTCAAGAGCCACCCCACCATCAGAAGTTGAGTCCCCCACTCTCCCTAACATTGCAGTGCACACCCTTTCCTTATGCTGCTGCAGGGAAGAAGCTGGATGCATTGCTTAAAAGCAGAAAGTAGGGGTCTGGAGGAGGACCAGAGGAGGGCTGGAGCTCTCCTGCAGCTGCAGGAGAGGTGTGAGGGCTACATGAAATGGCCTGGAGGGCCGGATTCGGCCCGCGGTCCTTGTGTTTGACACCTGTGTACTAGGGGGAGTACAACTGGGGGAATCAATGGTGGAGAAGGTTCCGGGTGTTCTGGTAGATACAGCTTAATAATGGCATGTAATGCCAAGCAGAGGTTTCCAAAGCAAAATCATTTCTTGTATTAAGAGCGTTATCGACTACAGAGAGAGAGATATCATTTTACCCCTGTACAAATTATTAGTAAGACCTCATCTGGAATATGCAGTTCCGTTTTGGGCACCAGTTCACAAAAAGGATATTGGGGAACTGGAGAAAGTGCAGAGAAGGGCAACCAAACTGCTAAGCGGCATGGAGGAGCTCAGCTATGAGGAAAGATTAGAGGAACTGAATTTATTATCTCTTGAGAAGAGGAGATTAAGGGAGGATATGATCAACATAAGTGGTCCATATAGTGAACTTGGTGTTGAGTTATTCACTTTAAGGTTCTCACAGAGGACAAAGGGGCACTCTTTACATCTGGAGGAAAGGAGATTTAATCTCCAAATACAGGAATGCTTCTTCACAGTAAGAGCTGTGAAATTGTGGAATAGACTTCCTCAAGAGCTGGTTCTGTCCAGCTCAGCAGATTGCTTTAAAAAAGGCTACCAACGTTTATAGGTAAAGTTGATCCAAGGAACATCTGACTGCCTCTTTGGGGATCAGGAAGGAATTTTTTCCCTGCTAGAGCAAATTGGATCATGCTTTGCTGTTTTTTTTTTTGCCTTCCTCTGAATCAGCTGTGGGTATGGAATTGTGTATATAGGATTGTAAATTTTTTTTTTTTTTTTAATTGATTGAACTAGATGGACTTTTTTCAACCAGACTAACTATGTAACTATGTAATGTGCAGAGGGAGGGGGAGAGCCAGTGGCTGTTAGTGGCCGAGGATGCAGAGGGAAGGGGAGAGCCGTTGGTGGTGAGAGGGAAATTGCAGAGGTAGAGGAAGAGCCAGTGGCAGTGACCAACCCAAGGTGCACAGCCAGGAGAGAGCTGGTGGTGGTGACCAGCCAAAGGTGCACAGCCAGGGGGAGAGCAGGTGGTATTAAGCAGTTGGAAGTACAAGAACAGTGTGTGGAGAGGGGATGGCAGGTGTAGGCTGTTATAGGGGGAATCCTGATTATATTAAGTCTGCATAATGTGTCTGGGTTTTAGGCAGATTGAAACCCGGACATAATTTAAAACTCGGACTGTCAGGGTGAATTCCGGACAAATGGCAACCCTAATCGGGAGCTTTCCAGTACCTGCCATTAACTTTGTTGGGAGTGTGCTGGGAGTGAGCAGGGTGCACCCTCTCAGCACAGAAATGTTTACATTTGGGAAGCATATATGTTGCCTCTCGGAGGGTGGGCTTTAATGCCGAGAGGACACATATACAGTATATGCATATGGCCAGAGGGAAAAGGTTAAACACAAAGAAAATATCAGATGATCCTGCAAGTAAAAATTACTTAAAAGTAGAAACAACGCGATTCCATTAGCAGTGAAATCACTGCAGTGTTGTCACCCTGTGCAGCTGCTGTAGCCACTTTTGGTTACACCACTAGGTGATCAAGTTGTGGAGGAGGGTTATCAGCTTTGTCATCGTGTATAACGCTCTTTCCCACTCACAGAACTTGTAAGTGACAACAAACTTCTGGACACATTTCCTGGGATGCAAAGAGAGCATGAAAAGTGGAGCTTTTGGGATTTGTAGTCATTGAAGCATCTTTTTTATATGATCTGCCCCCACTCTCCTTTATCATCCCCAAGTGTTTAGGCACAAAATCAGATAGGAAAAAGTGGCTGTTTATAAAGTAAATAAAAAAACTATTACATACATTATGGGGTTTATTTATTTTTTAAAAATGGCTGTATGAATGTCAAATAAATTCTCACACATGTCACGAATAATCCCTATGTGTCTAATATGTTTATTTCCTACGATGGTCAGCTCCATCTAGTGGTCATGAAGTGGTAGTTTCCTGATTGAGGTATTATAGTAAAATGCTCTAATATGGCTACTAGATGGATCTGAGGATCATATTAGGATATGATGGCTGTGCAAATGCTGTTTTATTTCTAAAGCAAGTTTTTTTGTAAATAGACTCTATGCTTGCTCAAAGTAGGTGTACAACAAGAGGATTTAGATTAGATTTAAACAACAAACAATTCCCATTGAGGTGGAAATGTGTGATTAGAAGAACAATTTTTTGCGGTTCAGAAAATTAGTTTCTATCAGTCAATGCTTGATTGCGGTATTGACTAATAACGTACTGTGTCAATGAACCACACTGGTATATGAAGAAATTCTATTTAACTAATACAATATGTTCTGATATCATTTTTCTGCTACCTGTGTTACAGACCAAAGGCTGGAAGCCTTATTGTCTCTTCCCCTGCCTCCTCCACCCCCAGGTGTGGCAGCACAGTAGGCCGTACAGACCAAATCAATGTTTCATGGGTATTTCTCTCCCCAAGTCATCCTTGGTAGAACATTCTTCAATCATGGTATCATGTTAGCAACTATGAACCCATTGCAGTCACACCCATGCTAAAGCAAAGCCGGTTTTACATGCTTTCTAGCCAAAGTGATTACCACACCTAAATGATTATCTGAATCAGAAACTAAGCAAGTTTGTCTGCACAACCTGCTGCTGTAGTGCTGATGACTAATTTAAAGGCTGGCATTGTGAATGAAGGTCTGAGCATGCCTTTATGAGCAAATGGGAGTTGATCTTATGAAGCATGATACACTTTCTTAGTCTTGTCAATTTGGTAAATATAATTACATTTAATTACATTTCCCACCAGTATATTTTCCATGCTCTAGTACAGTAAATGCAATATAGCACATCAGATGCTCATCATCTGATCAGATAATTTATAGGGTACCAACAAACACCGGAGGTACATTTTTTTAAAGGATATTGGTGCCTTTATGAACCAATTCTAATACTTTAGTTTATTACATCCAAAACATACGAGTCATGCCACAGAAAACACCCCATTCAATACAACACTTACTACTACATAGCTCTGGACCCTAAGGCTGTGCAAACATTGTGTGCATTATATTAATGGAAAATGGGAACTGATTAAATGCAATTGTTTAGATAAGTGGTGGTAAACTTACTTGCTCTAGAAGACCTAAAGTATGCACCCTGATATTGAAAAAAGGACCACACATAATATTCAGTGAAAGTAGTGCTACAGAAAGCTGCAGACGTGTAGCAGGAGATGGTTGGAGACTACAGACATGCTACAAGGGATGATCAAGGGACGGGACTTCTAACATGCTATAAAGTTTGCCTGGATACACATTACATGAGACTACAATTACAGCCTCTTTCCAAATCATTCATTCCACATTTGTGCTCTCTACTGCCGCCTTAAAAATTACTTGTGCCACAATTGATATTTATTTAACAAGATCCATTAAACAAAAGAGGGAGAAAAGGGACGTCCTATCCTGAGATCTCTCTTCCAGGCCTGAATGGAGTAGAGACAATCAATGCTCACAATCTTCCTCAGATAATGGAACATAATATCCATAGCTCCCAACTGTCCCTGATTTCGAGGGACTGTCCCTGATTTGGAACAAAGTCCCTCTGTCCCTCATAGCTCCTCATTTTGGTCTGATCTATATTGTTGTATATAAAATGCACTATTTATCTATCAAAAAGTGTTTTACAGTGCTAAACCTTTCATTCAATTTCTCAATTGCTGCATTTGTAAATTCCAAAAACCAATATAACGGGAATTAGTAGTGGTAAAAAAGCACTTGTGAGTTTAAACAATCTATTTCTTTTGAACAATTCTCCTTTAGGGGGGCATGGCAGGAGGTGTGTCCTATGCCTATGTACTTTTGCTAATAGTTGTCCCTCATTCCCATCTCAGAAAGTTGGGAAGTATGTAATATCCATCATAATATCCACAAATACCAACATGATGTGGTAGTTTTTGTATTTTACAGTGGTCAAAAGGAATATTTCCTTCCTTATCTCAGTGTGTGTCTTATAAACGGTTCAAATTGATCAACCTGGGTGCAATCAGCCTGCCAAATTGTACTTGCGATTATCGCTAGTGGCTGGTAATGGCTCCTGCTGGGAGAAGACAATGGAGCAGCAGGAGGGATTCCCCCATCAACACTGTCAGTGTTAATGAGGGAATCTAGCAAATTTCTTTCCTGCAACCTGTGGTACAAACAAAATGAGTGCAATAAAAAAAAAACAGTGACCGCAGGATGGCAGTCTGGATATTGACTTTTGTCTATTGCTTGTTCCATTTAATGGAGCTTTATTTGAGTCTCCATTTCTGCCTCTTGAATTTTCATTTGAGACTCCTTTTCCCTAACACTAAGAGATCTCCTTGTTGGTTGTAGGCAAACTGGCACTCCTGATTTTGGGTCATGAGTCATTGCACAACCCTGACAGCCAAAGGTGTTACCCCCCAAGGCAGAGGCATGATGGGACTTGAAGTTCCACAACATTTGGAGGGCCAAAGTTTGCCTACACATGGTTTAGGGTTTCAGTCTTAGCTCTGCTAGGAAATCCTCCATATCAGTGTCTCCTAAGGAATTGTATATTTTATAGACAGTCACTGGTAACGTTCATAGGCAGAAGACTGACATTCTATGGTCTGTTCATTTTGCTGCTTGATCATTAAAGCTTGAAAGAACTGTTATTTTGTCGCATAAATCTGACATAAATTATTTTGCTGGAGAAACCATCTCTAGTACTTTCATAGTTTTCTTAGTTTTCTCTGAGCTTCTGTGTTGGTTTTCATTGTGCATTTGGGTTTTACACTCATGCACAGAGCCTTGAGTTTAGGCAGGCAGGGTAATAGTACAATGCAGAGAAACAGCTCTTAACACTCAAAGGTAAAATATAAGAAGCTTGTGTGATCATGTGCTTCATTACAGATCATGCATATACACTAGGGATGGGCCGAACACCCTCCGGTTCGGTTCGCATCAGAACATGCGAACAGGCAAAAAATTTGTGTGAACATGCAAACCCTATTAAATTCTATGGGACATGAACATGAAAAATCAAAAGTGCTAATTTTAAAGGCTTATATGCAAGTTATTGCCATAAAAAGTGTATGGGGACCTGGGTACTGCCCCAGGGGACATGTATCAATGCTAAAAAAACTTTTTAAAACAACCGTTTTTTCAGGAGCAATGATTTTAATAATGCTTAACCACTTGAGCCCCGGACCATTATGCTGCCTAAGGACCAGAGGTCTTTTTCCAATTTGGCACTGCGTCGCTTTAACTGCTAATTGCGCGGTCATGCAATGCTGTACCCAAACGAAATTTGCGTCCTTTTCTTCCCACAAATAGAGCTTTCTTTTGATGGTATTTGATCACCTCTGCGGTTTTTATTTTTTGCGCTATAAACGGAAAAAGACCGAAAATTTTGAAAAAAAATGATATTTTCTACTTTTTGTTATTAAAAAAATCCAATAAACTAAATTTTAGTCATACATTTAGGCCAAAATGTATTCGGCCACATGTCTTTGGTAAAAAAAATGTCAATAAGCGTATATTTATTGGTTTGCGCAAAAGTTATAGCGTCTACAAACTAGGGTACATTTTCTGGAATTTACACAGCTTTTAGTTTATGACTGCCTATGTCATTTCTTGAGGTGCTAAAATGGCAGGGCAGTAGAAAACCCCCCCAAATGACCCCATTTTGGAAAGTAGACACCCCAAGGAAATTGCTGAGAGGCATGTTGAACCCATTGAATATTTATTTTTTTTGTCCCAAGTGATTGAAAAATGACAAAAAAAAAAAAAAAAAAAATATTTACAAAAAGTCGTCACTAAATGATATATTGCTCACACAGGCCATGGGCCTATGTGGAATTGCACCCCAAAATACATTTAGCTGCTTCTCCTGAGTACGGGGATACCACATGTGTGGGACTTTTTGGGAGCCTAGCCGCGTACGGGGCCCCGAAAACCAATCACCGCCTTCAGGATTTCTAAGGGTGTAAATTTTTGCTTTCACTCTTCACTGCCTATCACAGTTTCGGAGGCCATGGAATGCCCAGGTGGCACAAAACCCCCCAAAATGACCCCATTTTGGAAAGTAGACACCCCAAGCTATTTGCTGAGAGGCATATTGAGTCCATGGAATATTTTATATTTTGACACAAGTTGCGGGAAAGTGACACTTTTTTTTTTTTTTTCATAAAGTTGTCACTAAATGATATATTGCTCACACAGGCCATGGGCATATGTGGAATTGCACCCCAAAATACATTTAGCTGCTTCTCCTGAGTATGGGGATACCACATGTGTGGGACTTTTTGGGAGCCTAGCCGCGTACTGGACCCCGAAAACCAATCACTGCCTTCAGGATTTCTAAGGGTGAAAATTTTTGATTTCACTCTTTACTGCCTATCACAGTTTCGGAGGCCATGGAATGCCCAGGTGGCACAAAACCCCCCCAAATGACCCCATTTTGGAAAGTAGACACCCCAAGCTATTTGCTGAAAGGCATGGTGAGTATTTTGCAGCTCTCATTTGTTTTTGAAAATGAAGAAAGACAAGAAAAAACATTTTTTTTTTTTCTTTTTTCAATTTTCAAAACTTTGTGACAAAAAGTGAGGTCTGCAAAATACTCACTATACCTCTCAGCAAATAGCTTGGGGTGTCTACTTTCCAAAATGGGGTCATTTGGGGGGGTTTTGTGCCACCTGGACATTCCATGGCCTCCGAAACTGTGATAGGCAGTGAAGAGTGAAATCAAAAATTCACGCCCTTAGAAAGCCTGAAGGCGGTGCTTGGTTTTCGGGGTCCCGTACGCGGCTAGGCTCCCAAAAAGTCTCACACATGTGGTATCCCCGTACTCAGGAGAAGCAGCAGAATGTATTTTGGGGTGTAATTTCACATATTTCCATGGCATGTTTGAGCAATATATCATTTAGTGACAACTTTGTGCAAAAAAAAAAAAAAAAAAAAAAAAATTTGTCTCTTTCCCGCAACTTGTGTCGCAATATAAAATATTCCATGGACTCGACATGCCTCTCAGCAAATAGCTTGGGGTGTCTACTTTCCAAAATGGGGTCATTTGGGGGGGTTTTGAACTGTCCTGGCATTTTATGCACAACATTTAGAAGCTTATGTCACACATCACCCACTCTTCTAACCACTTGAAGACAAAGCCCTTTCTGACACTTATTGTTTACATGAAAAAGTTTTTTTTTTTTGCAAAAAAATTACTTTGAACCCCCAAACATTATATATTTTTTTAAAGCAAATGCCCTACAGATTAAAATGGTGGGTGTTTCATTTTTTTTTTTTCACACAGTAATTGCGCAGCGATTTTTCAAACGCATTTTTTGGGGAAAAAACACACTTTTTTTAATTTTAATGCACTAAAACACGCTATATTGCCCAAATGTTTGATGAAATAAAAAAGATGATCTTAGGCCGAGTACATGGATACCAAACATGACATGCTTTAAAATTGCGCACAAACGTGCAGTGGCAACAAAATAAATACATGTTTAAAAGCCTTCAAAAGCCTTTACAGGTTACCACTTTAGATTTACAGAGGAGGTCTACTGGAAAAATTACTGCACTCGATCTGGCCTTCGCGGTGATACCTCACATGCATGGTGCAATTGCTGTTTATGTTTGACGACAGACCGCCGCTTGCGTTCGCCTTAGCGCGAGAGCAGGGGGCGACAGGGGTGTTTTTTTTTTTTTTTTTTTTTTTCTTTATTATTTTTTTGCTTTTTTAATCTTACTTTTAAACTGTTCCTTTCATATATTTTTTTTTTAATCATTTTTATTGTTATCTCGGGGAATGTAAATATCCCCTATGATAGCAATAGGTAGTGACAGGTACTCTTTTTTGAAAAAATTGTGGTCTATTAGACCCTAGATCTCTCCTCTGCCCTCAAAGCATCTGACCACACCAAGATCGGTGTGATAAAATGCTTCCCCAATTTCCCAATGGCGCTATTTACATCCGGCGAAATCTAAGTCATGAAATACTCGTAGCTTCCGGTTTCTTAGGCCATAGAGATGTTTGGAGCCACTCTGGTCTCTGATCAGCTCTATGGTCAGCTGGCTGAATCACCGGCTGCATTCTCAGGTTCCCTGTTGAGACAGGAGAGCCAGAGAAAAACACGGAAGACGGTGGGGGGGGGGGCATTCCCTCCCACGGCTTGTAAAAGCAGTCTAGAGGCTAATTAGCCGCTAGGATTGCTTTTACATGAAAGCCGACCGCTGGCTGAAAAGAATGATACCAAGATGATACCTAAACCTGCAGGCATCATTCTGGTATAACCACTCAAAGTCGTGAATGGCGTACCTGAAGACAAAAAAATGGTTAACAATGGTTAACAATAAAGCACAGTAAAGTGTAAATAATTACACACCTGAAAAACAAACATGATAAAACATAATAACAATAACAATAAAACATTGCAGAATAGAATACAGTAAAAAAGAGCAGAACAATAGAGAGAGAGAATAGAGAGAGAGAGAACAATAAAACAACAACTATTTTTTTTTATTTCATATTTTTTTTTTTTTTTTTACACTTTTTTTGTAACTAACTTTTATAACGGTAACCGGTTCCAGGTTCGGGTCTCTCAAAATGCGATGGCATCTTGGGAGACCCTGTGAAAGTGTGCCTAGTCTGTGCAATGCTGTACCCTACGCTAATACTCAACTAGTGAATGGTAGCGTTCAAAACATTCACCAATGCAAAGACCAGGATTGTCAGGACGGGAGGGACAATAATAGCGGGTGTCACGCCTATATCCGCGCTTGCTGCAGACACGACATCTTTTTTGGGGGGTTCGTTGGGTAGGGGTACTCGGGAGGACATAAAAATGCCTCTCATGCAGCCGACTGCATTTGGTTGGGGATGTGAATGGGGGAAGTACGGGCGCTGCAGAAGCGGTGGGTTCCCAATTAGGATTGGCGAATGCAGCAGGAAGGGCACTATGGGCACGACGGGCCTGTGTTTGTCTTTTTGGTGGCAGCGGGACACTACTTGTGCTTGCCACCTCACCAGCTTCAACTGCACTTATGGGACTCGCCACGTCACCACGTGTTACTGCAGTGCTGGTTTGACTACGACCGGGGTGTACTAGGCCGCTGGCGCTTGCCAGTTCACCAAAACGCTACCAAAAAACGTTAGCGATCGCAGAGATCAGGCCTGACTCTGCGAACGCTGCAGTTATGCGTTTAGTGTTTTGTAAGTGTCAGTGATCGATCGATACTGCACTTGGGTGGGCTGGGCCGGGCCGGGCGGAGGGGCAAAACGCAGGTGCTAGCAGGTATCTGGGCTGATCCCGCTAACACTGCGTTTTTGGGAACCCTAAACTGCTGGTGACGCTAGTATAGATCTGATCGGATCAGATATTGATGCGATCAGATACTATACCACTAAGGGAGGTGTACGGTGCGTGCGTGGGTGTTAGCGGTACTGGCGCTAATCTGACGCTGCCTGGGGCTGGTACTTGCCAGTTCACCAAAACGCTACAAAAAAAACTGTTAGCGATCGCAGGGATCAGGCCTGACTCTGCGAACGCTGCAGTTATGCGTTTAGTGTTTTGTAAGTGTCAGTGAACGATCGATACTGCACTTGGGTGGGCTGGGCTGGGCCGGGCGGAGGGGCAAAACGCAGGTGCTAGCAGGTATCTGGGCTGATTCCGCTAACACTGCGTTTTTGGGAACCCTAAACTGCTGGGGACGCTAGTATAGATCTGATCGGATCAGATATTGATCCGTTCAGATACTATACCACTAAGGGAGGCGTATGCTGCGTGCGTGGGTGTTAGCGGTACTGGCGCTAACCTGACGCCTGGGGCTGGTGCTTGCCAGTTCACCAAAATGCTACCAAAAAATCTGTTAGTGATCGCAGGGATCAGGCCTGACTCTGCGAACGCTGCAGTTATGCGTTTAGTGTTTTGTAAGTGACAGTGATCGATCGATACTGCACTTGGGTGGGCTGGGCGGAGGCACAAAACGCAGGTGCTAGCAGGTATCTGGGCTGATCCCGCTAACACTGCGTTTTTGGGAACCCTAAACTGCTGGGGACGCTAGTATAGATCTGATCGGATCAGATATTGATCCGTTCAGATACTATACCACTAAGGGAGGTGTATGCTGCGTGCGTGGGTGTTAGCGGTACTGGCGCTAATCTGACGCTGCCTGGGGCGACGCATATCACCGCCGGGCGATCGGGGGGCTAAACCTTTATTTGGTAATAAACGGCGGGTGCCCTGACACTATAAAAAATAAACAAACTAACCAGCGTCACCCGTAACGGTTATACGGTGATCAGTGGTGAAAGGGTTAACTAGGGGGCAATCAAGGGGTTAAAACATTTATTAGGTAGTATATGGGGGTCCCTGACGCTATAAAACGCTGACGGCGAATCTAAATATTTACCTCACTAACTAGCGTCACCAGCGACACTAATACAGCGATCAGAAAAATGATCGCTTAGTGACACTGGCGATGGGGGGTGATCAAGGGGTTAAAACTTTATTAGGGGGGGTTAGGGGGGTACCCTAGACCTAAAGGGGGGTAATACTCACTGTCCCAACACTGTAACTGTCACAAACTGACACTATGCAGTAATCAGAAAAAAAAAAAAAAAAACTGCTGGTGTCAGTTTGTGACAGGGGGGGGGGGGGTGATTGGGGGGGGATCGGGGGGCGATCGGGGGGGGGATCGGGGTGTTTTGTGTGCCTGGCATGTTCTACTGTGTGTGTGTGTGTTGGTGCACTCACATAGATGTCTTCTCTCCTCGGGCCGGAACGGAAAATACCGACCCGAGGGGAGATGACATCACTTCCTTTGCTGCTGTTTAGCATACAGCAGCAAAGGAGTGTTTTCATTGGCCGGCGGCGATCGCGAGGGGGGGGCCACGAACGGATGGTCTCCCCCTCATCACCGATCGCCGCTGGACAAAAGACGACCGCCTCGGGCACCGGGGGGGGGTCCGATCGGACCCCCCACCCGCGGAAGGCAAATCACGTACCCTGTACGTGATTTTGCCTGTCCGTGCCACTTTGCCGACGTACATCGGCGTGAGGCGGTCGTCAAGTGGTTAAAGTGAAACAATAAAAATTAAATATTCCTTTAAATATTGTGCCTGGGTTGTCCCCTTAGTCTGCCTGTAAAGTGGTGCATCTGTCTGATGTGTTTTACAGTGCCGCAGCAAAATTACATTTCTAAAGAAAAAAATGTCATTTAAAATTGCTCGCAGTTTTAATGAATTGCCGGCTCCCGGCAATGTAGATAAAAATCAAGGAAAAAATCGGCGTGGGTCCCCCCCAGTCCAAAATGTAACCAAAAAAACAGCATGGGGCCCCCCCAAAATCCATACCAGGCCCCTCGGGTCTGGTATGGATTTTAAGGGGAACTCCATGCCAAAATTTTAAACCCTTATCCAAGAAAACAGCCTGGAGGACAGGATAGGGAAGGGACGAGCGAGTGCCCCCCTCCTGAACCATACCAGGCCAAATGCCCTCAACATGGGGAGGGTCCCCCCCAAAGCACCTTGTCCTCATGTTGATGGGGACATGGGCCTCATCCCCACAACCCTTGCCCGGTGGTTGAGGGGGGCTTATTGAAGTCTGGAAGCCCCCTTTACCAAGGGGGCCCCCAGATTCCATCCCCTTATGTGAATGGGTAGGGGTACATTGTACCCCTACCCATTCACCAAAAAAAAGTCTCAAAAAGTAAAAACCACAAAAGACAGTTTTTGACAATTCCAAAAAAAAAAGTGTCCTGCGATATCTATCCATCTTCAATCACGCCGCCCGATGGACATGAAAAATAGAAAAAGAACCACGAAAATACTCCGCCTCCATGGGAGGGGGTGACTGCTGTCTTTTCGCTGTGACAGCTTTTATATAGGCACCAACTGATGTAACCGGATAAACACGCCCCCTCTGATGGCACATGACGTCAGAAAGGGCGGGGTCACTCGGTTATGTCACCGGGTGGCCCTGCCCTAGCCTATATAACAGCTGTCACAGCGAAAAGACAGCAGTCAGTGGAATGGAGGGGGGAGTATTTTAGGTTTTTTTTCTATTTTTTAAGTCCGACATTGTGGGACACTTTTTTTTTTTTTTAATAAAGGAATTGTGAAGAACTGTCTTTTGTGGTTTTTACTTTTTGACACTTTTTTTGGTGAATGGGTAGGGGTACAATGTACCCCTTACCCATTCACATACAAGGGGGGCCGGGATCTGGGAACCCCCTTGTTAAAGCTGTACTCAAATAATAGTTATGTCCTTTTTTCCCCACAAATAGAGCTTTCTTTTGGTGGTATTTGATCAGCTCTGCGTTTTTTATTTTTTGCGTAATAAACAACTGACACTTTTTTGGGAACCAGTGACACTAATAGAGTGATCATATGCTAAAAATATGCACTGTCACTGTACTAATGATACTGGCTGGGAAGGGGTTAAACATCAGGAACGATCAAAGGGTTAACTGTGTGCCTAGCTGGTGTTTTCCTATTGTGGGGGAGGTGCTTGTACTACAGGAAGGCATTGATCTGTGTCCCTGCTTTGCAGGAACACAGGATCCATGCCTTCTGTACTGACAGAATGGTGATCTGCCTTGTTTACATAGGCAAAGCGCCATTCACCCTCTGTCCCAAAGGATCGGCGGGTGCCGATGGACATCAAGTCCACGGTATCCACCCATCAGCTCCGGCTGTGTATAATCACAGCGGAAGTGGGCCAACGGTGGCCCCAGACCCGCAAGTGTTGGATCATGTACTAGGTCTGTTATCCGGCACAGCCGTTCCACTTTCCTGCCGTATATCTAAGTTATACGGTCGGCAAGTGGTTAATTTGAGACCCTTATAATGTTTTCATAAATTTTAATTCTGTTGTATTCCATTCCACGGAATGCAGGCTTTGGACAGCTTACATGGCTTATAACACTGATCAGACACCCTTGAACTGCAGCTGTACACTGCTTTAACAAAGCCTCGCAAAAAGGCAGGTTGAGACCCCTCAAATCTTACTTTCCCTGCTTGGCTGGGCCTGGGGCTCCAGGAACATTTTTTGTTGTTGTGTGCCACACAACCTATGCATAAAACAACAAGATTCCTGGGAGCTGACTGAGAGGAGAGAGCCAGTGCCACATCAGGTATCTGCCTCAACAAGACCACAGACACTAGACGCCTGGTGAGGGGGGAGCTGATTGCAAACCTCTTTACATGTATCTAATGATTGTATGCATTTCATGTTAGAATTTGATCTATCCTACAAACCTTTTCCCAAGCAATGTTAAAGCCACTTTATGTATTTGTGTTGTGTAACCCTCCAAAAAATGATATCCAGTATTGGGACAATTCAGTCCTCTGGGATGACCTTTTCAAATTTAAGGAGGATGAATAGGCACACTTTAGACTGCAGGTTCTTTTCAGAGGGGTAGAGTATTATTGTAGCAGTAGTAGTATTAACAAATGATGTTTAATGACACCAGGTAAAAACACACTTACAGGATAAAAACATATAAAAGGCTCATCTGTATAGGTATGTGGTCCTCGGTGTTCCCTCTGATCCTGTGGTGGTGACGCTGCAGGGATGCTGGGCTGCAGAAGGTGGATTGCCAGCTGGGAGCTCCTTCTGTGGCCATCAGGAAGAGACTAGGGGCCGGCGTGGAGCGCACGTGGAGCGTGCGTGACGTCACAGGTTGTCCGTCCGCTTCCGGGTTCGGTATCCAGGAGAGGGATCGTCCAGGGAGGAGGGCTTGCAGGGAGGTTGAGAGAAGGCTACGCGCTCGGAGCCACTGCTCCTTCAATAGGCCTTCAGAGGCCTTTGTTATAAAAGGTAATAAAGTAAACAGCAATTAAATCTTAGCCAGTGAGGCCCTAACTAAACATATGCAGAAACCTTAAAAAACCTTACTATCTGTTGGTAGGCTAAATCCAGCCAACTCCAACACACAAGTTTTCAGCAAACTCACATGTTGAATTCCATTCTGCCATTGCTAACTTGTGTGGTCAGACAGCTATGTGATCGTCTCTCCCCTAACCCTCCCCCCGACCACACTGCTAGAATGGAGACAGGTTTCTGATTGACAGCGCTGGGTTCTGGCAGCAAGGGCCGGTATGGAGACCCGTTCTGCCAATTCACAAAGATCACACAGCGCCACAGTGCTGAGCGCTTTTCTTTTATGGATGAACCAATATGGTTCAGCAGGAACCGGCCGAGTTTCAAACCATGTGTGGGCAGGCTGAATGTACCCAAGTTGATCGATCGAATAGCAAATTTCTTTCCTGCAAGGTTGCAGAAAAAGAAATTTGCTCCTTCTATGGCTGGCCTTCATAAATATCAGTGCTGCTGCAGCACTTTCTGTACATCACAGAGATGCGCTCCTTTATAGGCAGGGTCAAGGTACCCCCCCGCCCCACCCCATGCCACCTCATGGTAAATCACATTTATATGCATCTGATCATGTTGTCTGACCTGAAAAGTTTACAGAAATGTAGAAAGAGTAGATTTGTCATAGTTATCCCCTGGGCTACAGACTCATCTATTAAAGAATGTGGTTTCGGTTCAAAAAGAGAAATGGGGCAAGCAATGTGTTTAGAGACAAATATTTGCATTGACTTATAAAGTATAAATAAAAACTCTGCATTTGTGTTTTGCCCTAGTTTAGCACGGATGAATATTATCCAATGATTTTCTAAGCTGCACATTTGTAGCAAAACATCCTACATGCTTTTTGAAAATTTTACAAGCAAAAACTGTGCATGAAAAGTGCATGCAGCTTGAATCCATCTAAGAAGGCCACTCGTTGGTTGTAGGCCATAAGGTGAACTAGGAAAAAAAAGAATTTTTCCTAGTTCACACTTGGGCACTCCTTTTTAAATGCATTTTTGCATAGACAACACCCCTATGGACTTATTGTTAAAAGTTCTCCACAAAATATCCTGCAGTTTTTTGTCACAATCCATAAATGTATGTAATTGTGAAACAAAAAAAACAAAAATCTTAAGGTACTGGTTTGGCCTGTAAATGTATTTCTATTCATTTTAGCAACACAAAATATCTCTCAAACTGACATTTACACATGTGTGTAACATTTGAGACAGGTATTGGTGCGTTAGTATACTCAAGAGTGTTTGCCTTGTTTGTAACTGCAGTGGACTACCTGCAACATACTTTCAGGGGCAGGTTTTCTAGTCATCCAGGTCACTGTTAACTTCCCATCCTCGAGGTGCTATCCATTGCCAATGGGTGACAGGGCACATATAACATATTTCAGAGAATGTCTCATTATGACTGCTTGGTAGTCTGCCCTTTTACAGTGTTGGTAAAGGGCGTCACTTGTCGGAGGCATTGATAGTTCTGGCAAAGCTGAAGATGCCATGCAGAAGGCTTTGTATCTTGCATTGTTCGCATTTTTTGCAGATGACTGTCTTTTTTGCCTTTGCCTTTGCCATAAAAGGCGCTTGTAGAGTCACAACCTGAGAAGGTATGGATCTTCAACTTCACAGGCCAAGACTAACAATTTTTTTTAGATAAAGTCTGGTGTCTCTTTCACAGACTTTGGATACAAGAAACAGGTGCGGAAAAATTGGGCTTCAGGTGTTGGTGGTGCCTTCACACCGTAACCCTATAGATGTATTCTTGATGAAAGCAAGAAGTGGCCTTGCTGTAAAAAATTGAAATTTGATGCCCTTGTCAAACAGTTGCAGAAAAATTGGGCTTTGGGTGTTGGTGGTGCCTTCACCCCATAACCTTCCAGAGGTAGTTTTGATGAAAGCAAGAATTGGCCTTGCCGTAAAAAAAAATAATTTGATGCACCTGTCAAACAGGTGTGGAAAAATTGATCCTTGTGTTAATTGTGCCCATGAAACCTACGCCAAAAATTACTTCAAGATAGAATCAACACCCACAAAGCTAGGCAGCCTAGACAGCCTTGCAGAGATTCAAGATCCCAATTACACTTAATCAGTGACATTGGCATCAGGGGCTTGATAGCTGCTGCTAATCTGGGACTGATTCATTTTGACAAATGTCAGCCGTTCAATGGTGCCTGTGTACAGACACGCTCTTTTTTATGTCACAAAACCTCCAGCAACAATAAATGCCCATTCGGAAAGCACGCTGGGTGCAGGCCAGTTCTGGCCAGTGGTCTATTCTCATGACCCAGAAACCCAGTGGATTGTCTACTGGAAAGCTCTTAATGTCTGTTTTCCCCCTAGATAATCTTCCACCATATGATGCAGATGCTGCTGATGTGATCTTGAAACTGACAGCCCAGAGTGCAGAGGACTAAAACATTTTTGAAATGCATCACTGAGGTGGTCCTCTTCTCCACTGCTCCACCTTTGAGCAACAGAAGCCTCAAAACTACCTTTTCCATGAGACTGTAACCTACCAGAGTCTGAAAAAGCCTTCTATAAACTCCTCTTTAAGGCATCCTCAAGCTATTTCATCCTGCGCTCCCTCTGAGAGTACAGGGTGAGTTCCGAGACTTTACCCTTGTAACGTTGGTTAAGGAGGGTTGCCAACCAATAATGATCCTTATCCTTGATGCCACAAATTCTCTGGTCCTTTTGCAGGCTTTGAAGAATAAGGGAGCCCATGCACCGCAAGTTTGTGGAGGCATGAGAAGCAGAGTCCTTGGAGTCACTGAGGATTACTCTCTATAGGCTCATGTTACTCCATTCCTCTACCTCAGAACCAACATCACAATAAAAAAATGTCTGTGCATCCTCAAGAAGCAAGTGGCTGACGATTAGGGTTGGCACTTTTTCTTCAAGCTAAATCTGAACACTTTAGCGGCGCACAGCTAAATTTTTTTATTTTTAATATATACCATAGGATTGTTATAGACCTGGGACACCTTTGGGCATTACAAAGAGAATAGTAATGCGACACACATAGTGCCCTCTCACCCTCATGTCAGGGCCTGTTTCGAGACACATTGCTGTTTGAATAATGTGTCTGGGTTTCAGGTGGACTGAAACCCGGACACATGATTCAAAACCTGGACTGACCAGGTGAATCCTGGACAGGTGGCAACCCTACTAACGCTGTGTTCAAATAATTCAACTGACTTCTCCATGCATGATGCTGGGGCTATGGCAGGAGTAGCTGTGGACAAGAAGGCAGAATAAGCCACTCTGTCAGCTGCAGTGGAATGCACACTAGTGTCAGCTTGGGTCATAGAGGATAAGGAGGATGAGGATGGTTTAGTAATCAGACCACCTTCTCCTCTATATGATGTGTCTGGATAGCACAGGCAATGTCATTAAACAGAGACAAAGGTGCCCTGCCTGAGGACGGACTACGTCCATCTTTGCCTGTTGACACAGATGCTGCTGGCCCCCTTATAGTGTCATGAGAATGTCTGTGTCTCCTTGTGGGCCTTCCATACATGATGGGGGGCCAACTATGGCTGAATATTAAAAAAAAAGGGGGGGGGAGCAGGCAGGGGACAAAAAAAAGACAAAAAAAAAAAACACGCAGCAACCAAAAAAAAAAGGTGTACAGCACTGTATACAGCAGTGTTTCTCAACTCCAGTCCTCAAGGCACCCCAACAGGTCATGTTTTCAGGCTTACCATTATTTTGCACAGTTGATTTAATCAGTATCACTGCCTTAGTAATTACCACAGCCATTTCATCTGAGGGAAAGCCTGAAAACATGACCTGTTGGGGTGCCTTGAGGACTGGAGTTGAGAAACACTGGTATACAGCACTAAATGTTATGCAATGCTGTAGTAAACACTGCACTACACTAACACACTACACTGACACACTATACTCACACACACAGGACTCACAGACAAGGGGGGTGGGCAGTGTTTGCAGAGAGGAGCAGTGTTTATCGTGAGGGGCAATTTGTACATACAGGCTATGTCACTTGCTGGCTCTGACTGTGATTGCCATCTCTTTGTTTACTTTATAACACCAGAGAAGGAGCTGTCATTCTTTCCACTGAAGTAGCGAAAGGGGTGGGGTCACCCAGTGATGTCACCAGGTGACCCCTCCCCTTTTTATTTTAGCGCCAGGCACTATAAAGTAAGCCGATAATTACATTCAGAGCTGGCAATGACAGTCAGAGCCAGCAAGTGACATAGCCTGTATGTACACACTGCCCCCTCACTGCAAGCACTGCTTCTCTCTTGCCCATCTCCTTTGTTTGGTTTTATGTATGCCTGGTATCAAAGGTATAGTGTTCAGCAGCTTTTTTTGCCACATTTATCACAAGCGCAGATTTTCTCTTTTTTGTGTACTCCTCTCCTTGCACACACTGCCCCACCCTCCTTGCCATAAAGAGGACCTGTCACCTATATGCTATCACATAGTGGGCTATTGGCTGAAATACAAATCGCTAAATGCCTGTATAGTCAGCATTTTTTATGCCCAATGTGGCTGGGGCCTAAGGATAGTTAACCTGTTATATATAACATACTGTCACCAGTCAGTATCCCTGATCCTTGTCAGACCAATCATATGATGACACTGTACTGCACTGGTGACAGTATGTAAAAAAAAAAAAAAAAATTGTGGAAAAAAAAATTTGATTTAATTTCTTAATTTTCCTATAAATAGTGACAAAAAATTTACAAATTCAAATACTCACCATGCCTCTTAGCCACTTCCCACCCGGCCACTGCACATTAATGGCCGGGTGGGCACTTCCTCCTACTGAGTGGACGTTCCTGAACGTCCCTGAGAAGGAGCGGGATTGTGCGGCCACATGCCCGTGCAATTCCGATGCGCGCGTGTCCCTCGGAATGGCAGGGGGGCACTGTGATTTTCCCTCCTGATCTGCACGATGGCTGTGTCTAATCACAGCCATCATGATGTAAACTGCGGAGGGGGGGTGATGTAAGACACGCGATCATGCGGCTGCTTGCCCACGCACCGGTGCGATTCTGATCTGCCTGTGCCCCTCAGAGACAGGGCAGCACTGCGTGGCAGGAGGGCTGTGTGATTGGCCCTCCTGATCACATGACAGCTGACAGTTGTCCATAGCAACCAAAAAGTGTCCCTTTAAATCAAAAGCGGTTTTAGACCAGCTAGAAAACAGCGATAATAAATAGAATCACTTGCAGAATTGAGCGATAGTTATTCGTGGGGAAATCCATGATCAAACACTGAAAGTAATGACAGCAACAATTCTGCAACTGAGCAAATTTCAGTGTTTTTGATTTGATTATTTTATTGAATACATTTTTATTATTATTATATTATTATTTGTTATAATTATTTATAGTTATTCATTATATTATAATTTATGATTTCTTGTTTCAAACTTTATCATACCCGGGATATCTACTAAACTCTTGTTTGGACAGATTTAAGTGTGCTATTCCTAAGAATTACAGGCCCACAATATAAAACGCCAAATTTCAATGCAAAACAATTGTACCGCTTTGAGTATCAAAAATATGACATAATCATACCACCAGGGAGGTTAAGCTGTATCTGTGGAAGCTGACAAGCTGTAGGCTTGCTCAGCCTGGTAGTTAGGGCCTGTATATATTGTGTAGTTAGTGCCGAGACACGGCTAGGTTTTTGTTTGGCTATTTTTTGTTCTGTTTGTTTTTCTGAAACACTATACAGCACCTGTATATAGACTTGTATATATCACCAATAAACACCGCACTGTTTGTCACTACCTCACTGGATTTGGCATCTGTGCCTGAAAGACTGCTCATCCCAGGGAGCTTTGTACCGCCTACCTGTCCCCCAGGTTACAATAGTTATAGTATGACACGTGCAAGGTGTCCTGTGCTTGGTAAAGGACAGGGGGATTGAAGTACTAGAAAGTATTGGTGGTAGCCGAGGTGTAAGAAGTGAAAAATGATGAGGATATAAACGCATCACCAGAAGAGGTTGAATAGAAAGGTGTAAGTGATGAGGATATAAACGCATCACCAAGAAAGGTTGAATAAAGCAATCTAACAGTGCAGTGGAAACTAGAGGTGAATTCTGATTACCAATTAGACAGTGATCAGTTTATAAGGTCCAGAGATCCAAGGTAATTCATGTAGTGAACCGAAGTGAGCAACGACACACCAGAGTGAATCTGACATCCCTGGGTGAAGCCTATAAGGGCAGGGCCATCACACGCCCACCAACATCATGTTGGCATGTACTGCAGGAGGGGGGTGTCCTTGGCTGGGCGGAGAACCGCCCTGTGTCAGTGCTATTACACTCCTCCATCTAGCCGCCAGATGGTACTACCATGGAAAGGAGGGGCAGTGCCACAGCATTGACCCGCACCTGCAACACACAGAAGGTGATGAAAGTGATGCATGGCGCATGAATATCCACCCACCCTAAGTAGAAGGGGAGGAGGAGGGTCCGCGGCATGCATTGCAGCACCTGGGAGGGATGGGAGCCAGAGGGCTCCTAAACCTGATCACATGACACACTAAATAGAGCAAGGGAGGCTGTATATCTAATCAAGGGATGAGAGGTAACAGCCCCATCCTTATGCCCCGTACACACGGTCGGATTTTCCGATGGACAATGTCCGATCAGAGCGTGTTGTCGGAAATTCCGACCGTGTGTGGGCGCCATCGGACATTTTGCATCGGATTTTCCGACACACAAAGTTGGACAGCAGGAGATAAAATTTTCCGACAACAAAATCCGATCGCGTCAATTCCGACCGTGTGTGGCCTGTTCCGACGCACAAAGTGCCACGCATGCTCAGAAGAAATTCCGACACGGGACAGCTCGTTCTGGTAAACTTAGTGTTCGCAATAGATACAGCACTTTCGTCACGCTGCAATGTAAAAAATGGTTTAATACAGCACACTCTCTTCTTCTTTATAATGTGACAAGAATTAAGTAGTTTTGCTGCTCATATTCACACACACTTCTCACAAACTTTTATTTGTGTTTTTTTAGTGGGATTCCCTGAATATATTGTTATTAGTTGTCACATCTGACAGTTCTATATTTTTTATGTTTTTTTTTTTTTTTTGATTTTAAGCCTTTTTTTTTCTTTAATGTTTGGAATTTTTCCAAGGCTGATCTTTGTTCAATGTTATTTTTATTTTTACTCCAGAATATTTTTGTGTGTGTTTTGTGTGTCAAGTTACCCCAACACCATTGATATCTTTTATTATTTAATCTCAAGGAGATTGTTTGTTGTTGGTGACCCTTGTTCATTTCACATTGTATATTTGAAATGTACCTGAATCCTCACAAACCAACTGTCCTTTTTGAAGTAAAACACATAGGAGAGTATAATTCAAAACAAAAATCCTTTATTAAGGGATCAGAACCAAACAAAGAGGAAGGCAACACTGGATCAACAGCAGAAATGAGTGAAGCCTGGGACCCCTACGGCAGACATCAATTCTTAAACATCAAAATTGGTGGCCTGAGGAGTCCATATGTAAGGGAGGGCAGTCTGGTCCGAGATTCACAGAGACTCGGATAGCAGCAGATGACATCTGTGTCCGCAGGCTGTGGTACCACAAGAGGCTGCATCTTTTGGCCGACCAGACTGGATCCAGGGCAATCACTCTCTGGTCTTCCTTTCACACTTCCTTCCGGGCTGTGGCTGTGCAGTTGGAGATGTGGCAGGAGGAGGAGTAGGACCTGGAGGAGGAGTAGGACCTGCAGGAGGAGGAGGAGGACCATCCCAAAGCTGTGTGTGAGGTGTAATTTGGCCCCTCACACCTTTCGCCAGAGCCTCAGATATGAGGGCCTCACACATGGCTTTTTGGCCCTCCTCCATCCTCTGCATTTTATATGCTATGAATGCAGCAATGTTCTCCTGCCTGGTGTGTGGTGCTCCCAGGACCTCTGTAGCCCTACAAAAAAATCTGATAGCCGCCTCCTCTAGGGCACTCCTCCTACTGCCACTTTCTCTTTCCAGGGGGGGTGGAGGGACCTGCAGACCAGCCAGCCGGCTCGGCCCAGCCACCTCCTGGCTGAGACTTCCCTGTGTATGAAAAAGGGACATAGTTGTAATGTTTTGCATCATTAATCACAATCCTTAATTAGTACTCCCAACTAACATATAGTTCACATCATTGATTGGACAAGCAGAAATATTTAGAGGAATGCTATACCTGGCTCAATCTAGGCTCCTCTACATGTGACCTGGAAGGCCCAGGTTGGCAGTGGCGTCTCCAGCTTTCAAATTTAGGGGGGGCACATGGGGGGACAGGGACAAAAGTAGGGGGGCAACTATAAAATGCATATATATATATATATATATATATATATCCTGGGGCCCTTTACTACGACCCCACAACGGGCCCTTTCACATGTTCTGCAGTGAGCTCCCTTCCTACTGTATTGGGGTCCCCCAGGGTGGCAGAAAACAAGAGATATATGTCACCAGCATACCAAGAAAATATTAGGATCCAAAGCAGTGGGAGAACTATCAGGGTTGCAAAGGTTGTCTTGCCTCCGGGCCCTGGTGTTCTGCCACTGTGAGGTTCCCCAGCCTCCTCTTGCTGTCCTGCCTCTGCTATTGACAGCGCTGGTCTGGCATCTCTTGGAATTTACAGGCCGGTTCTCCTGTCCTAAGGACAGGAGAAATCAGTCTGTTTTTTCAGTAACTGAGAGCCCTGGTGGAGTCCTTCCTGCAACTCGCTCTTCTCCCTGCCAATGAGGATGCAGGTGAAGGAGCAGATCAGGCGGCTGTGGTTGTGTGAACGCTCGCATTATGCAGTGTCAGCGAGCAGGGGAGGGGGGAGGAATCACCCGCAGGAGCTGACTGGGGACTCTCTCCCTCTTAGACATTGATTTTTTGTAAAGAAAAAAAAAATTTTTTTTTTTTGGGGGGGCACATGGTGGGGCACAGCATAATGTTGGGGGGGTCAGGGCCCCCTCTGGCCCCCCCTAGGGTCGCCATTGCAGGTTGGGCGTCAGAAGCCTCAGCCGGGGGGAAGGAAGCGTGGAAGGAAGACTGGAGAGGGATGGCCTGGGTTCAGTCTGGCCTGCCAGAAAGTGCAGCCTGTCGTAGTACAACATCCTGGGGACATAGATGTCACCTGCTGCTCCGGATCTCTGTGAATCCAGGACTTTATTGCGCTCCCTCAGATATGTGCTCCTCAGGCCACCAATAAAAATCTTTAAAAAAGTGATGTCTGCCGTGGGGATCACCTGCTTCACAATTTCACACAATTGCTCCAGTGCTGCCTTCCTCTTTGTTTGGTTCTTGTAATGGGGGTGTTTAATCTCCCACAGACAGGGCAGCTCCCTTAGCATCTCTATGAAGACTGAAATGAAGTCCTTATCTTTCAGGACCATATCCATGTTCACTGCAAGACACAACACAAGACAAAGCCTAATGTCACACCAAACTCTCCTAATCTTGTTACAATATAGGCCTCAATCTATAGAAGCAGTATAGGCCCAAGTTTGTCTCTTACCTTCGTTCTTACGATCGCCGCGTCCAATGCTCCTTCCTCCGCTCACAGATCAAACGTAATACGCACGCGTGTTACGCTTTATATACACTGCGCATGCATGTAACTCTGCCCGCCCCTGATGTTCTTTCTAGTGTATTCCCCGCCCCTTTTCGTTCGGCGCAGTGGGGGAAGAGCATGATGGCGGACATACAGCAGGTGCGGGCTAATTGTAGCAACGAGGAAGAGGAGGAGGAGAGGGCGGATCCAGGCACGTCCCGATCCAGAAGGAGACGTTTTAAGGCCACAAATATGTCGTTTGGGGAGATGTTGGAGATGGTCGACATCATGAGGAAGTCCGACTATGACGGAAAATATGGGCCTTACCCCAACCCGAACATCCGAAAGGCCAAGATCATGGCGAAAGTGGTCAGGAGTCTTGAGCGGAATTTCGGGGTACGAAGGTCTAAAGATCAGCTCAGAAAGCGGTGGTCGGACCTGAAGTTGAGAGAGCCAGAGCAGTACCGAAAGATCCGGAGAGTGCTGCAAAAAAGTAAGTAGTTGTGCTGTGTTCCTATTCTTTCTGTCTTTATTACGTTCGTTCTGCTCCATATGCTTTTATTAGTTGTAACGTTTCAAAAGGTCAACTTTAATGTTCATGGGCACATTATTCGTTCGTATCAAACATTTTTCTTTCGGCCTCTAGAACACCATTGTTTAGGCCATATGCATTTTCACACATTTTTGGGGGCCTACTTGGATGCCAAATATTTGTTTGTGTAGATGGGTTTGTTACTAGAATGAAATGCAAACTAGATTGTGTGTAAGGAGAGGACACTGAGCAGCTGTTTTCACATCTGGACACTGGAGCACTAGTGTGGGACACAAGAACACCATTTTTATTAGGGGGGGCCACACAGGTGCTCCAGTGTATACTATAGGGGGGGCTACATCTGTGAAGCTTGTACCAAACAGGTAAAGTATTGCAGCTTGACAAAGGGCAATAAAAAATATATATCTTGGAACTCTGCTAAAATAGACAATTGTACCCCACTTCCAAGTAATGTTTCCTATTTCTATAGTTCTGCCATCAAATATCTGTGTGCTAAGTATACCATTTTTGTTTTACATAGAGGATAAAAGACTCGGAGGACACCCCTCATCTCAGGAGACCAGAGACCCCCCCCCTCTGGAAGAAGGGGAAATACCCCCAACCCAAGAAGCTGAGCAGGAGGAAGAAGAAGACGTGGTGGAGATTGGCACCACAACAGGTGAGTGTCTGTGACCACAGACTCAGGTAAAAGAGATGGATGGTGGCAGATTTTTGAGACCTTTTTTTTTGTTCTTTATCTCTTTTTAGGTGATCGTGATCCAGAACGCTTTACATCTGAAAGTGCCCAGATACTGATCGGGGAGATCATGGGGTGTAATCTCCAATTGCAAAACATCCAGCAACAAATCAGTGATGTTATTAAAAAAAATAATAACATCATTGATGTTTTGGGGCGAATTTAAACCCCACAAAATCACCTGTTTTATCGTACCAAACTTTTTTAAATGTTTAGAAAAGCCAAATTTGGAGGATGCACACAGTATGCCAACATGTGCTATCTGCCATCACGGGAGATCAATGGACGCGTTTTGGGGGTGCAACCCCTTCCTCAATTATAAAGCAGCGTTGAGGAAGGGCTTGCTCCCCCCCAAACACGTCTCTTGATCCCCCCTGATGGCAGATAGCACATGTTGACATTCGTAAATTGGTGTGCATCTTCCAAATTTGGCTTTTCCAGGGGTGATTTCCCCCCATCTGAACGCTATATCAAACCCAGTTCCTAAATACTGATGTCTGATATAGCCTTCAGGTTTTACCTAATGTGAACTTTGTAAGTTCAAGTTTTTTGGCTTTCTTGTTGGTTTTACACAGGCCTGTTTTATCTGAAATGGATATTTTGATTTTTCATAATGCTACTGCAAACATTGTTATACAACAAACATGTTGGTTTGTTTTAAAAACCTTTGGGAAATGCACATGTGATTGTGCAGGTATAAAAAAGTGCCTTACTCAAGAATGTGTGGATTATTGTCTCAACACTACAACACTTTTGGGGTGATGTAATTGTTGTTTTATGCAAAAATGGGGGTTATTTCCTAAGGGCAAATCCTCTTTGCACTACAAGTGCAGGTTCAGTGCAGTTGCAAGTGCACTTGTAGTGAAATGTGTTTTTGCATTTAGGAAGTACCAGCCAACACTGTTTTTTATAAGGTTACCCAATCACGACATTTTCTGCACTCAACACATTTCTGTCAGGGTCAGCTAAAACAAACACAAGCAGTAAATGTCCACCAAGAATTTCTTTTGGTTGCTTTTTATTTGAAAAAGGTGTCACAGATTGTCTGGCATATTGATAGCCCCCCTACCCGCAAAGAACTCCAGGTAGCGTAACCGGACATCACGGGCATTCAGGGAGGGCAAGCCAGGACGGCCACTTTCAAGCGCCGTCAGTGTTGATGGATTAGGGATTCCGGCCTCAGGCCCAACTGAGCCAGCATAGTTGGCTGAATGTTTTCTTAAAAAATTATGGAGAACACAGCAGGCAAGTATTATATGGTTCAGTTTATACTCCGCCATATGGATGGGTGTCATAAATAATCAGAACCGGCTGGCCAGGATTCCAAATGTGTTCTCCACCACTCTTCGGGCTCTGGCCAGCCGGTAATTAAAAACCCTCTGTTCCGGGGTGAGGGTCCTCATCGGGAATGGCCGCATCAGGTGGTCCCCCAGCGCAAATGCTTCATCAGCAACGAACACAAATGGGAGACCTTCAACATTGTCCTCTGGAGGTGGCAAGTTCAAGCTGCCATTCTGGAGACGCCTGTAGAACTCCGTCTGGGCGATCACTCCACCATCGGACATCCGGCCATTCTTCCCCATGTCCACATACAAGAACTCGTAATTAGCCGACACCACCGCCAACATCACTATACTATTAAACCCCTTGTAATTATAATAGTACGACCCCGAGTTGGGTGGTGGGACGATGTGGACGTGTTTCCCATCAATTGCCCCTCCGCAGTTAGGAAAGACCCACCGCTGGGCAAAGTGGGAGGCCACAGTCTGCCATTCCTGTGGCGTTGAAGGAAACTGTTGAGGAAAAAAAAATAAACCTTACTATTTTTTCACAGAAACATGGCAAGCAGATTAGACACAAACATTATGGGGCAACCTCCAGATAGCATTTACTAAGGGCTATTTAACAAGGCCAAAGTATAAGGTACACCTATCATATTCCCCCTCCCCCCCTCTCATGGGCCATTTCTAACATTATAGGGGGGGGGAACTCTTGGACAGGTAACCCTCTTCACTTCATTGAGAGATGAATGCCTAAATACAGGGTATTACTTGGAACAGCCCCTCCTTAGTTACACTATTGGCAGACCACTGGACAGGTAAGAAGTGTCATAATACAAAGATATAAATACACATTGTACACATTTGAGGACATTTGAACATTCTGCTATTACCTATCAAGATAATAATAGGATACAAAAACTTTAAACAGTACCATTGGAAAGTATACAGGCAGGCCCTTGCACTACATGCTTTGGGGAATTCATCCATAAATCTGACCAGTAAAGAGATGGGTATAGTGTGTATGGGTTTGGCAAAGTCAGCAGATAGATGATTGAGGATAGATAGAGAATTGGGATCAACTGACTTAGCAGTTGGGGGGGAGGGTTAAAAAAAATTTTGGGACACAACAAAAAAAAGCCCCTGGCACTTTGCCTGAATTTAAATCAAAAATAACATTTCCAAACATTTTAGGGGGTGTTTGGGGTAAAGCACTACTATGGAGCTGATAAAATACATTGTTAAGTGACTACATGAGGTGAATATGGGGCAGGAGACACCATGCTGGGGAGGTTATTGAAGGGCAAATATGTATGAAGGACATAAAATAATAATTACATAAAAATCCAGCATGCATGAGGACAAAGGGGACATTCACAGCATATTACAATCATGGTAATTAGGGAATGAGGGAAGAAATACAATATATTATCAAACATTAAATACAATAAAATGGGATATAAAAGGATAAAAATCTTACCTTCATATACTCCTTCTGCAGGACCTGGATGATGGCAGAACAGGTCTCTGGGATAATGATACCTAGAGCCTGGGGGGAGATGCCTGTCGAGAACTTCAAGTCCTGCAGACTTCTCCCTGTGGCCAAATACCGCAAGGTAGCGACCAACCTCTGCTCCTGAGTGATGGCTTGCCTCATGCAGGTATCCTGCCTGCTGATATAGGGGGTCAGCGAAGCCAACAAACGGTGAAATACGGGGTCCGTCATCCTGAGAAAGTTCCTGAAATCATCAGGATTATTCTCACGGATCTCACGGAGCAAAGGCATATGACAGAACTGGTCACGCTGAAGCAACCAATTCTTGGTCCATGAACTCCTCCCCACCCTGTTCATGGACTGGACTTGTGTCAAGGTCAGGACCCCAACACCAAGCCCCCGCACAGCACGAACTCTACGAGGAGTACGCATACGAAACATGGCTAGAAAACGGTCGGCTGCTCAGAACGAAGTAACAGAACGCACTGAAGAACAGCAAGGCCTGTGAAGAGCGACCTGAAAAACAGCAACGAGCAGGCAAGATCACACAGAAAACTCCGATACGAACTGACTGCACGCACTGAAGAGCAGATACAAACCCACAAGCACAAACTGAACGTCAGAAAACGATCTGAAAGCCACGAGTCTGAAAAAGCGCGAATCGTCTCTCACCAAACTTTTACTAACGCGAGATTAGCAAAAGGAGCCCAAAGGGTGCCGCGCTTGGTTCTGAACCGGACTTTTCTAGTCTCGTCGTACGTGGTGTACGTCACCGCGTTGTTGGCGATCGGAAATTCCGACAACTTTGTGCGACCGTGTGTAGGCAAAACAAGTTTGAGCCAAAATCCGTCGGAAAAAATCCTAGGATTTTGTTGTCGGAATGTCCGAACAAAGTCCGACCGTGTGTACGGGGCATTAGGGTGTTGGCTCTAGAGATGTGCACATCTGTCCGTAATAATCTGCCACATCTGTCCGTAATAATCTGCCACATCTGGTGCACAACTGTCCATAATAATCTGCCACAACTGTCCGTGATCATTTGGCGCACATCTGCCTGTGATCTGCCACATCCCAGTGATCAACATCTGTAACACATTTGTCTGTGATAATCTGTGCATATCTGTCCACATGGCTAAAAGATTATAGCTACCAGGAGGCTCTCCAGATACTCCAGAGTATGTCGGACGAGAGTAGCGGGGAACTCTCTCCGTCAGACTCGTATAGCGACTATGAGTCAGTAGAAAGCAGTGGCTCTGAAATGGAAACTGAGGAGGACAGAATCCTAACAAAGAGGCTCAGGAGATATGAGCAGGCGCAGGCATCCACCAGCAGCACAGCACTCCAGAATAATATGCAGGCATCCACCAGCAGTGCAGGACTCCAGGATAGGCAGGCATCCACCAGCAGTGCAGCACTCCAGAATAATATGCAGGCATCCACCAGCAGCGCAGGACTCCAGGATAGGCAGGCATCCACCAGCAGTTCTGCAACCTTCCTAGAGGATAGGCCAGATGCTAGCAACGGGGCGTCCCATCCACAATGAGGCAGGGCCCATACTAGCCTCCCAGACGTTCTACTGTATCCAACATGGCTGCCTGATACATCAATAGAACCTGTAATTCCCACTTTTACAGCCCAGCCAGGCCCTCAGATAAAGTCAAGAAAAAAAATGAACTCCATGCCTACTGGTCTATCCAACCTATCCATCACATGCCAGTCTACTCGTCAGCCAGCTAAACCCCCCTGGATGCCCTACCTACATGAGAACAAGTGGCAAAATTGTCTGGCAGCTGATCGAAGCATTGCTTGGGAAAGGTTACCACCTATACGACAATTTCTACACTAGTTTCCCACTTTTCCTCCATCTGTACCAAAAGAAGACTGTGGCCTGTGGGACAGCATGGACCAACCGCAAGAGCTTCCCACAGACAATGGTCGCCAAGAAATTGAAACGGGGGAAATGGCCACGATGCGGAATGAAGAGGTACTAGCCCTGAAGTGGAGAGATAAAAGAAGAGATGTCTACAGCCTTTCCACAATGCATGATGACACCTTGGTGGAACTGCAGAAAAGAGGAGGTCCCATCCAAAAGCCAAAATGTGTGCATGACTACAACTTTTACGTTGGAGGGGGTGGATATGAACGACCAGCTGATGCAGCCCTACTTGGCCACCAGGAGATCAATGTTTTGGTACAAGAAAGTCGCCATTTATTTGTTGCAACTAGCCAAGTTCAATTCGTAAGTTATTTTTTCTAAGTGCACCCAAAGTTCCCTAACTTATCTATTAGTAAAGTGAAGATGATATTTTTC
This sequence comes from Aquarana catesbeiana, assembly GCF_042186555.1. Lineage (NCBI taxonomy): Eukaryota > Metazoa > Chordata > Amphibia > Anura > Ranidae > Aquarana > Aquarana catesbeiana. The sequence continues at coordinate 381,451,697 of NC_133328.1, read as the reverse complement.
CAGTTTCCACTATCTGCTATTTCTGTGAATGACCCGGACTGTTTATCTACTATGACTATGCCAACCATGTTTCTGCCTTCCAGGTGAATTGACCTCGGCCTGTTAAATTATCGTGCGTTTTGCCTGCTTCCTGAACTGATCATTTGCCCTGCCACTGTACAACACAGGGGTCTCACATATGTGAGGGGCTCCAGAAAAGATTTTCTGAGTGGAGAAAGTGTTTTTCTCCGGGTTTTTGTTTTCTCAGATTATGATCTGGAGACTCGGAGGCTTCATATAGATTTGGGTGGGAAGAAGCCTCTACCCCTGTCCTCAGGTCTTACCTGACCAAGGCTTAAACGTTATAGTGCTGCCTGCTGCAACCTGAATTGGCCATGCCTCTGCCTGCCACCTGAACTGGCCATGCCTTTGCCTGCCACCTGAACTTTCCATGCCTCTGTCTGCCTCCTGAACTGGCCATGCCTCTGCCTACCACCTGAACTGGCCATGCCTCTGCTTGTTACCTGAACTGCCTGCTAAACCATGGACAATGTTCATACTTTGCCATATCTTTTTCTGCTGCCTGGACAATTCCTGGACATTTCCTTTGGCTGTCTGGGCCAATGCTTTGACTGCTCTGGGATGGTATTCCTGCCTGCTTAAAACACAGGTAATCCTTTTTTTTTACCCTTTGCTCAGCAGAATGTATTTTGGGGTGTAATTCTTGGTGTGTAAATGCTATGTGTTAGAAGCCTGAAGGTGCTACTTGCATGTTGGGCCCATGTATGTGGCCAGGCTGTGAATAAGTCTCACACATGGGGTATCGCCATACTCAGGACGAGTAGCAGAATGTATTTTGGGGTCTCATTTTTGCTATGTACATGCTATGTGTTAGAAAGATCTTATAAATTGAAAACTTTGTGAAAAAAAATACGTTTTCATTTTCTTTCCACATTTTCCACAAACTTGTGGAAAGTAATGACATGTTCAAAAGACTCATTATGCCTCATAGAATATACATTGGGGTATTTTCTTTGCAAATGGGGTCATTTTGTGGGTAATTCCATTGTCCTGGTGCTCCAGGGCCTTCATAAATGTGATAGGTACTCAGGAAATTCAATGTGTAATTTATGCCTTTAGAATGCCTGATGATGCTACTTGAATGTTGGGCCTCTGTATGTGACCAGGCTGTGGAAAAGTCTCACACTTGGGGTATTGCCATACTCAGGATGAGTAGCAGAATGTATTTTGGGGTGTAATTGCAAGTATGCCTGCACTGCGTGTGAGAAATAACTTGTAAATATGACAATTTTGTTTAAAAAAAAAAAAAATTATATATATATATATATATATATACACCTCAGGGGATACCTCAGACTGTCTTCTTTCCAAAAAGGGTGTATTAGTACTGTCCTGACCTTTTGGCATATGCAGGGAAAAATCTTTTGGAGGGGCATCTATCACTCTGTTGATGTATGCTCTCCATGGTGTGAGTCTATAAGCAAGGGGGTTTGTTTGGGACTTTAAATGAAGCACCTAAAATACAGGTGCCTCCATGCCTGAATCAGGAAATACAAAAGAGGGTTTGGGGACTTTAAATGAGGCAAGTGATGACCGCTGGATAAGTTTGTAAACATACTGACATATTTATTCAGCATGTACACATGTCAAAGCGTATAGCAATTTGTACATCCATAAGTAGAAAACTATTTCATCTAGATACATACCAATGACACAATACAATTCATCTACAGTATCTCACAAATGTGAGTACACCCCTCACATTTTTGTAAATATTTTATTATATCTTTTCATGTGACAACAATGAAGAAATGACACTTTGCTACAATGTAAAGTAGTGAGTGTACAGCTTGTATAACAGTGTAAATTTTCTGTCCTCTCAAAATAACCCAACACACAGTCATTAATGTCTAAACTGCTGGCAACAAAAGTGAGTACACCCCTAAGTGAAAATGTCCAAATTGGGCCCAAAGTGTCAATATTTTGTGTGGCCACCATTATTTTCCAGCACTGCCTTAACCGTCTTGGGCATAGAGTTCACCAGAGCTTCACAGGTTGCCACTGGAGTCCTCTTCCACTCCGCCATCTCGGAGCTGTTGGATGTTAGAGACCCTGCGCTCCTCCACCTTCCATTTGAGGATGCCCCACAGATGCTCAATAGGGTTTAGGTCTGTAGACATGCTTGGCCAGTCCATCCCCTTTACCCTCAGCTTCTTTAGCAAGGCAGTGGTCCTCACCTAGTTGCCACCACACACGTTTGACACCATCTGAACCAAATAAGTATAAGTATATCTTGGTCTCATCAGACCACAGGACATGGTCCCAGTAATCCATATCCTTATTCTGCTTGTCTTCAGCAAACTGTTTGTGGGCTTTCTTGTGTATCATCTTTAGAAGAGGCTTCCTTCCGGGGACGACAGCCACGCAGACCAATTTGATGCAGCGTGCAGCGTATGGTCTGAGCACTGACAGGCTGAGCCCCCACCCCTTCAACCACTGCAGCAATGCTGGGAGCACTCATACGTCTATTTCCCAAAGACACCCTCTGGATATGATGCTGAGCATGTGCACTCATCTTCTTTGGTCGACCATGGTGAGGCCTGCTCTGAGTGGAACCTGTCCTGTTAAACCGTTGTATGGTCTTGGCCACCGTGCTATAGCTCAGTTTCAGGGTCTTGCAATCTTCTTATAGCCTAGGCCATCGTTATGTAGAGCAACAGATCCTCAGATTTTTCAGATCCTCAGAGATTTCTTTGCCATGAGGTGTCATGTTGAACTTCCAGTGACCAGTATGAGAGAGTGAGAGCGATAACACCAAATTTAACACACCTGCTCCCCATTCACACTTGAGACCTTGTAACACTAACGAGTCACATGACACTGGGATGGAAAATGGCTAATTGGAGCCTAATTTGGACATTTTCACTTAGGGGTGTACTCACTTTTGTTGCCAGCGGTTTAGACATTAATGGCTGTGTGTTGAGTTATATTGAGGGGACAACACATTTACACTGTTATACAAGCTGTACACTCACTACTTTACATTGTAGCAAAGTGTCATTTCTTTAGTGTTGTCACATGAAAAGATGTAATAAAATATTTACAAAAATGTGAGGGGTGTACTCACTTTTGTGAGATACTGTATATACATGGATATCATCATGACATTTGCAATGTAAAATATTATGAGCCAGCACTGCTCTGTATTGTGGGATCATTACATAAAAAGATCTAAGAATAAAAATTGCACCTTATCTTGAAAACATGCATCTAAAAGAGTTTGATGCGTTTCGTGGATTCATTCCACTTCCTCAGGAGAAGATGCAGAAGATGTATAAAGAGACCAGGGAGGTCAATTAGTAAATCCAAATTACGGGGGGAGAAGAGGGAACTCTTTTAGATGCCTATATGTTTTCAAGATACGGTGCCATTTTTATTCTTAGATCTTTTTATGTAATGATCCCACAATACAGAGCAGCACTGGCTCATAATATTTTACATTGCAAATGTCATGATGATATCCATGCATATAGATGAATTGTAGTGTGTCATTGGTATGTATATAGATGAAATAGTTTTTCTACTTATGGATGTAAAAATTGCTATGCAATAAATATGTCAATAGGTTTACAAACCTATTCATTTAGTCCCAAAACCCTCTTTTGTATTTCCTGATTCAAGGATGGAGGCACCTGTTTTTTAGGTGCTTCATTTAAAGTCCCAAACAAACCCCCTTGCTTATATGCTTAATTTAGGGATGGAGGCACGTGTATAGCTGATTTATAATTTATCATCACTGCCCATGGCTTTTTGGGTTTTCCACTTTAGATGGCAGACCTCTTTTTGACATCTGATATTGTTTTAAACAGTTTAAGAAACTAATAATAGCTACTACGTGGGCAGTAAAGATTAAACATTTAAACATTCATAGGTATAAGTATACGGTTTATATATTATTTGACAGTTTTTAAAGATATAGGTTGACCCAGTTGGAGCTTAAAAGTTGGTGTGATGCTGTCATGCGTCCTGCCGCTCCGTGAGGACGTTACACAACGAATCTAGTAGAGCGGGGCTAGGGACGCTGACACCATCAAGCTCTTGTAAAGATAAGGCCCGCGGCTTTGGAGTCTAGCCAGGAGCAGAGAAATGCATTGTATCAACATGCGATTGTTCCTTAGTGTCGGGTGGACACTCAAAAAATGTGAGTGTATTTTAACTAAGTTTTAAACAAATACAACCTTTAAAAAAAAACTAGATTACGCTATGGAGATTTCTCTTCTTTATTCCCATAATTATCTGCTGTTTAATATGGGAGAGAAACTGACAGGTGGATAGGTTGGAAATCACCAGAGTAACCACTAATTAATAGTTGGTTGCAGTTATTAGATTTCTTTCGTAAAGAAATCTTCGTATTGAAAATTGTGATGACACATAGATTGATATACACATCATAGTCGCACTTGCACTTTATGGGGGTTATTTACTAAAGGAAACTCCACTTTGCACTACAAGTGCAATGTGCACTTGAAATTGCAGTCGCTGTAGATCTGAGGGGGACATGCAAGGAAAATTAAAAACAGCATTTTAGCTTGCACATGGTTACATAATAAAATCAGCAGAGCTTCCCCTCATTTCAGATCTACCCCTCAGATTTACAGCGACTGCACTTCCAAGTGTACTTTCAGTGCAATTTCAAGTGCACTTTGCACTTGTAGTGCAAAGTGGATTTGCCTTTCGTAAATAACCCCCTATGTTTATATACACACTCATATAAGGTTTTTCAGCATTTGCACTTTATCATTATGCACAGAAAATATCTAATATATAGAAGTAGAATATTGATAGGAAGCTCTTGGTATTTTTATATATACATATAAAACAATTAGGAGTCCATCATTGTTGATTTCAAGAATGGTTCATGCAATTGTGGAATTTCTATAGATTTGCGCTATTTTTTGTTGATTTTGAGATCTCTTTTTGGATTGGCATTATCTTTTATAATTACTGGATATAGAATTCACATTTATACCAATTTTAGCATATGTTTTACACCTTTATGCATCTTCCTTATTCAGTCTCATGTGGTCTGTTTTTTTGTGAGTTTGCCTGTTTGTTTCTGCAGCCGGGAGCTCCGATGCGCTCCGGCCCCCCCCCTCCATTTTGAATTAGACCTGGGGGATCGGGCGGGTGATACCTGCTGCGCAATTGCACCTTGCCTCGCGCTTCCAACGTCTCTCTATGGTGTCATGGTGCCTGCTTGCTTCTCTCCACTCTCTGGCTGATCTACGGGGTAGGCTGTTTGCAGATGGCATACGCCGCTTCGGAGAGCACGCCTCTCCTCACCTATCACGCCAGTGTGACGCTGGGGGTGGTACTCTAGGTCACACCGGATGCATATAAGGTCCGCATTTGGATTAGACAATCCTGCTAGCCACCCATCCTGGGCTCATTACCAACCACACTTGATGTCAGGGAAGGCAGGTCCTTACTGTGAACACAGGTTCACAGTGCACGCGCATGCGCAATAGCGCATTGGCACATAGGTGTACGCGCATGCACACTCGTGCACCAATGCGCGTGCTAGCCACTAATGCTGGCGCCAGGCGGGCTATTTAAACAGGGCCTCTGCATAGACTCATTGCTGTTTGGTCTGAAGCTTCTGTGTGACTTCCCAATTCCGTGTGACCTCTGACTTATCTCTAACCTGTGCTTGTCTGCTTCATACCCAGATCCCAGTTTATCTTTCGGATTCCACTTCTGCCTCCTGATTCTGCCTGATTAATCTTCTGGTACCGACCCAGCTTGTGACCCGACTATCCTGCTGTTTACCATCTATGTCTGATCTGCCCGACTGTTGCCAACCCGGCTTGCCTGACCCTGCATCTTACTCATCCAGCCTGCTACCAGCTCTCAGTTCAGCAAGTCCTCATCTGGCTTCCTACTTTCAGCTGTCTACTTCAGCCTACCCAGCTTCGTGTCAGCTCTGCTACAATCAGCCTGCCTGCTGTGTCATCCACCTGCCCACTGCGGCCTCACGGTATACTGGATTGATTACAGGCACTCATACATCACCGTGCTCCTGTGACTGCTGTCTCACTATCATTAGTCCCCGAAACCGTTGCTGTAAGAGAGGTCTACCTCTGCAGGTCTGGCTCACTAACCAGGTATGTGACACTTGGACTATGCTCTTCTGTGGGAACACAAGGTAACGAACTGGGAGCTTGCCTATTTGCTGGGCTCCATCAGTCACGTTTTCTTTATGTTTTTTATTTTGTTAACGCTTTTGTTCTTTTTTCTGGGGAAATTGTATGGTGAGTTGCATGCAACATTTCCGCCACCCTCTTTGTATCTCTTTCTACACTTGGGTCATGGTCTACTTTATATGTTCCTTTATACACACCTGTCCTCTATTTTTTCATAGTCACCTAGGATCACCAGTATACCTACTTATGGTAGTAGCATCTTTCACACTATATATAATTACACATATTCTATAATCTATTAATTTTATAGACACTTTGGACGCTATTGTCATGCACTACCAATGACTCTAGCATGGAGACTCTCATCCTCCTGGGGTGACAGTGTGTGCGCCCGTTTTTGTCCATGGGTTTCTATCACCACAGCTCCCGGGAAAGACACTCGACAGCCCCAAGCTTGCAGTACCGCATGTTTGGACTTTGAGCCAATATGTAAGTATCATAGGGACAAACTTTTTCTGTTTTCCTCCCGTTTTCTTTTCTCTCCCCCCGTAATTTGGATTTACTAATAGACTTCACTGGTCTCTTTATACATCTTCCGCAGATACATTTTATGCATCCGCTCCGGAGGATGTGGAATGAATCCACGAAACATGTCAAGCTCTTTTAGATGCATATATGTTTTTAGGATACGGTGCAATTTATATTCTTAGATTTTTTTTTAATGATCCCTCAATACAGAGCAAATGTCATGATGATATCCATGTATATAGATGAATTGTATTATTTTATTTATCGAAACAATTTTTACAAACTTTTTTTTTTTTTTTTTAAAAACCTTGTGAAATACATATTTTATCAATGGCATATAAGAATTACTCACAATTTCCTTTTTCAGGTTCCTGATTTGGTCTTGTTTCTCTACTATCAAATCTCTAGTCCCTAATCCAAATATTCGCATACCACTGCTATGACTTAAGTACGCAATACCATTCATTCAAACAGTCATACCCACATCACAATCCAACTACACATCAAAAAAAAAAAAAAAAAGGAGAAACCCTCCGCACCCCCCACCCTCATCCCTCCCCAACTCTTTACTTTTCACTCAATAAAGTGGAAGAGGCCCTGTATTCTCTCCAAGATTGCCAGGAAGTTACACTTTGTTCTCTTAAGCCTGTCTCCAGGACCATCTTCTCTTCCAGTGATCCCATCTCGCCCAGCTCACATTCCCATTCTTTTATAGAGGGCTCTAATCCGCTTTTCCATTTCCTAGCTATAATTGTACGAGCTGCTGGTAGGAAATGTTTTAAAATACCCCTCTTTATATTTTTCACCGATCCTGGGATCATTTACAGTACTGCTATAAGTATATCAGGTTGTAGATTGATTCCTGTCATCTCCATATATACTCTAAATATTTACCAGTATGTACCATGGACTTTTGAGTGGAATGTGTAGTCCCTTTCCAAGGGATGAAGGGCCCTCCATATATCAACCAACTGATATCTTTCCATCATATCTTTAAATTTCTTCTTATCCCTGTTCTTCTGGGCCCTTAGAGGTGCCGTGGTGTCCAGATCCTGATCAAGTACAAAATTAAAGTCTCCACCTATAATTGTTATCCCCTCAGTTCTCTCCATAAGATCTGCTAGCATTTGCTTTTCTACTTTTATCTGTTCATAGTTAGGTAGGTATATATTAATAAGAGTATACTTCTTACCATATATAACAAGTTTTATCAATATTGCTCTACCATCTTTATTACTCCAGCTTACCAGTACTTGATGAGGAATTGACTTATGTATTGCTATGGAGACTCCCCTGGATTTTGAATATAAGAAGGAGTCATGATACCATGTTGTATAGTACCTATTCTGTATATTAGATATGTGACCAGCTTGAAAATGCATCTCCTGAAAGAGGGCATGTTTATGGAGAGAATAGAGGATCTGTGATCTCTTTGTTACAGAGTTTAATCCTTTAACATTATAAGAACAAATTTTGATTGTGCCCATAGGAAGAAAAGAGAGAAAAAAAAAACCCACTACCCACTAACCCTCCCACTTAAAAAATACTAACCAAGTCTGCAGTCACTTCACACACAACCACTACACTCCCTGACTATTTGACTCACTAGAGTTGAACCTTACTTAGTAAGTTCCCTACTTTAGGGGATAAAAGAAAAAAGGGGTTTTCCCAAGCAGAAACGTGACCCACCCAGGCATAATAAAACATCAGATACAGATATTCCCAAATATAGTAAATAATGGGAGAAAAAAGAAAATAGGGAAGGGAAAGGAGAAGGAGAATGAGAAGGAGGAGGAGGAGGAGAGAGAGGGGGAGAGAGAAAAGAAGAAGGAATAAAAAAAAAAATCCAAGCCCCCCCCTCCCATTTCAATATTATCATTTTCACATAGGTGTCCCTAATTTTCTTAATTAAATATGACCTACATACAAGCAATAACATTGTTATAACCTATATATCCCACTATAAAATTATTTTCCAAAGTGTATTGTATTTAGACAAAACATAGAGACATGCCATATATTTACTACGTATGTTTCACACCCAGTACCTGCGAAAAAAAAACAAAAAACAAAAAAAAACAAAATAGTTGCATAATTATAAATTAAGTCCCTGGGCTTACGTGACATTGGTATTATTAAACAACATTACATAATGTATTCCCCCAATTGCCACATAATTGGATTCCCCATGCTGATTTACCTCTCCAATAAATGCAACGTTTTCAATAACTGAACTGTATTAATATTGTATATCTCATAGACCAATGCATTGGGTAAAAAAAACCCTGGGTGATACAAACAGCAAGGCTTATTATGGATTCCAACTTCTAAATGATGACTTGTGTAAAAAAAAAAAAACAAAAAAAAACCCCTCCACACCAACCAAACAACCTCGAGTGATACAAACAGTGTATACAATGTATTCCAACTTCTAAATGATGACTTGTGTATGAAAAAAAAAATGATTACCAATCCTCATGGTGCAAAGGATATATTTATAACACATCCACTGCATAGTGGCCATATTATCAATATTGTGAAGATAAATTATACCATCTCTTAGAGATGGAAATCCCCAAATCCTCCTCCTCCTAGTGATCAACCCACATCCACAAAAAGAAAAAAACCCTGTGCTACCCCTCTCCTCACTATCCCCCCCATCCACCCCTCCTCCCTCACCCCCTACGCCCCTCCACCTCATTCCCCCATCCCATTAAGCAACCCCTCTATCTCCCTCCATTCTGCCCTCCTAGGTTGCCATTATACATTTGAGGCCAGGTTGGCAATTCAATTGAGGGAAGTTGGAGGGCTTTTAAAAAGTTAGGAAGATCTCCCAAGTCCCGAAAGATTATTTTGTGTCCCTTTTGATGAACAATGATCTGGAAGGGAAATCCCCATCTGTATAGGATCCCCTTCTCCCTAAGTACTTCCAATGGTGGTTTTACTGCTTTCCTCTTGATCAGTGTATATCTGGACAAGTCTTGCAAAAGGATGAGCTGAGTATCCTCATATTCAATGATCCTTTGTGACCGGGCAGCTGCCATGATGCTTTCTTTAATATAATAGAAGTGTATTCTGCAAATCACGTCTCTTGGGGCTTTTATGTCCATATTTCTAGGGCCTTGTGTCCTATGTGCCCTATCGATCTCTAAATCTGCCATACTGGCCCGTTTTAATCGTTGAATATACCCTGGATTGTTACTTTCAAATCCTCCATTGCCACTGACTCTGGCAGACCTCTGATTCTGATATTATTAGGCCTACTTCTATTTTCGAGTTCATCAGAAGCGTCCGTTAGATAATTTAGGCTTCGGCTGAATTCATGATTTTTTTCTTCCATTGATATTAATCTTTGGTTCATATCATCCAATCTAAAATCCATGACAACAATCTTATTTTGTGTATCAGCTATAGAGGACTTCAATGTTTGTATTTCTGTTTTATAAGAAGTTTCCGGCCTAAACACATAATTATCCATATCCTCCCTTGTCGGAAGCGACTTTATGTATGCTTGCATATCCCACGTGGGGTTTCTTTCTGGTGTCCCCTGAGCACTTGTAGGTTGTTGTATTTGACTCAACGGGCTAGCATTGGATTTAGACTCTGTATCTCTTGTCGGGGAGATGAAGTTTAGTTCAGAGACAATAGGGTCTTCAGGTTGACCCTGAGGCTGTTGAAAAAAACCTTTGATACCTGATTTTTGAGCAGATGGGGGCTTAGAGGGATTCTTAGCTGTCCCTCCATTAGATCCCCTTTTTGCTTTCTGAGTCTGTGTGCTTTTAGGGGGAATCTTGCCCACAAATTTTATTTTTTGAAGAGATACAGGGTAGAAAAAATGTGATTCACTTCTGTAAGTTTAGGTCTAAATTTTGCACAGCTAACCTATTAAGTGTTGTTTATCTGGTAATTTCATATAGGCATTACTTTTCTGTTATGCCCCGTACACACGGTTCGGACATTCCGACAACAAAATCCTAGGATTTTTTCCGACGCATGTTGGCTCAAACTTGTCTTGCATACACACGGTCACACAAAGTTGTCGGAAAATTCGATCGTTCTAAACGCGGTGACGTAAAACACATACGTCGGGACTATAAACGGGGCAGTGGCCAATAGCTTTCATCTCTTTATTTATTCTGAGCATGCGTGGCACTTTGTCCGTCGGATTTGTGTACACACGATCGGAATTTCCGACAACAGATTTTGTTGTCGGAAAATTTTATATCCTGCTCTCAAACTTTGTGTGTCGGAAAATCCAATGGAAAATGTGTGATGGAGCCCACACACGGTCGGAATTTCCGACAACAAGGTCCTGTCACAAAATTAGACCGTGTGTACGGGGCATTAGTCCTGTAACTAAGTACACAGTGCGCCAAAAACACAGTCTTTATTTGCATCCGTCTCTCTGTGCTGACTTTAACAGGAGTTTGCCAATTTTCTATAGGCACCACCTCATAAATTAACCCTGTATCCCTCCAGGCTATCAGTATTCCATAAACGTGGACAGCTATACTTATTATAGTTACACACTATCTTGTCATTTACCAATTCAGTTTTTAAGCCACAGATACTCGCCTGGTCCTGGTCTTAGCACCATATCTTGGGCCACAACTCCTTACCATTGTCCTCAGCCATCCATTTAAAAAAAAATCAATGAGGCTCCCTCTGTTTCCTCCAGCCCTTCAGTCTCCCGACAGGCTCGGACCTGTTCGGCTCCGCTCGTGTCTTTACGTCAGGATGCAGGCTGCTCGTATACTTTTGATAGCATTCTGCAGTAAACGCCACAGCTCACCCACACTTAGCGTGATTGGCCGGGAATAGTAGGCTTTGTAGGAGGTCTCTGTTTCTGTCTCTCCCGTCTTTACACCAGCTTTCGAAGGACGCTCTGGAGATATCTGTCGGCTATCACCTGCTCATTGCTGGGGTCAGCTATGCGTATTCTGCCAAGGTAGGACAGGGATATTCAGGCCAGTTTAGTCAGATTGCTTCGTAGCACTCCACATCACGCCGCCTGTTGTATAACGAGCTGGGAGCGATCCATACAATGATTGGAATTTAGAACAGCTGTTGGCCTGGGCAGGAGGAGCGAGCTCAACGCACGTCCATCTCGGTCAAACCCCTTCCCCCCAGATGAATTATATTATGTCATTGGTATTATATAGATGAATATAGATGAAAGATGAGGTTTTTCTACTTATGGATGGTGTGAGTCTGCAAGGTTGATTTACTAAAGACAAATATACTGTGCATTTGCTCCAGAACTGAGGGGAAGCTCTTAAATGAGGGGAAGCTCTGCTGATTTCTATCATTCAATCATATACAAGCAAAAATGCTATATATTATTTTCCTTGCATGCTATCCTTGCAAGTATTCTTTGCACAGTGAAGCTTTAACTCATTTACTAAGCTCTGGAGCAAGTGCACAGTATATTTGCCTTTAGTAAATCAACCCCTGTGTCTGGCCAGCCCTGATTGGTGCTGTGCCAGTCAGATGATTCAAAAATAAAGTTTCAGAAGAACAATTCAGATTTGATTATAAATATCAAATAACTGTTTAAAAGCTTTCGACAAATCTTTATTGAACATCAAATGTGTATTTTTTGTGCATTAATATGGTGTAGGTGGAGTCAGATGACTGACAATAGCTTTCACTTTGTTCAGACGGTATCTGCATTTAAGGCTCTTTTTCAAAACCTTTTAAAACTAAGCTTTTTTTATGTAATCAGTCAGCATACTATATCCCACCCCCTTAGTGTTTAGCAATAGGAGGACATGGAGGAGGAAGGAGAGGAGTGTCATTTACCACTGTGTATACGCCCATATAGTTATGTGGGCTGCATAGATAAGAAAAAGAAGGAAACAAAGAGCTTAGAAAGGAAACTGAAATTTTAGCATGCTCCATAGAGGACAACGGCTGGTCTATGAAATCTCAGCCTGCAGTGGGGGCACAGAGAAGATTGGAGGGACAGGTTAAAGCGGAATCAACCAGGTATATTTCACTCTACACAAAACAAATGCTTTGGTGGTTTTAGGAGTATGAACATTCTGTTATATAGTATAACAACAATTGCTTTTTAAAGAAAAAGAATGAAAATTTTGAAAAAGAACAATATTTTCTACTTTCTGTTATAAAACATTTCCAATAAATTCACATTTCTTAGAAATAAATAAATTAAGGCTAAAATGTATTCTGCTACATGTCTTTGGTAAAAAAAAACAAAAAAAACAATAAGTGTATATTATTTGGTTTGTGTGAAATGTCTAGCATCTACAAACTATGGTATCATAGGCATACGCAGGGGGCGTGCCATGTGTGCCTGGGCACACCTTAATTACCCAGTGCAGTGCAAATTCCCCCCGTTGCCCAGGCCCTCCTGCCCTACTGGCACCATCCATGTTTTTATAAATTATTAAGCAGTAATCAGCATGGATTCATGAAGAATCGTTCTTTCCAAACCAATCCACTAACCTTCTATGAGGAGGTGAGTTGCCAGCTAGATAAAGGAAGGCCCGTAGACGTGGTGTATCTGGATTTTGCAAAAGCATTTGACACAGTTCCCCTTAAACGTTTACTGTACAAAATAAGGTCAGTTGGCATGGACCATAGGGTGAGTACATGGATTAAAAACTGGCTACAAGGGAGGGTGGTGATAAATGGGGAGTACTCTGAATGGTCAGGGGTGGGTAGTGGGGTCCCCCCAAGTTCTGTGCTGGGACCAATCCTATTTAATTTGTTCATAAACCACCTGGAGGATGGGGTAAACAGTTCAATCTCTGTATTTGCGGACAATACTAAGTTAAGCAGGGCAATAACTTCTCTGCAGGATGTGGAAACCTTGCAAAAAGATCTGAACAAATTAATGGGGTGGGCAACTACATGGCAAATGAGGTTCAATGTAGAAAAATGTAAAATAATGCATTTAGGTGGCAAAAATATGAATGCAATCTATACACTGGGGGGAGAACCTCTGGGGGAATCTAGGATGGAAAAGGACCTGGGGGTCCTAGTAGACGATAGGCTCAGCAATGGCATGCAATGCCAAGCTGCTGCTAACAAAGCAAACAGAATATTGGCATGCATTAAAAAGCGGATCAACTCCAGAGATAAAACGATCATTCTCCCGCTGTACAAGACTCTGATCCGGCCGCACCTAGAGTATGCTGTCCAGTTCTGGGCACCAGTCCTCAGGAAGGATGTACTGGAAATGGAGCGAGTACAAAGAAGGGCAACAAAGCTAATAAAGGGTCTGGAGGATATTAGTTATGAGGAAAGGTTGCGAGCACTGAACTTATTCTTTCTGGAGAAGAGACACTTGAGAGGGGATATGATTTTAATATACAAATACCATACTGGTGACCCCACAATAGGGATAAAACTTTTTCGCAGAAGGGAGTGTAAGAAGACTCATGGCCACTCATTAAAATTAGAAGAAAAGAGGTTTAACCTTAAACTACGTAGAGGGTTCTTTACTGTAAGAGCGGCAAGGATGTGGAATTTCCTTCCACAGGCGGTGGTCTCAGCGGGGGGGCATTGATAGTTTCAAGAAACTATTAGATAAGCACCTGAACGACCGCAACATACAGGGATATACAATGTAATACTGACATATAATCACACACAGGTTGGACTTGTGTCTTTTTTTCAATCTCACCTACTATGTAACTATTAAAGGTTTGTTTACATTTATTTATAACAGTGTGTGTGTCCGTTTGTGTATGTATATACTATACAGCCCGCTAAATTTCCATGTCACCGCGTTTTTAGAGTCACCGCGATTGTAGATTGTGGATGGACGGATGTTGTTCTAATTGCCGGCTGGCATATTGATTTTAAACTGCAAGTTTGAATTGCTTTGATGTAAGTGCAATTTATAACTTTAATAAAAAGTTTTATAAGGTTTCTGTATCATGTGGAGCCTTTTATATTTTTGGGTGCTATCAATGACCATACGATCCGGATGACCGATTTGCATGCTGCAAGAGGACTGATAGATGATGCTTAGAGGCCCTGGCTGGGTTTATACAACCGTGGCCAAAAGTTTTGAGAATGACACAAATATTAATTTTCATAAAGTCAGCTGCTTCAGTGTTTTAATATATTTTTGTCAGATGCTACTATGGCATACTGAAGTATAATTACAAACATTTCATAAGTGTCAAAGGCTTTTATTGACAATTACATTAAGTTTATGCCAGGAGTCAATATTTGCAGTGTTGACCCTTCTTTTTCAAGACCTCTGCCACTCACCTTGGCATGCTGTCATTAAACTTCTGGGTCACGTTCTGACTGATGGCAGCCCATTCCTGCTTAATCAATGCTTGGAGTTTGTCAGGATTTGTGTTTTTTTTTGTTCACCAGCCTCTTGAGGATTGACCACAAGTTCTCAATGGAATTAAGGTCTGGGGAGTTTCCTGGCCATGGACCCAACATTTTAATATTTTGTTCCCCAAGCCACTTAGTTATAACTTTTGCCTTATGGTCATCACCAAACTGTTCTTGGATGTTTGGGAGAAGTTGCTTTCGGAGGATGCTTTTGTGCCATTCTTTATTCATGGCTGTGTTATTAGGCAAAATTGTAAGTGAGCCCAAACATGATGCTTTACTGTTGGCATGACACAGGATTAATGGTAGCGATCACCTTTTCCTCTCCGGACAAGGTTTTTTTCCAGATGCCTCAAACAATAGGAAAAGGGATTCAGAGAAAATGACTTTACCCCAGTCCTCAGCAGTCCAATCCTTGTACCTTTTGCAGAATATCAGTCTGTCCCTGAAGTTTTTCCTGGAGAGATGTGGCTTATTTTCTGCCCTTCTTGACACCAGGCCATCCTCCAATAGTTTTCGACTCACTGTGCGTGCAGATGCACTCACACCAACCTGCTGCCATTCCTGAGCAAGCTCTACACTGGTGGTGCCCCAATCCCGCATCTGAATCAACTGTAGGAGACGGTCCTGGGGTTGCTGGATTTTCCTGGGTGCCCTTCTTCACAAATGCAGTGGAAATGTTTTTTTGGGGGGTGTAAGTTATTTTCACGACAAAGAGAGACTTTGCAATTAATTGAAATTCATCTGATCACTCTTCATAACATTCTGGAGTGTATGCAAATTGCCATCATAAAAACTGAGGCAGCAGACTTTGTGAAAATTAATATTTGTGTTATTCTCAAAACTTTTGGCCATGGCTGTAGCCACAAGCAATTTTGACCTTCTATTATAGGACTGTGATCTGCTATGTCCAAAAAACACAACGGTCACGAGATCGTGCCACTGTACACATCAGGGGGCGTGCCAATACTTATGTGGTACATCGCTGAGACTGGAGCTGCTGCCCTGCCACTGTACTGTGGTGGGGCAGCAAGTGGTTAAAGAGCTTGCACTGCTTGTTCATAATATGTGTGGGAACAGAAAATTATTCAGATTTTTTAGTGGATTGCATTGTGAATACTGGAGTGAGAACAATAGTATCCATCATGTTTTCTAAAGTATAACTTCATTCAAAACCTGAGCAGAGGTGCAAACAGAAACATTTTAATCATTTTTATATACATAGTTCCTCATTTTTTTTGTTATTGCTTTTATAAACTATATTACATTTTTGCAACAGTTCTACATTGAGATACTTAAATATTTTTTGGGGGCTTGAGTTCAAGATTACTCTGATTGTCCACAGAGCCAAACACTGGAAAATGTGCAATGCAGGTCTAAATTCAAGTCCAGCCAAATGAGGTCAGTATGCATGCAGATTAGAATATTTGCAAGTCAAAAAAAGTAAACAGAAGCAACATTTTACACATTACCTTTGTCTACAGAAAAGAAACAATATGCAGTGCCTTGAAAAAGTATTCATATCATTTGAAATTTTCCACATTTTGTCACGTTACAACCAAAAATGTAAATGTATTTCATTGGAATTTTATGTGATAAAACAACACAAAGTGGCACATAATTGTGAAGTGGAAGGAAAATGATAAATGTTTTTCAACATTTTTTACAAATAAATATGTGAAAAGTGTGGCATGTATTTATATTCAGCCCCCTTTACTCCTAACTAAAATCTAGTGGAACCAATTGCCTTCAGTCAAGTCACCTAATTAGTAAAGAGTCCACCTGTGTGTAATTTAATCTCAGTAAAAAATACAGCTGTTCTTTGAAGCCCTCAGGAGGTTTGTTAGAGAACCTTAGTGAACAAACAGCATCATGAAGACCAAGGAACACACCAGACAGGTCAGGGATAAAGTTGTGGAGAAGTTTAAAGCAGGATTAGGTTATAACAAAAAAATCCCAAGCTTTGAACATCTCACGGAGCACTGTTCAATCCATCATCCAAAAATGGAAAGAGTATGGCACAACTGCAAACCTACCAAGGCATGGCCGTCCACCTAAACTGACAGGCCGGGCAAGGAGAGCATTCATCAGAGACACAGCCAAGAGGCCCATGGTAACTCTTGAGGAGCTGCAGAGATCCACAGCTCAGGTGGGAGAATCTGTCCACAGGACAACTATTAGTCGTGCACGCCACAAATCTGGCCTTTATGGAAGAGTGGCAAGAAGAAAGCCATTGTTGAAAGAAAGCCATAAGAAGTCGTGTTTGCAGTTTGCGAGAAGCAATGTGGAGGACACAGCAAACATGTGGAAGAAGGTGCTCTGGTCAGATGAGACCAAAATTGAACTTTTGTGCCTAAAAGCAAAATGCTATGTGTGGCGGAAAACTAACAATGCACATCACCCTGAACACACCATCCCCACTGTGAAAAATGGTGATGGCAGCATCATGTTATGGGGATGCTTTTTTTTTTTTTAGCAGGGACAGGGAAACTGGTCAGAGTTGATGGGAAGATGGCTGGAGCCAATGACAGGGAAATCTTAGAAGAAAACCTGTAAAGCCCTGTACACACGATCGGACTTTCCGACAACAAAACCATGGACTTTTGTCCGAAGGGTGTTGGCTCAAACTTGTCTTGCATACACATGGTCACACAAATGTTGGCCAACAATTACGAACGTAGTGACGTACTAGGTGGTTTTTCAGCTCTTTAGTGCCACCCTTTATGCTCCTTCTGCCAATTTCATGTTAGTAGAAGTTTGGCGAGTGTTGATTTGCGCTTTTCTTCTCGCGTTTTTCATTTAGCGCTTTTCAGTTTGTTTCTGAACGACCGCTCGTCAACCAGACATGTTGCGGAATTGGAGGAGAGAATGTGTTATTTATTTTTGGTCTTGGAGTTATTGCTTTGACATTATTTTTTGGGATGAAGAATAATGATTTGGTATATTTTCTATATTTTTGGATGCAGAGAATGCACTTTTTGGTTAAGTTCTATTGGCAGATAGCATGTCTAATTTTATTTATTTTATTTTTTTCATGCACAATAAAAAAATTGTGGAGAATAATACTTGGCTATGTGTTGTACTTCAAACGACAGTTTGGAATTAGGCAGTTACATTTTATAAAAAACAAAGTAAAATTAACAAGGGACACGAACATAGTTGTATCTTTGATCTTCAAAACTACGGGATAATGGTGCTGTGGTAACTTGCAAAAAAAAAAAAAGCAAATATTATTCTTGATATCACTAGAAAAAAAAAGCCTTTGAAACTATGTTTGCAATAACTCCATCAGTATCACCAGCAAAGCAGCTTCATTATTATCGCATTAAAGAAGAAGAGAATTGTGCGCTGCATTTGGAGAGTTCATAATTTGCCACGTCACGAATGTTAATTCTCCATTACGAACGCTAGCGTACAAGACCGGCCGCTTCTGCTTCTGAGCATGCGTGTTTGTACTTTGGACTTTTGTCCAACGGACTTGTGTACACACGATCAGTCAATCCGACAAAAAACATTTGTTGCCGCAAAATTTGAGAACATGCTAGCCAACATTTGTTGGCGGAAAGTCCCACAACAATTGTCCGATGGAGCATACACACGGTTGGACTTTCCGCCAACAAGCTCACATCCAACATTTCCCGTCGGAAAGTCCAATCATGTATACGGGGCTTTAGAGTCTGCAAAAGACTTGAGACTGAGGCGGAGGTTCACCTTCCAGCAGGACAACAACCATAAACATACAGCCAGAGCTACAATGGAATGGTTTAGATCAAAGCATATTCATGTGTTAGAATGGCCTAGTCAAAGTCAGGACCTAAATCCAATTGAGAATCTGTGGCAAGACTTGAAAATTGCTGTTTACAGACACTCTCTATCCAATCTGACAGAGCTTGATATATTTTGCAAAGAAGAATGGGCAAAAATGTCACTCTCTAGATATGCAAAGCTGGTAGAGACATACCCAAAAAGACTTTTAGCTGTAATTGCAGTGAAAGGTGGTTCTACAAAGTATTGACTCAGGGGGGCTGAATACAAATGCACGCCACACTAAAAAATGTTGAAAACCATCTATCTTTTTCCTCCAACTTCACAATTATGTGCCACTTTATGTTGCTCTATCACAGGGGTAGGCAACCTTTTGAGCACAGTGTGCCGAAAAAATGTTTTCAAAGAAACTGAGCGTGCCGATTTTATAACAAAAAAATGTCTACTTCACACTCTCAATCACGAAAAGGATTTTTTATAAAGTAAATGTTGTAAACTACTTGAGTATTAGTAAGAAATTAACATCCTGCACTCTCACGCCTCAGATCAGCCCCAATTCAGGCACCTTCACACCTCAGATCACTGTCCCCCCTGCAAATCTCTTCCACCACCGTAACCCACTGTAACCCCCTGCACATCTGCCCCATCACCGTAACCCACTGCACATCTGCCCCACCACTGTAACCCCCTGCACATCTGACCCACCACTGTAACCCCCTGCTCTTCTGTCCCATCCTGCTCATCTGCCCCACCACTGTAACCCCCGATCTCCTGTCCCACCGCTGTACCTCATCTGCCCCAACACTGAACCCCCCCTGCTCATCTTTCCCACCACTCTAACCCCCTTCTCATCTGGCCCAACAGTGACACCCCCTGCTCATCTGTCCCACCACTGTAACCCCTTGCTCATATGCCCCATCACTGTACTCTCCCTGCCTTTCTGTCCCACCGTTGAACCCCCTTCTCATTCCTACCACCACTGTACCTCCTGCACATCTGCCCCACCACTGTAACCCCCCTGCTCATCTGCCCCATCAATGTACACATCTATCACTGGAATGTGCCACTGTGCTCCCTCACGGGCATGCACAAAGCACAGTTCTGAGATGACTTATAAGCATGTCCTCCCAGAGCTCCGCTTGTCTCACCCGGCTGCATATGTCCAGTGGCTGTGTGGGAAGCAGTTAAACCTAATGCGCTGCAGTTGTCTGCATTGCATGCAGTTGCAGTGTGCCCCCAATTCCCTTTATTTTTTGCCATGGCCATGAAGCAAAGCATCAGGTCATGGCATTTGTACAGCCCTGAGCAGCTACAACTCTCTTTTCAAGTGGGTGGTCAGTAAAAACGCAACTCAACTGCATGCTTTTACTGCCTTCCTGCCCGCCATCGTGAAGGAGCTCCTAAGGCCTTGTTTACACTTGCGGTTTGGGAGGGTGGGGGTCAGTAAAGACAGGAAGTTGACGTGTGTTTACTGCCTCCCACATGACAAGGGCATTCTGTCCTCACTCCACAGCAGCACTGCACTATGACGAGGCAAGTTTTCAGTCTCAGAACTGGCTCTGATCTGGCCCCTGCAGCCTGGAGGGAGGAGGAAGCAGAATCTGCTCTCCTGCAGCAGGTGGCTGCTGCTTATTCTGACAGGAATGATGGTGTAGTCACTTCTGTCAGTGAGAAGCACGACGAGCAGCCAAATCGCCAGCACCAAAAAAAAACCTCTTAAAAACCCAGTTGTCAGGGAACTAGCCAGAGTATAGTCACTCACAGACCTGGCACATTAGCCAATTCTCAATATGGCCATGCCCGCATGAATACGTGTACACGTATTGTGAACGCACGGTCATCATGGCGAAGATGCATGTGCTGGCGTGAGCAATGGTTGTCAGATCCCGGCACCCTCATGCCTTTAAAAGGATGACTGTGGCACATGGACATTGCTGACTGGTCTTCAGCTTCCTGTTCCTGTGTTTGCTGCTGCTTCTGATCACTTGTTATCAATCCGGCTTGCTCTTGGACTCCTCTTGTCTAGCTCCCAGCTCTAACCTCGGATTGTTCACGGATCTTCTCTCGTCTTCTGTCCTATGTATGACACTGGCTTGCCTAACCACGACTCTGCTATCTGATCTGCTGACCACTGGCTTACTGACCTTATGCTGTGCCTTGTCTGCTTTGATCCGCCTTGGTGCCCATCTGCTGTACCTACCTTCAGTACTTACCTGTTGATCCTGCCTGCTGCACTTACTGTTACAACCTGCTTCCAGCCGTGTGACGCTTGCACCATTATCAGTGCTCCTGGGTCCTAGTGCTCACCTCCTCTGGTGTCCACCTACAAAGTGATCTTCATACCACCAACCCTCATATGGGGCACAGCTGGCATGCCTGCTTCTTTGTGCTTCCTATTACCACCTTCAGGAAAACCAAGCACTCAGCCGCAAGGTGAGCCCTCTCAGCATTTTGGCTTCAGGACCAGGTACATGACACCAGTGGTGATTAAATGGCACGAAAAGAAAGCTCTACATGTCTCAAAAAATTATAAAAATTTTATTTGGGTACTGTGTTGCATGACTAAGGTAACTGGCATTCAAACAATATAAAAACCCCTGTAATGTACCCCTGATGACGTCAGTTGTGACGAAACGGCCGTAGGGTCACAACGTGAGCTCGTGTCGCGCATGCGCGATTTGATTTTAAACGGCGGTGGAGTTTGTTTTTGTTACCATCCCCTGCCAGAAGTTTTGTTTTTATATATATTTGATGGCATCCTTTTAAATAAAGCAGTAAGATTGGTCTGCACTATCGGAGTCCTTTTTTTCTTTCTGGGGCACCTGCTGACAATACTGCTGTACTTTGCCTGGAACCCCTCGATTTGCCAAGCGAGGAACACCTCTGGAAAGTATCCGGTGACCACAAGCAATATCTTCCTGTGGAGCCCTTCTAGGTGAGATCTACTGGACCCATACATCTCTACTGAGCCTGTTTAGACCCCCCTGAATAAGGGTGGTCGCAGGCTGTCTGGTAAGCCTCCAGCCTTATTCTCTTGGTGATGGGCTACAGTTGCAGTGGAACACTGAATTGAAATTATATGCTGGAATTTCATCAAGTTTGGGACTCTACACTTATTTTGTAGTATATGAACTTTTTGGGTGGTTCTAACTTTCCCACTCCTTTATTCATATATTTTTCACTATTTTTGGGTATTTTTGTCTTTTGTTTTTATCATATGATTAACTAATAATTATAATATTGTTAAGCACTAAAAAGTTTTTTTTGGAATAATCAACATCAAGTGGTTGACATATTTTCCTAATCACATATTGCCAATCATAACGGTATTGATCTTTGTTGTTTACGTTGATATCTAGTTCACGTAATATATCCACATCATATACACGTATTTGTTCATATTATTCACTGTTCATATACCTATATAGGTTTATTTGAACACTTTTTAGAGTCACACATGTGTGTTTGATCACTTTAGAATAGTGACATATAGCCTTCTTAAATTTACGGGTTTTAGTATATTCGCATATATCAATATATGCGCTTTTTCTCATAATCCAGCGCTACACTGTTTTTTATATTGTTTAGTTTGCATGCCCCTGTATTTGGGTTATTGTGTTTTAGCTGCAGGATTTCCTTCACGGTTTTTTATCATTAGTTCTCATATTCATATTGAACACCGAGCGCAATTTCTTTTCCCCCATTTTAACTGGCATTCAAAGTGTGACAGCTCTGAAAACTAAAAATTGGTCTGGGCAGGAAGGGGTGAAAGTGTCTGGTATTGAAGTGGTTAATGAGGCGCCCCGAAATGCTGTTCCTGGACATGGATAACATTTTATATATACCTAGGTTGGTAGCACTTTATGTATAGAGTTGAAGTACCTGAATATTTGTTTACTGTGCACTAGCACTTTTTGATTGGTTGAGCAATTTTAATCACAGTAAGGCACTAAGAATTTATCAATGCATGTGTGCATATACGTATTAGGAATGTTAGGTAGATAGTTGTTATAGTGCTGCACTCAGTTTACTATTTGATATTGTGTACACATACCTGGCTCCTTGATCCTTCAAAGCTGTAAGGTTCTGGACACTGCATGAAAATTTAAAGAGTTAGTGCATGTGAGCACTAATACAATACATTATCACTGCTGGGCTCCTCCACCTTACGCATTTCAGTTGTAATGAGCTTATTTGTAAAATAAACTCTTTACAAGTAAATTATAAGGAGGAGCTCAGACAGGTGTTTCAGTGCCTTAGAGCTAAAATAAACACTTAATTGTGGCCTTAACTTTTTTCCTAAACTTAATTGGAGGAAAAGGCGATTTGTAGGAGAGTCTACACCCTGTGTCGCATGTAAAGGGGACATGAACTTTGTATATAGTGAGGCACTGTCTGACAGGATTGTGGATGATGTACACATGTCACCTAAGTTTCCCAACTACACATTATAGTATGGGGCTCCAAAGTTTATGACCAATATTGAGGAAAACTGTTTTCTTAGAATCTTGGTTTTGGAGCCTGGAGTCTTTGTAGAGCTTTTGGTGGGATTCCTAAGTTCACATCTTACCTGGTAGCCAAACCTCAATATTAGCATCAGACGTCCATAGGCCTTTATATATGTAAGCTGACTGAGGCTCTCTTAGTCTCTCTGTGACAGCCTGCTGCAGGGTGAAAAAGCTGACTGAAGATGAAAAGGTTACAAAAGCTGCTTGTTTATTATTGAGAACCCATTAGGGGCACCCTGTTAGGAACTATCATGAGTTTAGGCAGTAGCTCATACAAGCAAGTTTAGTTTTTTTTTTTTTTTTTTTAGCTATAGGGGGTCCGCAAACCTTTTTATATGTTAGCTCATTTTATTTGCACTACATATGTATTTAAATGGATTGTTTCTGGTCATTACACATAATATTTTCCTTAAGATATAACCATCATTTTAAATGATCTCAAAATCTTTAATATATCTCTATTAAGATATGGTCATATGTATATTACGTTAAACATGACAAAATTGTTTCTCCAATTAAAGTTTACACACTAGTAATTATGTTACCTTGGGAATAGTTAATATAGTCAGTTTAATTTTTTCCAATTCCTGTCAATATTTATGTGTCTATAGTGCAGTGCAAAGACAGAAATGGCCTTGGGCATGAAAAAAAGATCTAACTGCTAGAAAATGATCCAAACAAGTCCCAAAGCAAGATCAGTTAAAATTGTCCAGTTTAGTCTGCTTTTTCCTGAAGCAGGTGACATGAAGAAATCAAACACTGTCTGTCCCATAGACATCAAAGTAGTGATTGAAATCCATCATAACTGCAGATAGAGTACAAGTCTGATGTCTATGGAAATCGTATAAATTGTGTGTCCATGCACACTGTAAATGTTGCCAGCTCATCTGTAAGATGGAAAAATTACACAGCAAGTACTCTTTAGACCTTGCTGTACATTATTTGCCTTTCTTTGTCTTTGCTGTCTTCTCTTTTCTTTTCTTCACGTGTTTTGGGACCTTGCTTTTTCTCTTTTCTCTCTGTGCTTCTTTCACCAGTTTCTTCTTTTCCTATTGAAAAGAGGGACACTGCATAAAATAACAAGTTGCATGCATGTCTTTTTCAAGCTACAGGGAGCCACGTAGGAATTTAAACAAACAGGATTAAGAAAGGTGAGGCTTAATGTGACAGTATAAAACTATATGAATGGGAACAAAGTGGATGTTTTGGCAGTTAAAGAAAGCAGCAGGCAAAAAAGACTGGAACCACATGTTTTAACAATCCATGTTGATACATTTGTTGAATGCCGCTCAGGCGTGTATTCCAGCACTCTGGAAACCAGAGTCTCCCACCATGCTCCTGCCCTGGTTTGCGAGGATAACAGATATTCATTCTTTCTATGGAAAGCCTGTCTGCATCTTTACAGGGCAAGGAAGAAAAAGTTCTACAAAAATGGTTTCACTGGACGCTGTTCACTTGCTCACAGGAATATTGTGGGGCTCTGGCTGTGGGGGAATGAGATTCCCTTTCAACCTCCCTTTTCTTTCCTCTCTCTTTATGGTGGCTGTAGATTGTCCTGTTTGTGTTAAAAAATGGTTTGGACAGGATGTGGTTTGGCTAGCATGTCAATGGGTGTTATGTTGCTTGGATCCGAGTGGGTGATTCTTCCAAGAGATTTAGTGCCACTGGATATCTTTATATTCGCTCTGGAATGGTCCACTGATTGTTTGGTTGTATTGATTTGCCTACATTCTTTATTTACTTTTCAAAAGACAAACAAGAATGTTAAAAAATAAATAAAATAATTAATGAATTAATACATTTTTTTTAAAAAGTCTGGAACAGTTCCAAACTCTAAATACGTGTCAATTTACATTTGTGAGTTTTTATTAAATACAATACATCTTGTTTTCACAATAATATAACATATAAATTACAATTTGCAGATCATACATACAATTCAAAGTGGTAATGAATGTATTGTCTTCCAAAACTATCCACTTGAAGACCGGGCCTTTTTTTGGCACTGTTTGTTTACAAGTTTAAATCTGTATTTTTTGCTAGAAATTTTTTTTTAACAGCGACCCTATGGAATAAAATGGCAATTGTTGCAATTTTTTATGTCACACAGTATATACACAGCGGGTTTTCAAACGCAATTTTTTGAGAAAAAATATTTTTTAAAGAATAAATAAAAAAAAAAACAAAAAAAAAACACAATTTGTACCCCAAATTTTTTGTATAATATGAAAGATGATGTTACGCTGGGTAAATAGATACCCAACAAGTCACGCCTTAAATTTGCGCAAGCTTGCGGTATGGCGACAAACTAAGGTAATTGAAAATCTCCATAGACGTTTTAAATGCCTTGCAGGTTACCTGTTTAGAGTTACAGAGGAGGTCTAATGCTAGAATTATTGCTCTGGATCAAACTGGGAGATTTTCTTAAAAAAAAAAAAAAATCTTCGATTCTCTTAAAAAAAACTCGATTCACGATTCAAATTTTTTTTTATTCTTTGGAAACTGCGCCGGTCCTGAGGCGCTGCGGGCATGAGCTTTTAGGCGAGGCCGCGGCTTCGGCCTAGTCTGCAGCGTCCGGCCCCGCGGACTAGGCCGAAGCCACGGCCTCACCTAAAAACTCCTTGCCCGCAGCTCCTCAGGACCGGCGCGGTGTCAGCGCCGGTCCTGAGGCGCTGCGGGCATGAGTTTTTAGGCGAGGCCGCGGCTTTGGCCTAGTCCGCGGCGTCCGGCCGAAGCCATGGACTAGGCGAAGCCGTGGCCTCACCTGAAAACTCATGCCCGCAGCGCCTCAGGACCGGCGCAGTGAAAAAAAAAAAAAAAATCTAAAAATAAAAATCAATTTGACCTCTCAACTCGATTCAAGATTTAAATTGATTTTTCCCCCAGCCCTAGAACATTGGTGGCGATACCTCACATATGTGGTGCGAACACCGTTTACAAATGAGTGCGTGACTTGCTTCTTCATGCGAGCGAGAAGGGATAAGGGTGCTAAAAAAAAAATATTATATACATATACATATGTATATACACACACACACACATATATAATTTTCTCTCAATACATTACCCCTTTATTTTTTATTTGGATCACTTTTATTCCTATTACAAGGAATGTAAACATTCCTTGTAATAGAAATGACAGGTCCTCTTTGTGGAGAGATATGGGTTCAAAGAGACACGAAATCTCTCCTTTAAAAACAAAAAGATAAAATAATTAAATAGTAATATTGGAACTTTTGCTTTAAAAAAAAAAATGGTTTACTTCCACCCTGGATCGGAAGTGACATGATGTTGCTCCAGTCCTCCAAGGCTATAAAGGCCATCAAAGACAATCTAGTCTTTTATCGCTTCTGTGACCAACCAGCGCCACCATCGGATCGTTTCTCGGGCGAGCCGGCTGAAACGATAAGCGGCGGGAAAGGGTGGGGAACATCCCCTACCGCCGCTTCTAAAAGCATTCCAGCGGCTCATAAGCAGCTCAGAACACTTTCAAGAGAAAGCAAGGCGCCAGCTGAAAAAAAAACAATACTGGGATTATGGCTGATATCTTCAGCCTCAATCCTGATAAACCACTTGCAAACCGCAACGTATATATACACGTGTTGCGGTCGGCAAGTAGTTATCCAAAAATACTGAAAAAAAATAATTTTACTTTATACAGTACTATGTCTGCAGCACAGGCACAATTTGTTTTTATCTCTAAATCACTTGCCCCTTTTTTGCGTTTCTACTCTTTCACCTCCACTAAACTGCATTAACAGCACAAACCTTTGTTTTGCCATTTATCCTTAACCAGGCCTGGAGAGAGAAGATGATCAAAACTGACTTCCTTGCTATAACACCACTTATAAACTGCATATATAAGACGATCAAACATTTTTCTCATTGTGCAATCTCTTGTAAACTTGCCAAATACTGTATGTAATGTGAGGGCCTATTTAAAGTAGAACTTCCAAGATATATCTAACTAATCTTAAATCTGCCCCCTCCGCCCCTCCTAACACCTATATTAACTAACCTGTGAAAAATAGGTGTATAACTACCTATTTTTAGGACGATCCAGTCTGGTAACGTGAACTCCCCTGTCAGCCAACACCGACTGCAGGAGAGAAAGTTTGACAACTGTTGGAATGCCTGAGAGAAGATGTCATCCACAGGCTTACTACTGCCCGTCTGTTGTCGGTGCTCCTTCCTCTCCCCCCCTGAAGCCGATGCTAGCTGAGATGGGCAGCCAATCATGTGACTGCACCAGAGCAGCCTGAAAAGAGGCGGGTAAACCTTTCTTCCACAGGTTAGCAATTAGAGGTGTTGGGAGCATTTTCATGGTTAGTTAGGTATATCCCAGGATACTATTTTAAGCAATCTGTTTAATACACAACCAATCCTGTGGACCCTTATATTACATACCTTTTTGGTTTTGGGTTAAATACTGCTTCAAATTAAACAAAAGTTAATAAATTGCAGCTTATCAATCAGTTGTGGCTGCATTAGTTTTCTTTTTAGGCTTTTTTCTCTGTTTTCACCTGGTGGTCTGACAGTAAGGCCAGACACAGACGGATCGAATTTCGGGCCGCTTCAGCAGGGACCAGCTGAGATTCGAACCGTGTAAGGGCAGGCTGAATATATGAAGTTGATTGATCAACATGGGTACAACCAGAATGCCAGATTTTACTTCTGATTATCGCAAGCGGCTACTATAGCTGCTAGTAATAGTCACTGGCTTCCCCGCCGGGAGAATACAATGGCTCAGCAGGAGGGATTCCCCTTGTCAGCAGGGTCTGTGTTGATGGGGCCAAATTTTTTGTGCCTTGACTTGTGGCTGCAGGAAAAAAATTTGCTCCGTCTATGGCCGGCCTTAATCTCAGTCATCAAATACCTTTGTGCTGGCTATACACAATGACAACAATTGTTTTTGATGAAGAATTGTAGTTTTAACATGGTCCGGGATGACCTCTATATGCTGTACACGTTTTTAAAGACTTAAGAAATTAATTGTACTACATGGGCGGATCTATCAACAATCAATATCTTTAATTGAAAAGAGACAACAATGGCTGATGGAAAATTTTAGTAAATTAAAAAAATGTATCTTTTTTGTGGGTGATTTGAAGCAGTTGAATCTTTAACTGATATATTTTGTTATACATATTTTGAGTTTGTAGATCACAAAGATAATTTGAGTAATCTGAGTGAGGCAGAACATTAGGACTGAGAGCACTGATGCAATTTCTGGACTCCAATAATGGCAGACACAAGATATTTTTGAATATGATCTGTTTGATAAGCTGTCTCATAAGAACAACAATGAACTCAGCCACTCACTTTTTTATCCGTTTCTAGGTTAGGCGTCTGATCTTTCCGGTGAATTTCTTCAGAGTCTGAAATGGACTCATCTCCACTGTGACCATCTGAATCAGAGTCATCCTGCTGCCCATGATCAGTGCTCTGCAGCAGAGCTGGTATCTGCACACACAAAATGAGGACCTTACAAATGTTCTGCATGCAGCCTATGTTCATCAGCACTGAGCTACGATTTTGTTTCTCATTTTATAGAATTTTTTTCCAAGATAACAGCTTTTTTTAATCAGCAAATTAAGGTCTTGTCTGCTTTTTTTTAATTACTGAAAATATCCGCTTTATACAACACAGGAATCACAGATTATAAAAGAGTATATGACACAGTGTTTTAACAAGCGACGAGATCAAATGTAAGACCCCTTTCACACTATTTTTAGCGCTGTAGTGCCTGCAAAGCGCCCTGAAAGTGCCCCGAGGGCTTTCACACTGGAGCGGTGCGCTAGCAGGACGGGAAAAAAAGTCCTGCTAACAACATCTTTGGAGCGGTGTGTATACCGCTCCTGCCCATTGAAATCAATGGGGCACCGCGGCTATACCACTGGCAAAGCGCCTCTGCAGAGGCACTTTGCGGTGGTTTTTAACCCTATCTCGGCCGCTAGCGGGGGGTAAAAGCGCCCCACTAGCGGCCGAATACCGCCGCTAAAACTGCGGTAAAGCGCAGCGAAAAATGGCGGCGCTTTACCGCCAACGCCGCCCCAGTGTGATAGGGGCCTAATATAAATTAAGCTAATGGCTGAGTAGGTCCAATGAACAGCATTGCATTTCACAATTAGCTTAATAGCCCATGAACATAAAGATAAACATAAGAGGTACAACACACACTCAAACTAATAATAAAATAAACATTATTTATAGAGCTTCACTCTAGTTCACAAGGAACAAAGAGGAATGCAACGACATACAAAAAAAAATCAATCAGTAGTCAAACTAAAGGGGTTTAAGTGATCTGCTTGTGTGTGGCAGACTTTACTGACAATCGTGCAACAAAATCTATTCATATAAGCACTTTTTTTTACCATTTCAGCACCCGACAAGTCCTTCTTTAGGCCAGTGACGGTCTGATAGAGAATCTACAAAGAAATAAAAAAATAGAACTGCTTATTCATATACACATGCTTCTTGGTAAAAGAAACCTCACCTTTGCCAATAACCAATCAACTGATCAGGATCACCAATTGTGTGGATAACATTTTAGTCTAATGACTTTGTGAGAAGGATTGCAGATATCCTATTATGCAGCAGTGAGGAAAGCAAACAGAAAAAAAGTAACACCACAAACAGACCAGCCAAACAGCACTGCAAGGGTAGAGTCCTCAGTCCTGTGTAGGATCTAAATTATGAGCTGGAGTTTACGCAGGGCTTCCACTTACCCCCCCTGGTGGCCAGAAGAAGCAGTGGGGGAGATTAAAGAGTGTGCTGCTGGTGAGGCCACCATTAGGCCTCATTCACACCTTCCGTACATTTAAAAAAAAAACAAAAACAAACAAAAAACAAAAAAAAAAACGTGCAGATTCAACTTGACTCGCTTATTTTGGACTTTTTCACACCATGTGCAGAGATGTGCATATTTCTAACATAGATCTCTGTAAGGACACAAAGAAAACAGTAATTTTCTGTGCCCTGTTCACACCATAACACTGCTGTCACTGGAGTTTTCTTCTGTGCAGAAAACTTCACATGATGCAGATTTCTGTGCAGAAAAAAATACACACATGATACCAGTGAGGTGGTGCAGAAAAACTCACGTCTGCACATAGTGAAAATGAGGCCTTTAAGCGAGCCTGTTGCAATATCCTGCATGAACAAAGCACAGGTTTTCTAACCTCCTGACGAGTAAAGCCTTAGGCTTGGACTAAGTAGATAAAGCTGAATAAGGCAGAATTCTATACCCTTTTTAACCACTCTCCGACCGCCTACCACAGATAAACTGTGGTAGGTCGGCTCTATTGCGTGAAACGTCATACCTGTACGTCATTTTGTGCAATAGACACTGGGGGAGTGCGCTGATTGGATAGAGGGGAAGCCAATCAGCAGGTCCGGTGATCACTCCCCAGAGAGGCAGAATGGCGATCTGACAGGGAAGAGGGAGATCTTGTGTTCCTGCTAAGCAGGAAAACAGATCTCTGTCTTCATCCAGTCAGACCATACCCCATACAATTAGCAAGCACCAACTAGGGACACACTTAACCCTTTGATCCCCCCTGATGTTAACCCCTTCCCTGCCAGTGTCATTAGTACAGTAACAGTGCATATTCTTAGCACTGATCACTGCAAGAATGCCACTGGTTCCCAAAAAAAAAAAAGTGTCAAAAGTGTCAGGTTATTCCGATTTGTCCGCCGCAATAACGCAATCCTGCTAAAAAAAAACGCTGATCGCCGCCATTACTAGTAAAAAAAATAAATAAAAATGCCATAAAAATATCCCATAGTTTGTAGACGTGATAACTTCTGCACAAACCAATCAATATACACTTATTGGGATTTTTTTTAACCAAAAATATGTAGCAGAATACATATTGGCCTAAATTGATGAAGAAATTTGATTTTTAAAATATTTTTATTGGGTGTGTTTTATAGCAGAAAGTAAAAAATAGTTTTTTTCTTTTTTAAATCATCGTTCTTTTTTTTGTGTATAGCGCAAAAAATAAAAACCGCAGAGGTGATCAAATACCACCAAAAGAAAGCTCTATTTGTGGCAAAAAAAAAAAAAAAAAAAAAGTTTTTTGGGTACAACATCGCACGACTGCGCAATTGTCAGTTAAAGTAACGCAGTGCCATATTGCAAAAAAAATGGTCTGTCATTAAGGGGGTAAAACCTTCCAGGGCTGAAGTGGTTAAGTAAACCTGCACAGTTATAATAACTTCAGACATTTGCAAAACTCAAACATAAAAGGCTTCATTTAAAATATTCTCTTTCCTACTAATGGGTAGTCATTGTGAGCTTCAAGCACTTAAGCAGAGACAGCAACGCAATCAGCACCACACAATCTCAGAACAGTACTAGCCTAAAGTTCCCATTATACTTATTGTTCCCCTGCATGATGTCCCATTTTGAGGAAAAATGAATTTATGTTCCCCCTTTGACACTTACCAGCCAACACTGTGTGGTTGCTAGCTGTCAAATCGGGCTGTCACTGACAGCTTTGGTCCTGAGGTTTCTGATCATGTGATCACTATGTCAGCTATGATAGTGATTTAATTCCCAAAAGAACCTTTCAGCATGCGGATGAGACTGAAGCCTGAAGATGGCAGTGTGCATCTGTTTAATTCTATAATTGCCAAATACTATTAAGTATTAATAAACATAATACACTAATATAAAAGATGTATACATTTGTCAATTTAATCGATTCATACTGATTGCTATGTTTTGTCTAGGTAACTAGGCTTTAA